>NC_091470.1:299776475-300407528 GCF_036971445.1 Narcine bancroftii
TGTAGTCGTTTTCTACCATTCTTGTTTTCCTTCTCACAATTGGTGCATGGAATATGTGTAGGGTTAGTTCCCAATCTCGTCGCCACTGTTGTGTTTGCGCTCACACAATTAAGACCCAGAGACATGATCATTTCTCATCCATTGCTTCTATTAGACAGACACACAGGGTTTTTTATTTATGTATGTATGTATGTATGCATGTATGTATGTGTGTGTGTGGAAGAGTGACGTTGTGACATGGCATCATGAAGTCCATCAGAGGGCAGGCTTATACCCAACACTGGGCAGCATTGATATTGTAATTTGCCTAAATGAAAGATCATGTGGTATAAAAATTAGACTTAAATTCTTGCTATTTGAGTGTCATCTTTTCGACCCACATTTCATCCACAGCATTGAGTCAAATACAAATTTCATTATTTTAATTCATTTAAATGATCACGATAGATATTATAAATTTATGTTGATAACTACCAAAAGATAGGGCAAACCTCAAGTTACAGAGCACTTAAAGAATAATAGATATATGTTTCAGGGAAGCAGTTCTGGAGGAGTGGAGCCTCAATATTAAGATATACTTGTGCATCGTGATGGGAGGATTAGAAAAGATTTCAAATGTATAGAAGGATCAGCAGACTGTTTGAAGCATAGTTAGGGATAAGCTTAAGTGTATAGATGAGCAATATGGGAATTATCAGATCATGAAGTAACCACTGCATTTGTGAGCTCACGTGGAGAGGCTGTGAAACAACACTTGTGTATCAACAGAATTGATTTACTGCATCCGGTTTTGCCTTTGTGCCTTTCTCTACGTCGGAGAGACTGGGTGCAGATTGAGATATCACTTCCCTTCACTGAGCATTTTCACTCTGTCCACACCAGTGACAGGGACTCCCAGTGGCCAACACTTTCAGTTCTGCGTCCCACCCCCATAGTCATGTTTGTCCATGACCTTGTGTACTATCCCACCAAGACCACCCGTAAATTGGAGGAACAGAACAACACCTGATTTTTCTGTCTGGGCACTCTCCAGCTGGATGGCATTAACATAGACTTTTCCAGTTTCTCCTAACCTCCTTTGCCTTCCCTCCCCCGCCCCCACCCCCCACCCCCTTTCCCTCAGATCTCAACTCCTTCCTTCTCTATCCACCTAGCCATTCCTCCCCTTGCTGCTGTACTCTCATTCCCCCACCAGGTTCAGGAACAGTTGCTATCCCTCCACCATCAGAATCTTGAAAAACAAACTCAACAGAGACTCATTTAAGAACTCTTACTTTACACATAAGGCTTTTATCAGATCCTTGGGATACTGAAAGAACAATAGGATGCTGAGAAGAAAATTTCTAAAAGCTAGCTAAGATTTTAAAGTGGAATGGTGGGGTATTCTGTAGATTGTAGAGGGACATGTGACTTCTCTGACTTGAACCTGGTGAGAATGTGGATTGCATGGGTCATGTGACTTCTTCAGTGAGACGTGTTGCACATATTCTGGGCAAGTTGGCAAGACCACAGATGAGGGTCGGTGACTGACCAAAAAAAAAACAGATAGGGGGCCATTTCCCACACATGACACTCCATCGGGATTACAATGATCCTTTCAGTTGTGGGGAGTTGGTAGGCTGTTGTCATTTTATGAATCGATACCTTCACTCTTCTATTGTGCCTATTACGGGCCCAGAGGACCCCAAAACCCAGCAGCAATAGAAATTCACCAAGACAAATGGTCACTTAAACAAAAAAAACTTTTAATTTTCTTTAAACATAAAAACAGAATCAAACTTTAACTTATTACTATTAACTTAACCTAATTTAATCCCCCTTCTAATTCTAAATGCATGTGTATGTAATGTGTGTATATGTTTAGGAAAGTTCTTTGAGTCACAGTTCAATCTCACTTCTCACTCCTCCAAGTTCACCAGTATCAGGCAATTCTTATACTCTGCACAGAATTTAATATTTATGAATTTTCACTAGGCTGTAGTGAAAAGGTAAATGGTTACTGCTCAGGAAGGTTCCAGTTGGTTTTAGAGAGATTTGTTAACTGTTGGACACACAAACTTAATTCCCACGATCACTTCTTCAATGTCTTGCCGAATAAACTTGCCCCACAGAGTTCCTCTCTTGTTTCCTTTATTTCAAGCAAAATACTCTAGCCAGCCTTTTCCTCTTGTAAGACCACAAGGGTTTTCACCAGGCTGACCTCAAAACTCACAACCTGCTTTCCAAATTGGGGTATTCAACAAGCAGCCAGCTGTCATGTTGCAGCTTCCAAAAGCCACTGCAGAACTCCAACTGAATTCTCTCTTTTTCTCTCTCTTTTTAAGAGAAAGCCTGTTTAGTCTTTTCTCTCTCTCTGCTTTCAAAACCACATGACCTTTGCAACCAGGCAGATTGTGGCACCTGAATCAGTTTCTTGAGCCTTGTCTTGTCATCTGTTGCTTTCAAAATAATTCATTTACTCCACAGCATCAGTGCAATTAACACCTACTTGTGACGTCTCCATAGGTATTTTTCATGTTTCTGTAAAGTCACTGTGTACATGATGTCTCTCCTTGTGCATAGTTGTTGCATTTTAAATGAGATTTCTTTTGTGAAGTGTTTGTCTGTTTGTGGTGACCAACACTAAACCCTCCACAATCTATCTAATTTTTTAAAAAATATATATATAATATAAAATATAATAATTTATTCACTAGGCACTTGCACTGTAACAATGTATTTCTATTTTGTAACAATATATTTACCTTTTGAAAATATTAATTCTTTGAAAAATTGATTTTACTTTTTTTAAATGATTGGTAAATGGTGTGACTTCCAAGGAATGGAATATAGTATGGATTGTGGAGATACAAACCAGAGGGCATGATTAAGAGTGAAAGGGGAAGGGTTTAGGGGTACATGCAGGGGAACTCTTCACACACAGTGTAATGGGAGTGTGGAATGAGCTGCCTGTTGAAGTAGTGAATGCTGGCTCAATTTTAACATTTAAGAAGAATTTGGCCAGGTACATGGATGGGAGAGGTATGGAGGGCTATGGATTGGGTGCAGGTCAATGGGATTAGGCAAAAAAAAATTGTTTGGTACAGACTAAAAGGGCCATAGGAGTTCAATGTACTCGTATGCTGTGGGATTTTTGACTTTCATCGAAAATATTTTTGTGGTTTGTGGGGTTTTTCGAAGATATTATAGTTAAGAATTTTTAGATCACGTGTTGGAGAAAGTTAATGAAGTTTTGTAGGTCCATAAATTATTCCAATTTAAATTTAACAAATGCCACAAATTAAGTAGATACTATCATATTTTTGATACATTAATAAAAATAAATGTAACATTATTTTATTCACTTGTTTTGCAGTTAAAGCAATGATAGATCTGGAAATTAGGAATGGGATACCATCTCATCGAATTATTTTGGGTGGATTTTCTCAGGTAAAGTATGTTCACAGTGCATTCTGTGCACTTGATCTTTCATAAGGTTGAGATTGGTGTCAGAAAATTAGAACATAAGAAATAAGAGCAGGAGTAGGCCAAATGGCCAGTTGAGCCTGCTTTGCCATTCAATAGGATCATATCTGATCATTGATTCAACTCCACCTATCTGGCTTTTCCCCCATATCCCTTAGTTCCTCTTTTATGTAGAAATCTAACTAACTGAACCTTAATTATGTTTAATGAAGTAGCCTCAACTGTTTCCCTGGGCAGAGAATTCCATAGATTAATTTCACTCTGGGAAAAACAGTTTTTCCTCCTCTCAGTCTTAAATCTACTCCCCTAAATCCGGAGGCTGTGTCCCCAAGTTCTGATCTCACCTCCCAGTGAAAACCATTTTCCTGTCTCTATCTGATCTATCACTTTCATAATTTTATGTTTCTATAAGATCTCTCATTC
This sequence comes from Narcine bancroftii, assembly GCF_036971445.1. Classification (NCBI taxonomy): domain Eukaryota; kingdom Metazoa; phylum Chordata; class Chondrichthyes; order Torpediniformes; family Narcinidae; genus Narcine; species Narcine bancroftii. Next base: position 299,780,364 of record NC_091470.1, read on the forward strand.
TTTTAAATTCGAGTGAGTATAATCCCAGGCAATTTAGACTCTCCTTGTAGGTCAATTCCCTAATCTCCGGAATCAACCTGGTGAACCTCCTGGACTGCCTCCAAGGCTAGTATATCCTTCCTCAAGTATGGAGTCCAGAACTGCACTGGTGCAGCCTCACCAGTATCTTGTACATTTGCATCATGGCCTCCTTGCTCTTGAATTCAATTCCTCTAGTGATGAAGGTCAACGTTCTGTTTTTGTTCTTTGTAACCTGTTGTACCTGCAACCCAACTCTTTGTAATTCATGCGCAAGCACTCGCAAGTCCTTCTGCACTACAGCATGCTGCAGTTATTCACCATTTAAATAATAATCTGCTCTTCTATTTTTCCAATGAAAGTGGATGACTTCACATTTACTAAGGTTGTACTCCATTTGCCACTCCTTTGCCCACTCAGTTAACTTAACTATATCCTTCTGCAGCCTCCCCACATCCTCTGTACAGCTTGCTTTTCCTCTCAATTTGGTATCATCCACAAACTTGGCTACACTACAATCTGTCCCCTCTTGTAAATCATCAGTGTAAATGGTGAACAGCTGCAGGCCCAGAACCGACCCATGTGGCACTCCACTTATCTCTGTCTTCCAATCAGAAAAATGCCCATTTATCCCGACTCTCTGCCTTCTGTCAGTTAACCAATCCTCAATCCATGCCAATATACTTTACCTGACTCCATTCATCTATATCTTTTTTGATAAGTTTCTTGTGCGGCCCCTTATCAAATGCCTTCTGGAAATCCAAATATACATCATCAACCTGTTCCCCTCTATCTACCGCACCCATTATCCCCTCAAAAAACTCCAGAAAAATTGTCAAAGAAAACCTGCCCCTTCTGAATCCATGCTGCGTCTGCCTGATGGAACCTCTTTGTTCTAAATGTCTCGTTATTTCATCCTTAATGGCAGCTTCAAGCATTTTCCCGACTACAGACATTAAGCTAACTGGCCGAAAGTTACCAGTCTTCTGCCGACATCCCTTCTTAAAAAGTGGCGTGGCATTTTCTATCTTCCAATCTGCTGGGACCTGCCCAGAGAATTTTGGTAAATGACTAACAATGCATTGACTATAACTCGTGTCATTTCTTTCAGTACCCTGGGATGTATCCTTTCAGGACCAGGGGATTTGTCTGCTTTCAGTCCCATGAGTTTGCTGATCACTATCTCTTTTGTAACATTTTATCAAGGCCCTCACCTCCCTTTGTATCCCTATCACCACTTTTTGTCATGCTAGATGTGTCTTCGACCATGAAGACTGACACAAAATATTTGTTCAATGCCTCATCCATTTGTTCATTACTCAATATCAATTTCCCTTTCTCATCTTCCAAGGGACCCATGTTGACTCTAGCCATCCTCTTCCTTTTTATATATATATTTTTGTTTTTTTAAATATTTTGTGCTAATTTACCTTCATAATCCTTCCCTTTCCTTATTTCTCATTTGATTGTCCTTTGTTGCCTTTTAAATTTTTTCCCAATCCTTCAGTTTGTACACATGAACTTTTAATTTTATGCTTTCCTTTATTTCCTTAGTTAACAAAGGCTGGCTCTTCCCTCTCTTACTGCCCTTATTTTTAAAGGGAATATATTTTTGTTGAGCACTGTGAAAAATCTCTTTGAAAGTCTTCCATTGTTCCTCATCTGTTCTGCCATCTAGCCTGTGCTCCCAGTCCACACTGACCAATTCTTCCCTCATCCTGTTGTAGTCTACCCCGTTCAAACATAATATACTAGTTTTAGATCTAACTATTGCACCCTCCACGTGTATGAGAAATTCAATCATACTATGATCACTTTCCAACAGGGTCCCTAACTACTAGATCATTAATTTTACCTATCTCATTGCACAATACTAGATCTAAAATAGCAATTTCCTTTGTTGGTTCATTTACATGCTGCTCAAGAAAGCTATCCCAGATGCATTCCATGAAGTCATCCTCCAGACTACCTCGACCAACTTGATTTTCCCAATCTAAAAATTAAAGTCCCCCATGACAACTGCCGTTCCATACTTGCATGCCTTGGCTATCTCTTGGTTAATTGCCTGTGCTATTGTTATTTGGTGGGCAATAGACCACACCCACCAATATAAAATGATTTAGTAAATATTTTTTTCTCTGAGAAGGTAAAGTAGATAACAAATGACAAAATGTAAACCAAGTCTTAATTGGTGGAAACCTTGAGTCAAGAGGACTCAACTTAATTGTCCCATAATTTTAAATGAGGTTCTCCTCCCCCATCCCCAGTCTCCAGTCATTTGCAAATGTTGCGATTCAAAAATATCAGCTAGATACATGTTTCAGAACTTGTCCTGATGTTGATGCAATAGTTCACCTTGAATATTTCTGACATTTTCTTTAAATTTTTTTTAGCTTGTCCATCTTTTTGAATTATATGCATTTCAAATTTTGCACTGCGTATCAAGTATATGGTTAGATCTAACAACATAGTGTTAGGAAACAAATACAACTCCTGAATCTTCCCATGATTTTGTTAGAATTGTTAAATTGATTTAGTTATTTACTAATACCCAGAGGATCCCAAAACCCAGCAGCAATAGATATTCACCAAGACAAATGGTTACTTAAACAAAAGTTGCTTTTAATTATCTTTAAAGATGAAAACAGAACCACACTTTAACTTCTTACTATTGACTTACTTAACCCCTTTCTAATTCGAAGCACATACGTGTGTGTGTGTGTGTGTGTGTGTGTTGTGTGTGTTTGTGTGTGTGTGTGTGTGTTTGTGTGTGAGTAAGTTCAGAAAAGTTCTTTGGTTCACAGTCCAATCTTACTTCTCATTCCTCCAAGTTCACTGGTTGTAGGCAATTCTTATACTGTGCACAGAATTTAACATTTATAAAGTTCACCAGGCTTTGGTGCTTGAAAGGTAAATGGTTACTGCTCAAGAAAGTTCTTGTTGGTTTTCAGAGAGAGTTGTTGTTCAAGGACATCCACAACTGATTCCTTTTTAATCAGCCACTCCAGTGTATTCCTGCAAAACTTGCCCCCTCAAGGTTCTCCAGATAATAACCTCTTTCTTTCAGGCCACCAGAGTTCCTTTTTGTTTCTCTTATTCCAAGTGAAACATTAGACAGCCAGTCCTCTCCTCTTGCATGAACCACAAAGGCTTTGACCAGGCTAAACTAAGAACTCACAACCCATCTTCCAAATGGGATGTTCCACAAGCTTGCCAGCTTGTCCTGTTTTAGTCCCAGCTGCTGTTACACTGTAGAAGTTCTCTCTCTCTCTCTTTCTTTCTCTCTCTCTGAGAAAGCCTGTTTTACTCTCTCTGCTTGCAAAACCACATGACCCTCTTAGAACAGCAAGCTCCCCTCCAGACAGAAGGCAGCTCCAACAAGCTCTTTCATCTGTTGCCTTTTTTGTAAACAGCAATCCATTAGTGAAGTCTCTTGGGCATTCTCAAAAACTTTTGCAAAGGATGTTGGCCCCGATATGTCTTGCATGTGCAGCATGAGAAGAGCTCCAGTATTTTAAATAAGATCTGTTTTAAAGTTTTTGTATGTGACCTACTCTAACAGATCTTTCCCTATTTATCTCCCAAAAACATATCTATATACTCTGTCACACTAATAAAAAACATACATGTTTTGCTCAATTTATTATACCACAGAATTCATTAAAGGGTTGATTTTCTAATGAAAATTAATATTTTATTGTAAAAGACTTAGTTGCTGAAAATCTGAAATTTAATAAAGATGCTGGAGACATTCAGTGGATCAACCTGCATTTGTGCAAAGAGTTAACAATTTGTCAGAACAAATTAATCTCAGTAACAAGGTAGAATCAAGGGTTAGCTCAAGTGGGTTAATGCGGCAGTTAAAAGCATTTTGTGCTTTGACTATATTATCTAATACTAATAAAAACTAAGTCAAATTGAAGGAGAGTGTCTAGTTTTGACACATAGGAAGAAGAGCAAGACTGATCTTTCTGTCGATGGCATATTGCACTATTATAATGACCTGAGGTGATCTCGAGGAACATAATCCCATTTTTCATCTGGACGCATTATGGCCTTCTAAACTCTATTTTAAATTCTTCAACTTTTGACAATGTGCTCCATCTGTGCTGAGGGTTTCCAGCATTTTTTTTTGTTTTATTCATATTTTACAATCATTGATTGTAGCACTTGTATCAACAAATATTGCCATATCTTCTCATAATGAATTGAAGCTTCAATTAGAGTAACAGGTAGAAATTATTACCTTGGATAGTTTGTTATAATGAAGTTTAATCTTTAATTTATTCTGTAGGGTGGTGCTCTGTCATTGTACACTGCACTGACAACAGATCAGAAGCTCGGAGGAGTGATTGGCCTTAGCTGTTGGCTTCCACTTCGGAATGCTTTTCCAGAGGTACTAATTAGATAACAAATATCCCCCTGTTGGGTGTCTACTAAATGAGGAATTAAGATTTGCAGGACTCTCACAATATGTAAGATGAAAGGGAGAAATTGGAAAGATTAAATGTTTTATGGAAAAAATAATTCTACTATAAAAACAGCATTTTAAAGTAAAGATCTATATAAAATGTGTTTTGGTTTGGTAATTGTAATATCTGCTTTTGGATGTATAATGTAAAATTTTGTTATAAAAATAGGTGTTCTACTAGTCCAGAAATGAAGTTAATCATGAAATAAGTACAAAATTCAAGAATTTAATATTTATAAGAAAAAAATAGTGCCAGTTTATAATTGCTTTAAAGGTAGTAAACACGTTCACTCAGATTTTTAACTGAACTTGTGGTTGATATTTGTATTCTGGTGCATTTAAAATGGCCTAAAATATCGGTTGCACAATACTATATTTATACATGAGTTATTGATTTTCATGAGAAAAGCCTTTATCACCTTGAAAATCTGGGCCATCTTGTGAATTTTGTGGTTCATTAAGAATCTTTCCAATCAACCATGTACATGATGCACTGATGCCACTTCATGACCAGAGGTAATCTGTATACATGGCATATTAAATACTAATAAAACTGCAAATGCTGGAAATCTGAAATAAACAGGAAATGCTAGAAACACTCTAGGCCAAACAGCGTCTGTGGAAAAAGAAACAAAGTTTACCTTTTAGGTTGAAGATCTTTTGTTGGATTGCTCTGCAAAGGGGTCTTTGACCTGAAATGTTAACTCTGCCTGACAATGTTTTCAGTATATTGTTTTGAAAATTCTTAGTACAGTCAATCCCTTATTATCCGGAATTCAAGCAGTCGACAAAAAAATTGCAGAAAATAGGTTTTTAAAAAAAAGTTTAAAATTGGTATGCCTCGCCATTAGTTTGCCCATCACGCAATCTCAAGCAAATGGAACATTTACTTATCCAACATCCGCCAATCCCCATTGGTGCCAGATATCTGGGATTTTACTGTACATTAAAGGAAAATTATTGTTCTTGTGGATTTTTTGATTGCACAATTACAGAGCTTCTATACAAAAGTTAGAGCATTTGAACTGTTTTCATGTGTAGTGGAGGGGTACATTTGTAATTTTAATATTTATATTTGCAGAAAATTGATTAGATTCCAAAAATTGACTAGTTGAGTAAGAGTACATAATTTTGATTAGAAATACAACATACTCATTTTCCATGATTTTCATTTCTATTGAACAGTATTGCACAATTTCCATGGCTTTTATTAGTTTGTTGTTATTGAACAGTGGATGAACACAAGTGTGATAAGTTGCTTTTTTTCCCCCCAAGGCAGCTGTTAATAGTCCAAACAAAGATATTCATGTTCTTCAATGTCACGGAGAGGCAGACCCTCTAGTGCCTCTAATGTTTGGTAATCTAACTGCTGAAAAATTAAAAACCATCGTCAATCCAAACAACGTCACTTTCAAGTCCTACCCAGATGAAAGGCATAATTCCTGTAGCCAGGTCAGCAATTAAGTCTTACAGTATTGAAGTTGAATGCATTCCAAACAAATTGTCAAAATTATAGGTGTTGAATGAATAATGGGATAGCCAAATTATCTGTGTTTTAATGTCATTCTATAGAAAAAAAAATCACCACGATAAGGAGCTAGAAGGGCAGAATTGTTCTTTTTGAAGTAAAACATAGTTTTAAGTAGAAATCAAACTTTTTTGAATTCTGTATTTATGATTTTTGAATTCTGTATTTATGATTTTCATATTCTCTGTTTCAAGATTGATTTTATTGTCATGTCCATAAGGTACATTGAAAAGTTTTCATTTGTTTGCTCTAGAAATGGTTGTCAACTAATCTGGTACTATTATTAAAACAAGAAGGAGAAGCAAAATAAAATTCTTTCAGAGACATCAAGTGGCTGTGAATCTCATGGCCTCTTGTAGCTGCATGACATTTTGCACAGTGGTGAACTTGAGCTTGAGGTCCCATGTCCAGATTGGATGTCCTAACACTGTTTCTGAATCATTAGGATTTTACAAAAGGGCTAGAATATATTCAGTTTAATTCTTTGAAATGCATTTTATCTGATGTTACCTTGCTCCCATGGGTGATTAATGTCAATGTTCTGATTGTCACATGTATTTAAAAGCCTGTTCTAACACTCTTTTGTCTTAACATCAGGAAATGTTGGATATCAGAGAGTTCATTGAAAAGCTGCTACCTCCAATCAATTAATTGGACACCAGAAACATTTTTCTAAGAAGCTGCACCAGCACCTGATCATGTCCTAATGATAATCCATCCTTTCACTTGTCTCCTTAAGTTGCTGGTTACCCATCATTTTAACATTTGCACATTTTTGTTCTGAATTAACATTCTGTAATTTTGACAAAAGAACTTTCAATGTTAAATTAAAATTGTGCTGCCTGTTAGTTTATACATAGCCCTGCAATAATTGCAGCCAGTACTTAAGTTGTAAATCTACTGTATGCTAGCATTCTACTTTTGACTGTCCAAATACATTTTGCTTTTTTCAGACTGAGATTCATTCTGCCTTGATGAAATTTGGTATTGGTGAATGTATGACCATTTAGAAAAAAAGTAGTTACGAAATGCAAGTTTCTATAATCTCCCAAAAAAGTCACTTGCTATTGGTATTTTAATGCAGCAAATATTGTCATAGAAAATCAAATAAAGGTCATGTTTGATAACCAATGGTTCTTGTTTTGTATCAGTGTTTGAGATTAGTTGAAGTGTAATTCTTTAAAGTATTTGAGATCGACTTAGCACAGTATATTAAAAAATAAAGTAAGTGTTCTAGAGGAACAGTTGTTTCCAAGTTAGTGTGTAGTTCAAACTGCATGAAGCCAAGAGCAGCCTAACAATAGTATTTGCTCATTCAATAAATGCAGCTTGTTTTAGGCAATATTATTTGTGTAATCTAATGTACCAATTTAAGAAACAATTCTAAATTGAAAAATTATTATTTCTTGTTTTCTTCAATATATGCATTTTCAAGTTCTAAAAATTGCAGGGATATCTTTCTATGATTTGTATATTCCAGTTGGATTTGTGCAAAGCTGTTATGGTGGATGTGGCTTGAACATTTTATTTACTTTTTGTATAATGTGGAATCTACCAACATTTTTAAAAATAAGGATATGAATTCATCTCAGACTACAATGTGGCTTGTGTAACACAATTTCTCAAATGCAGACATGTTTCATAGTTCTCAGAATGAGCATGATGCTACTCAATAGAAGCATCTAACTCTCACAATTGGTACAATGTTTATTTTTTAAATAATGGTTTTTGTATAGGAATTGCATTGTTTTAAATGTTAATTCCTGTCAAACCAGTTGAAGTTCCTTGATAAACAAATATGATTTACCATAAAGTTGGAAATATTTTCAAAAATAAATTGTTCCAATTGAATGAACATGAATGTTTAAAGGAACATTTAACTGGATTTCAAATCAAAAATTATGTGGCAAAATGTTCAGTCACAGAAAAAGTACTTTGCTTCCTTGGTTAAAACTAATGTAAAGAGTTTTGTTAATGACATTCTCTATTATGGGGGGGAAAAAAAAGTCCTGCAATTTCCGTACAACAAATAACTATGAAGAACTGCTGCTAACAGCTGATTCACAAATATTTGCCAAGACAAAGATAAATATGCCCTATTTTAATGCATATGGTAATTTCAGATAACTAACCAAAAATGATTTTTTTTAAACACCATTGTTACTGTAACATGAGCTCTCTTGTGTATTTTCCATTATTCTGAGGTTTTTTTTTGTTTTCTCTTGTGCTGAAATAGTTTTTTTTTTAATTTTTCAGACCAGTGTGGATAGATGGGATTTGCTAAAAGGTCCAAACTGTCAAATGGACTTCAAACTGTGTTCTTCAGTACTTATTTGCTGGTTTGTCCTGTTGGAATGGAACTTTACAAAGAATTATCCTTAATGCCATTGTAAAAATTGGCAAATAAATCCAAAGTTAGAAAAAGATTTGTTTGCATCAATAATTTGAAACTCTGTATAGACTGTGTGACTTTACAAACTCATTGCAGAAAGTACGAGGTGAATAAATTGAAAACAACAATGGTGGTCTACAAAATGATGGTAAAGCTCAGAGCATGCATCACAGAGAATTTAAAAATAAAGTTGCATTACATCAGTATCGCATTTGACTTTAGTTATGTGGTGACAGTATTGTGATTAAATTTGGGTTAGTTTCCATGAAGTTTACCAATCCAGAGATCCAAGTTCAAACCATGACAAATGTGGATTTCAGTTTATATGCATTTTTTTTAAAATAATCCTTTGTATTGATCACAAAATAAATTATTATGGTTTAAAATCCATCTTGTAGCGGCTACTACGGTAGAGCTACTAAAGAAATACAAACACACGCCAGAGCAAACTCAAGACTGATTTATTCAGGGTTTACAGGCTTCTTTTATATACTGTGTGTCCCGGGTTCCACGAGACAAGGTGGGACATCTCTATGAGATTGCTGCCAATCCACAGGACCAGCAGGTTTAAATCTAGCCTTGTAAGTGTCCCGTGCTTTCTGGAAGGAGAGTCAATAGCTCAATGTGCCGTTCCTCAGCACTCAGTATACCTTGATCTTAGCATGTCCTTCATCAGGGAAATCTGCCATTTTTTCCTTGGTTTGGCCAATATGTGACTGTCCATCTAAACATTTTCATCTTGAATGCATTCTGATGTTGCCCAACAAACCTAAGAAGTGACAAAACAGTCTTGAAAAGCAAAAGTTGTGTTTTACTCTGTTGTCAGAATACAGCAAAATAAAACTGCAAAAGCTAGAATCATGAGTAAACAAACAATAGCATCAATGGCTAGAAATGATAAGTTGATGTTTTCAATTGGGACTGTTCTTGCTGGAATTTATAATTTATAAAATTTATAATTTATAAAATTATGAAAAGCATAAATGAGATAGAGATAAGTAAGATGTTTCCATTTGTGGAGGAGCCTCAAGATTCAGGGTAGTAGATTTAGGACAGATGAGAAGGAACTGCTTTTCCCAGTGTAATGGAATATATATAGGGAGAATTTGGTAAAATAGAGTAGGTTACATACATCTACACACAGATGAAACAGATTAAAACAGATAATTTGAAATTCTGAAGAATTCATATTGGACTTTACAGAAACTATGGAGAATGCTATTCACATTTCACAAGTAGGTGCTAATTGAAATGACAAAATTAATAGACTATTGTTTGGACTGGAGACACTTTGGCTATTTACAAAGCTTCTGACCTTTCTACAAAGTGCTCACAGAAAGGTCACACCTGGGTTTTTACCTAAGATAACAGCTTGACCAAGAAGGATACATAGTAAGGGAATTAAGGTTATGCAGAAAAGACAGGCTCATCTCCACCCACCCATCATCAGATCAGCTATGATCTCATTTCATAGCAGACCAGGCTTGACTCCTGCTGCTGCTACTTGGGTTCAACCCTTTATCAAAATTAAGATGGTGTGGTGGGCCAAGTGGCTGTACATTTAGACGGGCTGAATCACTGCCCCAGTCCAACTCAAAATGGCATGGGTCCTCCTTCAATCCCAAGAAGCCCGTGGTGTACACCACATGTTGCCCGGGAATTTCCTGCTTCCAGGTGGTGCAGCGCTGGCCAGAGTGATGCACTGATGTCACTTTCGGAAGCTGGTGCACGCCACCAGAAGTGGATGTTCCCCTGTGCGCAGCGCAAGGAATTCAAACAAAGTTAGTTTCTAGTTCACCCTTGCACAGTGTGGACATCTCTTTATTCCATAGTACTGCTACAGCAGACACCACAGTGGTGACCTCAATGGTTCCAACATTTTTTGAACCCAACTCTTATCGCGATAGGATACAGGATAGTGCTACAACTACAGTCACCACTGTTGTGACCAATGCGGTGGGTGTGCATTTGCTGCCCTTCTAGGCAAACCAGCCCAGGAATTGGCTGAAACTGACAAAGTCACAGTTCCACATCAGAGATATTGTCTCAGAGAACACTAAGTTCTAGCACATTGTGTTACAAGATCAAACCAGCAACCACAAAGAAGGCATATCACACAAGGGTAAAGATGAACAATTACTTTATTTAAAAAAATTCTCCTTCAAACTTTAATTCAAAATCCCCTTTTATAACAATGCCCACTGGTTACCATGCAAATTTCTATAACAGTGTAAAATTAATAAATTCCCCAACCTAAATATAACATATGCAATTAAAGTCAAAGTTAGATTTCCAACCAGCCCATAGAAAAACTTAAGACATAAAACAAACACAAAACACACAAGACTCACAAAACTTCAATCTCAACTGAAGCAAAGATCATAAACAAATTTCAGTTTGTTTGGTAAACTGAAGCCAAAAGATCTGAGAGAGAGAGAGAGACAGACAGACAGACAGACAGACAGAAAGAGAGACAGAGAGAACAAAATTCAAAGTTGTCTTCTTGCGATGCTTGCAGAGAGAGGAAAAATTGGTTTGGTCCGGATCCTTCTGGCTGTTTTCAGAATGTTCATCCCTTTTTGAAATCCCAACATTCTAAACTGTCTTCCAGACAATGACTCATGTTTTGTGCTTCTTCCACTCCACAGCAACCCCAGTGGTGGTTTATTGTCCAAGTCCAGAAATTTTTAGATCATTTTCTGCACATGCTCAGTCGGTCTCCAACTCTCTCAGCAGTCCACCTTCACCTTGGCTCTTAAAAGGCAAACTGTCACTTTTTTAAACATAAAACCACACAACACATAGGTCAATATACAACACAGAACTCTAACACCTCCCCTGCTAAATAAAATGGTCCACAAGAACAATTTTTTAACAATTAATGAAAGTATTACATAAATAAAATAAACACTTTTTTTACAGTAAGTATGTGATTAGATTCATATCATTAACATCTGGACAAACAATCTGCTATTGTTATCTGTCCCCTTTATGTGTGTAATAATTAAATCATACTCTTGTAGCATTAAGCTCCAGTTCAATAACCATCTGTTCTTATTTTTCATTTAGACAGAAAAACGAATGGATTATGATCAGCATATAATATTAACAGTTTTTGAGCAGTACAAATATACACGTCAAAATGTTGCAATGCTACAACAAGCGCTAATAACTCCTTCTCAATGGTTGAATAATTTTGTTGATGGTTATTAAACTTTATAGAGAAGCACGAAATAGGATGTTCGACTCCATCACCATCCTTCTTCTGTAACAGTACAGCACCAACCGCTTCGTCACTGGCGTCATCGGCTAAAGAGAATGGCTTTTCAAAGTTATGAGACACAAGTACAGGCTGATGGCATAAAATGGCCTTTAACTTCAGAAATGCTTCCTGGCATGCATCTGACCAGATAATTTTTTCTTTCTTTCCAAGTAGTTTTGTTAATGGGAGTGCAATTACTGCAAAGTTTTTACAAAATCTATGATAGTAGTCAATCATACCTAGAAATCTCCGAAGAGCTTTCTTATTACCGGGGATAGGGAACACAGCGATAGCCAATATTTTTGCTCTAACTGGTGCCACCTGTCCCTGTCCTACCGCATAACCGAGATAAATTACAGTGGCATGTCCAAACTCACTCTTGTGCAAATTCACTGTGAGGTGTGGTTCCACCAGCCTCTGAATTAACTGTTCTAATTCAAGCATGTGTTCTTCCCATGTATCTGTACTAATTACTAAATCATCAATTATAGGCTCCTGTGTACTCTAATCCCTGAATTACTGCATTAATCATTCTCTGAAATGTGCCAGGTGCATTTTTCAACCCAAAAGGCATAACATTATACTCATACAATCCCGAAGGTGAAACAAATGCAGAAATCTCCCTGCCTTTCTCTGTCAAAGGAACACACCAGTATCCTTTTAAGAGATCAATCTTTGTAAGAAACTTAGCCTTCCCCACCATATCTATACAATCATCTATTCTGGGAATAGGGAATGCATCAGCCTTTGTCACCATGTTTACTTTTTGATAATCTGTACAAAATCTAATTGAGCAATCTGGCTTAGTCACCAGAACACAGGGTGAACACCAATTTGAACCTGATTTTTCGATGATGTCATTTTTGAGCATATAATCTACCTCTTGATCCAACATTCTGCTCTTTTCCTGATGAACTTAGTAAGGATGCTGCTTAATAGGCTTAACATCACTGACCTCCACATCAATGACAAGCCACAGTAATTCTTCTTCGAACATCTGGGAATATATCCATAAATTTCATAAGTAATGTCTTCATTTCTTCTCTTTCTGAATTAGTCAAATGCATGAACTTGGTTTCTAAGTTTTGCAAAACTATGGAATTTTTCAGCCTGGGGCTTATCACTTTCTGTGCTCCATGATTTTCCACAAAACTTATCTCCTCCTTACTTTCCTCTATAACTAGTACCTTGGTTGGAATCTTAGTCTCCTCCTCAGTCATTTTCTCAAGGTAAGGTTCAAGCATGTTCACATGACAGACCTGTGTCTCTCTTCAATGATTAGACGTCTCAATGACGTCCTGGTTAATTTTTGATTTCACCTTGTATGGTCCTGAAAACTGAGCTCTCAAATGGTTTGACTGTATTGGAAACAAAACCAATACTTTGTCGCCAGGTTTAATGTCCCTAATTTTAGCTTTTAGATCGTACCAAATTTTCATTTTTCCCTGAGCAGTTTTAAAAATTTTCCTTGCCATCTCGCAAGCTTGATGTAATCTTTTAAAATTGAAACCATAATCCAACAGATTTGATTGTATATCATTATGTATCCACTGTTCCTTCAACAATAGTAATGGACCCCTGACTTCAAGACCAAACACCAACTCAAATGGACTAAAGCCAAGAGACTCCTGAGTTGCCTTTCTAACTGCAAACAATAACAAATGGATTCCTTTATCCAAATCCTTTTTATTTTCCACACAATAAGCCCTCATCATATTTTTCACAGTTAAATTGAACCTTTCCAAGGCCCCTTGACTTTCAGGATGATAGGCTGACAATACAATTTGATGGGTTCCCAATTCATACACCATCTGTTGAAATATTCCAGACATAAAATTACTCCCTTGGTCTCATTGAATTTCTCAAGGTAGGCCAAACAGTGTGAAAAATTTTAGCATAGCCTTAACAATCGTCTTTGCTTTAATGTTTCTCAGGGAAACCTCTGCAAACCTTGAAGCTGTGCACATGAGTGTTAACAAATGTTAAATTCCTGCTTTGGTTTTTGGCAATGGACCTACACAATCCACTATCACTTTAGAGAAGGGCTCCCTAAAAGCAGGGATGGGTTGTAAAGGTGCCACTGATGGTGCTTGATTAGGCTTGACCATCAGTTGACAAGTGTGACAGGTTCTACAAAAGTTCACAATATCCTTTCTTAATTTCAGCCAGTAAAACTGTTTCCTTATCTTTTCTACCATTTTATTCACTCCAAGATGACCTCCTAAAGGTGTACTATGATCCAACTTTAATATTTCATTCCTGTAAGTTTTGGTTATTACAACTTGCCTTATTGTTGCCCAATTTTCACTGGCAAGTATCACTTTCTCATCAATATTCCATCTTGAACAAAGTAACCTACTGGCACAGTTTCAATTTCCTGGTAAGACAAAATCTTATCTCTTATCCAAGCAAGATCAGTATCATGCTTTTGTCTGGCTATTAATTCTTCTCTTGACAACAGCAAAGCTGGATCCTTATGTTTGTCCTGAATGCTTGTCTCCATTATGGGATCATCACAGACTTTCTCTACCTCTACCTTTTTTCTAGACATGGCTCTAGTAATGGCACACAGAAGGTAGATTTCCAAATCCTTTTTGGACTCATAAACCAATGGCTTACTTGTGAGTTTCACCACAGGTATGACTTTACCCTCTGTTAAATAATTCTCTAAAAAAAGAGAAACTCCATCCATCAGCAGACGATCTTATCTCTGTCGTAACCGGGCCATTAGCTAAGTCGAATTTCATCACTATTCAATGCAAAGATATAGGCGCTGCTTCACCACCAATGCCTTTAATTAAATTCACATCTCCAGCATCGGCCTCCTCACCAAAATTCAAAACGTTGCTTAATACAAGCGAATGGGCTGCTCCAGTATCCCGCAGGATTTTAAATTGTACTTGATTGGATCCCTCTTTAACCAAAATGAAACCTTCAGTCATGAATGGTTTAAAAATATCCCTAACTTTCTCACTCTGAACACAGACAGTTGATACCAACCCTTTCCCTTTTTTCCTTTTCAGTACAGGACAATTTGCTATTAATTGCCCTGCCTTCTTAGATTAAAGGCAAATAACACTCGAAAAATTTTCCTTCACCCATTTCTCTTCCTCTCTTCATTTAACTTCACTTCTAGATTTTCTTTCCACTCTACTTGGATTATCAGCACTATTCCTTTGAAAGGTTTTCCCTGGTTTCCATTTTGACTTGTGGGTTAAAGCATATTCCTCTGCATATTTAGCCAATTCTTGCTAAGTTTTAATATTTTTCTCTGCCAAGTACATTTGAATATCATCAGGAACACAATTTTTAATCTCTTCATTCTGAATGATTTCCCTCAATAAATCAAAGTTATTTTCTACTTTCATTGCGGCACACAACTGATCAAAACACACAACCTTCCTATAAGCAAAATCCAGGTAAGATTGGGTTGCTGTTTTTTTTAAACTCCTGAACTTTTGTCTATAAGCCTCTGGGACTAGTTCATAAGATCAGAGTATCGCCTGCTTTACAAATTCGTAATCAGCTGCTTGTTGTACAGTGAAACATGAGTACACCTGTTGGGCTTTCCCTTTAAGAACACTTTGTAGCAGGAGTGACCACTGGTCTGGTGGCCATTTTACATTTACAGCTACTTTCTCAAAATGCTGAAGGTACAGAACTATTTCAACTTCCTCAAATGGAGGAACTAACCTTACTTCTCTACTGACCAGAAAATCTCCTCCTGACCAGCACATGGGTTTTGGGCTTCTCCCTCTCCTTGGGTTAGAGTCAGCTTTAATTTAGCTAGTTCTAGCTCATGCTTCCGTTCTTTCTCTCGCTCTCTCTCCTCCATTTCTGCCTGCCTTGCTGCTTCCCAGTCGGCTTTCCTTTCTGCCTCTCTTTTTACCTCTCTCTTCTCCATTTCTGCCTGCCTTACTGCTTCCCGTTCGGCTTTCCTTTCTGCCTCTCTTTTTTCCTCTCTCTCTTCCCTTTCTGCCTTCCTTATTGCTTCCCGTTCGGCTTTCCTTTCTGCCTCTCCTTTTTCCACTCTCTCTTCCCTTTATGCCTGCCTTACTGCTTCAGTTCAGCATTCCTTTCTTCCTCTCTTTTTTTTTCCTCTAACTCTAGTTTTTTCAAAGCCAACTTTATTTCCTCTGAAGTTTTCTCCTTTGGAAACTGTTCTAATGCAGCTTCTTCAAATACCCCCTTTCTACATAGTGCTTAACAATCTTTTGGGCAATTTCCTTTTTTTTCATCCCAGTTCTTACTGTAAGAAGTTTTAACTTGCCAACTATAACCATCAGTTCTGACTTTTTGGCCATTTTTAAATTAACCACTGAAGGGTTCGCTATGAACTGGTCAGTATTCATAGTTGCTGGTTTTTCTGCTAGTGATTTATACACTCATCATTTATTTTTAATTTCAAGCTGGAGGGTGAGTCAAACTCAGATGATTGATAACTTTTTTTCTTCTTTGGCTTGGCTTCGTGGACGAAGATTTATGGAGGGGTAATGTCCACGTCTGCTGCAGGCTCGTTGGTGGCCGACAAGTCCGATGCTGGATAGGCAGACACGGTTGCAGTGGTTGCAAGGGAAAATTGGTTGGTTGGGGTTGGGTGTTGGTTTTTTCCTCCTTTGTCTTTTGTCAGTGAGGTGGGCTCTGCGGTCTTCTTCAAAGGAGGTTGCTGCCCGCCGAACTGTGAGGAGCCAAGATGCACGGTTTGAGGCGATATCAGCCCACTGGCGGTGGTCAATGTGGCAGGCACCAAGAGATTTCTTTAGGCAGTCCTTGTACCTCTTCTTTGGTGCACCTCTGTCTCGGTGGCCAGTGGAGAGCTCGCCATATAACACGATCTTGGGAAGGCAATGGTCCTCCATTCTGGAGACGTGACCTACCCAGCGCAGTTGGATCTTCAGCAGCGTGGATTCGATGCTGTCGGCCTCTGCCATCTCGAGTACTTCGATGTTGGTGATGAAGTCACTCCAATAAATGTTGAGGATGGAGCGGAGACAACACTGGTGGAAGCGTTCTAGGAGCCGTAGGTGATGCCGATAGAGGACCGGTTTGATCCCAGATGATATCCCCAAATTATGTTACAAGATCAAATAAGCAACCACAAAGAAGGCATATCACACAGGGATAAAGATTACTTTATTAACAAAAATTCACCTTCAAACTTTAATTCAAAAATCCCCCCTTTTATAACAATGCCCACTGGTTATTATGCAAATTTCTATAACAATGTAAAACTAATAAATTCCCCAGTCTAAATATAACAAATGCAATTAAAATCTAAGTTATATTTCCAACTAGCCCATAGAAAAACTTAGACACAAAACACACAAGACTCACAAAACTTCGATCTCAACCGAAGTAAAGATTATAAACAAAATTCAGTTTGTTTGGTAAACTGAAGCCAAAAGATATTTGAGAGACAGAGAGAGAGCACAAAATTCGAAGTTGTCTTCTTGTGTTGCTTGTGTTCTTGTGTTGCTTGCAGTGAGAGGAATAATGGCTTGGTCCGGATCCTTCTGGCTGCCTTCAGAATGTTCATCCTTTTTGCAATCCAAACTTTCTCTTTCTCTTCCCAACTTTCCAAACTGTCCTCCAGACCATGACTCATGCTCTGGGCCTTCTTCCACTCCACAGCATCCCCAGTGGTGGTTTATCGTCCAAGTCCAGAAATTTTTAGGTAATTTTCTGCACATGCTCAGTCCGTCTCCCACTCTCTCATCAGTCCACCTTCACCTTGGCTCTTAAAGGCAAACTGTCACTTTTTTAAACATAAAACCACACAACACATAGGTCAATACACAACACAGAACTCTGTAACAATTGTCAGCAACTTGGACGCTACCATCACAGCCAAAGTACGCTCCTTTGTGGAGAATCCTCCCATGGAGTGCAAGTACAAGCAATTTCAGCATTTCCTCCTCAATTCCCTGGAACTCAGCCGGCATGAGCATGCTGTTCGCATCCTAACTATGCAGGCCGGGATGATATGAACCCTTCCAAGATCATGCATGAAATGGTGGCCCCAAAGGACAAATACACAGACTGCTCCCTCCTTGAGGCCCTGTTCCTTTCTAAACTGCCAGTCCACGATTTGTCAACAGTTTTTGACATGGATTTCAGCACCCCACACCTGGTAGCCAAGGAGGCAGACAGACTTTTCTGTACCCCACAAAAGAGCTCCACCCACTATGCCCTCAGTGCCACCATCTCAGCAACTATGCCGGGCCCTCCAGCAGTAGCTGTGGCCCAACCCTCCAGCAGTAGCTGTGGCCCAACTACAGTGCGACAGGTGCCCAAACAGGACAAATACAATTTCTATCACTGCAGATAGGGCCAAAATGCTCGGTGGTGCACTTCGGCCACCCCCCCCCCCCCCCCCCACCCCTGTGCTCCCATCCCACAGCCAAGCCAAACACAGCCAAACAAGCCGTTCAATTGTAGCCTCAGCAGTTGGCACTGACAAAGGTCTACTCTTCCTCAGGGACCAACAAACAAAGATGGACTTCCTAGTCGACACGGTTGCAGAGATAAGCCTCATTCCACCGACATATTTCGAATCCAAATACAACCCCAAGGGCCTCCCACTCCATCCCAAGCTATGGCACCTGCCTGGTCACAATCCACGCCGCGGACACTATTTTCCAGTGGAAGTGCACAATTGTGGCCAAGGGACAGGCCCTACTCACAGCAGATTTCTACCCAGCACAAGAATTTCTGGTGGACATGACAACTTTCTGGTTGGTGAACACTACCACTTTCAGTCGTACCCCCTCACCCTGCGGCAGCACTCTTTTCTGCAGTTAGGAATCCACACTTCGGACCAAAGCAAGTATGTCCGCCTACTGACCAGGTACTTGGCCTGACTGGCACCCAATTTCCACAACGCCAAACCACCACATGGTGTGGAGCACCACATCAAAACCACCAGACCTCCAGTGCATGCACAGGCTCGGCACCTCCCACAACACAAACTCCAGCAAGCCAAGACAGAGTTTGCAATCATGGAAGAACTGAGGATGTCCACCATTCAAACAGCCCTGGGCCATTCCCACTCCACATGGTACAGAAGAACTCCAGCAGCTGGGGCCCTTGTGGTGACTACAGGCGGCTGAACAATGCTATAGTCCCAGACAGGTACGATATCCCACAAGAGGCTCCAAGAATGCAGCCCAGACATTCCAGCAGCTGATTAATGTGGTCGGTAGGGACCTCAATTTAATCTTCATGTACCTGGACGACATCTTGATTGCCAGGCCTGATGCCAGTACACACAAGACGCACCTGACTCGGCTCTTTGACAGGCTGCAGCAGTTTGGACTCATGGTGAACCCAGCCAAGTGCCAGTTTGGCCTGGAGACAATCAATTTCCTTGGATCCCACATCACCCCAGAGGGAGCCACACCACTGCCGGACAAGGTAGAGGCCATCCAGAACTTTCCCAAGCCAAGCATGATCAAAGGTCTGCAGGAGTTCTGGATGGTGAACTTTTATTATTACTTCCTGCCGGGAGCAGCCTCTCTCAATCAGCCCATTCGACCTCATCAAAGGTCAGTAATTTCTGCCCCTTAGCAGGAGGTCTATCTCTACTGTGTGACCTATCCACAGGTTTCCCCACACCCATCCTACCCTTGACCTGGCAATGTCAGTTGTTCGTCCAGATACATGGCCTGTCCCACCCCTCCATAAGGTCCATGGTCTCCCTGATGTCTGACCAGTTCGTGTGGCACAGCCTCCTCCATGACATGACCCTGTGGGCTAAAACCTGTTTGCAGTGCCAACATGCCAAGGTTCACAGACACATCAAAGCCCCACTCCAGACTTTCAAGCCAGCACAGTGCCGATTTGAGCATGTGCACATGGACATTGTCAGCCCACTCCCCGTTAGCCAAGATATGCAGTTATCTGTTCACAACAATCAACCATTTTATCCATTGCCTGGAAGCCATACCCTACCCACATGTGATACAGAGATTTGTGCCAGAGCCTTTCTATCCACTTGAGTCACACGTTTCGGAGAGCCGAACCACAGTTCATTCCTCGCTCTGGGATAACCCAACCAAGTTCTACGGCAGCCAGTTGCACCACACCATGGCCTACTACCCTCAGGCAAACAGCCTGGTTGAGCGTTTCCACCACCACCTGAAGGCAGCCCTGAAAGCTCGACTGCAAGGCCTGAAAAGGATGGATGAACTTCCATGGGTGTTCTGATGTGTACAGTACCGAAGGAAGACCTAACAGCCTCCTCCGCCGATGGTATATGGTTTCTCACTTACCATCCCCAGGGACTTCACTTCAACCACCCCAGCCCACAGTCCAGCACCCTATACGTCCTCCAGAGATTGAAGGTGCAAGCGGGTAAACAAGCGCCATGGCCAAGGCTCTCCACCCTGCCACATCCCCGCAAACCTACTGATTAGTTCTTCATGTGGAGAGGACAGCAAGGAACACCCCCTACAGTGTCCCTATGAAGGCCCATTCAAAGTGTTGCAGCGGGACACAATGTTTTTACACTGGACATTGGCAGACAATGAAACAGGTTCACTATTGACAACCTCAAGGTAGTGCACCTGGACTTAGGCCTGCCAGCCACGGACCCCCAGGTCAGGTGCAGAGGCTGCCAGCCCAGAGACTACAGTAACTGGCTCAAAGGCAGGGAGCAATTTGGTGGAGGGTGGTGGTGTAGCAGCCAAGCAACCACACAGATAGACAGGCCGAATCGCCGCCCCAGTTGTCTGACTCAAAATGGCATGGGTCCGCCTTCACTCTCGAGGAGAAGCCCATTGTGGATGCCACATGTTGCCCAGGGGAACTCCCCGCTTCTGGGTGGCGCAGGGAATGATGCTGCAATCCACTGATGTCATTTCCAGAGTTGGCGCACGCATCACTGGAAGTGGGTGTTCACCCTCACATCTCTTTATTCCGTAGCGCTACCGTAGCAGACACCACAATAGAACAGGTAAAATTACATAAAGGGAAAAAGAAGCTGAGGGAGGGGCCCAGGTATCATGGAGTATAGGATAGAAACAGTGGTTCTTAACCGTTTCTGGTCTAAGGCCCACCTGGCTTCTGGCCTAACATGCTATCTTTATCTAAAGTATGTAACATTTTTAAAGAGCATAAAAACATTGCAAGCTTACACATATCATATAAACTCTCCATCAAAATCAAAGCTTAAGCCACTTTTGAGGAGCCCCTTGTTCATGAAGTTTCTTCATCAGTTTCCACATCCTTGGTTCTGTTGGAGATAATACACTTTGTAGATCTTCCTCCACTTCATTGTGGTTTCATGCCTTTGTCTTCAACTGCAGGAAAGTTCAAAAAGCCTGATTCACAACGACAAGTGGTCATGAAGGGTAGGACCTTCTGAAGACACTTCTTTGTAATGTTGGGGTAACTGTGATTTTTGCCCAAAACTCAGATGGATTGTCTCAGATACATCTCTGCATCCAGAATCATTTTGAAGGTCAATGAGTTTGTTTTGGAGATTATCATGGATTTTGTTGACTTTAACAGGAAAGGAGTTTCTCACCAGCACCAGTCCTTTTCAGCTGGGAAGTCGTGCGGGAAGTCGTGCAGGAATTATTTTCAAAGGCAGCTGAGATGTGACACAACTTCCTTTGCAACATCAGCATCCATTAACAGCTACTGCTGAAAAAGATTCAAACGTGGTAAAGTTCCTTACCTCAGGCTTTCCAATTTTCAAGCTTTTGTAAATATATTGAGAACATCAACAAACTGGATAATAGTTTCATCCTTGTAGCCTGAAATTTGATGTGTTCAGTTGATCAAAAATAACCACAAGGGGTGAAACACAGGATTTTGCTGACACCATGGTTAAGTGAAAAAACATACAAATACTGGACAAACTCAGCAGGTCAAACAGTGCCTTTAAGTAGAAAAGGTAAAGATACATCATGAATGTTTCAGGCTTGTATCCGTGCTTGCTATGCAAATCACATGAAGCTGAAACAAAATACTCCCCAGAATTAACTTCAAATTTTTCAATCATCTGAGGCAAGTATATCACCATAAATTTAAGGAGACTGGATTAAAATCAATCAGCAAAAAATATTAGGATATATAGTAAAGCTAATTTTGCACTATGTATCATTCTCTAGCATTTGAATCCTATCCATGCAGGGTTTCTTCCTCCTCAAACTCAAATGAAGAAAGGTTTCAACGAAAGACTGATTGTGATTATAAGGCATTATTGTTTCTCAACCTCCATTAAAAAAAAATCATCTAACTACACTGCTCCAAATGTTTCTTGGATTGCTCTAATCCTGTTCCAGTCTTGGCTATATCGTCATATTCAAGCAGTTACTGTGGGGCTTTTATTCTAGCCCTTCTACAGTTCCCTCCTGACATTTTGCTTTACTAGTCTGTGAATATGAACAGGGCATCTGTCCAATGAATAAAATGGAGACAACATCCTAAATATCTTATGAGTATCTCTAGCCCATGATTGCTAAAAGTTAAGGAGGAGTCTCTGGGTTAATACTGAGAATGGTCTACTCTACACCATGTGTCAGAAGTACCTGTAAGCCCTGCATAAATGGTGGAAAGAGAGCTTACAAACACAGACTACCTTCCCCCTAATTCATTTCTTTGTCCATCTATTGATAAGGCTGAAGTTCCCACAACGACCACCTCACAACCCACAAAATCCTGAAAAAACAAAGTTCTGAATTCAAGGAATGGGAATTCAAGAAGAACGAAGAGTAGGAAAATGAAAGCAAGTTTATTGACATGTGCATTGTACAATATACAGAGGCACCAAAATTCTTACTTGTTGTAGATGAACAGGCATTTTATAAAATAACTAAAATGATATACTGAATTGAATTAAAAAGAGAATATATTTACAGTTAATACATTAATATAATACTTTAAATGTAGATCTGGTCACCACACTATATGAAAGATGACATTAAGCTAGAGATGGTCCAGAAAGGATTCACAAGGCTGTTGCCCAGATTGGAAGGCTTGAGTTCTAGGGAAAGATTGGATAGGCAGGGTCCATTTTTTCCAGGAGCAAAGGAGTCTGAGAGGTGCCATGATAAAGGTACATAAAATTATGAAAGGCATAGATAGGGTAGACAAACTTCATCTGTTTCACATGGTAGGAGTACTTAAAGCTTGGGGGCATCGATTAAGGTGAGACAGGGAGTTTAAAGGGGATCTAAGAGAGATTATTCAAACAGAGCATTTGGTATGTGGAATGAACTGCCAAAGAAGGTGGTGACATTTAGGATAAACAAGAAGTTTGAAGATCCTCGGGTCTAAAGCAGTACATAAAAGTGCTTGAGAAAGTGCTTTGGGTGCATGTTTTGTGTAGCAGTTAGCGCAACCATGTTACAGCCCCAGCGATCAGGACCGGGGTTCAAATCCCGCATTGTCTGTAAGGAGTTTGTATGTTCTCCCCATGTCTTTGTGGGTTTTTCCCAGGAGCTCCAGTTTCCTTCCACCCTCCAAGACATTCCAGGGGCTGTAGGTCAATTGGGTATAATTGGGCAGCACAAGCTCGTGGGCCAAAAGGGATATATGTCTAAATTTAAACATAAATTAAAATTTTAAATTTAAACTATTCAGGTCATGTAACATCCATAGAAAACAATAAGCAGTCAGCATTTCGAGCCTGTTCTTTGAATATATATGAAGTGGGGGGGGGGGGAGAGAAGAGGAGTGCAGGCTAGTACGCGATAGATGGGAGAAGGAGCTCAAAGGTCACCAGGAGGGGGTCAGACAGCTAAGAAAGATGATCTCTTCAGAGAAAGGAAGGGTAGGGGCTGGGGAAGAGAGTGAGAGGGATGAGGGAAAGAGAGATGACACGAGGAGGGGGGGGGGTTACTGGAAATTGGAAGTCGATAGTGACGCCTTCAAGTAGTAGGCTGTTGAAACAGGAGGTCAGGTGTCGTGCCTTATGACAGCCAAAAGTTGAAGTTGATCATGTGTATTAAGATAAAGGTTCCATTATTGTCATATAATACTAAATTTAGAATGTAGCATAGATTAATCGATCATATTACATTTTAATGTATTATTGCACGACAATAAAAGGAACCTTTCTACCTTTAAACATGATCTCCTTTTCAAGAAGTGGAGGAGCAAAATGAAAACTATATCAAGGACACTGTTTGACCTGCTGAGTTTCTCCAGCACGGTGTCTGCAGACTTTCGTGATTTACTTATTGAAATTCGCAAAAAAATATTTAGGGAAAAAAATAGCTTTGCTGACCAATTTCATGTCAGCTTGAAATCGTAAGTCGAACATACATTAGCCCATGGCTACATTTCCCCATGTTACATACTTCTAGATGTGCACTTCAGCCACAGGTCAACATGAGGTAAATACAAGCAACACAAAAGGTCACCCTAAAACGAGTCGACCAGGACTTGCTTCATTTTAACGAAATGTTTAACTTGTGCTCTGGAAATGATGCTGTTCAACCTATTAGTATTCAGTTCCAAATCCTTGTGGGGGGGCCATGAACAACATGACAGCGTAGTCACAATTTCTTCCTCCATCGATAATCCGTCAGGTGACAAGAGGAAACAGAAACATTAAAAGTTTCGAAACCCACACAAAAGAAAACACCTTCAAGCAGAGCTCAGAGAACAAAAATGGCCCGCCATTTCGATTAGTTGTGGCTGTCCAGATCGCTTCCTTTATTGACATGATTGCCGTTCCACTGCTTTGGGCTTCCTCGCCGTGAGTGATTCGCGCCCGTGGCAGCGGATGCGAGGAGCGGCGGCTGGAAAATTTGTTGAGAAGGCGTTCGTTTGAGTCGGTGCCAAACCGACCGGGGGAGGGGGGGATGAGTAAAAAGGAGGAAGACGATGTCGTTCGAATTGCGAAAAAGATCGATAAGATGGTGTCGAAGAAGAACACGGTGAGTGGGGTCGAGGCCATTAACGGTCACCGAGCGCCGGGCCCGGCGCGCGCCCCGCGCTCTCCCTCACGCAATCGGCCGGACGCCTCGGGCCCGCGCGCCGGGAGGGTTCCCGAGCCAGCCGGGCCGTTCCAGGCGTTGCACGTTTTCCTGGCAGCCATCGGGCTCCGAGCTCTGGCCCTGGCGTTCACACGAACTCCTCCGTTTGAGAACGCGGGAGCAATGCGCCTCTCAACTCGGCTCATTCCATGCCCCGACCCCCCCCCCCCCCCCCCACGTGTTCATCATCTGCACCATGGACCAAAATGAGGAGGCCCGATCCCCTTTATTGGGGGATCAAATGCTGAGTTTCTCCAGCATTTGGGGGTTCCCCCCCCCCCCCCCCCCCACTTAACCACGGTGTCAACAGAATCCTTCTGTACATTGCCAAGTTGTTAAACGAGTGGTCCTTTACAAATAGTAATTTGGAAGCACAAAGGCCAAGGTTAGAGTGTTTGTGTTTCTTTTATGTGGTTTGGTGGTGAAAAATCGTTTGCTGACAGAAAGGACCCACTGGATATCTTGAAAATGACTTGCAACAACTGAACTCGGTCTTTGCCTCTGCAGAGCAGCAGCAGGTGGAACAAAGAGGAGGAGATGACAAAGTGGATACGGAGACCTCAGAGCGTGCTGCTTAGGGGTTCAATAAGCAATCTGCTGGAGGAATCCAGCATTCGTGTGAGAAAAAGAATAGTTGATGTTGCGTATTGGAACTCTTCATCACCCTTCATCCAGAATTTGCAGTCTTGTCTTCTATTAGTTCAGTTGCAGGAGTTCCCGCTCTGCTAACCTAAACTGATAGTCTGACTTACAGTCAGATCAAGTTATTCACTCTTTTTTAGGCTTTGAGTGGTAAGATATCACATAAGTGCTGGGCAGTGACCCATTTGTGTATGATTTATGTACACATACCTTATCTCTGCTTACTCAGCATGTTGCAAGTCCACAGGCAATGCTTAAACAAAAGCTTACTGAGGGATTTAAACCGTGCATTTCACATCCACTAGGGACCAAATGTAGAACTGGCCAAGCCATGCAAGTGTTATAACCACAAGAATAGGCTGCTCTGCTCACTTTACACCCACGACTATAGAGCTGATTGTTGACTTCAGCTGCTGCTCCTCCAAAGGCAGCATTCCCAGTAGGTGTACTCAATAGTGGGGAGGGTTTTGCCTGTGATGTCCTGGGCTGTGTCCACTACCTTTTGGAGGACTTTATGCTCCGGGGTATCAGTGTTCCCATACCAGACCATAATGCACACACCTCTGTAGAAATTTGCCAGGGTTTATGCTATACCAAACCTCCGCAAGCTCCTGAGGAAGTAGAGGCACTGACGGGCTTTCTACACAATGCCATTAGTGTGTTAAGTCCAGGAAAGATCCTCCAAGATAGTGGCTCCCAAGAACTTAAATTTGCTCACCCTCGCCACCTCTGATCCCCCAATCATCACTGGATTGTCTGCCTCTGGCTTTCCTTTCCTGAAGTCAACATTCTGCACTAAGAATGCACCTGAAGTGGCCCTTTAAATTGCTGTTCAGGTGGGAGTGTTTAAAGCGCAATGCTGGCTACCTGAAGGACACAGCTGCACAGGATGCAGCTCTGAACACACTCCGGGTCCTACCCAGTGTCAGCTGTGATCAGCAGCCTGACCCTTTAACATCCGCTTTCAGCCAGCTGCACTCAGGTGGGTGGGGGAGCCGCTGAGCTGATTATCCATCTTGGAGGAGGGTTACGTAGCTCGCCTCAAGAGCGCCTCCTACACATTCAGGTGGCCTCAAAACAGCCACGTATTGCCTAAACATGCGGCTTTACGTGCGGGGCAATTAGCCACCTGAAAGTGTCTTCAATGTTGTATGTGATATCATGTATGTACTCTGACAATAAATCTGAAATCATCAGAATACTGTGAGCAATTTGCTTCATGAATCCCAAAATAGTATTCCAAGATTCAATCATTCATTCTGCTGGAATATTTTCCATTTGCTTTGATGAGAAACAGGTCCAACAACAAATAACAAATTCAACATTATCAAAAGCAACCTTTTTCTTTACACTCACATACCACTTTGGGTATTCCCTATGCCATAGATGCTCTGAATAGTAAGGGATTGCTTAAGGTGATATGTGGGTGGAAAAAAAAGTTTGAAAACCACTGTTTTAATTGTACCTAATTGACCCGTTATGTGCACGGTTTCATAACTCCAAAGGAAATGGGCCAATGACAGTTTTTCTCAAGCAAAATATTTTAGTATCAATTGGGTCGAGAGCAGTGATTCTCAACCTTCCCTTCCCACCCACATACCACCTTAAGCAATCCCTTACTAATCACAGAGCACCAATGGCATAGGGATTACTTAAAGTGGTATGTAAGTGGAAAGATAAAGGTTGAGAACCACTGAATCAAAACACGGTAATTAGTTTATTGTCATATATATATATATACAATGTGCATATGAACAAAAATCTGTTTGTTGCAACCAAATAGGTACTTCTGTTATTTAAAAAAAATTACCCTAGTATGGAAAAAGTTAATAAATATAAAATGTAGATAATAGTCCATTGCAATTAGTGCAAGATAAAATAAGTGGTGTTTCAATAAAGCAGCCAAGTTTTTCTATGGTACCAATTTATGATTAGGCTAGTAAGGGAAGCCTGATAGTTATTAGGGAGCAAAAAACGACTTGAACCTAGAAGAGCTGGACTTTGGACTTCTGCCTAAAGGTAACAGTGATAAAAGGTTGCAACCAGGCTGAAGGGGGGGGGGTTGGGGGGGTCCTCAAAGGATGTTGGCTACTTTCTGAGCCACACACCTCACATAGATGTCTCCAATGGATGGAAGGTCGGTGCATGTGATAGACTTGGATTTTTTTGCTATCCTGTGTTCCTGGCCATTTGATTTTCACTGAACCAGACTATGATGCATGTTTATACCCATCACTAGCAGGCTGTGCACCTTCTACAAAATACAGTGTGATTATGTGCCAAAATTACCTCGAAAGTATCTCCTTGTCTGTTCTCGACTACATAGGAGAACAAAGGCAGTAGACACATGGACATGTCAGAAGGTTGTTGCCCTCTTGATTTAGGAAAATAGGTATCCCACGATATGCAAAAGTAGAGTGTTCTCTTTGTGATAGTCGGCCCGCGCTGTCAAGACAAAATGCACGAGAAAACCACGGAGCATACATTTTTATTAAATTGCGCTAGCAGGAGTGAGGAGTATCGTCAGGCAGACAGTGTCACCTTTGTTAATGTCGACCCTCACTCAAAGATCACAGTGATTTGGAATACTATAGTATATTTTGGAGGCACGTTTCTCACAAGTTGCTAAACAAGTTTATTTGAAGTTGTATGGGGTAAATTGATCCAGTTCCTTATTAAATTTGTCATTGTGCATTTCTTAAGAAAGAACCACATCAAACAGTTACACACATTAATAGTTAATCCCATTTAAGTTTCAGGTAACATCTCTAGGATTTGTCTCCAATATATATGAAACATCCGTGTTCAGTATAATTTTGATTTTTAATCCAATTATCCAATACTAATTATTATTCTGAAGAGTAAATCAAATCACACAAAACAAAGGAAGCTTTTTCTTCAGCCATTTAAATGAATGAAAACAAGTTGTGATATATTGCTTATTTGTCAACCGTTAACATGAATGGAAATAAGTCCTTACAAACAGCTTATCAGTGCACAATTTGAAGAGGACTTCTTTCTGTTAATTAAATGTTAATTTAGTTGTTTGAAAAGGCTAACAGGTCTTCATTTAGTAAACATGAACTGTGGTTTGTTTCTTTTTTACCCCAAACACACAAAAAAAAGAGAACCCCACCCCCAAAAACCTGCATTAGCAGTATCTTCCCTCTATTAATCAGGTGCAGTTAATACCAACAGTGGCTGATGACTTTGGATTCAACTGGGTCGTCATCTTCTCCCCAAATGGACCAAAAGTAATCCCTTCAAGTACCAGAGACTTCTGGAAGTTCCTCTTGTAAGTCCACCAATTCTTCAGTTTCCAGCTTTTATTAATTTTTGCCATTCCCAACTTTATTCAAAGTTACCAACGGCTTCGTAGAAAAATCCTGAGTCAACTTAGAATCTGGTAAAGAATTGGCAAAAGTTAATGCATCCTGTGGATTTTCAAAAAATTGAGACTGATTCTGCCTATAGAATACCTTTAAAATTGCTGGATATCTAAAAGTAGATCTGTACCCTTTCTTCCATAAAACCGCTTTAGACACATTAAACTCCTTCCGCCTCATAATAATAACTCAAATCGGCATTGAAAAAAACCTTACTATTCTGCACTATCATTGGACCTTGATTCATACGAGCCTGTAAGACTGCTGCACACAAAATCATTTTTCGATCCTGATACCTTAAACATTTCGCCAAAACTGCCCGAGGTGGTTGACCCACTAATGGTTTTTTCCTTAATGCACAGTGAGTCCCTCTAACTCCAAACCCTCTGGAAAATACTCTGAACCAAAAACTTCAACAATCCAATCTTTAAAAAACTTTGTAGAATTTGCTCCTTCAAAACCTTCTGGTAATCCCACTATCTTTATATTATTTGCCGACTCTGGTTTTCCAGTGAATCCATCTTCTGCAAAAAACATTTCTTCTCCATTTGCCATCCAGTAACCGCTTCTTCTACTTGATCCACTCTGTCTTATACATTCTTAATTTTGTTTTCAATCATATCAACTGCTGTCAAGCACTTATTAACATCCACCTTCATTGAAGCAATCTCACCTGATGTATCATTGATTTTAAGTCTAATATCAGCAAGTTGTTGATCAACATTTTGAAAACTTGTAGACATGTAATCCATCATACTTTCATTTTGTTTAGTTATTGTTTCCAACATAACCATCACATCTGAACCAGGCATAGGGCTCATTGTACTGGGGAACTTGTATGGTGAAGGCAATTTTAATGTTGCAGGAGTACCTTTCACTTTAGCTGCAGCCATTAAAAGTTCACTATCTTCTTCTTCCAGGTATTCTTCCAATTTTTCTTCCACCTCCTCTTGCATTAAATTGACCCCTCTGGTCTGACTGCGGGTCTGCATCCCACTCTACGTTGAGCTGAATTTCTCAGCCCGACATTGAGCAGCAGACCTCACTCGATCAAGCGTTTCGTGCACGCACGCTGCCGCGCAGGTCCCAGCAGCGACGGCAACGTGAGGCTAGATTGCCCTTGACACGTTTTCAGTCACGACTCTGGCATTTAATTCAAATGTCAAGGTGACAAAAAGGCATAACAATACATTTCTCATGTTTAGGTGGGCCTTTTTTTTCCTCAGTATGTTTTAATAAAAATCTTTGATTTAGGTGGGCCTTTTTCCTTCAGTCTGTTTGGAGTATCCAGTGAGGCTGTCCTTCAAGTGTTACTGCAGTCAGTGTTATTAACGGGATATGGAATGGCTCTTTCCAATGAGTTCCCAATTTCTTCTGATCCCAATTCTTTATGAGGACGTAATTTCTAGGTTCAACATTAGGATATTCATCACTTCAATCTGTTGGATCACCCTCCTTTAGGTGGTCTTGATGTACCTGTGGATGCACCGCTTGTAAAGGTTTTAGTTTATTCAAATATTTGCTCATGTCATCGCCTAATGATAATAGTAAATCCATCCTTACTGGTGGTGCGGGCTTTACTCCCTATGATGTCCACATTGATCGTCCGTGGACCATATCTGCAGCAGATAGCACCAACTTAATCTGCGGTGTCACCTGCATTTTAAACAATGCTAGAGGTACCACTTTTAGCCAATTTTAGCACTGTTTCCTCAGTCAATTTTACCAGCTTAGTTCCATTTGCACATTCCACTATTCCTGCTGCCTGGGGTTGATGGGAGTAGTGGAACCACTGCAGGATACCCAGTTCCTAATATAATTCTTCATTTTTCTTGGCTACAAAGTGAGAACCATTTTCTTAACATGAGTGGAGTCTTTTTGTTAATATAAATGCTAATTTAGCTGTCTGAAAAGGCTAACAAGTCTCCTCTCAGTAAACATGAACTGGTTTGTTTCTGTCAATTGAATATCAGCAAGGCTTAGAAATCCTGTACAAATTTGTGGTTCTTTTCCTTAATCATTGTTGTTTCTGGATGACTTAAAAATAGAATCTTTTGCACTATGAAACCTTTCGAAAGCTTAAATGATGCAAAGTGAATGCAATTACCATTCATATATAGTAAAAATTTTTGAGCGTTCCCAGACCCAGAAAATAACCATACCAAATAACACATAAAACCTAAAATAACACTAACGTATAGTAAAAAAAGAAATGATATAAATACAAATACACAGCCTATATAAAGTAGAAATAATGCATGTACAGTGTAGTTTTACTTATCGGAATCAGGAAGATGGCAAGCATACTGGAAGGCTAAGAGGTGGTGGTGATGATGGGATGTTAATCTGAGTTGTCAGAGGATGGGGTTGTGGGAGGTGCAGGAGATTGGGGTATAGAAGAGAGGAAGAGTTCAAAACTATGGCGCTTGATGCATTGTAGTTCCCAGGAAAGGAACTTGGTGGTGCCTCTTGCTGATTAGGGTGCCTTTTTTGTGTAAAAGCAATTCCTCTTTGGATTTGTTTTGGTTAGCTAGAAATATCAAAATACTCAGTAACCTAGTTAAACAGTAGCTAAGGTACAGTTGTATTCTTCAATGTGTCCTGAATAGAGATCTTCTCTGCTTAACAAAATATTTTGGGTGTTTTTTTTCATCTCCAAAGATGAACATTTTTGTGACAAAATACAACCAAAAATTGAGGAGTAGGCATACTAGTGGGGCATTGTATAAAATGAGGCCATTCTGGTTACAAAAAGGATGTGACCACAATATTTACGAAATTGTGAAAGTATTCTACTCAGCACTTTTATCATAGATTGCTAGTACATCTTGGATCAAGGTGTTCTTATGGCATCAGCTAAATTAAAGAATGAACTTCAAAATTAGTTTTGGACATGACAGTAGATGTATTGGGGCAGCTCTTCAGCTACTTTAAGTTTGCAAGTTGAGGGGTGTGTTACGTGATGATGTGGGGATAGACTGCAAATCCCTACTCCTTGAAAAAATTCAGAAAAAGAATCAAAAAAAGGTGGGAAAAGTTAAGGAAAACAGAAGAAAGATTTGAAAATTTAATGGTCTTTAAAATGCCACTGAAGAAAGAAAAACCAGCTGTAGTAATGCAAGTAATGGAGCAAGAAAAGATCAAGAGAGGCCAACTTTGAGGCAAGATCCAGGAGCTGTGCACAAGGTACTGAGCAAGGGAGACAAGCCAGGAGCTGGAGAGACCTTGGATATTGTTGTGAAAAGGTTTCTCCCGATAATGGCTGCCTGCTATAGATGAAGTGACTGCGCATGCGTGGAGTAAAAAAAAAACTGAGGCCGTTTTAAAAAGGGTTCAAGAGGCTTCCAGTGGACAGGAAGGAGAGCAAGAAAAACGCTCTGAACAAGGATTTATGGACAGAATGATGGGGAAAATTAAAGATTTATTTCTACAGCTGACGTGAAGAATTATATGGATAATTTCCAGCAATTTCTGGAGTTATGGAGAGAATATAGCTGAAAATAAGAGTTTTACAAGGAAAGTGGGAAAAAATGATGCAGCAGGTAGACAAAAGATTTGAAGTTATGGATGAAAAAAATTAAAGGAAATTAATTTAAAATTTAAGGTATTAAGGAACAAATGAAGAAGGTACAAGTTGAAGCGGCTGCAATGAAAGAACAATGCAGAAAATTGACATTTTAGAAAATTTCAGCAGAAGGAATAACATAAAGTTTGTTAGACTTGAAGAAGGCGATGAAGTACAGCAAAATCAAGAAGTTTTCACAGCGTTGGATTCCAGAAACTTTGGGAGTAATTGAATTTCGAGGAGACATTGAGATTGAGAGCACACATAGAGCACTGAGACCAAAGCCACAACCAGCTCAGAGACTTTGTCCAATACTTGTTAATTTTTTTTATTATGAAGTAAGGGAGAAGGTCTTGGAATTGGCTGCTAAACAGGCAAAAAAAAAGACTATCACCTTTCGTTTATAATGAAAATAAGGTTTTCTTTTGCCCTGATGCAAATTTTAATTTGTTAAAAAAGAGAGAGGAATTTAACACAGTTAAGCATGTAGAAAAAGGTTATGCCTTTGTCTTGAGGCATTCGGCAGTTTTAAGAGTTTTTGTCCCAGATGGATAAAATAGATTTTTTGCGGAGCCTAATGGGGCAAAGGTGTATGCTGACTCTTTGCCAGAAAGAGAGAGGCAGGTGGCAGTTGATACTTGAAAGGTCCCTATGAGTGTGAAAGAGTTAAGATGTAATTGAAAATTTGGAGAGAGTTTAATTGGGAGGAAGGTTTTAACCTACAATTGATATATTTATGTTAAAAAAGATTCTTGAATGAATAAGAGTGAATAGTCACAATGTAATGAGGGAATGTATTGAGTGAGTTAGTTGGGAAAATGGAGCTGACTTCTCTGGAATCATGCAAGCAAATGTGGTTTTTATCACAACCCAAATATATCAGGGAGTTAAGGCTGTTAAAACACGATGTATCTTTTTTGGGGTGGGGGGGTATTTCTTTTCTCTATTCTTCTTTTCTGTTTTTTTATTTGTTTATTTCTTGTTGTTCTACCACCTAGATTAATTAAGAATAATACTAGATATGTTGATAACGCTGAAAGTGGGAGAAGGTAGCTGATGGACAAAGGATTTTATAAAGGTACCTGATGGCAGGGAAATTAAATTTCGCTAGCATTAATATAAATGAAATACAGAATCGAATAAAATGGAAAACATCTTGATATATGAAAGACAAAAGTAGATACAGCTTTTTTTTGTGAGAAACTCTTTTGACGGAAGAGGAGCATCAGAGGTTGAAAATAAATTGGGTTGGATTGGTATTGGCATCTTCATTTAATTCAAAGACTAGAGGAATGGCAATATTAATACATAAAATAATTACCATTAGAATATTAAATACTACTATAGATCCAGAGAGAAGGTATGTAATGGTTAATTGTCAAATCTATTCAGAATATTGGACTTTATTGAATGTTTATGTACCAAATGCAGATGATGGAAAATTTATACAAGACATATTTCTGCAATTAATGAGTGCTAAAGGGAAAATAGTAGTTGGAGGAGATTTTAATTTTACCTTCGATCCAAAGTTAGATCGGGTAGTAAAATTATAGCTAAGATTGCTATAGATTTATATTGGACATATATTTGAAGAATAACTCATCCAACTGATAGAGACTATTTTTATTCTTTTAGACATAAAACATACTCATGTAAAAATATGTTTATAGTCTCTGCACAGTTACAAGCTAGAGTTCAAAGGTAGAATATCAAGCAAAAGTTTTATCTGATCATTCACCTTTAATTTTGTCAAATGCATTGGAGGATGAACTAAATATAGGTTATAGATGAAGACTTAATACAATATAAAGAGAGGATTTTTGTGACATTATGAGACAACAAATAATTTGTTTTAGAAATTAATGAAAATTCGATAATGAATAATTTTACTATATGGGATTCCATGAAGGCATATTTAAGAGGTTAAATAATGTTATACATGTAAGATAAAGAAAGAGCATATGAAAAATTGTAGACCAATTGAAAAAGGAAATATTAAATTTAGAGAAGGAATTACATATTTAAAAAAATGAAGATAAAAGATTATTGGAATTAAAAAATAAGATTTAATACAATACAAACTTATAGAATAGAAAGAAATCTAATGAGAACTCAACAGAAATATTATGAACTTGGTGAAAGAGCTCAAAGCGTGGCAATTAAAAGTTGAACAAGTATCAAGAACAATAGTTGCAACGATAAAGGAAACTGGCCAAATCACCCATAAGATGCAAAATGTAAATGATAATTTTTGGAATTTTTATTAAAAAATTATATCAATCAGAATCTTTAAAAGAGGGGAAAAAGGTAATTTTGATAAATATTTCTCTATGTAAAATATGGAAGAAAAATTAGAGTTATCTCATCCTTTTTCTGTGATACAAGTGTATGAGACTCTGATGTCATTGCAGAATAATAAAGACCCAGGAGAAGATGATTCTCCTCCAGTTTTATAAAGAGTTTAAGGAATTGTTAACTCCTGTATTATTGAAAGTATTAGATCAAATGAGAGAGTTGCATGATCTGCCAGAATCTTTTAAAACCCCATTAATCACAGTTATTCAAAAAAAGGAAAAATCCTTTACAACCTTCTGCTTACAGACCTATATCATTATTAAATACAGATTAGAAAATTGTATCTAAATATTAGCTAATAGATTAACTAAATATTTATCAAAATTAACAAATATGGATCAAACAGGTTTTATTAAAAATAGATCTGTAGAATATAAAGTTAAATTTATGAGTTTATTAAGTGTAGTACAAAAAGAAAAGAAACCAACAGTAGCAATCACACTAGTCACAAAAAAAGCATTTGATGGATTAAAAAGGGATTTTAAAATTTAAGGTATTAAGTTTTTATTTTATTTTAAAGTATTAAGTACATTTGGAATTCTATCTGTGTTTATAAATTGGATAAAAGCATTATATAACCAACCGAAAGCTAAAGTGGTCACAAATAGGCAAATATCAAAGTCTTTTTTATTAGAGAGATCATCAAGGCAAGGATGTCTGGTT
This sequence comes from Narcine bancroftii, assembly GCF_036971445.1. NCBI lineage: Eukaryota > Metazoa > Chordata > Chondrichthyes > Torpediniformes > Narcinidae > Narcine > Narcine bancroftii. The sequence continues at coordinate 299,815,635 of NC_091470.1, forward strand.
ACCACCATTTCAATTTGCTTTGGCCATAGAACCTTTGGCGGAAATAATTAGAAGTGACAATGAGATTAAAGGTTTCGAGATTGGCAATAAAGAACATAAAATTAATTATTTTCGGACAATGTTATAGTCTATTTAACAAAACCAGAAATATTGTGCAAATTAAATGCAAGATTAGTAGAATATCTTTTAGTGTCAGGTTATGAAGTGATGACAGTTGACGTGGATTATACACAAAGTAAAAATAAAAATGACAAAATTTAAATGGCAAAAAAAAACACAATTAAATGTTTAGGAATAAAAATTAGATAGAGATTTAAATAATTTATTAAATTGAATTACATACCATTATTAAAACAAAATTGAGGAATATTTTAAAAATATGGAAATATTTACCAATAACTTTTAATAGGATGGGTAAATTGTGTCAAGGTGAACATTTTTTCAAGAATACAGTATTTATTTCAATCATTACCTACACCAGAGAAGTTTTTCCAAGAGGTAAATAAAATATAAGGAAATTTATTTGGAGAGATAAAATGCCAAAAGTAGCTCTGGAAAGACTGACTTGGAAATTTGAACAAAGAGGATTACGATTACCAAATTAAAAAAAAAATTATAACAAAGCAGCTCAATTTGGATTCTGTTATCAAATTGGAGTAAAAAACAGCATGGGTTCATATTGAAATTAATCCAGAGCATTATTTGTATAAATGAAATTGAGTTATTGAAAAAGAAAATAGAAGTACCAATATTAAAGTATTTGCTTAAAGTATAGAATGGAATTCTATACATGATTATCCAACTGCACGAAAACCAACAAGGTCGGGTCAGATACAGCAATGAGCTCTCTGAACCCTTCTCCATTAACAATGGCGTGAAGCAAGGCTGTGTTCTCGCACCAACCCTCTTTTCAATCTTCTTCAGCATGATGCTGAACCAAGCCATGAAAGACCCCAACAATGAAGACGCTGTTTACATCCGGTACCGCACGGATGGCAGTCTCTTCAATCTGGGGCGCCTGCAAGCTCACACCAAGACACAAGAGAAACTTGTCCGTGAACTACTCTTTGCAGATGATGCCGCTTTAGTTGCCCATTCAGAGCCAGCTCTTCAGCGCTTGACGTCCTGCTTTGCGGAAACTGCCAAAATGTTTGGCCTGGAAGTCAGCCTGAAGAAAACTGAGGTCCTCCATCAGCCAGCTCCCCACCATGACTACCAGCCCCCCCACATCTCCATCGGGCACACAAAACTCAAAACGGTCAACCAGTTTACCTATCTCGGCTGCACCATTTCATCAGATGCAAGGATCGACAATGAGATAGACAACAGACTCGCCAAGGCAAATAGCGCCTTTGGAAGACTACACAAAAGAGTCTGGAAAAACAACCAACTGAAAAACCTCACAAAGATAAGCGTATACAGAGCCGTTGTCATACCCACACTCCTGTTCGGCTCCGAATCATGGGTCATCTACCGGCACCACCTACGGCTCCTAGAACGCTTCCACCAGCGTTGTCTCCGCTCCATCCTCAACATCCATTGGAGCGCTTACACCCCTAACGTCGAAGTACTCGAGATGGCAGAGGTCAACAGCATCGAGTCCACGCTGCTGAAGATCCAGCTGCGCTGGATGGGTCACGTCTCCAGAATGGAGGACCATCGCCTTCCCAAGATCCTGTTATATGGCGAGCTCTCCACTGGCCACCGTGACAGAGGTGCACCAAAGAAAAGGTACAAGGACTGCCTAAAGAAATCTCTTGGTGCCTGCCACATTGACCACCGCCAGTGGGCTGATAACGCCTCAAACCGTGCATCTTGGCGCCTCACAGTTTGGCGGGCAGCAACCTCCTTTGAAGAAGACCGCAGAGCCCACCTCACGAACAAAAGGCAAAGGAGGAAAAACCCAACACCCAACCCCAACCAACCAATTTTCCCTTGCAACCGCTGCAATCGTGTCTGCCTGTCCCGCATCGGACTTGTCAGCCACAAACGAGCCTGCAGCTGACGTGGACTTTTTTTACCCCCTCCATAAATCTTCGTCCGCGAAGCCAAGCCAAAGAAAAAAAAAGAAAAAGAAAAGAAAAAAAAGAATGGAATTCATATGGAAAGGGAAATTAAAAATTTTCAAATATCAAAGATGTTGTTTAAAAAAAAATCATCTTATTCCTTTTCTTTGAATAATCCTTTTTTTAAAAAAAATATTTGGTATAGTAAGGGTATACAGAGAATGAAAGACTTTGTTTTAGGTTCCTTTTTCATTACTTTTGAACAAATGAAAGAGAAATATGAAATACCAAATAATACAATTTTTTCATACTATTGTAGCGTCTGCGCTATGGAATCAAGAGACGTCCACACAGTATGAGGGTGAACTAGTAACTGAATTTATTTGTTTGAATTCCTGGCACTGTGTGCAAGGAAACACCTACTTCTGGTGGCATGTGTGCCGGCTTCCGGAAGTGATGTCAGCTTGTCGCGGTGTCACTCCCTGACTTGTGCGCCACCCGGGAGTGGTGATGTCCCCAGGGCAACATGTGTCGTTAACTGCAGGCTTCTCCTCAGGAGTGAAAGGGGACCAACACCATTTTGAGTCGGACAACTGCAGCAACGATTCGGCCCATCTCACCACGCAGTCGTTCAGCATGCAACACTGCCCCTGCCCACCCCACAATTGCTGCTGCCCTCTACCATATAGTCTTTGGATGGGCGGCCTCTGCGTCTGACCTGGTGGTCCAGGACAGGTTTGCCAGAGTCCAGATGCATTGCCTGTCCTGTCGCCCTCCAATGCCCAGTGCAAAAATGACATCTCGCTCCAACTCATTGAATGGGCCTTTGTAGGGGCACTGTAGGGGTGTTCCTTGCTGTCCTCTCTGCACAAAAATGTAGTCAGTGGACTCTAGGTCCATGGGGATGTGGCAGGGTGGAGTGCTGTGTCGGGAAGGTGGCGGGGCTTCTGTTTACAATCTTCACCCGTCAATCACTGGAGGACAACTAGGGCACTAGGGTGAGGCTGGGGGGTTGGGGGTGGTTGAAGTGAACAACCCTGGAGATGGTAAGTGGGAAGCCATACACCATCTCAGCGGAGGAAGCTGGTAGGACTTCCTTCAGTGCTGTGCAGATGCCTAAGAACACCCATGGAAGTTCATCCATCCAATTTGGGCTTGTAGTTGAGCTATTAGGGTTCCTTCAGGTGGCAGTGGAAATGCCCAACCAAGCTGTTTGCCTGAGGATGGTAGGCTGTGGTGTGATGCAGCTGGCTGCTGCAGAACTTGGTTAGGTTAGCCCAGAGTGAGGAAGTGAAATGTGCCCCTCGGTTGGAGGTGATGTGGTTCGGGACTCCGAAACTTGCTACTCAAGTGGATTAAAAAGTCTTTAGTGCATGTTTCTGTGTTGCACGTGGGTAGGGGTATGGTTTCTGGCCAATTGTTGTGAACAGATAACTGCATACCTTGGCTCATGGGGAGTGGGCCGATTATGTCCACATGCACATGCTCAAATTGGTGCTACTGGCTTGAAAGTCTGGAATGGGGACTTGGTATGTCTGTGTACTCTGGTGCATTGGCACTGCAAACAGGTTTTAACCCACAGGGTCACGTTGCGGCGGAGGCCGTGCCACACGAACTTGCCGGACAACAGACGGACCTTGGACCTTATGGAGAGATGGGACAGTCCATGGATTTGGTCGAACCCCCACCGTTGCCAGGTTAAGAGTAGGCTGGGTTTGGGGAAGTCTGTGGAAATATCACACAGTTAGGAAGGGTCCACGGTGAGGGGCAGAAATCACTAACCTTCAAGCTGGTGATGGCAATCCAGTAGGCCTGGATGTCTGCACCGTCTGATTGGTCCTTGGCCAGCTGAGCAATATCGAGCCATCCTGTGGTGATGGCGATTGTAGGTCCGGATAATGCGTTGGCCACCACATTGAACTTGCCTGTGACGTAGTGGATGTCTGCTGTGTACTCCAAAATGTAGTAGAGGTGATGCTGTTGTCTCTGACCATGGGTCTGAGACCTTGCAGAATGCAGAGGTGAAAGGTTTGTGGTCTCTGGAGGCAGTGGAAACCCTTTCTTATAACATGTACTGGAAGTGTCATATTTCCAGGTACAGGGCCAACAGCTCTCGGTCAAACATGCTGCATTTGAGCTCTGGAGATGTTTGCTGAAGAAGGCCAGGGGGTGCCATTGCTCGTCTACCCATTGCTCCAACACCACACCTACTGCACTGTCCGGCGCGTCCATTGTAAGGGCCAGGGTTGAGGTAGAATCTGGGTGGGCCTGGAATGTGGCCCGCGCTAGTGCCGCTTTTGTGTTCTGGAATGCTTCTGTGATTTCCGGAGACAACTGGAGCGTGTTGTCGCTGAGCTTGATGAGGTCGAATAGGGGCTGCATTAGGGTAGCCGCTTCCGGGAGGAAGTGATGATAAAGTTCATCATCCCCAAGAAGTCCTGCAGGCCTTTGATCAGGCTCAGATTTGGGAAGTTTTGGATGCCCCTACCTTGTCCAGAAGCAGTTTGGGTCCCTCTTGTGTGATACGGTGTCCCAGGAAATCAATTGTCTCTAGGCTGAACTGGCACTTGGCTGGGTTCACCGCGAGTCCAAACTGCTGCAACCTGTCGAAAAGGTGAGTCAGATGCATCCTGTGTGTGCTAGTCTCGGAGCTGGCGATGAGGATGTCATCCAGGTAGATGAAGATAAAGTTGAGGTCCCTGCCGATCACATCCATTGGTTGTTGAAACATCTGGGCTGTGTTCTGTAGTCCGAACGGCATCTGAAGGAACTCTAAAAGATCGAAGGGTTTGATGATGGCTATTTTTTGGATACACCGTATTTTGAAGTTGCCCCGTGACACGGTCCACATTGGAAACGATCCGGCAGCCCTGGAGCCTTGTGACGAAGTACTGGACGTGTGGGATATGGTACCTATCTGGGACTGTAGCATCATTTAGTTGCCTGCAGTCACCACACGGGCACCAGCTGCCGGACCTCTTCTGTATCATGTGCAGTGGGGAGGCCCAGGGGCTGTTTGAATGGCAGACGATCCCCAGCTCCTCCATGTCAGTGAACTCAGTCTTGACTTGCTGAATTTTTTCTTGTGGGGGGCATCATGTCTGTGCATGCACTGGAAGCCCAGTGGTCTCGATGTAGTGCTCCACGCAATATGGCGGTCTGGCGTCATGGAAATTGGGCGCCAGGAGGGCCGGGTTCTTGGCCAGTAGGCGGACATACTCGTTTCAGTTCAAAGTGTGGATTCCTAACGGTAGAAAAGGACATTGCCGCAGAGTAAGGGGGTATGACTGGAACGTTGTAGCATATACCAAATGGTATCTGGTCATGTCCATCAAAAGTTCATGTGCCCGGAGGAAATCTGCTCCAAGTAAGGCCTGTCCCACAACCACGATTGTGCACTTCCACTGGAAAACCGAGTCCACGGCATGGATTGTGACCAGATGGGTGCTGTAACTTAGAATGGAGCCGTTGGCTGCTCGTAGAGGGGAGGTCCTTGGGGTTGTGTTTTGTCTCAAAATATTGGGTGGGATGAGGCTGATCTCTTTGTCAACTAGGAAGTTCCTCTCTGTCCACTGATCCCTGAGGTAGAGTAGGCCTTTATGAGCGCCAACCACCGGGGCCACTATTGGTGGCCAGCCTGCCCGTTTCCCATAGCAGCGTTTGGTTTGGTGGTGGGGTAGGAGCATGGTGGGGGGGGGGGGTACTGCCAGTTGTTTCAGCCCCATCTACGGTGGTAGAAGCAGTATTTGCTCTGTTTGTCAGCGTTCATTGCGCTATGGTTGGGCCGTGGCTACTGCTGGATGGCCCAGTGGGGGTGCTGAAGCGACAGTGTCGACGGCGTAGATTGGCTGAATATGGATCGAGCTCTCGTGTGCCGTGGCCAAGCAAGCTGGGACGTGGCAGCGAGGTCCTTGGGTCGTAGGTTTTATATCGGAGTGGCCTTCTCCTATGCAGGTTTCTTACCCGCGCTGGAGGGGCCTGCCTCCCCTCCTAGGTCGGTCCATACTGCCCGGACCGGGGCCGAGGCCGCCGCAGTTCACCCTGTGCCTGGACTGGGGCCACCGCCTCCCACTCCCTGCCCGGACCGGGGCCTCCGCCTGCCTCACTCGACCGAGGCCGGGGCCGCCGTCTCCCCCTTGCTCCTGCCCGTATCGGGGCCGCCGCCGTCTACCCTTCGCCCGGACCGGGGCCGGGGCCGCTGCTGCTCTCCCTGTGCCTGGACTGGGGCCGCCGCCTCCCACTCCCTGTCCGGACCGGGGCCTCCGCCTGCCTCACTCGACCGAGGCCGGGGCCGCCGTCTCCCCCTTGCTCCTGCCCGTATCGGGGCCGCCGCCGTCTACCCTTCGCCCGGACCGGGGCCGGGGCCGCTGCTGCTCTCCCTGTGCCCGGACTGGGGCCGCCGTCTCCCCCTTGCTCCTGCCCGTATCGGGGCCGCCGCCGTCTACCCTTCGCCCGGACCGGGGCCGGGGCCGCTGCTGCTCTCCCTGTGCCCGGACTGGGGCCGCCGTCTCCCCCTTGCTCCTGCCCGTATCGGGGCCGCCGCCGTTTACCCTTCACCTGGACCGGGGCCGGGGCCGCTGCTGCTCTCCCTGTGCCCGGACTGGGGCCGCCGTCGCCCCCTTGCTCCTGCCCGGATCGGGGCCGCCGCCGTTTACCCTACCCTCAACATCCTCAGGATCAGCAAGATCCTGAAATCAGACTGCTCAAACTACAGGGGAATCACGTTGCTCTCCATTGCAGGCAAAATCTTCGCTAGGATTCTACTAAATAGAATAATACCTAGTGTCGCTGAGAATATTCTCCCAGAATCACAGTGCGGCTTTCGCGCAAACAGAGGAACCACTGACATGGTCTTTGCCCTCAGACAGCTCCAAGAAAACTGCAGAGAACAAAACAAAGGACTCTACATCACCTTTGTTGACCTCACCAAAGCCTTCGACACCGTGAGCAGGAAAGGGCTTTGGCAAATACTAGAGCGCATCGAATGTCCCCCAAAGTTCCTCAACATGATTATCCAACTGCACGAAAACCAACAAGGTCGGGTCAGATACAGCAATGAGCTCTCTGAACCCTTCTCCATTAACAATGGCGTGAAGCAAGGCTGTGTTCTCGCACCAACCCTCTTTTCAATCTTCTTCAGCATGATGCTGAACCAAGCCATGAAAGACCCCAACAATGAAGACGCTGTTTACATCCGGTACCGCACGGATGGCAGTCTCTTCAATCTGAGGCGCCTGCAAGCTCACACCAAGACACAAGAGAAACTTGTCCGTGAACTACTCTTTGCAGATGATGCCGCTTTAGTTGCCCATTCAGAGCCAGCTCTTCAGCGCTTGACGTCCTGCTTTGCGGAAACTGCCAAAATGTTTGGCCTGGAAGTCAGCCTGAAGAAAACTGAGGTCCTCCATCAGCCAGCTCCCCACCATGACTACCAGCCCCCCCACATCTCCATCGGGCACACAAAACTCAAAACGGTCAACCAGTTTACCTATCTCGGCTGCACCATTTCATCAGATGCAAGGATCGACAATGAGATAGACAACAGACTCGCCAAGGCAAATAGCGCCTTTGGAAGACTACACAAAAGAGTCTGGAAAAACAACCAACTGAAAAACCTCACAAAGATAAGCGTATACAGAGCCGTTGTCATACCCACACTCCTGTTCGGCTCCGAATCATGGGTCATCTACCGGCACCACCTACGGCTCCTAGAACGCTTCCACCAGCGTTGTCTCCGCTCCATCCTCAACATCCATTGGAGCGCTCACACCCCTAACGTCGAGGTACTCGAGATGGCAGAGGTCGACAGCATCGAGTCCACGCTGCTGAAGATCCAGCTGCGCTGGATGGGTCACGTCTCCAGAATGGAGGACCATCGCCTTCCCAAGATCGTATTATATGGCGAGCTCTCCACTGGCCACCGTGACAGAGGTGCACCAAAGAAAAGGTAAAAGGACTGCCTAAAGAAATCTCTTGGTGCCTGCCACATTGACCACCGCCAGTGGGCTGATAACGCCTCAAACCGTGCATCTTGGCGCCTCACAGTTTGGCGGGCAGCAGCCTCCTTTGAAGAAGACCGCAGAGCCCACCTCACTGACAAAAGGCAAAGGAGGAAAAACCCAACACCCAACCCCAACCAACCAATTTTCCCTTGCAACCGCTGCAATCGTGTCTGCCTGTCCCGCATCGGACTTGTCAGCCACAAACGAGCCTGCAGCTGACGTGGACTTTTTTTACCCCCTCCATAAATCTTCGTCCGCGAAGCCAAGCCAAAGAAAAAAAAAGAAAAAGAAAAGAAAAAAAAGAATGGAATTCATATGGAAAGGGAAATTAAAAATTTTCAAATATCAAAGATGTTGTTTAAAAAAAAATCATCTTATTCCTTTTCTTTGAATAATCCTTTTTTTAAAAAAAATATTTGGTATAGTAAGGGTATACAGAGAATGAAAGACTTTGTTTTAGGTTCCTTTTTCATTACTTTTGAACAAATGAAAGAGAAATATGAAATACCAAATAATACAATTTTTTCATACTATTGTAGCGTCTGCGCTATGGAATCAAGAGACGTCCACACAGTATGAGGGTGAACTAGTAACTGAATTTATTTGTTTGAATTCCTGGCACTGTGTGCAAGGAAACACCTACTTCTGGTGGCATGTGTGCCGGCTTCCGGAAGTGATGTCAGCTTGTCGCGGTGTCACTCCCTGACTTGTGCGCCACCCGGGAGTGGTGATGTCCCCAGGGCAACATGTGTCGTTAACTGCAGGCTTCTCCTCAGGAGTGAAAGGGGACCAACACCATTTTGAGTCGGACAACTGCAGCAACGATTCGGCCCATCTCACCACGCAGTCGTTCAGCATGCAACACTGCCCCTGCCCACCCCACAATTGCTGCTGCCCTCTACCATATAGTCTTTGGATGGGCGGCCTCTGCGTCTGACCTGGTGGTCCAGGACAGGTTTGCCAGAGTCCAGATGCATTGCCTGTCCTGTCGCCCTCCAATGCCCAGTGCAAAAATGACATCTCGCTCCAACTCATTGAATGGGCCTTTGTAGGGGCACTGTAGGGGTGTTCCTTGCTGTCCTCTCTGCACAAAAATGTAGTCAGTGGACTCTAGGTCCATGGGGATGTGGCAGGGTGGAGTGCTGTGTCGGGAAGGTGGCGGGGCTTCTGTTTACAATCTTCACCCGTCAATCACTGGAGGACAACTAGGGCACTAGGGTGAGGCTGGGGGGTTGGGGGTGGTTGAAGTGAACAACCCTGGAGATGGTAAGTGGGAAGCCATACACCATCTCAGCGGAGGAAGCTGGTAGGACTTCCTTCAGTGCTGTGCAGATGCCTAAGAACACCCATGGAAGTTCATCCATCCAATTTGGGCTTGTAGTTGAGCTATTAGGGTTCCTTCAGGTGGCAGTGGAAATGCCCAACCAAGCTGTTTGCCTGAGGATGGTAGGCTGTGGTGTGATGCAGCTGGCTGCTGCAGAACTTGGTTAGGTTAGCCCAGAGTGAGGAAGTGAAATGTGCCCCTCGGTTGGAGGTGATGTGGTTCGGGACTCCGAAACTTGCTACTCAAGTGGATTAAAAAGTCTTTAGTGCATGTTTCTGTGTTGCACGTGGGTAGGGGTATGGTTTCTGGCCAATTGTTGTGAACAGATAACTGCATACCTTGGCTCATGGGGAGTGGGCCGATTATGTCCACATGCACATGCTCAAATTGGTGCTACTGGCTTGAAAGTCTGGAATGGGGACTTGGTATGTCTGTGTACTCTGGTGCATTGGCACTGCAAACAGGTTTTAACCCACAGGGTCACGTTGCGGCGGAGGCCGTGCCACACGAACTTGCCGGACAACAGACGGACCTTGGACCTTATGGAGAGATGGGACAGTCCATGGATTTGGTCGAACCCCCACCGTTGCCAGGTTAAGAGTAGGCTGGGTTTGGGGAAGTCTGTGGAAATATCACACAGTTAGGAAGGGTCCACGGTGAGGGGCAGAAATCACTAACCTTCAAGCTGGTGATGGCAATCCAGTAGGCCTGGATGTCTGCACCGTCTGATTGGTCCTTGGCCAGCTGAGCAATATCGAGCCATCCTGTGGTGATGGCGATTGTAGGTCCGGATAATGCGTTGGCCACCACATTGAACTTGCCTGTGACGTAGTGGATGTCTGCTGTGTACTCCAAAATGTAGTAGAGGTGATGCTGTTGTCTCTGACCATGGGTCTGAGACCTTGCAGAATGCAGAGGTGAAAGGTTTGTGGTCTCTGGAGGCAGTGGAAACCCTTTCTTATAACATGTACTGGAAGTGTCATATTTCCAGGTACAGGGCCAACAGCTCTCGGTCAAACATGCTGCATTTGAGCTCTGGAGATGTTTGCTGAAGAAGGCCAGGGGGTGCCATTGCTCGTCTACCCATTGCTCCAACACCACACCTACTGCACTGTCCGGCGCGTCCATTGTAAGGGCCAGGGTTGAGGTAGAATCTGGGTGGGCCTGGAATGTGGCCCGCGCTAGTGCCGCTTTTGTGTTCTGGAATGCTTCTGTGATTTCCGGAGACAACTGGAGCGTGTTGTCGCTGAGCTTGATGAGGTCGAATAGGGGCTGCATTAGGGTAGCCGCTTCCGGGAGGAAGTGATGATAAAGTTCATCATCCCCAAGAAGTCCTGCAGGCCTTTGATCAGGCTCAGATTTGGGAAGTTTTGGATGCCCCTACCTTGTCCAGAAGCAGTTTGGGTCCCTCTTGTGTGATACGGTGTCCCAGGAAATCAATTGTCTCTAGGCTGAACTGGCACTTGGCTGGGTTCACCGCGAGTCCAAACTGCTGCAACCTGTCGAAAAGGTGAGTCAGATGCATCCTGTGTGTGCTAGTCTCGGAGCTGGCGATGAGGATGTCATCCAGGTAGATGAAGATAAAGTTGAGGTCCCTGCCGATCACATCCATTGGTTGTTGAAACATCTGGGCTGTGTTCTGTAGTCCGAACGGCATCTGAAGGAACTCTAAAAGATCGAAGGGTTTGATGATGGCTATTTTTTGGATACACCGTATTTTGAAGTTGCCCCGTGACACGGTCCACATTGGAAACGATCCGGCAGCCCTGGAGCCTTGTGACGAAGTACTGGACGTGTGGGATATGGTACCTATCTGGGACTGTAGCATCATTTAGTTGCCTGCAGTCACCACACGGGCACCAGCTGCCGGACCTCTTCTGTATCATGTGCAGTGGGGAGGCCCAGGGGCTGTTTGAATGGCAGACGATCCCCAGCTCCTCCATGTCAGTGAACTCAGTCTTGACTTGCTGAATTTTTTCTTGTGGGGGGCATCATGTCTGTGCATGCACTGGAAGCCCAGTGGTCTCGATGTAGTGCTCCACGCAATATGGCGGTCTGGCGTCATGGAAATTGGGCGCCAGGAGGGCCGGGTTCTTGGCCAGTAGGCGGACATACTCGTTTCAGTTCAAAGTGTGGATTCCTAACGGTAGAAAAGGACATTGCCGCAGAGTAAGGGGGTATGACTGGAACGTTGTAGCATATACCAAATGGTATCTGGTCATGTCCATCAAAAGTTCATGTGCCCGGAGGAAATCTGCTCCAAGTAAGGCCTGTCCCACAACCACGATTGTGCACTTCCACTGGAAAACCGAGTCCACGGCATGGATTGTGACCAGATGGGTGCTGTAACTTAGAATGGAGCCGTTGGCTGCTCGTAGAGGGGAGGTCCTTGGGGTTGTGTTTTGTCTCAAAATATTGGGTGGGATGAGGCTGATCTCTTTGTCAACTAGGAAGTTCCTCTCTGTCCACTGATCCCTGAGGTAGAGTAGGCCTTTATGAGCGCCAACCACCGGGGCCACTATTGGTGGCCAGCCTGCCCGTTTCCCATAGCAGCGTTTGGTTTGGTGGTGGGGTAGGAGCATGGTGGGGGGGGGGGGTACTGCCAGTTGTTTCAGCCCCATCTACGGTGGTAGAAGCAGTATTTGCTCTGTTTGTCAGCGTTCATTGCGCTATGGTTGGGCCGTGGCTACTGCTGGATGGCCCAGTGGGGGTGCTGAAGCGACAGTGTCGACGGCGTAGATTGGCTGAATATGGATCGAGCTCTCGTGTGCCGTGGCCAAGCAAGCTGGGACGTGGCAGCGAGGTCCTTGGGTCGTAGGTTTTATATCGGAGTGGCCTTCTCCTATGCAGGTTTCTTACCCGCGCTGGAGGGGCCTGCCTCCCCTCCTAGGTCGGTCCATACTGCCCGGACCGGGGCCGAGGCCGCCGCAGTTCACCCTGTGCCTGGACTGGGGCCACCGCCTCCCACTCCCTGCCCGGACCGGGGCCTCCGCCTGCCTCACTCGACCGAGGCCGGGGCCGCCGTCTCCCCCTTGCTCCTGCCCGTATCGGGGCCGCCGCCGTCTACCCTTCGCCCGGACCGGGGCCGGGGCCGCTGCTGCTCTCCCTGTGCCTGGACTGGGGCCGCCGCCTCCCACTCCCTGTCCGGACCGGGGCCTCCGCCTGCCTCACTCGACCGAGGCCGGGGCCGCCGTCTCCCCCTTGCTCCTGCCCGTATCGGGGCCGCCGCCGTCTACCCTTCGCCCGGACCGGGGCCGGGGCCGCTGCTGCTCTCCCTGTGCCCGGACTGGGGCCGCCGTCTCCCCCTTGCTCCTGCCCGTATCGGGGCCGCCGCCGTCTACCCTTCGCCCGGACCGGGGCCGGGGCCGCTGCTGCTCTCCCTGTGCCCGGACTGGGGCCGCCGTCTCCCCCTTGCTCCTGCCCGTATCGGGGCCGCCGCCGTTTACCCTTCACCTGGACCGGGGCCGGGGCCGCTGCTGCTCTCCCTGTGCCCGGACTGGGGCCGCCGTCGCCCCCTTGCTCCTGCCCGGATCGGGGCCGCCGCCGTTTACCCTACCCTCAACATCCTCAGGATCAGCAAGATCCTGAAATCAGACTGCTCAAACTACAGGGGAATCACGTTGCTCTCCATTGCAGGCAAAATCTTCGCTAGGATTCTACTAAATAGAATAATACCTAGTGTCGCTGAGAATATTCTCCCAGAATCACAGTGCGGCTTTCGCGCAAACAGAGGAACCACTGACATGGTCTTTGCCCTCAGACAGCTCCAAGAAAACTGCAGAGAACAAAACAAAGGACTCTACATCACCTTTGTTGACCTCACCAAAGCCTTCGACACCGTGAGCAGGAAAGGGCTTTGGCAAATACTAGAGCGCATCGAATGTCCCCCAAAGTTCCTCAACATGATTATCCAACTGCACGAAAACCAACAAGGTCGGGTCAGATACAGCAATGAGCTCTCTGAACCCTTCTCCATTAACAATGGCGTGAAGCAAGGCTGTGTTCTCGCACCAACCCTCTTTTCAATCTTCTTCAGCATGATGCTGAACCAAGCCATGAAAGACCCCAACAATGAAGACGCTGTTTACATCCGGTACCGCACGGATGGCAGTCTCTTCAATCTGAGGCGCCTGCAAGCTCACACCAAGACACAAGAGAAACTTGTCCGTGAACTACTCTTTGCAGATGATGCCGCTTTAGTTGCCCATTCAGAGCCAGCTCTTCAGCGCTTGACGTCCTGCTTTGCGGAAACTGCCAAAATGTTTGGCCTGGAAGTCAGCCTGAAGAAAACTGAGGTCCTCCATCAGCCAGCTCCCCACCATGACTACCAGCCCCCCCACATCTCCATCGGGCACACAAAACTCAAAACGGTCAACCAGTTTACCTATCTCGGCTGCACCATTTCATCAGATGCAAGGATCGACAATGAGATAGACAACAGACTCGCCAAGGCAAATAGCGCCTTTGGAAGACTACACAAAAGAGTCTGGAAAAACAACCAACTGAAAAACCTCACAAAGATAAGCGTATACAGAGCCGTTGTCATACCCACACTCCTGTTCGGCTCCGAATCATGGGTCATCTACCGGCACCACCTACGGCTCCTAGAACGCTTCCACCAGCGTTGTCTCCGCTCCATCCTCAACATCCATTGGAGCGCTCACACCCCTAACGTCGAGGTACTCGAGATGGCAGAGGTCGACAGCATCGAGTCCACGCTGCTGAAGATCCAGCTGCGCTGGATGGGTCACGTCTCCAGAATGGAGGACCATCGCCTTCCCAAGATCGTATTATATGGCGAGCTCTCCACTGGCCACCGTGACAGAGGTGCACCAAAGAAAAGGTAAAAGGACTGCCTAAAGAAATCTCTTGGTGCCTGCCACATTGACCACCGCCAGTGGGCTGATAACGCCTCAAACCGTGCATCTTGGCGCCTCACAGTTTGGCGGGCAGCAGCCTCCTTTGAAGAAGACCGCAGAGCCCACCTCACTGACAAAAGGCAAAGGAGGAAAAACCCAACACCCAACCCCAACCAACCAATTTTCCCTTGCAACCGCTGCAATCGTGTCTGCCTGTCCCGCATCGGACTGGTCAGCCACAAACGAGCCTGCAGCTGACGTGGACTTTTTACCCCCTCCATAAATCTTCGTTCGCGAAGCCAAGCCAAAGAAAAGAAGAAGGATCGAGCTCTGTTGCAGGGAACAGTAAAGTCTGTCTGCTTCCTTGGCTACCAGGTATGGGGTGGTGAAATCCATGTCAGAAACTGCTGAGGAAATGTGGAGAAGAACAGGGCCTCGAAAAGGAAACAGTTCATGTGTCCATCTGCTTGGGCCACCATATCGTGCATGAGCTCGGAGGGGTTTCTATTGCCCAGGCCTTGCATATTTAGGATGCAAATGGCGCACTCGTGCTGGCTGAGTTCCAGGCAATCGAGGAGGAAATACCAGAATTTCTCATATTTGCGCTCCATGGGAGGATTTTCCATGAAGGAGCTTACTTTGGCTGGGTGACATGCCAGAACTTGGTGTCTTCTGAGATAATGCTTCTGATGTGGAACTGTGATTTGGCCAGTTGTAGCCAATTCCTGGGCTGGTTTCCCCAGAAGGGTGGCAAATACACGCTGTTACAAGTCCAGAGGACCCCAAAACCCAGCAGCAATAGATATGCACCCCGACAAAGGGTTACTTAAACAAAAGTTGCTTTTAATTATCTTTGAACATGAAAATACAATCAAACTTTAACTTATCTCTATTGACTCACTTAACCCCCTTCTAATGCTAAGTGCACATGTGTATAATATGTGTGCAAGTTCAGCAAAGTTCTTTGGTTTACAGTCTAATCTCACTGGTTGCAGGCAATTCTTGTACTGTGCACAGAAGTTAAGATTAATAAAGTTCACCAGATTTTGGTGCTTAACAGGTAAATGGTTACCTCTCAGAAGGGTTCTTGTTGGTTTTCAGAGAGAGAGTTGTTTCTTGTTCCAGGTCATCCACCACAGAATTCCTTTCTGTTTCTCCTATTCCAAGGGAAACACAGGACAGCCAGACCTCCCCTTTCTGCTCTCTGCCTGCAAAGATCACACGACCTTCCAGATAGCAAGTTCCGTTTTCCAGACAAAGCTGCTACTGCCTGTTATTACATTTGTTGCATTTTTCAAACAGCAGTGCATCATGAGTCTGAGCACTCTTGCAAAAGCTCCTGCAAAAATTCTGTCTTTTAAAGTGGTTGTGTGACCCGCTGCAACAAACCTTTACCCAATTTATCTCCCAAGCACCTCTGTATACTCTGTCACAATGCCCACAGTCGCAGTCTTTGTGACTATAATGGTAACAGCATCCTACATCTGTTACATTCAAGGAGGTTTCCAAAAACGTTGTAACCGTCAGGGTCTCCACTGTAGTGTCAGCTATGGTAGCGCTATGGAATCAAGAGACATCCACACAGTGTGAGGGTGAACTAGTAACTGACTTTGTCACTCCCTGACCAGTGTTGCGCTACCCAGGAGTGGTGATCAGTGATGCCCCTTGGCCACACGTGCCGTTAATTGCAGGTTTCTCCTTGGGAGTGAAGGGGGACCTGCACCATTTTGATTTGGATGTCTGGGGCGGTGATTTGGCCTGTCTAACTGCGCAGTCACTCGGCCCGCTACACTATCAACTTAAACTCGCATCTAATTTCTCTTTTAGATATATTTTAATACTACTGGAATAAAGTCAATTTG
Source organism: Narcine bancroftii (assembly GCF_036971445.1). Lineage (NCBI taxonomy): Eukaryota > Metazoa > Chordata > Chondrichthyes > Torpediniformes > Narcinidae > Narcine > Narcine bancroftii. The sequence goes on from NC_091470.1 coordinate 299,831,688, forward strand.
AATATTTAATTGCAGATACATTTATTGAGAAATTTATTACAAATGTGTATATAAAATTACAAGATACTATAGGGGGAAAGAAGTATTTTAATCAAAACAATGGGGAAAAGATTTAAATATACAAATTAAAGAAGTTTGGTCAAGAGAATGTTACAAATACAATTAATGTAAGATATTAAATTTGATATATTAAATAAATTAAAAGGATTAAACTCAAATTATTCTGATGAAGGTTTCAGATGTCATAAGGAAGTAGGGACCTTTGTACACTCAGTTTGGTCCTGTTTAAAGGTGAAAAATTTTGGAAAGATTTAAGTATAATTATTAGGACAAATTATGAAGATAAAAATTCAACAGGATCTGAGAATATTTTTACTTGGTAATATATATGAAGAAGATATGAAATTGAAGATGAATAAATATCAAAAATTTCTTAATATAGCAATAGCGGAAGTGCAAAAATGTGTAGCTGTGACATGGAAAACAGAAAATGTTACAACGATGGACAGGTTACAAAATTATAATAATACAAAATTATATGCCATTAGAAAAAAATACTTAGAATTTAAGGAATCAGATTGGGAATTTTTATAAGATTTAGGAACCATATATGGAATTTATTAATAAAAACCCATCCACATCACCCACTCCTCTCAATAAATCATCAGGAGATATAATAGTTATATCAAGAGAATATGATTAGTGATTAATATATAGTCTAGGTGTTTCTTTTTTTCCTATCCTTTTTGGGGCGAGGGGGGTTTGGGGGAGAAATATAATTTTTTTTGTATCCTCTTGTATTGAATAATATTGCATTATCTGTACATAATTGAATAACTGTTTGGTATTGAAACAAGTGATAAATAAAATTTTCAAAAAAATTTGCAAGTTGCCTGCTTCCTGGCCAATGTTGGTCTTTCTACCATTGCCTATGATATACACTTACATTGGGAGCTGAACTCAGCACAGCAAGGCTCAGAGCCTTTCCCAGTGCAAGTGGCGAGCTGGAAAAGATTGGTTAGGCCTTAAGCCATTAAACCTGTGGCTTAAGATGAACATTTGTAAAGGTACGACAAATATTTTTAAGAATGTTAATTTTGAAATAGTTACATGTTAAAATTGTAAAAGTGCATTGAAACTAAATAATCCCTAATCATATGGAAAGCTTTACTTTACTGGCATTGTATTTCTTGTGATTTTTTAAATAGGCTTGCACCAGGTTAATTTTGTGCTGGATTATCGATACCTGTAGTGGTAACCTGCCAATTTTCTTCTTCCTCCCTCTGTTTCAAGATCTATTGAGTTTCAGCAAGTTAACAATTTAAAGTTGTGCTGGTTGCATACAATGAGCCATTATAATGTGTATGGTGGTAAAGTACTGCAGCTTTCTCTGGCTTTCCACTTGTGAATTTTGCAAAAGTGTTCTGTAAAGTGCATTAAACTTGCCATGTAACGAGGGCTATTTTGGATTCTGAAAGTGCAGAAGCTGTTAATTTCATGTTCAGTTTAAAGTCCCTGCATTGCTAAAATAAATTTGATCCATCAAGTTTGTTTGTACTTTCAGTATATCTTCATTTGACATTAGTGCCTGTTCTTTATATTTCACAGGTTGGTGCCCTGGATTTGCTGAAAGAGCTAAAGAGCATTCCTATGACCTTGGAACTTTTGCAGGTGCGTTCTCTTGGGGATAAAGTTGAAACAAATTAAATGTATAAGTCAACAAAAATGGATTCCATTGCATGTAATCATATTTTCTCTCAAACTGCAGTACTATCAGTTTCAGCCTTTTTGACTTGTTCTGAAACTTGTCATTCAAATTCTTGTATCATGTAATCATAATTCCTACCATAAAATTTTAAATGGAATCTTTTCATTTGCCTGTGCTTGCAATCACCTTTCTTTATTTTCCTCCTTTAATTCCTCTATAATGTTCGTAACAAAAGTAAAACAAAAAATGTTCCTTGGAAAATTTCATTGCTGAGGTAATTTGATTTTGTGAGATTCTGTAAAATGGATGTTAATGTGTGATTGACATATTTTAACATCTCTCCTCATTTTTGATATTATAAAAGTCAATGTAAATATTAATTGGAAAGTTGTAAAATAGGCTGCTAATATACCACTCATTTTACATTTTTACAAAGATCAAGGGCACTTTTTCTTAGTAACTGCAAGTTTATATTACGTGCGATAACATTTATCTTAACAATCTGCCGATATTTTCTAATGAGTCTGTTGTTAATTGGAATTGCCATTTTAACCAAGGACTGCGAATACTTAAGTCAAAGTCAAAGTCTTTATCATATTGTCCCACCAGAATCTACTGAATTCTACTATGAGGGCATTAAGAGTCAAGCATGTAGCGTGGGACTGGATTCACTTGTAGGCCAGAGCAGGTAGGGATGGCAGGCTCTTTGAGTCATGTGGGTTTTTAATAACAAAATAAAAACTCTTGAGAATTTTTCTTGGAGCTATCCCATAATTAACCACAATTATCAAAAATGTTTGTATAATTTTAATTGTTTGTCCAGATGAATAACAAGTAGGCCTCCATATCTTGTTTATATTTATATTAAAAAAAAAGCCCATTCTTGATTTATGTCTAAGGACCTTTGTGTGAATTTTCAGGATTGCTGTTTGTGGGAACATAAACTGTACAATGCTTCCTGCATTACTGTGGAAGTGTGATCAACATTGTTTTTAAATTGCTGTGAAGTGCTTTGGGATGCATTGAAAATAACATGAAAGGCCAGGCAATATAGAAATGCACATCTTTGTGTATATAGATAAATGGGGTATTTTTCATTCTCAGCAAAAAAAATGAAGTTAGAATTGTTTAATACAAGGAATCAATAGTAATAAAATGATGTTCATTTTTAAAAAAAAATTCAGACTTACCTTGTGTTTAGAATCATAGAAATTTACAACATAGAGTGGAAGCCATTCAGTCTATCATATTTGATTCAGCCCTAAGAACTATTCAACCTAACCTCACTTTACTCTTATTTTCTTGAGGCCTTCTAGGCCTTTTCAATTTTGCATTCAAGGATTTCAATACAATGCAAGTTTGTCTCCTTTTGGGTATGAAGTGCTGGGCTTCATTGACTTGCTTGTCTGGAAAGGATCAAGCAACTTACACTGTGGATTATAATTTTGCAGGCTTTTGTAGGACAAGCAGATCTTTGTCAGGTAGTCATTGTAGTATGCACCAACATGTTGAGTCTATGGGTACTGATTGGGGCCATGCTCATGGTTGTGATACCTTAATTCTGTTACCCTACTTTTGCTCCTCATGCGTGGCATGTAGCCCTCGCATTCCTGGTCTGCTTGTCACTTATACTCTTGAATTTCCTGCTATCTTGGGTTTATATAACATGCAACAGGCTGCAGAATATAATGAGTTCTCTACAGCTGCTTGACTTGTATTGCTATGTGTCTGTGTACTGGTCCAAGTGACAAAATTTCTTGGCTCGCATTAAAGTACCATTTTCCACTGCATACCTGGTCTTTCATGTTTATATTGCATATACTCTTAGCAGCTATGGCTGAAGAATGCTTTGATGCATGTAATAAAAGTGATGAACAAATTCTTAAGACCTGTGCCTCAATACCCCACTGTGCAATTGGATCTTGGATTTTTTCACCTTCAGATCTCAATCAGTGACAATTGGGAAGAATGCCTCCTCCTTAATTCCATCAGCACTCTACTCGCTTTACACCTTTGACTGTGTAGCTTGGTATGACAACACTATCTACAATTTTGCTGACGGTACCACAGTAGTCGGTTGTATAAAAAGGGGAGAAGATTGAAAACTTGGCTTAATGGTGTACGAATAACAACCTCACATTCCATGTCACTAAAACCAAGGAACTGGTTGTGGACTTTAGGAAGGGAAAACCAGAGTTGTACAATCCTGTGATCATTGGGAGGGTAAGCAAATTTAAATTCCTGGGAGTCACTATCTCGGAGGATCTTTCCAGGACCCAGTACACTAATGTCATCGTGAAGAAAGCATGTCAGCAAGTCTAATTCCTCAGGAGTTTGCAGAGGTTTGGTATGACACTCTTGGGAAATTTCACCAGATGTGTGTCATGGCCTGGTATGTCATAGACAGACAGAGTATAGAATAAGCCTTTTGGCCCAACACCACTGGAAACCAGCCTCTAATCAGAAAACATTCTGCCTCAACTACCCTCTGCCTCCTTCTACTCAGCAGTTTTGAAACTAAAGAGCCAGCTCACCTTGGATTCCATGTGATCTAACTTCCAGACTAACATGCCATGCAGGACCTTGTCAAAGGCCATGCTAATGTCTAAATGAACAACATCTACTGCCTTGCCCTCATTCACCCTCTTGGTCACCTCTTCGAAAAAACTTCAGATTAAAGAGACAAGATTTGCCATGCATCACTATCTCCAGTCAGTCCCTGATTATCCAAAGGCGAGTAGATCCCATACCTCAGAATCCCCTCCTGCAATTTGCCAAACACTTCTTTCAAGTTCACTGGTTGTAATTGTCTAGATTGTCCTTGCTGCCCTTTTTTAAAAAAAAAGCATAACATTTAGTCACAATCTTCCAACGCTTTAATCAAGACCAAAGATATTGTAAATTTGTTGATTAAGGACTCTGCAATTTCTTGCCTACTTTCTCACAAAGTGCAAGGATGCACTTCAGGGCTTGGGGATATATCCACTTTAATAAGCTCCAAGGCTGCCAAGACTCTTCCCTGTTCTAATATAATTGGTATCTTGCCACTTGTTTCCTTGCATTCTTTAGCTTTTGTGATCTCCACCACATTAAAGACTAATGAGAAGAATTCATTCAAATCATACCCATGTGGCTCCACACAAAGATGGTCTTGTTGATTTTAGTGGGAGCAATTGCTCACTAGCCACCCTTTACTCTAATATGCCTGTAGAATCTCTTGGGATTCTCCTTTATCCTTCTCTCAAGCTCCATCTTGTGTCCTCTTTTTGAATATCCTGATTTCCCTCTTGAGCATACTCCTACACATCCTATGCTCATCATTAAAGGATTTGTTTGCTTCAGATTTCTTAAATCTGATGTAAGCCTCCTTTTTCCAGAACGAAACCTTAATATCCCTCGTCAAACAGGGTTCCTTAAACTCTGTTAAACAAGAAAATCTGCAGATGCTGGGGTTTAGTGCAATACACAAACATGCTGAAGATGCTCATCAGATCACGCAGGATTCATAGGAAGTAAAGGGTAACCAACTTACTAAACTTACCAGCATTGCCATTCACCAAAACCACAGGAGCCGGCAGTGCCTGATCTCTTGCTATTCACAATGAAAAACATTGAGTTTCCATCTGTCCTCTTACTTGCAAATATCTTCTCCCAATCAAGTTCCTGTCTAATTGCTCGGAAATCTGCCTCACCCCAATTTAATAATTTAACCATCTTTCTTCATAACTCTTTAGAAATTCACTGGACCAAAAGTAGTCCTCCTCTGTCACTTCAGTTACTTGCCCTATCTTGTTCCCTTGGAGGAGGTCCAGTGTTGTAGGGCATCTTGGACACACTTAACAAATTTCATCTCATCCAAACTTTTTGTACTAAGGTTGCCCCAGTCAATATTTGAGAAATTTGTCTCCTATTAAAACTTCCTATAATTCTGCAATTTTCTTACACATCTACTCTTCCAATTTCTGTTGATTATTGGCATGTAATACAGCCCCATCAATGTGATCATTGCCTTGCTCAAGCCCAAAATGTTGATTATATATATTTATCTGTGCTACATAAAGTACACTTTTTACCAGCTGAGTTTCTTAACCATGTTTCTGTTATGGCCAGTCCACAACCTGAATTTGTCTGCCTTGTGGGCTATGCCTCCTGCCTTGAAAGAAATACAGTTTAAATCATTGGTCTTTCTGCTCACTTTGCCCAATACATTAGCTCTCTTTGGGTACAGTATATCCACAACTTTTCATTTGCCTTGTTTCTGCTCTGAGACTGTCATTGCAGACTCCATCAGGTTGAGGGAGTCATGAATATGAATACTTGTCCTGCATATCTATTGTCCACATATGTGTTATGCCTGGTTGTATGTCTTCATGTTTTGCTCAGAGGGCTAGATAATGCTGTTTCATTGGGTTGTGCTTGCACAATCAGATTATAAAAAGACTTGACTTGACCATACATATCACATTCACCAAGAGGAAATTCTTCTGATTTATAATTGTACATTGAGAGAGTGCAAACTATTCCTTTTGATGAAAGGGATCCTTAACTGGATCATGGGAAGCCAGTAATTCTAGCAAATCTAAATGGCTGAGATTTCTTGATGACCTCTCTGATGTAGAAAATTGTAAGTCAAAGCAGAAATCTGGCATGACTGGTTGCAGTGTCCTGAAATAGAGAATAGATGACCTTGACCTTTACAGAGATGAATACAGGCATGAGAGTGTGGCTGAGGGTCCTCTTGTACATTGTCTCATATCTTGATTAGTGCAATATCTGAACCCCTGAATACACTGTTCATCAGTTGAGGGGTAGTTTCCCCATAGACTGTCCAGGATTAGTCTGATTGCTAATAGGTATTTTTTACATTCCCAACTCAAGGTCCTTGACCCACTTTGTGGCCAGCCGTGGACATGCTTCCAATAATGGACTACTAACGACCATACATTGCTGAGAAACCCATGGAGGAGGGTCTCCGTAGCAACACTGGACAAAACATTTACTGTCAAATTAATCACACATTTTGGATTTCAAAAGGTGTTCCTGCTGTGAGTTCTAAAGCTGCTCAGTCATTTCCACTAATTGTCATCAAGTTGCCCCTTTAAATACTGAAAAAAGTAAACCCTAACACACTATTTCCCTTCTTCTGCTGACAATGTCCTATAATGGCTAGGGAAATATTAATCAGACTGCTTTTAGTTAAGATTTCAATATCTTAAGTAGTGCAGAGTAAATGTACCATTTTTTAAGGTATATATTTGGCTACTGTAGATGCTTTAAGTACATACATGAATTGTATCTCTTGTTTGCAAATATGTGAAATTAACAGGTCATCTTATTAAAAGGGAAAAATCTCACATTTTATTGACATCAAATTTTACTGATTCAAGTGACCACTTTCAATTAAAATTAATTGCTGTTTAATTTAATATATTGCAATCAATAAGTCAATGTTATTAGAAAATTACATAAGCTGCTGGCTAGAAATTCATTCCCAGTCGTTAGTTTTCCTTTTTGCTGATGTTTAATGTTAATTTTGCATCAGATATTTGAAAGTGTTTCACATTCAGTATCACAGTTTGTGTATTGGTATAAAATCCTCTTTTAACAGATTTACCGAGAAAGACTCTTAAAAGACCAGATAACAATTCCCTAGTTCCGATTGCAAGGTATACAGGTCGAGTACCCCATATCTGAAGATCCAAAATGTTCCAAAATCTGAAACCTTTTGATGCTGACAAGATACCACTACCTCACTTGCCCATGTGGGGCTCTGATGCTGTTGGCACAAGTTTATTAACAACCATCGTCTCTGCCAGACTTACATGCTCTGTGGTATAACGATATAGTTGAAATGTCAAAAAGGCATGCAGCTATGCCCATAGGTAACAGTGATAAGAAAAAGAGGAAGCATTTATATTTATCTATAGCACAGAGTGTCAAGCTGTTGGAGAAAATGGACAACAGTGTAAGTGTGAAACTTCTTACAGAACAGTATGGGATTGGACCTAAAGAAACTGAAGGATAAACTGTTGAAGTTGTGCTGAAAGTGTTTGAACAGAAGTTGATGAAAAATAGAAAAACACTGCATAACGTTAAAAGTGAAGATCCTGATTCTGTATGGAAAGAGTGGATCTGTCAGCGTCACAGAGAACATGTGCCACTTAATGGTATGCTGATCATGAAACAAGCAAAAATCTATCATGATGAACTGAAAATTGAAGGGAACTGTGGATATTCAACAGGCTGGTTGAATAAATTTAAGAAAAGTCACGGCATTTAATTTTTAAAGACTTGTGGTGATAAGGTATCTGCTGATCACGAAGTAGCAGAAAAATTCATAGACAAGTTTGCCAAGATCATCGCTAATGAAATTCTGATGCCAGAACAAGTTTATAATGCTGATGAAACATCACTGTTTTGGCATTATTGCCGTAGAAAGACACTGATTACAGCTGATAAGACAGCCCCTGCAGGAATTAAGGATGCCAAGGACAGAATAACTGCTGGGATATGTTAATGCAACAGGTACGCATAAGTGTAAACTTGCTGTGATAGGCAATAGCTTGCATCCTAGTTGTTTTAAAGGAGTGCACTTCTTACCCATCCATTATTATGCAAACAAAAAGGCATGGATCACCAGGGTAATCTTTTCTGGTTGTTTTCACAAACTTTTTGTACCAGCGACTTGCACTCACTGCTGGGAAGCTGCACTGAATGACAACTCCAAGATTTTGTTATTCCTCTACAACTGTTCTGCTCATCCACCAGCTGAAATTTTCATCAAAAATAATATTTATGCCATTTACTTTCCCCTAAATGTGACTACATTAATTCATCCATGTGACTTATACTCACTGCTGGGAAGCTGCACTGAATGACAACTGCAAGATTTTGTTATTCCTCTACAACTTCTCTGCTCATCCACCAGCTGAAATTATCATCAAAAATAATATTTATGCCATGTACTTTCCCCTAAATGTGACTACATTAATTCATCCATGTGACCAAGGTATCCTTAGATCAATGAATAGTGAATGTAAAAATACTTTCTTGAACAGCATGCTTGTAGTGACTACCTTTATAGTCGCTTGAAAGATCAAATAATATTGTTGTTGTTGTCTGTAATTCGTTCAAACAAATTTGAACTAAAGTTAAGTTGAGCTTTCAAATATTTATTAAACATTGTTAACATAAGTTGCTATACGTTATTACAAGCCATTAAAACGTTGTTAGAGGATCAAAAGAAGGCTCCTAACTTTTTCTGATACCTCTATTTCACAGAACAAAAGAAAATAAACTGAGCATCTTTATCTCTTAAACAAGCATAAAAATGTTAAACAAAGCCACAAATTGACTATTTACTTGCATGAAATACTTTTTGACCCTTACAATACTACTCTTAATTATATTTAAAAAATATACTTTCAAGCATAGTACATAGTAGTGTATGTTGGTTAAATTTCAAAAGAAAATAAAACTCAATTATCAAAGCTTTCTGCCTCTTGCAAAAGACAGATTTTGGTAATTGGTCTGTTCAGAAAGCCAGTTTTAGTCTTGATCCGAACTTGACATACAAGTCCTCTTTTGTCTCGAATGGTATCAACAATCCTCCCCATTAACCATGAATTTCAAGGCACTGAATTGTCCACAATGATTAAGACATTCCTGGGCTTGAAATTGCACCTGATCTTAGACCAATTTTGATGCTCTTGCAACAATGGAATATATGCCTTCATCCATATTTTCCAGAACAAATCCAATTATATATTACATCTGCTTCTACCTGCAATGTGGACATATTGTCTTCCTTCTGAAACTGCCCCGGTGGCAATGAAAGCTGATTCGGGTTAAGTGCTTCAAGATCATTTGGATTTGTAGAAGTCTTAGTGATTGGACAACTGTTGGGGATAGCTTCAACTTCACATATAATTGTGTGAAGACTGTCTTCACCAAGATTCTGCCCATTTAGGATGAAACTGAGAATCTTGCGCACTGATCTAATCAATCTTTACCATACATCTCCTTGGTGTGAGCCAGAAGAGGGATGGAAGATGTAATTGATTCCTTTCTGGAGTAGTTCATCATGAATCTGATCTTGATTCAAGTCCATAAGCACTTTCCTCAATTCGTGTTGATCCCCTACAAAGTTAGTGCTGTGACAGATTATGTTGTATTTTGTATTGTATTTAGATATGTTTTAAAAGAGATAAATTGTGACAGGTTTTAGTGTAGGTCACTTACAAACATTTCAGAATAGATCTCATTTAAAATACTGGAGCTTTGCTCAAGCCAGACAGGCAGTTCTGAGTGCTTTTTGCAAAAACTTTGAAGAGTGCCTAAGGGACTTCACTAATTAATTTTTGTTTTAAAAAGCAACAGATGAAAGAACTTGGAGGATTAAGTTCAGAGCTACAGGCTGTCTGAGTGCAGTTTGCTGTTCTAAGAGGGTCATGTGGTTTTGCAAGCAGAGAGAGTCAAACAGGTGTTTTTTCTAAGAGAGAGAATGTTGAAGAATGACTGGAAGATCCAAAATCTGTGAGGAAAAAGCTCCAGCCTCGCCAATCACCTCGACGGAAAGAATGGGTGGAGATGCTTCCTACTCTCAATGAACACCAAATTTTGAAACTCTGCTGCAAGAGATTGGAGGTCTGGGTCAATGTTTTACAAGTGTGTAGAGACTTACCACTACAGTAGACAGTAGAGATGTAGGTGAAGCTATTAATGATTTAAATGAAAGAGAGGACAGAGCCGGGGAAGATCTTGGCAAACACCATGAACAAATTGAAGGACTAAAGAAATAAGCTGAACAATAGGCGACAGATAAGCAGCTTCTTTTGGACCAATTGAATCATATGGAGAACTTCAGTTGGAGGAACAATGTGCGAATTGTTGGCCTGAGAGAAGGTGCAGAAAGCAAAGATGCCATGAAATTCTTCGAGACTTGGATCCCTCAAGTCCTTTGCACCGATGAACTTGACGACCGAATGTACATTGAACGTGCTCTTCAAACATTGGGACGGAGGATAATGGGTGAAGCCTGCCCTCAACCTGTTCTGGTGAGATTGTTAAGCTTCAAAGATAGAGAGTTGCTTATGAAAATACTCAAAACTCTGGTTTTCCCTTGAAATGGGACAATGCAGAGATCATGTACTTCCAGGACTTTAGTAACACGATGATTCCGAGAAGAAGACAATTTGACGTGGTCAAGAGACAACTCCAAGAAAAGGCAATAGAAGATATTTTAAATCGAAATGTGGGGGGGCCATCGGGCACACAGAACTCAAAACGGTCAACCAGTTTACCTACCTCGGCTGCACCATTTCATCTGATGCAAGGATCGACAACGAGATAGACAACAGACTCGCCAAGGCAAATAGCGCCTTTGGAAGACTACACAAAAGAGTCTGGAAAAACAACCACCTGAAGAAACACAAAGATCAGCGTGTACAGATTGTCATACTCACTCTCCTGTTCAGCTCCGAATCATGGGTCCTTTACCGGCATCACCTACGGCTCCTAGAATGCTTCCATCAGCGCTGTCTCCGCTCCATCCTCAACATTCATTGGAGTGACTTCATCACCAACATTGAAGTACTCGAGCTGGCAGAGTCCGCAAGCATCGAATCCACGCTGCTGAAGACCCAACTGCGCTGGGTGGGTCTCGTCTTCAGAATGGAGGACCATCGCCTTCCCAAGATCGTGTTATATGGCGAGCTCTCCACTGGCCACCGAGACAGAGGTGCACCAAAGAAGAGGTACAAGCACTGCTTAAAGAAATCTCTTGGTGCCTGCCACATTGACCACTGCCAGCGGGCTGATGTCGCCTCCAACCATGCATCTTAGCTCCTCACAGTTTGGCGGGCAGCAACCTCCTTTGAAGAAGACCGGAGAGCCCACCTCACTGACAAAAGACAAAGGAGGAAAGAATCAACACCCAACCCCAACCAACCAATTTTCCCTTGCAACCGCTGCAACTGTGCCTGCCTGTCCCGCATCAGACTTGTCAGTCACCAATGAGCCTGCAGCAAACGTGGAAGTACCCCTCCATAAATCTTCGTCCGCGAAGCCAAGCCAAAGAAGAAAAGAAGAAATCGAAATAAGAAGTGGAGGAGTTTATTCGACAACTATGAAGAGTAACAGTGAAGCTGATGGTGAAAGACTGGTATAAATAAGATATTTAAGAGCATAGTAAAAGTTTTTTTTGTGTGGTGGTTGTCTTAATTTTTATCGCGAAATATCAAAGTTTTATCCTATCTACGTCTCTGGGTGCTTGGAGAATGGAAAGAAGGTTCTGAAGGTACAGTACGATACAACTCTGGCTTATGGGGGGGTAATGGCGTCAATGGGAGGAGATCATTTTCAAGAAGGTGCTTTAGGGTGGGGTTCTTCATCTTTCTCCCTGAAGCCTTTCGTGGGTCTTTCTTTGTGGGTCTTGAGGACGTCACCGCCGGGGCGGAGGTTGCATGATTTTTAGGGCGAGGTCACAGATCATGAAACAGTTTACATACTTGTATATTTGCACAGAATTTTTACTGTTATTGTTGATAAGTCATTGATGTTTATAAGTTTCAATGTCAACGGTTTGAACAAGTCAGTCAAAAAGAAAAGAATACTCTCATATTTAAAAAGGATAAAAGCTAACTTACTGTTTCTCTAAGAAACACATCTTACTAAAGTGGAACTCAACAAATTGAGGCAACTGTGGGAGAGAGGGGGCAGATCTTCTCTTTCTCATTCAATTCGAAAGTAGCAGGCTGGCAATTTTGATTAATAAGAACGTCCCAATAGCTGTAGAAAATGTCTCTATAGACCAAGTGGGTAGATATGCAATGTTAAATAGCAAAGTTTACTCAGAATCATGGACATTAATGAATATTTATGCCCCGAACATATTTTTAAAAGCCTCAGAGAGATGGAAAAATATTTTGATTGGAGGGGCTTTACTTTTTGTTTGGATTCGATCTTAGATAAATCGGCAAAATTGGAAACAAGAACTCTCATATGTGAAAGATTTAAAGTTGATGGATGTTTGGAGGCAGTCTAACCCCAAGGAGAAAGATTATTAATTTTATTCAAAAAAATATGACTCATATACCAGAATTGATTTATTTTTGCTATTGTCAAGTCTGAAAGATCAAATAGTAAAAACTGTATAATTACCTAGGCTGCCCTCAGATCACTCGCCACCAACCTTGGTAATACAATTATTGGAGAAGCAGGAAAATAAATACAGATGGCAATTAAATGCGATGTTACTAAAAAGGGAAGATTTTAAACAATTTATACAACAACAGATTGAACTTTTTTGTGAAACTAATTTGGGAGAATGGCTTTCTAATATGGGATACGTTAAAAGCATATCTGAGAGGACAAATGATTAAAAGAGAATGTAATGCAGAATTCCAAATATTTATAACTTCCTGCATATATTTTATAAAAACTCAGTCCGAGATTACTTTTTTTTTTATCTTGAGACTACCCTTCCTAAATTTAGAATTTCCAACTTGAGGAATTGGTTTATTTTCATCATTCATCCTGTCAATGCTTTTCAGAATCTTTTATGTCTAAGTGAGTTTGCCTCTCATTCATTCATCTAAACTGAATATTGGCCAAATTTGTTCAGTCTCACCTTTGAACAAGTTAATTATCCTGAGAATTAGTATCATGAATATGCATTCTACTGCTTCTTTGGATACTTAAATTAAAACTGCACCTAGCACTCAAGGCCTGTTCTCCCTCAAGTCTTTTGGTCACTTTTTAGCTAAAGGTTTCTATTTCAAAATCTGTCATTGGTCCTTTCATTGTGAGCATCCTACTCTACATAATAAATTGCTGCCTCATCTCCTGTTTTGCTGCTTCTTCAAAGCTATTGACTGTGCTGGGTGAGTCTAGGACAAGAGGGCACATCTTCAGGATTGAAGGGTGTCTGTTTAAAACAGAGATGCAAAGGAATTTATTTAGCCAGAGAGTGGTAAATCTGTGCAATTTATTGCCATAGGTCATTGTGGGAGGCCAAGTCCTTGGGTATATTTAAGGCAAAGATTGATATGTTCTTGATTACCCAGGGTATGAAAGGTTATGGGGAGAAGGGTGGTGCTGAGGGGGGAAAATGGATCAGCTCATGATTAAATGGGTTGAATTGCCCATTTCTGCTCCCTAATGTTATAGTTATAACATCTCAAATCTTTGGTACTAATCTATGTTTTAACATTTCCTAATCAGGATTCCATTTCTTTCCCTATAGTGAAACTGTTCTTATCAGAGTTTTAAATAACATACTGATTGACTTACATTTGGTTTATTATTGTTTCTCATCCTTTCTGAAACCTTTTAATCATTTCACCTTCCTCCATTTTCCAATTGAATGGCATTGCTGCCATCCAGAACTACTCCTGCCTGTTGGCCCTAACCAGAGGTTGCTTGAAATGACTTTTTTTTCTTGCCTCTGTTCACAGCTGTCCTTTTATTATTAATCAGCACCGTCTGAAGTATTGGTCTGTGGTTCTAAATCAAAGCAGATAACACCCAGCTCTATCCCTCCTCTATCTTCTGTATTATGATTCTCCGTTGTCTCAAATATAGTCTTGGATTAGGCAGTGTATTTGAGAAGATATTCATTTCCATACATGAAACTCCATATTCTTAAACTGTAATTTCTTCTCACCCCTTTCCAAGCTATCTAAGATTTTTGTGGTCTTGGTACCCTCAAATTTCTACCTCTGTGTAATTTCATTACAAAGATGAGCTAGATCCACCTTTGTAAATGTTCCACTGCTGCGTTAGTTAAATAATTCTGTTCCAAAGGTTTTAGCTGGAAATGAGATTTTCGTAAAACTTTATGGGTGCTTTATGTTCAAAACATTGAAACTTTAATTTGACATGAAATATGTATTCTTTGTTTTGCAGTCTACCAGAATTGGGATGTCTGTAAATGCTATCAGAAAGCAGAGTAAAGAAGAAGATGTCATATCTTTGGCAAAATCCCTCATTAAATCCTGGAAAAAACTTTTGGGTAAGAGATTGTCTTGGTCTAGCCTGATGCCACAATTTATTTTGCGCCATTGTTGTAATCTACATACCATTAACACAATGGCAGCACGGTGGGTGTACTGGTTAGCACAATGCCTTTACAGTACCAGTGATTGGGACCAGGGTTTGAATTCCACATTGTCTATAAAGACTTTGTATGTTCTCCCCGTGCCTGCGTGGGTTTTCCCTGGGAGCTCCAGTTTCCTCTCATCTTCCAAAATATACTGGTAGTGTAGACATAGACTCGTGGGCTGAAATGGCCTGTTACTGTGCTATATGTTTAAATTAAATTAAATTTAAAATAAATGAATATTTTCATTTAACTATTTTGCTAAAGATACTCAACAAACAAAGATGAGTAACCATCTTGTTGGGGTTATTGGAAGTTTATTTTAAAAGTTGTTAAATGGAAGTATAGGACAAAAGGCAAAGGAGGAAAAACCCAACACCCAACCCCAACCAACCAATTTTCCCTTGCAACCGCTGCAATCGTGTCTGCCTGTCCCGCATCGGACTTGTCAGCCACAAACGAGCCTGCAGCTGACGTGGACTTTTTACCCCCTCCATAAATCTTCGTCCGCGAAGCCAAGCCAAAGAAGAAGGGCAGGAGTAATGAAGATCCAACAAAGGCACAAAGGAGTTCCCACTGACTTTCTTTGTTTGATTTACCTTTTTTAAAATGTGCATAACAAAACAAAACTCAACATCACTAGTTGAACTAATTTTCCTTGAATTTTCATCTATGCTAGTATAAAATAAGATATTAAGGACTTGATGTTTTTCTGTATAAACTGATTATCGCAGGCTATCTTGTTTTGTCCAGTGCAGTATGGGTAGTTTTCATGTTCATGAGATTTTTTAAAAATATTTCTAGACAGTGCAGAAACTGAGCTGTACATATTTGGAAGATGAGGGAACTAAATGTGTTGTTTACAATCGGTATCAAAAATAGGAGAGTAGATTCAACACTGCATTCTGAATTAAGTTAGAAAAGATCACTTATAGGACAAATCTGAAACAACAATAAAAATTTGAATACATCAGATAATATTTCACAGATTCTGCTGAGATTGAACCTTGCAAACAATAAAAAAAATGGAGAAATTGTTCTAATTTACAATTATTTGCCAATATGTGATTCTTAGTTTAACAAAACTGCATATATTGCACTTCTAGTAAGCAAATAATTTTCCCAGGGAATTGCATAAATCATGTTCTACTCAAATGTTTTATCTTTAGAGAAAATGTACATTTTGCCTATGCAACATGGTGAGTTTGTGTGATAAGGAATTGTATAACTTCCTTTATGCTGTGTTTTTTTCTTAAATTTGTGTTAATGTGTAGTTTTAAAGATTTGACGTGGGGGTTAATAGGTTAGTTAACTGCTGTAAATTACTTCTTCTGAGTAGACAAGTGGTAGAATCTAAGACTGTAGGGAGAATAAAAGATGGAATTAATGTAGGACTAGTTCAAATTATTTATTAATGATCAGTGCAGAATTGGTGGGCCAAAAGGCATGCTTCTGTGTTGTACATCTTTCTTTTTCTAAGATGAAATTGAAAGCCTCCCAGAGAAATTAACTTAAGCTTAAATAAAAGAAAACTAACCGAGACAGCCCCTGGGAAATGCCCATAGATCAATTTCTTTTTTCTTGCTACTGTATTGCATTGTTCAACCCACATTAATTTTTTAAATTTAGTTGAATAGTTACCTTAATTAATTAAATAATGAAATCTATCCAGTCATTAATGAATATCATGAAACATTATTACTAGCTTGATAATGTTTTAAAATTTTTTTTGGAGAATTTGCATAAAGTTAGATTTCCCTTAAATCAGGTTGTTGCAATCAAAGGAACTCCTTTATTGGGGAAATTAAAAGACATTTAATCTCCAGGACTCTATGAATTATAACATAAATTTTGGGGGAAAAAATGGTGATGGAGATAGATCATTTTCCAAAATTCCACACATTCAAGAATGGCTTCTACAAATTTGAAGGTAACAAAATGAACTCCATATCTTATGAAAGAATGAGGAGACAAAATGGGGATGTATAGACCTGTTGACCTGACATCAGTTCTAGAGAAAATTCTGGAATCTATTATTTAGGAAGTGACAACTGGGCATTTGGAAAATAATAATAATGATAGGCTAGGAGAATCATATTTCACACATTAAGAATATTTTGAAGTTGTATCTTGCAGAATAAGTAAAAGTGAACATTTAATGTGTATTTGAACTTTGATAGCCTCCAATATTGATTAAAATGAGTGCATGGCATTGAGGGTAATACACAAATATGCGGATGTGGGAAAGGAAATTATAATTTTTGAGTAGACAGGCAGTGCCCAATGGATATTGGAAGGAGTGATGCAGGGTCCCCAGCTGTTTACTATCTATATCACAATTTGCATTGCTGGCTGTGAATAGGATGAAGAGATGATTCAGCAGGGTAGAGATACAATGTGAATGTGAATAGGCAAAAGCAGGGTAGACGAAAAATAACAGAAAAAAAGATAAGGTCATTGACTTTGCTGGAAGCAGAGTGCTTTATCAATTGGTGGGGGGGTTGTAGGAAAAGTGTTATGTTCAGATAAACCAGGTTGTCCTTGTACACAAATTACATGAAAGTTGCCAAGGAAATTCAGCAAGCAATGAAAAGGGAAAACAATACGTTAGTCTTTCTTGCCAGAGATATCTTTTCTAATTATACAAGACCTGTTGAGACTACATCTGGAATATTGTGTTTATATCTGGTATCCATATCTAAAGAAGGGATTGTAATTCCTATGGCAGTTTTTATGAGTCTGTAGTGTCTTGAATTTAGACGAATGAGTAATGTAATTGAAATGTACAGAACTCTTAAAAGTTTAGGTGTGTGTCGATGCTTCCTCTGTCTGAAAACGAGGGATCGTGATCATAGTCGTATAGCATGGAAATGGACCCTTCTGACCAAATTGCCCACAGTAACCAATATGTCCCAACCACATAAGTTCCACCTGCTTGTGTTCAGCCCTGATCCTTCTAACCCTCTACAATCCATGTATCCATCCAATTATTTTCATAAAGATAGAGGTGCATAAGATGATGAGAGGCATTGATTGTGTGCATGGCCAGAGGCTTGTTTCCCAGGGTTGAAATGGCTGATACAAGGTGGCATAGTTTTAAGATGCTTGGAAGTAAGAACGGAGGGAATATTAGAGGTAAGTTCTTCATACAGGGAGTGCATATAATCACTGCAGCAATGATGGTGGAAGCAGGTACAATAGGATCTTTTAAGAGATAATTAATTAGGTGTGTAAAATTGAGAAAAATTGAGGGTTATGTAGTAGGGAAATTCTAGGCAGTTGTTAGAGTAGTCATTAGATAGGCATAGAACTGGGCTGAAGGGCCTATACTGTACTGTAGATTACAAGTACACGATCCTTTATCCGGAACCCTTGGGGGAGAGTGTGTTCTGAATTTTGGATTTTTCTAGATTTCAGAAAGCCAGATTTAAGCCCATGCGAATTGTGCTGCTGTATCCACCCCCACCCCCTTCCAGTCACGCTACCGTCTGCCCCCCCCACCTCACCTAACCAATTCACATTGCTAGTCTCCCCCCCCTCGCCTGCCTGACTCGCGCTGCCAGTCTCTTCCCCCCCCCCCCCCCCCCCACCTGCCCGACTCGCGCTGCCGGTCTCTTCCCCCTCGCCCCCCCCCCCCCCCCCCGACTCGCGCTGCCGGTCTCTTTCCCCCTCGCCCCCCACCCCCGACTCGCGCTGCTGGTCTCTTCCCCCTCGTCCCCCCGACTCGCGCTCTTTTCCCCTCGCTCCCCCGACTCGTACTGCCAGTCTCTCTCCCCACTTGCCGGATTTTGGAGCTTTCTGGATTTTAAATGTCCGGATAAAGGATAGTGTACCTGCATTATGTTAATACCTGCCTCAACCACCTCCTCTGGCAGCCCAATCCACAAACTGAACACCCTCTATTTTATTTTTAAATCCCTCGGGTTCCTGTTAAACCTCTTTCTCCCGCCCTCTCTTCACCTTTAGCCAATGTCCTCTGGGCAAGACTCTGCGTTCACCTGATTTATTCCTCTCATAAATTTGTATACCTCGTAAGATATAACCCCTCATCCTCCTGCACTCTTAAGGAATAAAATCCTCTCAATGTCTCCCTATTGTGCCAGTCCTGGCAATGTCTTCATAAATTTTCAAGTCAAAGTCACAAAATAATGGCTGAGAGGGGAAGAAAATTCTTCATCTGGAGAAATCTTAAGAATTCACTTCTTGGGAAGGATGTGGCTAAGGAACAGTAAATATTCAGTAATGAGATGGATCTTTTTTAGATATTAAGAGGATTGAGGAATATAAGATTAATGCATGAAGGTCAGACACAAGGAGACAAATGCCCTATTGCTTTATTTCCTTGTAGGCACAGATCATGTATTGCTGAAATACAACTTTATTAACATTGTTTTCTGTTTAAATGCTGTTGAACTGAATATTTGCATGTGTAAAATTGCAAGTCGGACCATAAGTTTGTATGGTATGGTAAATGACCCAACTGGGGTTAGCAGGAAAGAAAGACTGCAGATACTGGGATTGAGTGCTACACCTGGATGCAAAATGTTGGTGACTCTTTACTTCCTATGGATGCTGCATGACCTGCTGTATTTCTCCAGCACATTTGTGTATTGCTCTCTAATTGGGAGGCTCAGTTATGTATCCTATGAGTTACAATGGTATTCCTTTCATTTAAAATGTTGACACTAGGTTTACTTGGTGGGAGAGAACCTTGAAAGGATTTCATCTTAACTGCAGGATTGTGGGGGCAAAAAGAAATTGATTCCCAGCAAAACCTGAAGGGATAGTTTTGGCAGTTGTTGACTTTTTTTTAGCTGTTTCACAGGTATGAATTATTTTGGTCTGCCCAAATAGCATTTCCGGCAAATGGGTCCTTGCCTTTTTGGATCTAGACTTGCCTTTTTGGATCTAGACTTGCCTTTCAGCGTTCTGTGAGCAATTTGGGTAGGTGTGTGTTGGACGTGAACTGTGGTATCTGTTCTTAACAAATTCTGATTATTAGCTATTGCTTTGTTTATTTTGGGAAGTATTCTTTGTGAAGTGTATTTTAAGACAAACTAAATATTTTGAAATGATTCAAAGGGTAAAATTTATTGTCCAAGTACATACATGACATCACATACAATCCTGAGATTCCTTTTTCTGTGGGCCAGGCATAATTTCTAACTATACTCGTAAAAAAAAATAAATGTGTACAAAGTAAAGAAATAAAAACAAATTGTGGACATACAAAAAAAAAAGCCTGCTCATCACCCCTTTTTGTAGAGCCTGCTCATCACCCCTTTTTGTAGAGCCTGCTCATCACCCCTTTTTGTAGAGCCTGCTCATCACCCCTTTTTGTAGAGCCTGCTCATCACCCCTTTTTGTAGAGCCTGCTCATCACCCCTTTTTGTAGAGCCTGCTCATCACCCCTTTTTGTAGAGCCTGCTCATCACCCCTTTTTGTAGAGCCTGCTCATCACCCCTTTTTGTAGAGCCTGCTCATCACCCCTTTTTGTAGAGCCTGCTCATCACCCCTTTTTGTAGAGCCTGCTCATCACCCCTTTTTGTAGAGCCTGCTCATCACCCCTTTTTGTAGAGCCTGCTCATCACCCCTTTTTGTAGAGCCTGCTCATCACCCCTTTTTGTAGAGCCTGCTCATCACCCCTTTTTGTAGAGCCTGCTCATCACCCCTTTTTGTAGAGCCTGCTCATCACCCCTTTTTGTAGAGCCTGCTCATCACCCCTTTTTGTAGAGCCTGCTCATCACCCCTTTTTGTAGAGCCTGCTCATCACCCCTTTTTGTAGAGCCTGCTCATCACCCCTTTTTGTAGAGCCTGCTCATCACCCCTTTTTGTAGAGCCTGCTCATCACCCCTTTTTGTAGAGCCTGCTCATCACCCCTTTTTGTAGAGCCTGCTCATCACCCCTTTTTGTAGAGCCTGCTCATCACCCCTTTTTGTAGAGCCTGCTTCGGTGGTATCATCAGCTTATTTGTATATGGTGTTGTACTGTTGTAGTCACATACTTACCTCCATTGGAAGCCGTGCTCGTCACCAACTGGGGTTAATCAATGTCATTACAGTACCAAGCCACTTAATAATAGGTGTTGAGTGAGTAGATCAGGGGACTGAGTGCGCAACCCTATGGTGCACCAGTGCTGGTGGAGATTGTGCAATGTTCTTGCCAGTCCTCACTGATTTGAGTGTGAAGGCGCGGAAATTCAGATCCACTTGCACACTGGGATGTTGAAGCCTAGACTTGGAGTTTGCTGATCAGTTTTGAGGGGATGATGGAGTTTCAAATGATATTTTATAGATGGACCAACGGTTGAGAAATCCACAGAAGACAAGAAAAAGGATTCTGTTTCCATGGCACAAAGCAGCCCAGAAGCAAAAGAAGAAAGGTATGAGTTTCTTCAAATTTGAATAAGAAAATTAATGCATTAGGATTTCCATTGAGTCATGGTTTTCTTTCAAAATGGGACCAATTTTGTCATTATTGGCTTGGTTATGTATGGAGATCTGACTCATCACTTAACAGTTTCTGTTGTTTATATAATTTTACTTTTTGCTTATCTTACTTAACAAGCTCTTTCACATTAAGTGTCTGCTGATTTGAAAAAAATCTTATATAATTTTCACCTATGGAATGAAACATATCAAAGGGACATTTTGGTGGATAAAAGTCAATTTTTGACAACACGGGTGAAACAGTCAGATATAGGGAGAATTATCTACAGCATTTTGAATAAAGTCTGTAGTGACCACCACCCATAAAATGACGCTCGGAGGTTAAATAGGCTCTTTACTGTGATGCATTAGAACAAATTCATTTCTAAGTCCAAATGAGTTTTAAATGGTCTATTAACACAAAAAGACACATCATTGTCCTTGATAACATTCTTGAACTTGGTAATGGTAACATTCCTGATAATATCGTGACGTGTTTGCTAACTATAACGGTCAACAGAAAATATTGGAGCCCCACTCACCTACCGTCTATCCCGCCATTACAGTCAATGCAGGCTAATGACTTATCCAACTGCATGCAAACCCCACGCACGTGCTGACACCTCCAGTCAGTAGCACATGTGCACCGAAGATACAGAATGTGGACAGACCCCAGGATGCTGCTGACGCCTGCAGCCAAACCAACAATGATAAACAATGAGCTTTTGGCTCTTACACTTGGGCATAATTATTGTCTCAAATAATAATAACAGTTATAAATAACAATCAGATACAGTCAATTCCAATATTAGGTAGATCTTCTTTCTTCATGGGCCAGAGGTTACCAGTACATAGCTTGAAAAGAGTGATTTTACCACCACTCTGTGCCGATCTGTGTAGTGGGCAAGGGGCAAGGTCCAAAAAACAACAAAAATAAAGTCAGCCAATTTTGGGTTTCTTCTACTTTCACAGCACAGATCTGTGGACCTTTTAGCAGCTTTGTCAATAAACTCTGTTTCAAGAACACTGTCTCTGTTTGCATTCCCAATGCGTATTGGACTATTCATTTTGCTTCTGCAGGTTGAAGGAGCTAGAAAAACCTCGAAACCATTTGATCCATCATTAGCATCATAGTTTTGATTTCACAGCACTGTTCTGGTCCTTTGCTTCAGCACCCCCAGAATTTTTGATCCATTACAAAACCAATTCCATAATGTAAATACTCTGTTACTGGAGTGTTGTACATAGAATTGTAACTCTCTTTCACTTTATAGTCAAATATGATTGGACATTCTTTCAGTGCATCTACCAGAAGATCCTCTCTGATTATTACCACAGTCACCCTAGCATATCCAATATTTTTCTGAGTACCAGCAAAAATCAAACCAAAATTGGTTACATCCACTGACTTTGAAAGAAAATTTGAAGACTTGTCACAGGCCAGCATAGTTCCCTTTATGTCTGGGATAAAGGAGAATTTCACACCATGAGGTCTCATTGGCACAATAGTAAACGTAAGAAGCATTGGGTTCAAATTCCAATTGCTTTAATTGTTTAATTTTTAAGAAAAAAATACACTTAAAAAGAAGTACTCAATGAATGTATATATGCAAAAAAAATCCCTTAAAATGTGCATTTAAGCCTGGAAATAAACTCTCCATACCTTAAGAGAAAGGAAAAGAAACAGTGGACGAGGCAGGGGGGGAGGGGGTGGGGGAAGAAGATAAAGGAAAAGGGGAAAGAGCTGGCATCAATATTTAATACAATAAAAAAGAAATAAAAATATTTATAAGGGATGAAAATTAAATATAAAATATTTAATAAATAGAATAAACTATCCAGGTATTTAAATAATTCATATAAGGCTGTCTAATATCTATGAACATGTATTCATTTCTAAGTCTATAAGTAATTTTCTCCCAACTTTGCATTTCTATATTTACAACGATCAATATGTAAGAGAGAATCTGATTTCCACTGTACGCTATTGCCAAAGTGATTTTAATAAATTTGGATTTGCTTTTGGGGAAGTTAACATTCATGGCAGCCAGATTCCCTTTGGATTAGGAATAGTTCTGTAAGCATCAAGCTTGGGGTGCACAATATTCACTTTCCATATTGCTCTGCTTCTTTGGCTGCATTGTTAACTGCATAATCTGCATTCCTCTCTTTTAATCCAATAAGATTTAAAGGTAACAGCTCTGTCCATTTCCACCTCCTTGGAGAAAGATCACTTTGTAGTTTTCAGGAATTTTTAGTACTTCTTGCAAGTCATTTTCTGCAGTGCTAACAATTTTGATGAAGTCTGCCAATCTATGGCTCATTTCCAGAACACCAATTTCAAGCTCTCTGTAATCCAACAGCAACCAGGACTGGTTGTAGGAGCTATCTGGGACCAGCAGCAAAATTAAGTATTTGCTTCCTGCAACCTTCCATTGCAACCATGGTTAACTTCTGATAAATTAACAATGAATTTTAAAGAATAAAGGCAACTTCACATTCAGCGTCATGGAGGCCCTGATAAGATGGGTTACTTCTGAAACTAGTTTGGCTTTTTGGGTACAGATTGCCTTTATCTTCGCATTAGCATTTTGTTGTTCCTCTTGAAGATTGATGGTATCCATCTCCATATACTTGAGACTCATTCTTTGTGCTGATTTTTTTTGTTCCAGTTGTCTTCATCTCCAAAAGTGCTTTCTTTTTAGTCCTCAGTTCGTAATCTTTGGTACATCTCAGAAATTTCAGCGATGTATGATTCCACTGCATTTAGGTTTGCAGTTATTTTTTTTGTTTGACTATCCAATTGCCTCCTTTGGTCTACATTCATTAGAACGATAAGGAACTGCACTTTTCAAAAGCATTTAGCTTGAAATGACCTTGTGGTATATATAGATTTTGTTTTACAATGTATCATTTTTCTTCTTGATCTGATGGAGCTGAGTTTCTTTTAACACCTTTTAAATCATCAATTTAGTCTTTGCAGTTTCTATAGGAACATCATGAACTCTGTACTGCTCACAAAGATAGCTTGCTTTCTGTTCTGGTGCATCAATCTGCTCTTGCAAATACGATATAAGTCTATAACTTTGAAGTTCTAGTAGGTGGCTTCCTTGCACTGAAATAGTAGTTGCATACACCTCATTCATTTTTAGCCTCTGTTTATCTCGAATCTCATGAAGGAAGGTATCCATATCTTCCACCATGTTCACACAAACAAAGGGCCTCAGATCATTCAGTGAAATATGGGTTTCAACATACTTGGCATTCCTTAAATCCTTCATATTGAGCTAGAGCATAATTTGCTCACAGATGTGTGCACAAAATTTATTCCTCTTCTCTTTTATCTATAGTACAGCATTGTATGTATCTTTAAACCATGAATTTTCTGCTCTTACAAAAGAGGAATTAGTAAGGTACGCCCTCAGTGCATCTACACCATAAGTGTTAACAATGTGAATTGGATTTGGATAATTCTTGAGTTTGCTCATTTTCTGACCATGATTAATATGAAGTAACGGGTAACCAACAGTTCTATAATCATCCTCACACACATCAGCAAAGTGATGTAGTTGAGCAGATGTCACTGTCCCAAAGATTGTGGGTTTGAAACATCTGTCAACGTTAAAAGTCGTCCATCTTATGAAGATCCTGAATCCCACATATCCATTCCTGCACTTCTTTTTGTTTCTCAAATCATAACAACTCAGAAAACAATATTTCAATTAAGACGCTGTTTTTCTTTTATTACTTTCTCTCGCTCTACCTTGGCCTCTTCATTCCTTTTGTCATAGGCCTCCATCATTTGAGCACTGATTTTAGCATATTCATCAACAATTTTTTTTAATCTCTGCAATCTGTGCAACATTTTCCACATGCTTCTGTTTCCATTTCAAAATTGTACCTTTCCTGGACAGCAACCTCTAGTTTTACAGCTCGCATTTATACATCCATGTCTTTCTGGCTGTATTTTAAAACAATAGCACCTTCAGCAGGAACAGTAGATGCAAAGCTGGCTATTGCATATAGGGATTAAGGAAGATACATCCACCACTTCGTGATTATGATGAGGACAAATAGATCCAGCTTCAAGATCCATAATGGATCTTCCAGATCAGATTTTGTGTCCAAAGGATTAACCAGCGCCTTTATAAAACTTTTTTTTAAAGATAATCCAATGCAAGAATGACCATCAACTAGTTTGGCAGATTTTGAGACTAAATCCAAGGACTGCTTGGAGGTTCTTAGTCATCACTGAGGGACTCAGGAAAGTCAGTTCTGAACTGCTGTTCCTACAGCTCATCTAGTTTCACAACTGATATCCTTTTGACACTTGTTGCTGACGGCTCCTGAGCATTATCATTTTTTCCTCCAAATATCCATTAATCATCCAACCAAGCAAAGTTTTGACAGCGTAAGGTCCGTCTCCCACACTCTATTACATCCAGTGATTCCAGAGCCTTTGGTACATCTGAGCCAATCAGCAATTCTAGCTCAGAGCCAATTACAGGAATATGAACATTCCTCAGATAAGATTACCTATCAATATAATTTTGATGTGGGATGTTTCCTTTCTGCAAAGTGTTACAGATTATATTTTCTATATAAATGTCTTTAAAAGAGATAGATTGTGGGGGTTCAGTGTAGGTCATTTCACAAACAGAGTAACAAAACACATCTTAATTAAAATGCAAGACTTTTGCTGGAGCTACACATTCAAGCATCAGTGAATTTTGCAAAGACAATGGAACTTCTTTGTAAAGAATTTCAAAAGCAGGTGCAAATGAAAAGTCCAGGCTCAAGTGCTGATAAAGATCTTTCAAGGATTGGGTTTGGAGGCTTCAGAGGGGTTCTGGTTTTTACAAGTGTAGAGAGAGAGAGAGAGAAGTCAGTTCTGCAGCAGCTTTTGTGGCTGCAACTTGGCAAGTTGGCATTTTGAACCCATTTTGAAGGTGGGTTGTGAATTCTGAGTTCAGCCTGTTGAAAACCCTTGTAGTCCTAACAAGAGGAAATGGCTCTGAAATAAAGGAAACAAAAGGAACTCTGGTTACCTGGAAGAAGAGGTTATCATTTGGAAAACTCAAGATGGTGCAAATTTCTTTGGCAAGACACTGAAGTAACTGATCGGAGGAAATCAGTTTGTGTGTGTCCAACGAGCAACAAAAATCTCTCTGAAACCAACAAGAACCTTCCTGAGCGGTGACCATTTAACTTTAAGCACCAGAGCCTGGTGAATATTCATTAATATTAATTTCTGTGCACAGTATAAGAATTGTCTGATACTGGTGAAGTTGGAGAAGTAAACGATTGGACTATTAAAGCAAAGAACTTTCCTGAACATATACACATTATGTACACGTGCGCTTAGAAGAGGGTTAAATTAGGTTAAGTTAATAGTAATAAGTTAAAGTTTGATCCTGTTTTTATGTTTAAAGAAAATTAAAAGCAACTTTTGTTTAAATAACCATCGTCTTGGTGAATTTCTATTGTTGCTGGGTGTTGGGGTCCTCTGGACTCATAACAACAGGCATAGTCTTCTGAATGTATATGCCTGGGAGATCACAAAAATTGCTGTTATTTAGTACAGCAACCTCTAAGCCAGAAACAATTTTGGTTTCAATGACCTTCCTTTAACCCATAGTTCTCAAGAGAATAGTTGACCATCTTCCCTGAAGATTAAGCTTATTCATTACCATCTCTGTGCAAAATGATGCCGTGCTCCCTGGGTCAAGATATGCATAAGTTTGCACAATTGCATTTCCCTTCCTGGCCTTGACTATTGAGAGTTTGTTGTTATCTTTACCAGCCTCCAGAAGACTTCTAGTAGTCAGAACAAAGACTATAGCACTGTTTTTGGCAGCTTCCTTTCATTTTGTTTGCTCTTTTTACCATTTCCCTTCTTTGGTGGATATGCAGCTTTCTGGGATGCTTTAAACTGTGTATGTTGCAGCTGAGTTGCTTCTTGCAGTTTTTGCTAATGTGTCCTTTACACAGATGGCCAAAACATACTCCATTTTCTTTTAGGAAAGCAATTTTATCATAATGTGCTCTTTTTTCCAGCTGTGGACACATCTCCAAAGCATGTCCATCTCCACAGAACAAACACTTTCCTTAGTTTCCTTATCATTTTCCTTATCTGTAACTGTCACAGTGGTGGCAAATATGTCTTCTTTTATTTTTGGATGAGGCTGTGACTTGGACTTCCTTCCATCTTTGCTCACTGTTGGAATGTCTTTTGATATCTCCAAATACAGTATCTGTTGCAATCTTTAAGGAAATGTACCAAATTTTTAAAGGTGTCTCTTTGCTTGTGTTTTTCCTGGAAATCACAGAGCACAGTTCTCCATATCTCCATCAGTTTGTAGGGTATCTTCCTTATGATGACTAGCATATCAGCAAGCATGTAAAGATCCTGGATGCCGTTGATATCTTCCATGGCATTACAACATCCTCTTAGAAAGAGGGCATATACCTAGAGAGCTTTTGTATCCTCCGGTTTTATTGACAACCATGAAAGAGCCATATAAGCAGCAGCGTAAGATGTTGTCAAAATGCTCCTGTAGTAAAGACTTGGCTTACCTGAATCTTCTGTCTGAGGCCATATATCTGCAACTCCTTACAAATTCCCTTTTCTGTCCTTTTGTTCCAGGTAAAAGAGACAATCTCTGTGGTTTTTGTTCTTGCTTTTAGTATTGCGTTCAAAGGATTCAATGAACGCTTGGTACTGAAGTGGGTCACCATCAAAAACATGAATCTCCTTCTTGGGCATAGAAGAGAGACACTTGCAGCTAGATTAATGATGGAGTGATTTAAATTTGCCTTTCCATGACTGAGAATATGTTGCTCAGTTCACTGTTTCTTATAGCAGATAATGTAGCTGGAGATGTTGCATGTACATCCAAATTTCTGATGTTTGTCTGGAGTGTCAAGTGAGCTGCATTGAAAAATTGGATTTGAGCTACTGCAGTTGGTGTTTGTGGATTGGTAACACCATTCTTTGGGGGGATTTGTCCATGTGTATGCATGTCTTGTAACTGGTAAAAAAGGATCTGTCTTTTCTGGTTGACCTTTCTCAAGATATGACTTCATACCATTGGACACTTCAGAGAACTTCAGAGAAGATACTTCGAACACTGGGTCCCTTTTAAGCTCTTAGTACCTTCACTTTGGCCCTGGTAGCAGCAATATTTCCTTCCAGCTTCAGCTACTCTTTTTCCTCCTTAGCTGGCTCCTTAAGCAATTTTTGTCATATAACAAAATCAGCCATTTCAGCCTTAGTATTTTATACGTATACTGGAAGTTGGAGCTTGATCAAGAAGAACTTCATTTGCTGCTTCTGCCTCCAACATTTGACACACTGTCACCTGGTTGTATTTCATCCTGCATGTCTGATGATGCCTCTTTCTCCAGTTGGAATTGCACAACCTTTCCATCTTCATCCTCTTCACAACTATTTTGTGACACACCTTCAGCCACTTTAAATTCAGTCAATGTCTTCTGTAGTGGTTTTAATCTTGCCTCAATAGTGGCAGCAGCCATTTGAAGTGTCTCCATCCAACCGTCCACCAAGCTTATGCACTAAGCATGCACAACACGAGGACAAAATCAACATTCCCCAATGGACAAGTGGCAGCACCTCCAAACTGTTCAAACTAGATAAATACACAGAAGGAATCCACAAAAGTAATCCTACCACTTCTGATGACTGTGATGCGCTGCTGTCAGCAAGCGAGTTTCCACCACGGCAGGAGTCAATGATGTTGCTGTGATTCTCAGCAAATGATTCTGCCAGCATGTTCATAGGATGTTCTGTTCTAGGATTAGAAATTCTGGACCCTTCTGTGGCCGATGCTCAAAACGATGCAGGCGGATTGCTGTCAACAACCTGCACTCAGCATTTCCAACATGCTGTCATATTGCTTTCAGTATTGTTCCAAACCAGAGGGATGTTTCAACTCTGTCCAATTCAATCCTGTTCAATATTTTCTGATGACAAAAATGTAGTGGCTACTATCCACAAAAAAAATGCCGCTGAGAGGCTAAGTAGGCTCTTTACTGTGATGTGTTAGAACAAATTCACACCAAAGTCCAGATGAGTTTTAAATGGTTTATTAATTGACATAAAAAGACTCATAACATCCGTGATAACGTTCTTGAACTTGGTAACATTCCTGATAATATTGTCATGTGCTTGCCAACGATAGCGGTCAACAGAAAATACTGGAGCTCCGCTCACCCACCACCTACCCTGCCATTACAGTCAATGCAAGCTAACGTCTCAAGCAACCTCGCACAATCCCGTGCATGCGCCAACAACACCAGTCAATAGCACATGCACACTGGAAGGTACAGACCCTGGGACGCCACCGATGCCCGCAGCCTAACCGATAACAGTAAACAATACAAAGTCTTCATCTAGAAATCATTGAGAGTTAATCAACCAATTTAGATTCTAACTAAACACTTGAATTCTGATTTCCTTTTTTAGTTCAGGAAGCAATTCCAGTAATTCCCATGAAGCTTTCTATTCTCCATCACCTTTTCAACTTAAAAGTTATCCTCAAGCTCCATTCACCACTGACTCAGTACGGATTAAGTGTAGAGAAATGCTGGCAGCTGCAATGAAAACAGATGGTAAGTTGTACGTCAATTAACTTTTAAAATAAACAAATAGATATGTTTTTTAAAAAAGCTCATATCCATGGCAGTATTCCCATCTGTACAAATGCATTTCACTCCAGAAAACTAGCTGGCAGTCTTGAGCATTCTTGGTTCTGGATAATGGTTGAATCTTGCAGAATACATTCATTTAATGGGAGTAGATCTGGTTCTCATGAAAGGGCATGTCCATTGTGTGTACTCTACAGCACTGATCCATGAGGCACATCACTAGTCACAGGCCTCCAGTCTGAGAAGCAATCATCCACAACAACTCTCTGGCTTCTCCCATCCCGCCATTATCAAATCCAGTTCACTACTTCATGAATACTTAGCGTCTGAACCTTCCTGACTAACCTCCCATGTGGGACCTTATTAAAGTCCATGTAGACAACGTTCACATCCTTTCCTTCATCAACTTTCCTGGTAACCTCCTTGAAAATCTCTTTTAAGTTTGTTAAGCACCACCTACCATGCACAAAGCCATGTTGACTATCCCTAATCAGTCCATGGCTATCCAAATAATTGTATTTCCGATCTCTTAGAACACCTTCCAATAATTTATCTACTACTGACATCAGGCTCACTGGCATTAAATTTCCATTGTTGCCTAATTCCTTGAAAATGACTTCACAGTTAGATAAGCTTCACAGATAGACAAGGTCAAAAACAGCTTTTGGCTTATTGGCCTTCTTAAATCAATGTACTGAGCACAAGAGTTGGAATGATATGTTCAAGTTGTATACACATTTAAAAAATGGTGGCGCTACTGGAGCTGCTGTAACAGCTCTGTGGCCACAGGTCTGGACCATGAAAATCATGAAACCATTGAATTTCCGCTCAAATTGATGCCTCCTGTGCTGAGCAGTGTGCCATGAGGGGCTGTAGACTCGAGGGGAGCAACAGTCCAGTGCAACTGAATCCAGGAGAATAACTCTTTCCCCTCCCCCCCCCCCCACCCAAGGTGAGAAGGAGTAACATAGGAGATGACCCAACAGGGACAGAGTCCAAGGTAGCAGACCAGCGAGGGGCTTGGTGGCTGAAAGGCCCACACAACCTGTAGCTGATTTTCAGTCAAAGGATTGCTGTGGGCTACTGGTGAGTGGCAGTCAAAGGACCCATACAGGCAGGCTTATGGGACTGGGATTCGAGAGAGTGCTGAGGGTAAGAGTGGTTCTCAAAGCTCGGGTTGCCAATTGTTTGAAATGGTGTGTATGGCTGCAGGTGCTATGGGAGCGCTGGAGGTGAATCCACAGACACTCAGCATCTACAAAGGGACTCTCTTTTGCTTCTCTTTCTCTATTTGTTAGGGGTCCCAGGCAGTGCTCATGGTGACTCTTTCTTTGCCATATGGCAGACCAAGGTTGTATAACATTTTTAATGTATTAGTGCATAACATTGGTGAGCATTGCCTGCAGTTTTGGTCACCAACTTTCAATAAGATTGAAAGAGTGCAGAGAAAATTTACAAGGGCTCCAGTCAGTTGGTTCTATTCATTATCTTTCAGAAAAGTAATTGAATGTATACTATTGGAGGTTTTTTGTTATAAAATATCTGTTTGGCTGGAGCAAGTAAGAATTTTAGAAATGTGTATATTGTACAAATTACCATAAACTTAAACTCATTATCATTTAAATCTTTGAATAGAATATAGAATTTTTAAAATATTTGCAATTAAGCAATATATTCAAACATTCTTGGCATAGCCTTTTACAAAACATTAAGCAATCAATTTACATTAAACAGCAAGGTCTGCAGATGCTGTGATTGTAGTGCAATATACAAAACTGCTAGAGAAACTCAACAGGCCACGTAGCATCTGTAGGAACCAACATTTCAGGTTTCTTTATTTTTAAAATATTTTTTATTGATTTTAATGAAGAGCTTATAGTAATAATAAAATACAGTGAGATTATATGAATAGTTATACATAATTAATAAAACAATCAGTATTTCAAAAACAAACATAACTTGTAAAACATATCCATGATTTGTTGCCCAGGTAGTATTTTTTTAAAAAGGAACTAATAATGGGAAAAAAAGAAAAAAGGAAAATAATTAAAAAAGGAGCAACAAAAAGAAAAAAACACAGTACCCTTCCCTAATAGAATTGCTATATATGATTCGCATTCATTAAAAGAAAAACAAAAGGAGAAAAAAAATGGACAAGACTCGTCAGACAATGCAATTACATTGAAGTGAAATTATAAAATAAGAAAATGAGTCATAAATGACCCCCACAGCATCTGACATCTTGTATCTGAATTATTAACTGAATAATTAATCTTTTCCATATTCAAACAGGACATGATGTCACACAACCATTGATCATAAGTAGGTTGGGGAACATCCCTCTATTTACGTAAAATCGCACAATGAAGCACCATGTCGACGCAAAACAGAAATACCCATGAACCTATCCCCTGTCCCCTCCAGTCCAACCCCCCCCCCAAGTCTGCTTAATAGACTAACAGCTTGCTAAATAATAAATCAGAAACCCACAATCTTCCAGTGGAGATTAAATGTTCCCGCTCAAAAGCAAAATAATAAACATTACCCCTGCAGCTGTTCATACCAGACCAGAGGAAGTCATGTTTAGGCTAAATCACAATGCACATCAATAAAAAAAGTTTGAAGACTTCTCATAAAGTTTTAAATAGTCTATAACAGGATAAAAAAAATTGTTTATCCCATTTAGATAGAAAAGTCCTAACCGTACATACAATCAAAGTGTATTGATGTCTTTCCATTCAACCACTCCAAATTCAATCGACTTGCATTAACAATACTTTTCCTGTGAAAGCCTTAAAAAAACAAATGAATGAACCTCTAACATATTAAAGTTCAATCATTGGTGTAAAACAATCATTTAACAGAAAAAAAAAGAGAAAATGTCATTCAAGACTTGAAGTGGGAAGTTTGTAAATGTAAACCTCATCCACTGTACAAAACAATTTTTCCTGCTGGGAAGAGAAATGCAAAGATGTGCTGGATACAGCAATGAGGACTTAAACCCATGCTTGAATGGCTCATACATAACTTCCCTGTTAACGGCCCACTGCTTCATAACTTCGAGGTAGTAATCTTCCACGATTCTAAATTGTTTGCTGTGATATTGCAGTGTACCTCTACGATGGGGTTCACGGATCAGCAGTTCCTTCGTTTGATAGCGGTGTAGGTGTATAACCACCGAATGTAGTTTTTGCCCCGATTTAGGCTTAGGCAATAGTGAACCATGCACTCTTTCAAGCTCCACTGGTGTCAGAAACCTCTCTTTCCCAAACACCATTACCAACAGGTCAGAAAAAAATTTAGTAAGCTTGCCAGCTTCAGTACCTCCAGCCAAACCTATGATATGCAGATACTGCCGTCTACTTCGACTTTCCAAATTGATAATTCTCACTGTTAACTTCTTGTTATTATCCTCCAGGTGACAAACCTGGTCGCTCAAATCTATTAAATTCTGCTGAGATGAAATGCTCAGCTTGTTTGTCAGTAGAAGACAGACCTGTGCAAGTTGATTTTTCAATGCCAAAAACCTAACATTTAGAATTTTAAATGCTTCACAGATCAATGCTTTGACCTACTTAAGTGCTTCAAAGAAGCCCTCAGTAGTTGAGTTTGCCAATGGATTATTCTGAGTTTCATGTTTCTTTCTATTTTCTTCTGACCTTACCATACCTTGTATCCATTTCAACTTAGAGGAAAAAAGAATACCGAGCTGTGATAGAGATGACTACTCCATATCACTCCCAACTGGAAGTCCACATTTCAGTTTAACAGGAAATCTGCAAATGTTGGTTAACCTTTGCTTCCTATAGATGCTGTGTGACCTGCTAAGTTTATCCAGTGCTTTTGTGTATTACAACCAATCAAGTTGCAGCAGGTTTTATTGGCTATGTTCTACCGGAAGATCCATTGCTGACAAGGGCAGACCAAACAGATTGGGAGCGGGGCAGGAAGTAGCTTGTGATTCCCAGTAGAAACCAGAATATAACTTTGTTCATTTGGATGTAGCTAATATCATTGTTCAGAGATTGAGGTCCACACTCTTTATTGCATGATGTATAGAAGAAGGCATTAGCAGATTTTTGATTTCAGTTTTATTATCAGAATACATGACATCACATTCAACCCTGATATTATTTTTCCTGTGAGCCAGGCAGCATTAACCCCCAAAAAATCTTTACACAATGTGCATATGTGAACCAATTAAATAATGTAAACAACTGACTTTTTTTTTCCTCTCTGTATTGCACAATTAAGTGCAAAGCAAAAATCTTCAGTTTGTGATGGAAACATGCAGAATATCACTATGTGTGTCTTGTAAATACAATCTGTCCAGGCTGGATTTGGAATATGAAAGTAGGGTTATAGGAAATTTTCTGTTTGCCAGCTGTGACAAAATTATACATATGCCTGTTATATCAATAATTCTGTCATGTCAACCTAGGAAATGGAAGAAATAGGCTGATCTACCCATCACATTTGTTCTGCTATGTAATAATCTGACTTTTTAAAAATGATTTCACTGTCACTTCCATGTACTACCACCACATTCTTTGTTTCCCTTGATATCTTAAAATATCAGTTTCTATCTTGGTATACTAAAGATTGGAGCTTCAGACCATTCCAAAGCTTTAGTATCCTTTGGATGAAAACATTTGTTTTCTTTCCTGAATGGACAGATTATTTGAAACTATGATATCCAGGATTGGGTGGTTCTATAACCAGAAGAATTATCCCTGCAGTTGCCCTAGTCATTCTTCTCATTCTTCTGAATTCTCGGGAGCATAAGCCTAGTCTACTTAATTAGTTAACCTGAAGAGTTGTAGAATAAGTCCCTTGATGAAGTTTATCTACTGGCTTTATGATTGGCCTTTAATTGAAGTGGTGGATAGGTTTTTAATGTTCCAGTGACTACTGATATACTGTAGAGAAAATTGGATTTGGTGATGATTACCCAGAGAGTTTTTTTTTGTGAAATTAAACCAGGACATTCATTATCATCATCTGAAATTACATTATGGTACTTATTTGATTTGGTCGTTACGCTGACACCAACCTTTTCTTTTGTGAAAACCCAGATTAACCTTTCAGGTCAAGGCCCTTCAAAGGATCCTGACCAATGATGTTAACTGACCATTTCTCTCCATGCCTGCTGTTTGACCAGTTATGTGTCTGTAGCTTTTCATTCTTTGTTAATTGATTCCAGCATCTCCCGTTCTTGCATTTCCCTGGAAATACCTTGTCTTTTCTGGTGCACTCACATGTGTTTGGGGGTGGACCGTGTTGCACGATTGATGGTGTTTTGTGTGAGTGGATTAAGGAGAGGTTCTGGGTATTGGGGGCAAGGGAGGGGATAATTTCTTTCTGTTGGTGTGTGTTTGGAGTGTACATGACAGGTGGGTAGGGAAGGACGTGTATTAGTATTAAAATTGTTTCTCATTACTGTTTTTTGCTTTTCTGTTTAGATGATTATATAGCTATTGGCTCCGACTGTGACGAGCTTGGAGCTCAAATTGAGGAAAATATCCTTCTCAAGAAATAATCTGAGGTATTGATTGTTTGTAGTCAGAAGGTGGTTGAGGAGCCAACTTCAAAATGACTGTCCTTGGAAGTAGTACATCAACAAGTACATGCATTAAAAATTGGTGAGGGTGGTGGTAATGGTTAAAGACTAAATGAGATTATAATAGTTCTGTGAATTTGCCTGAAAATAGTTATTGGCCTACAGTTTATTCAGGGTTTTCTTTCCTTTCACCTGGCTTCTATTGACAAGACTTGGAAGCTAGTGCAGCAATTGAGAACTAAGAGCAAGGATAGGTAACTAGCATTTCGGGCTTGAACCCCTTGTCAAATTATGAGCAATAAGGTACCTAAATAAAATGGTGGGGGAGGGGCAGGAGGAGGAGCAAGTCCCACAGGCAAGAGGTTAAAGGTGGATATGGGTGGGAGGGGAAAAGAGAAATAAATCTGGGAAGTTATAGCTCCATGAATGGAAAGGAAAGGGGGTTGGGAGCTGGAGAAAGCAGACAGAGGGATGAGGAAAGAGAGACACACAAGGGAGAGGCCTAATGGAAACCAGAAAAGTCGATGTTAATGCCATCTGTTTTGAGAATGCTCAGATGGAATATAAGGTGTTGTTCCTCCAATTTGTGGGTGGCCTCCCTTTGACAGTGCTTGAGGCCTGGGACAGACATGTCATTGTGGGAGTATATCCTTAGAACCATAGAAAACTAGACCACAGAAAATAGGCCATTTGGACCTTTTAGTCTGTGCTGAAATATCCTTCTTGTCCCATTGACCTGGACCTATTCCATAATGCTCCAGACCTCTCCCATCCATGTACCTATCCAGTTTATTCTTAAAACTTAGGAGTGAGCCCGCGCTTACCACGTCAGATGGCAGCTCGTTCCAAACTCCCACCACTCTGTAAGTGAAGGTTCCCCCTAAATCTTTCACTCTAAAGCCATGTCCTCTCCTAATCTAAATCAAAAGAGCCTACTCGCATTAATTCTGTCTATACCCCTCATAATTTTGTAAACCTCTATCAAACCTTCCCTCATTCTTCTATGCTCTAAGTAATGAAGTCCCAACCTGTTCAGTTTTTTCCTGCAACTCAATTTCTGAAGTCCCGGCAACATCCTAGTAAATCTTCTCTGCATTCTTTCAATCTTACTGATATCCTTCCTATAGTTTGGCAACCTGAACTGCACACAATACTCCAAATTTGGTCTCACTAATGTCTTATAGAATATCACCTTAACATCCCAACTCTTGTACTCAATACTTTGATTTATGAAGGCCAAGATGCCAAAAGTTTTCTTTACAACCCTGTCTACATGTGATGTCACTTTCAGGGAATTATGTATCTGTATTCCCAAATCCCTCTGTTTCTCTGCACTTTTCAGTGCCCTACCATTTACTATGTATGTCCTTCCAAAATGCAACACCTCACACTTGTCTGCATTAAATTCCATCTGCCATTTTATGGGCCATTTTTTCATTTGGTCCAGATCCCTCTGCAAACTTTGAAAGCCTTCCTTGCTGTCCACAACACCTCCAATCTTAGTGTCATCAGCAAACCTGCTGATCCAATTTCCCACATTATCATCCAGATCATTGATTTAGACAACAAATAACAATGGTCTCAACACTGATCCCTGAGGCACACCACTATTCACAGGCCTCCATTCTGAGAAGCAATCATCCACTACCACTCTCTTTTTTCTCCCATTCAGCCAATTTCGAATCCACTTTACAACCTCTTCATGGATGCCTAGTGTTTGAACCTTCCTGATTGACCTCTCATGTGGGACCTGTTCAAAGGCTTTGCTAAAGTCCATGTAGACAAAATCCACAGCCTTTCCTTCATCTACTTTCTTGGTAACGTCCTCAAAAAAACACAAGATTCGTTAACCATGAGCTGCCTTGCACAAAGCCAAGCTGACTATCCTTAGTCGGCCTTTGACTGTCCAAATACTTGTATATCTGACCTCTCAGAACACCATCCAGTAATTTACCTACTACTGTTGTCAAGATCACCAGCCTGTAATTTCCTGGTTTACTTTTGGAGCCTTTTTTAAACAACTGAGCAGCATGAGCTACCCTGCAATCCTCCGGCACCTCCACTGTGGCTAAGGACATTTTAAATATTTCTGCTGGCCTATGCAATTTCTACTCTAGTTTCCCTCAAGGCCCAAGGGAATTTCATGTTAGGCCTGGGGGATTCAATTTAGGGCAGCAAGCACCTCCTCCTCTTTAATCTCTATATGTTCTCTGCTTGTTTCCCTTCCTTCCTTATAAATCATACCAGTTTCCTGTTTAAGATCTCTCCCAATTCTTGAGGTTCAACACATAGTTGACCACTCTGGTCCTCTAGGGGACCAATTTTGTCCCTTACTCTTAATATACTTGTAGAAACCCTTAGGGATTACCTTCACATTATCTGCCAAAGCAACCTCATGTCCTTTTGCCTTCCTGATTTCCTTTTTGGATATTCTCTTGCATTTTCTATACTCTTCTAGTACCTCATTTTCTCCTTTCTCCTTGTTACCTATACCTGCTATACACATCTCCCTTCCTTTTTGCCAGATTGCTAATATCCCTTGAAAACCAAGGTTCCCTATGCCTTTTAGTGTTACCTTTAATCCTAACAGGAACATGCAAACTGCACTCTCAAAATTTAGCCTTTAAAAGCTTTCTCCAATTTAGAATCTCAGTTCAAGGACCAGACCTATCC
Organism: Narcine bancroftii; assembly: GCF_036971445.1. NCBI lineage: Eukaryota > Metazoa > Chordata > Chondrichthyes > Torpediniformes > Narcinidae > Narcine > Narcine bancroftii. Next base: position 299,869,823 of record NC_091470.1, read on the forward strand.
TTATCCATAATTAATTTGAAGCTAATGACATTATGGTCGCTGGACCCAAAATGTTTGTCTACACATACTTCTGTCACCTGACCTGTCTGGTTCCCTAATAGGAGATCAAGTATTGCATCCTCTCTCATTGGTAGTTCTATATATTTGATTTGATTTACAGCCCTTTTATAGTATGGGAGTCCCAGTCAATATGTGGAAAGTTTAAAATCTCCTACTATCACAACTTTTTGTTTCTTACATCGGTCTGCTATCTTTCTACAGATTGGCTCCTCCAATTCTTTCTGACTATTGGGCGGTCTATAATACAACCCTATCAGTGTGGTCACACCTTTCCCATTCCTCCACAACTGTATCCATATCGCTTCTGTAGACAATCCCACTAGGCTGTCCTGTCTAAGCACACTGTGATATTTTCCTTGACTATCAATGCTGCTACTTCTTTCATCTCTTCCCCCTTTATCTTGTCTGAAACAAAGGAACCCCGGAACATTGAGCTGCCAGTCCTGCCCCTCCTGCAACCGTCTCACTAATAGCAATAATGACATAATCCCATGTGCCAATCCACACCCTAAAATTGTCTACCTTTCCAACAATACTCTTTGCATTGAAATAAATACACCTGAGAATATTTCTATCATGTACCAACCTGTGATTTCAGTCTATATATGCAGTCCTCACATAACCTTTATCTTCCTCCACCTCACTATCTACTCTAACACTCTAGTTCCCCCCCCTGCCCCCACCAACGAGCAGCACTTACAAACCTATCCACAAGGAAGTTAGTCCCCCTCCAGTTCATGTGCAAACTATCCCATTGGAACAGACCCCACCTTCCCTGGAACAGAGCCCAATTGTCCAGAAACATGAAGCCCTCCCTCCTGCACCAACTCTTTAGCCATGTATTTAGCTGCATTAACTTCCTTTTTCTAGCTTCACTAGCACGTGCCACTGGTAGCACTCTTGAGGTACTAGGTCATAAAGGTTTTATATTTAGGAGATGCTGTCTTGTTTAGTTATAATGCATTTACAGTTGTCACATTCTGCAACCACTGATCACTAGAGGAGGAGAGAGTGAAAGTTTAAATTTGATATTTAGGTACCCGCCCTTCAAATGGGCTGCATTAAATGGTGTGGAATTGCTTGAGTATTGTTGGAGCTGTTTTCATTCATGCAAATGAAAAGTTCCTGTATTCTGTCACACTTTTATACTGAGTGGATGATGGGAAGAATTTATGGAGTCATGGGTCTAGGAACTATTCAGACCCAAAATTTTGTTCAGTGAAAAAAAAAATAGTCCTGTGTTTTGAAAAGTATACTAACTCAGAATGGAACAGTTTTATGCATGTTTTTGGGTAAAATTATCATCTTTATTTCCTGTGGGATTTTTGTTCTTTGCATTTGATTTCATGGCATCATTCATTGTGCCACACACAAAATTAGTCTGCAGTGCTATTTTTCACTGTGCTGCTCTTTAAATCAATGGTCTTGCAGAACAAACAAATCTTGCCATATATGCCATTGTATAGAATGACTCTGTATATGACGATCCTGCAATTTCCACCTTAAATAGTTTAGAGCGATACCTTTGTATAAGACCCTAAATCTGGCACCTACCGCTGACTAGTGGATGCTGTTAAAAGCAAATCACAATATTTTAATGATATTATTAAAAAAATTAAATTTTATTTGAATATTTTAAAATAAACCACTAGCTCCTGTTACAGGCAGTTTAAAGCCTGTACAGAGACAACAGCAGTCCAGGTGCTTCAGAAGAACGCTATGACTTTGCAGTGTTACGTTGCAGACCAGCAGCAATAAAATTAACCAAAGCAGTATTATTTTTTAAGTAATATATTTATTAATAATTACTATTAACATAACACTTTAATTAACTTATTTAAACGTAAGCTCCAACTGTGTGCTAATATACTTATGTTAGTGTGTGTGTATGTGTGTGTGTCTCTGTGGAATACCCAAACCATTACATGGATATGTCAATCTTCTGTGTTTCCACAGATTTCCATATTTTTTAAATCCAGTTCTGTGTTTTTAAAATCCACCTCCATGTTTTAAAAATTTTATCAGTGCCCTCTCAGCCTGCTCTTTCTTCCTCTACTTGTTCCTTACGGTGCTAGGATGTTGTGCTACCATGGCTGCCACATTTCCTGCAGTATAGCAGCACATCCCCATGCACTCTCCTTTGGTTGCAAAGCATTTCCGACTTGTTGCAATGTCATGCCGTTTATGTCATTGGCACTCCCTTGTGTTTTTACCCATATCTCGAAAACCACGTGTGAAGAAATGATTGGGGAAAGATTAATTGCTTTTAAGGTTAGCTGAAGAAAAACCCTGAGTAATAGATGAACATAAGTGCAAAGTTACAGTTTGGGCACGGCTCTGCCTGGGGATTGGATGCAGATTGGGCAGTGTTGCTGCCTGGTGATTTAGGACAGTTGGGCAGGGGAGCTGCCTGGGGATTGGGTGCAGGGTAGTAGTTACTACTTGGGGATTAGATGCAAGTTGGGCAAGGGTACTGCGTGGCATGCTGGGAACTCATTATGGGCAAGTACTGCTTGGGGCCAGGAGAACCAGACACTCTGGTTTGTCCATAGGTCAAGCAGGTACTGCCTGGTGATCTGGAAGTGGCTTGAAGTCTGGGTACAGATGGTAGTGTCTGTCTGATATACTGTGTTCACAAAAAAATGATTTTGTTTAAAATGACTTTTTTTAATGGGTTGAAACTGGTAATTTTGTGTGTACATTTTAAAAAAAATTCCAAATGGGGTCATTGGCCCCCACACCCCCCCCAACAAGGGGCATTGCATCCCCTTGACCCCGCTGTGTGCCTCATACAAGCACTCTGCTCTTTTCCTCTTTATTTGACCACTCACATGCCTGATTACAGCTTAGGCACAATCCCGGAAAGTTGGTTAATAGTTCTGTCTTGGAAATCCTGTATTGAAACTCAGTCTTTTAAACTAATGCCCAGAAGTAATTACGAAGCAGGTGGGAGTGGCCGGACTACTGAAAACTCACGAATCCTTGTTGAGTTTCTTGCTGAGAAATGGCCTTTCACATGAATGGTTGTCACAACGCCCATTTTTCTTGTGTGGGGGAACGAAACATGTGACTTCCATGGTGCTTCTAAACCCGACGCACGGGTTAGTCAAAATGGCCATCACAATGGTCACGATCCACTGCAGCAATTCTATTGCTTCTTTTACTCAGATATTGGTCAATCAAAGTGAACCTTTTCTTTGGTCATGGTGGTTCATTAATTGCTCTGACAAGGAGAATTACCTGAATTGTCCATTGCACACAAAATCATTCCACCTCTGAGTTCATTAGAGTGGGCCTGGTGGTCATATCTGCTGTCTCTTTAAGAGTCCTACTCATGTGATTCCCTCTCACCACTTGTCTTCCTGGATAAAGCAACAAATGTTTCTCCCTCTTCTTCCAGAGGATAAACAGTCAGTAACTGATTGTTGCCACTCAGTTCTCTTCACAATTGTCAATGATTGCAGCTGGTACTAACCCTTAAAGTGACAGTCTCTAAATGAAAGAAGCTCGTAATAGCAAATAACTAATGGACATGCACGAGATTGATTCGGAGCCACCAGGAATATGACAGTGGTGTTGAGACTTCATCGACAAGGAAAGAATTTTGGACCCATTGTATAAGAGAACCCAATTTTTAGATGAAATATTTAAATTTTGAGGATCGGCCTACACAATGCCATATACAATGCTTATTCCCCATATTTTGTCTACGAATTCTTAAAGGACTAATGCTTAAACTATTTTATTTGTCCTCGAATGAATTGTAACTCCCAGTGATCTTCAATACAGCTTTGCTTTTGTGTCTGGATTGGTTGACCACTGTTATTTACCAGTTCATTTGGATGCCCCCAGTCTCTGGCACCACTGTCATTCCTTTTTCCCATCATTTATCATAGCAGCCATTCATTCAGTTACAAACTAATTTTTAGCTGGAAGTTTAAGACCAATTGTGGCATGTCCCTTTAAGAGCTTGATACAGAGATTGCACTAGCTCATTTTGTGCTGACACATGAGAACTTGCAATGAAATCTATTCTGAAACTGACAATGGCAAATAGTGAAACTAAACAATGCATTCCTTTGAGTTTAGCAAAGTTTTTATCTTTAAATGACTCCCATAGACAATGTTTGGGGAATCCACAATTATGACAACACCAAAATAAAAGGGGTGTGAAGCAATTTCTAAACTCTGTGTCGATAGCTCTATCCTATTCTTATTCCAGCAGGGTTTAAGGAATAGTACATGAATTTTTTTTTTGGCATGTGACACCTTGCAAGGCTTGAATCTACAAGATGTTTTGCAGGCTATCCCACTATGTGTTCTTTCCCTATTTACGGGGACCAATTGCCTCAATATAAATGGGCACTTTCCTCTGTGCCTCTCTGTTTGTTCCAACATGGAGACAGCACAGACCTCCACTAGAAACCTTGTTCTTGGATATAGTAAACCACAGGGGTTGTCTTTGGTCTGACAGCTGACTGAACTCCCAGATGTACCATGAAAACTTTTCTCATAAGATTAGTGGGTTGTCAGTGTGTTTGGAGATTTAAATGTTTGTGACTGTCCACTGATTATCACCAACGTTCATTAATGCCCAGGATATAAATATTTGATTGTGAACTTTCCTGGTTTCCTGGCCTGTGGAAGAAATATGAAGAATCCATCAGAGCAGTAGAAGGGCAGTTGCAACTCCACTAGGTGGCACTACTGAATTAAGCTAATGCCATTACTAGAAGTGAGCATGGACTTGACAAATCCAAGCATTGTTTTTGGCAGGGAAGATTTGTCAAGTTGACAAATTTATAATTTTTTTTGGAAGAGGCGTTTTTAAATCTTTTCATTATATTGAAACTTTGGCAATATGTTATGGATAAATGGTCTAAATTCTTCTTTGCCACTGTTGCATTTGTAAGCATTCCATTAGCATCTGAACAAATCAATGACCTAGCATATTGCTTTCTAACCTGAGCTATTCTTGTATTTGTAGGTCAGCAGGAATTATTTCACAATGTGAAACAATGTCCTAATCTCCTTTCAATCCACCCATCACCTTTTCCCTTGTGGTGTTGAAGTGCATCCATCGTAGAACAAATTTTGTGAAGAAAATGTGTGTCGGCTCTAATTCTACCTATACAACAAAGTTTGGGCTTTTGTCAAAGAAGAATAAGATCTGGAGATTGCTTGGCATAAGCAGTCTTGTGAAGGTCCATGTATTGACCAAGTTGTAAAATATTGTTTCTTAATCATTGTAGATTCCTCATACGGGTACCGGAAGATCCTATAAATAACCAACAGGGAGAACCTGTCATCTCTTTATCAGAGATCAAAGTTTCTCCTTCTGATATTAAATTAATATTATCCCTTTTATTAAGGGACGTAAAAAAAGTAGATAAATCCAAGAGTCATTTAGATTTTGTCACAAGATAATTGCTGCACTTAGGAAATTATCAGTGTTTGTTCTATATAATTGGAATAGGAGTAATATTTGGATAGCTGTAGAATGATGGGTTAAATAGGTGTCCTGGTATTTAAATAATAACAATTAATATGATTTTTAACAAGTTAGAACCTGCTCGAGTTTCCTTAACAGTTTCTGACGTGTGTATCAAGAATTTAAAAATACAGATATGAAATATAAAAACAGAGTGAGGAGCAGAATCGCAAATTTGAAAGATACAAAGAATCCGAATCTGAGGAGGAATGTTCTATGTGGAAATATTGCACCAGATAGACTGGCAAAAATGACGGCAGAGGTATGAACATAATTTGTTTGAATTCTACTTGCGTTATCAGCTAAAACAATATTGAACTTCTCACATCAATCAAGAATGAGCTTCCCAATCCAAAGGGTGACTTCTGGTAACACAGTAGAAATTGTATGTGTAGTTCATCCATGCAAGCAACCCCAGTTGTACCAAACTGCTTTGTTTGCTGTTGTAGATACACAGTTTACTTGGAAACATCTTTATTGCATGTGAGATGAAGGTATCAGAGCCAGTGGAAATCAAATGGCAGCGACTTTAATCTTGAAAGAATTACTGGATGAGAGAAAGAGGGCAATGATTGGGGAGTAGGAAATGCACATGGTTTCTGGGAAATGTTGGATGGCAGGAAGAGGGGGGGGGGGGAAATGTGTGTTCATTTTGACATTTCATTATGTTGTGTTATGTTTTGTCTGGGAGTTGGGTACTATTAGTATCTGTCAAAGGCCAGAGTTTTGACTTACTGAAACTAAGCTTGGTACTGTATTTATTACCGTATATACTCGTGCAATCATCAAATTTTTTCGACCACTTTTTCGGGCCAATAAAGGGAGAAGGTTGACTTTTACATAGGACAAACTTTTGACGTAGTCGGCGTCAGGAGTTCGGATGGCCGGAACCTGGTGGCAAGTCCACGGTCGGGGCATCGGGAGCTTGGAGGGGTAGGCGGCTTGGGCGAGGATCTGCAGTCGGGAGTTAGTATGCACGGGTGTCTGGGATGTTGGGAGTTAGTATGTTTGGGTGGCTGGGGCAAGGATCCATGGTTGGGAGCTAGTATGCATGGGCGGCTGGGGCATCGGGAGTTTGTATGCATGGGTAATCATGGCAAGGATCTGTGGTTGAGAGCTAGTATGCGTGGGCAGCCAGGGCATCGGGAGTTATGCTCAGGCAGTTGGGGCAAGAATCCACGGTTGGGAGCTTGGATGGGCAGGCGGCTGTGGCATCAGGTGTTCAGATGGGCGGGCATCCAGGCTGAGGATCCCAATTTGGAAGCTTGAACGGGCAGCTGGGGTGTCAGGAGCTCAGGGGGTAGTCAACTTTTACACGGATCATACAAAAACACCCGATTTTTGGAGGGGGGTCAAAAAAGGGGCGATGGTCAACTATTACACGGTATCAACGATTAACACGAATATATATGGTAATTGCCATGCAGTGTTTAAATAGTCATAACTGAAAAAAGTTAATAAGGATTTAGTTGAGTCAGTGGTGTGTTTTTTTTTGTGTTTGATGTAAAAATATGTAAAGCAGATTTTTAAAAAAAAATTTTGACCTTTAAACAGGAAAGCCGGCGGGCACTGTGATTGCAGTGCAATACACAAAAATGCTGGAGAAAATCAGCAGGTCACGCAGCATCTGTAGAAAGCAAAGGATGACCAATGTTTTGGGGCCGAGCCTTTCACGTTATGAAGCAGGCAGGCACCTGAACAAAAAGGTGCTCCTCCCCCAACCTACATTTGTCATCTTTTTTGAAAAAATGGTTTTGTCACATTTGTATTGATAAATAATAAATACACTCACATCAGGCCAGTCAGTATCCTGATGTCATTTCATAGTTCAGATTTCAGATTTATTGTCAGAGAACATGCATGTCATCACATACTGCCCTGAGATTCCTTTTTCTTGCGGGCGCAGCAGAATCACCACTAATTGGTAGTGCAAAAAATAACAACTTACTCGTGTAATCAAAGAACTCTAAACAGATAATGAAAGTAAACAAAGTGACTGCACTACGGAGAGAACAAAAATAAAATCAATAAAGTGCACAAGTAAGAGTCCTTAAATGAGTCTGGTTGAGTTTGTCGGTGACGATCCTGATGGTGGAGGGGTAGCAGCTGTTCCTGAACCTGGTGGTGTGAGTCTTGTGGCACCTATACCTATTTTCTTATGGCAGTGGGTGTTTGATGATTGCTGCTGCTCTGCGATGCAGTGTTCCCTCTAGTTGTACTCAATAGTGAGGAGGGGTTTGCCTGTGAGGTCCTGGGCTGTGTCCACTACCCTTTGGAGGGCTTCACACTGAGGGATATTGGTGTTTCTATACCAGATCATGATGCAGCTGGTCAACAGAGGTGCAGCACACCTCTAGAAATTTGCCAGGGTTTCTGATGTCATATCAAACCTCCGCAAGCTCCTGAGGAAGTAGAGGCACTGACATGGTTTCATCACAATGCCATTTGTGTGTCGGATCCAGGAAAGATTCTCTGAGATAGTGACTCCCAGCAACTTAAATTTGCTCACCCTTGCCACTGCTGATTCCACCCCCCCACCCCCCCCCCCCAATCAACTCTTTAGTTTTGGTGACATTGAGTGCAAGATTGTTGGTGCACCATTCAGCCAAGTTTTCAATCTCTGTCCTGTATGCTGATTCATCCCCTTCCTTTATACAACCTTCTAGTGGTTTTGTTGGCAAATTTGGAGATGGAGATATTGTTGTACAATTTGGAGATATTGTTGTTACAATTTTTTAAACAGAGATGAACCAGGAGATAACTGCTAATATTGGTAGAGATCTAAAACCATTTTGAGAACTTTTTCCAACTGAGTTTTTTTCCCCCACATCTGAAATACTCTTCCTGGTGTTGGCTGATTCTAGAAACCATTTTATAAGGGAATTGATCAGTACTTGATGGGAAAGCTGCTGGCTTTTTGCTCATACCTTGACCAAGTGCTCTGGCCCGAAACGTTGGTTATCCTTTTATATAGAGGTTGTGTGATCTGTTGAGTTACTCCAGCACATTTATGTATTGCACAACAATCATGGAATATACAGACTTCCCTATTTCTCTAATGTGATTGTTTTGGTATGCATAATTCCAGGAAATGGCAAGTGATGAACTTAAAGAAATGAGAAAAGCTTTAACCAAAGAAGCCATCCGAGAACATCAAATGGCTAAGACTGCTGGTACTGACACTGATCTATTCAAATGTGGCAAATGTAAGAAGAAAAATTGTACTTATACCCAGGTAAGTTTTGGCTAGGGGGTACAATTTGCAGATGGAGAAAAAATGTCAAAAGAGGCATCCTTGAATTTACATAAACCATTTTCAATAGGCCACAACTTCCTAGACATACTACAAGCAAAAGATTTTAAATTGAATTAAACTTGTAAATTTACATAAAAATACAAGAAATAAGAGCAGCAGTCGACCATCTAGCTTGTCAATCCTGCTCTAGCAGTCAATAATATCACGGCTGATCTGGATGTGGACAGCTCTATGCCTGCCTTTTCCCCATGACCCTTAATGCTTCCATTAAGCAAACATTTGTCTACTCTGATTTAAATGTGTTTAATGCATCAACCTTCATTGTTTTTTTGGGCAGAGCGTTCCATATGTTCACTACTTTGGGAAAAGTAGTTCTTCATTTCCATCTGGATGTAGATTGGGAGATCACATCATTGAGCACCGTGGCACTGGCTGCTGCAAAATCAAATCTCCCAGTGGCCATCACTTTCAGTTCCCTGCCCCTTGTTGAAATGTCTGTCCATGGTCTCATGTACTGCTGGACTGGAGTTGGAGGACCTTGTGTTTCATCTGGGCACCCGATAGCATTGACATGGAGTTCTCTGGTTTCTGTTAGCACCCACTGTCCCTCCCCCTCCATCTATCCCTCTGTCTGCTCTATTTCTCTCTTTCTCTTTGTCTCACACACTTTCCCTCTGTTTCCTTGCCCTGTGCTCTGCATTCACAGAGCCAAAACCCCACACCCTCCCCCAATCAGTTCTCACTTTTCTTCTCTCCTCCTATAACCAATATTTTGTCTGATGGTCAGTACTTGTTCCCCTGTTCTTTTAATTACTGTTAATGTAACTGTTTTTCTTGAGGACCTTTTCATAAAATCATTGTGACTAAAGGAGGTTGTCTCTACTTGTGATAAAACAATCCTGTCAGCTTTCTTCCCTGTTTGTTCCCAAATAGTTCTCCAAATAATTTTCCATTGCGTTTAACTAGTTTTGAATGCATCTCCCCCCTTGCCCTCCTTCAGTTTACAACACTACTTTTGTTCACTGCTTTTCCAAGACAAATAAACTCTGAAGTTCCCACAAGGCACAAGATATAAATTTCATTGGTCTGAGGTACTCTGCCTGGCCTGGTGTTTATTAGGTTAATCCATTAACAAGCAAAGTTGGAAAACAGTACCTCTTTGCTCTTCACTCCCTGCACCCCATATAAACCAAATTCTTCTCATCAGTATCCCAAGTTTTAAACACTATGGAAAATGGAACTTCATGTTGCATGCTGCACAGGTTAGTTGACCCCCCCTCCTGTAATTAAACTAGTTAAAATTCCAAAGACTTGTCTCTGGCCCTCCTTCTGGCAATGGTTACCAGTTCTTGCTAACAGAGACTATGGAACCATAACATGTTTTTTCTCCATTTCTGCTCTCATTGCTCTCATTTTGCATTTTAAAATCAGGTGTTTATATGTATTGTTGAATTATTACCCTTCATTAACTTCCTGCTTTCATTTTGAAGATGAAATGGCTAACATAATTTTAACACGTTATCTTAGGTTCAAACTCGCAGTGCTGATGAACCAATGACTACATTTGTCGTGTGCAACAATTGTGGAAATAGATGGAAGGTATGTATTTTTCCTGAAAGTTTGAAATGTGCAGGTTAAAAAAGTAACCAATTACCTTTAACTTATATTGGCTGTATTACATTCTAAAGGCTGTTGGATGCTCTAAGTTCTTTAGTAATTTGTTTTCAAGTGTTAAAACAAAAAGGAGTATTTTAAACCAGTGTGTTTGATTGGGCAGTTATTACAGAGAATGATGCGTGCCCGGAATGCATTGCCTGGGCTGGAACAAATTGGACATTTAAAAGACGCTTAGATAGATATGTGGATGTAAGAAATACGGAGTATTATGGACTGTGAGAGGGCGCGGGACTAGATTGTTGTGGAGTGGGTTAAGTAGGTTACCACATCATGGCCTTGATGGCTTGTATTGTGTTATAATGGTCTATATTATACAAGTACTACAGTAAAATCCCCGTTATCTGGAATTCAAGCAATCGGAAAATAAATAACAAAGGTAAAAATTACGAAAATTTTAAATTGTCGCCCGCTGGGGTTAGTTCATCATTCACGCACACCATCTCAAGCAACTGGCATATTCACATCTGGAATCTGCCAAACCCCAAAGGTGTCGGATACTGGGGATTTAACTTGCATTTGTACAGTACTTTTCACCAACTTTACAGAAGTTCTGTATAATCAGTGTGATGGTTTGTGCACAGCAAACTTACACAAACAGTAATATAATTTACCTGAGCAATGTTGATTAAAGTATTAGCTGGGACTGTTTTCCAAATAATATTAAGATTTTCTGTGTGCCTTGGTTCCATATGGAAAGGTGTTATGGACTCATTGGCTGAAGGACCTGTTTCTGTGCTGTGTGATTATACATTTGATTTTTATTCATGGACAGGAAATGCATGTAGCTGGCATTGTTAAAATGAAGTTCTGTCTGGTGGGGCATTTTGAAGAGACATTATTTTGTTTGATTCAAAGCACTTAGTTAAATGCACATGTATATTAAAATTATTATCTCAAGACAAATTGCTGGAAATGCATAGTGGATCATGGTTGGCATAGCGGTCAGGGCTTTGCCTTTATAGCACCAGTGATTGGGAGTTGGTATTTTCTCCGGGGGTCCGATTTCATCCCACCCTTCAAAAACATACCAGGGTGTACGTTAATGGGGAAGAAATTGGGCGGCACAAACTTGTAGGGGAGATTTGGCCTGTTAGTGCTGTATGTCTAAATTTATTTTAAAAATTAAAAATTCAGACAGCAAATTGTTTCCAATTAATTGCTTTTCCTAGCAGCTAATCACTTATCTCTATCTCTAGTTTTGATGAGAGATCATTGACCTTTTGTATATTTCCAGCACTTTCTAATTCCAGCTTTCTAGCATCTGCAGTATTTTGCTCTTTTTGTAATGATTCCAGCTTTATGGCATCTGCAGTATTTTGCTCTTTTTGTTTAACTTGATTCTTGTTTGTGCTTTATTATGGAAACTTGCATTTTCTTTTCAGTTCTGTTGAGATCCTGAAGAGACTCCAGAAGAGAATTCCTTGGACCAACAGTTAATGAATTTCAGTTTCTAATTATTTGTGTAAATGAGAAGTTAGAACTTCATGAAGAATATTTGTAGAACCATACATCCCTGTGGCATTTTTGTATAAATCTAGTTTCCTTAATTCCATTCTACTATCTTTTTCACTCTAGAATAGTTCACTGAAACAAAAACATTCATTTGTACAACCAATCTGCACCTAAATGTAATATTTTTTTTTCTTTTTATATGTAGTTTGACATTAAAGTTTTAAAACTCACTCATGTTTTCTTTGTTTCTTTTGAAATTTCAAATATTCATTCTTTTTGTGAATTGCTAATTGGCCTTGCTTATATCATTTTGTGAATTGAATGTAAGTGGTAACGTAAACTTATTCCCAAATACATTGTTTGTTATATTACAGCTTCTGATTGTGCAAATTGCTTCCATTGCTGTTTCCTTGGTGGTGGTAGGGGAAATTGGAGGTGATTATGATGTTCAAATTAGATGACATTGGGAGTTTGATTGCTGTTTATACTTTTAAAAGAAGAGTGGTGTTGCAATAGGTAGTACTTAATACCTTTGAAAAAGTAATGGATGCCAAGAAGTTTCATAATTAGCCTCTGTGATCATGAAATCAAATCATTTTCAGGTCTATTTATACTGTGTCCTATTGGGGAACTTGCATTTGTTTGCATCCATATGTTCCTACTACCTTTTCTAAATTTTATAGTTTGAAACAGAAGAACAAAAAAGTGTTTAATGGTGTAATTCCTTGGAGTTTGATAATTTTTAATACACATTTGTGAACTATTCTAGTAGGTCTTTTTGAAGTCCTACACAACAAGGCATGATTGACACTGTACTAGAATTGTGTTTTATGAGAGTTGAATCTCTAATCTGTATCCTGGATAGTAATACTAAAATGTACCCAATTTCTGTTATTTGTTGGTTTAGAATAAGTTTAAAATGGAACCTAGTGCGGAAGTGGAGACTTTTGAAAGGATTTTACAATGTATCTCTCTTCTAGAAGGAAGATTAAGGTATAGACAGAAGAAACTGCATCAAAGATGCTCTTTAAAAATAAAGGGGAATATTTTGGAGTTGACTGACAGGTGATTAGCCGAGAGCTCAGGATTCCAGGTATTTTCCTTCAAAGCCAGTGTGCAAATTTGGAAAACTAGGCATATCCAAGTGAATTGAAGGATGCTAATGAGCACTGTATATTCTGATAAGTGGGACAATGCAAGGATATCCACAAAATGGACTGTAAAATTGAGGTATAAGAAGAGGTGGAGAAATGATGAAGATGAACCTGGCTTGGAGTAAGGACATACTAAAATCTCTGACATGAGATCTGTTGGGAATTAAAGAAAATCTACACGGTCCAGGAATTTGGGGTCAATGGGGTAAGGACTAAAAGAAGAGCTTAAACATCAGAAATGTTGAAGAAAACTGCCAGGTTTATAAAAGAGTGGAACTCAAAATAATGAAAGATGCAAGTTGAGATCATAAAGCTTACTGTTAGAAGGATCATGTGATGGCAATCATAGCTAAACAAAGTATATAATGTCATGGCATTAATAAGCAGTTCACGTAGCTCCTGGATCAAAATAATGAAGCTCTTGATCACAAAATCTTTTAAGCTTGAATTTTCACTGTTCTTGCAATTGCTGTAATTTCAATAGATCAGTCTAACTGAAGTTTTCTCTATTCATCTTTTACCAGAGTTGCAAATACTAGAAATATACCCCCATTTATTTTCATATATATTTACCTTTTGACAAGTTATTAAAGCTGCATGTTAATTAGTGACAGCATGTATCATTAAATAAGAATCTAAAATAATTTTCAAATCTTTGTAGATGAGTGCACATCGGTAAACACAGTGTCACTGTCTGTACTTGATCAAGATCTTCATTATTTTGATCCAGGAGCTATGTGAATTTGTGTCTTTCATTATTTTGAATTCCAGTCTTTATAAACCAGGCAGTTTTCAATATTTCTAATGTTCAAGCTCTTCTTTTAGTCCTTACCCTATTGATGTTTGTACGTTCTCCCTGTGTTTGTGCGGGTTTCCTTCCACCTCCAAAATGTATAGGGCTGTAGGTCAATTGGGTGTAAATGGGCAGCACGGGCTCATGGGCTGAAAGGGCTTATTACCGTGCTATATATCTAAATTAAATCTGAGTTCGGTTGGGTCATTATCAGGTGGAGAGATGAAACCATTCAAGCTCATTCATTTTTGTGTGATAAATGCAAAATTATTTTTTGCTGCCTCAGAAATTGCAGCTTTCATTGGTGAAAATGGACATCTGACTGGGAGAAGCACTGACTCCTATGAAGTTATCTCCCAGTTCAAGAGCCCTTCACTAAGAAAATGAGCAAGTGTTGCACTTACTAAAAACCAATGGAAAGGGTCATATTTTGAAGGTCAGTATTGTCCAATGAATCTCGATGAAGGGTTTCAACCTGAAACAGCAATTCCTTCCCACTTCCCACTTGCAATGATGCTCAACCCATTAATTATGATCTTAATGCTGATGTACTCCAGCAGATTGGCATCAATGAATATTGTGCCTCACTCACCAAAAAAAAAAGGCTCGGTGCAATTTAATTGAGAGAAATCAAAGTTTCACTGCTATCTTTTTATCTTGGGCTGTTCCCTCAGATTCGAACTCGAGCCGCTGGTGCTGTTACCCTGTTGTGTTAACCATGCCATCTATTTTGGAAGTTTGTTGCATGAAAGTGAAAACTTGTGTCTCTTTCTTTCTCTCTCGCTGCATTTATTTTTACCAAGAGGGAAAAGGAGTATCTAAAATTATGCTACTGTGACCTTTGAAGCTGATGCATTTCAATCCAAGTAGGCAAGCAGTGGATGGCTCCATGCAGCTGCCACTGACTCCTGGTTTCATTATCATCTTGTTTAGTGCATGGATTTTTTAGGGCTTTCTCTTGCAGCCCTTCTTGGAGAATATGCTATTTTTATTCTATGCTTTCCAGGTGCTTTAGGCTATTTTCTCCAACAAAAGAAGAAAACCTATGTTTTGAAATCCAAATTTGTTAGGAAATGAGCTGCCACCAATTGCACTTTTCCCATCTATTTGGAATAAAGAGTGGCAGATTATGAAAAATATTTTTCATTCACACCATAGACTCTTTGATAATAGCTCATACTAAAATTTATTTGTTTGTGAGGCTATATATATATATATATATATATATAAAGCTTGGAAATTTATCACCAAAGTTTTGTTGTCAAAGTCTTCAAAATATTCTCAATAGGAAAATTTATATCTCCCATGCTTCTTTATATATGATTTCATGAAAAATGGGGTGGATGTAAAAGATATCCTTTTGATATTCACTCCTATCGATGGACATTATGATTCTCAAAAAATTTTTTCCCTGAAGTGTTCAGTCATGCCACTCTTGACTCTGAGTTTCCAGACTGCAATCCAGGTCATGTGATCCAGTCTTGTGCTTGCTTGTAAAAGCACTTAGGTTGAGCATGTGGTAAGGGCCAGTTTTTGTAATGAGGGCTGGTTGTGCTGTCTAAGCCAGGGATTGGTAAAAATGGGCTGGACATGAGGCCTTGACTTCATTTGGCATATTCCCCTGTGCTATTGGACTGAGGTCTTGCTTGTTGAGCCTGCAATTGAAACCACTTCCCAGTGGGAAGATTTCAGATTTGTCAGAGTACATATGTGACATCACATACAACCCTGAGATTCTTTTTTTTCCTGCTGGTATGGCAGAATTGCCACTAATTAGTGCAAAAAAAACCTGTACACAACATAAACATAAACATGTAAACAAACAAATAACTAAACCGATAACAAATGTAAAGAAACTGCATTATAGAGAGAACAAAAAAAATCAATAAAGTGCATAAATAAGAGTCCTTAATGTTTCTGAGTTTGTTGTTGAGGAGTCCAATGGTAGAGGGGTAGCAGTCTTGTGGCACATATACATCTTTCCTGATGGCAGGAGCAAGAACAGAGCATGTGATGGGTGTGTGTAGATCCTTTTGCTGCTGCTCTCTGACGGCAGCATTCCCAGTAGGTGTAGTCAATAGTGGGGAGGGTTTTGCCTGTGATGTCCTAGGCAATGTCCACTACCTTTTGGAAGGCTTTACTCTCGGGGATATTGATGTTCCATACCAGACTGTGATGCAGCTGGTCAGCACACTTTCCACCACACCTTTGTAGAAATTTGCCAGGGTTTCTGGTGTCATACCAACCCTCTGTAAACTCCTGAGGAAATAGAGGCGCTGACATGCTTTCTTCATGATGCGATTGGTTTTTTTGTGTCCAGGAAAGATTCACTGAGATAATGACTCTCAAGAACTTAAATTTGCTCACCCTCTATCTCTGATTCCCCCAATGATCACTGGATTGTATACCTCTGGCTTTCCTTTCCTGAACCCATGCTCGGGCAAATTACACTCCACAATACAAGTTTAGAACTTGGAATGTCAGGACAACATAGATAATCCTAACAGTGACCTTTCTGCTACCACAGTTTGGGAACTTGGATTATTGGCCATCCATTCAAGGTGGTAATGTTAAATATGTTAGGAAAATTTAAAGAACAAATTAGAAGAGGATTTTTGCCATCTAAAAGGAGCTTGGCTAGTGTCTCAGTAACATCCCTGCTGAGATAACCAACACGTATTACTCCTCGGGTCATTAACATGCAAGGCAATTTGCCATTGTAGTAAAGCCTAAATGTTGAAGCTTCGGTTGAGATCAAGGACTTCTACTCCAACCCTTAAAAAAAAACCCTGGTCTGCATTTAAAAGGGAAAAAAAAATCAATTCTCCTAGTCAACTTCAATACCAGTCAGGAAAGAGGCATAATCATCAGACAAGAGGTAGTCAGGAAGGAAACAGGCCCGGGGGGCGTGGCAAGATGGTGTGGGGGGCGTGGCAAGATGGCGTAGGGAACAGACGTGCCTTCCAGACCTCTCCTGACTGATTTATTGTTTTGTCTTTAAGTGCCCGTTAAAGTTCTTTTAAAAGTTTATAAATAATAAGAGGTCCTGGATTAATACCTAATGGTTTATATGCAAAAAAAAGGTAAAAGAAAACATCAACAGACTGTTAAAAAACTACATTTTCTGAAATTATCTGAGCCTACTTGTTTACAAGAAGTCAGGACTCAGCGTAGAATGGATCCAGAGGAAGACGTGCAGAGTTCGGCATTGAAACACCGTTTTAAGCCGGTGAGGCTCTCTGAAGGTCGCATTCAACAGCTTTCAGACCAAAGAGCTGGACGGGTGCCAGTATTTCACACAACGGCCACTGTGAGTGCTGTTACTGAGACTTTGACAGTTGAATCAGCTGGGGCGCCACCAGCTGGAGAGTTAAAGAGCTGTCATTCGACTGCTACAGTGGTGGCGCTGCAAAATGCATCTTCAATTACAACGGTTTTTCCAGACATCGATTCAGTGAAGATGATTAAAGAGATTTGGCTTAAAGATAACCCTGATCTTCAGTCTCCTGGCATTGCTGGGGGGACTTTGAGAGGGATTTTTATACGAAGTCAAACTGCTAGAATAGATACTAAATTAAGGGAAGGGACAGAAGATCCCGTGGTCTTTAAGGAACAGCAAGACCCCATTATGCCTGAATCTACTTCTGTTGAAATGTCTGTTAAGGATCTTGAACATAAGATATATTCTGTATCGAGTCACTTAGCTAATTTTGTGAACCTGTTTATTTCCAAGATTAATGCGATGGCGGAAGCCATTAATGGAGCTTTTAAGCTTGAAACCATTGAAAGATTTGAAATGTGTGATCAAGGTTTAGTCAATGCACAAGATCAACTGCAAGATGAAAATAGAATAATTGAAACATTGCAGATCCAAAATAAAAATTTAGCAAAAAAGGTTGATTTGGAGAATCAATCTAGATGGAACAATGTGAAAATTGTTGGTTTGCCAGAAGGCATAGAAGGACCAGATCCAAGAAAATTTTTACTGAATGGATTCCACGAGTGTTAGGACAGGATAAATTCCCTGAAGGTTTAATACTGGAACGTGCTCATAGAGTTTTAAGAAGAAAATCTTTTTCAGGACAGAATCCAAGACCTGTTCTGATCCGTTGTTTAAACTATTGTGACAGAGAGACAATTTTACGTATGGGTATTAGAAATGCCCAGCAAAATAGATCTCCTTTGATGGTTCAGAATAATCCTGTTTTCTTCTATCAAGATTTGAGTCAAGAAATTATGTTTCAACGACGCGAATTTAATTCTGTGAAAGAACGGTTGTGGAAAAAAAGACATAAGGCAACATTCAGGTATCCTGCGGTACTGAAGATTTTTCAGGATGGAAATCAGCCAAAGTTCTTTGACAATCCTAAAGAGGCTATGGACTTTGCTCAGTCTTTACCAATCATGCAGTTTTAGGAACGATGTAGTCCTTCAAGGTCTCTAAAAAGAGCTGAGATGTAAGGGGGATCCAGATTTTTAAAAGAAATGGAAGCAATGGTGACCGAAGTGGTAACGTTGATTTAAAAAAAAATAAATCTTTTATTTTTTTTGAGAAGAGTTTAAATAGTTTAAATAATGATGATAGTTTAATGAAATGGGAGTTGGGAGAGGGAACTGGGTGGGCACTAGTTTCCAGAAGTCATCAGCTACCTGTGAGTTATCTCACACCCAATATTTTGGGGGAGTTTCTGCTTTGGGCAGTTTAAACAGAAGGAGGTAGTCATGACCTCCGACCTGTTTTTTTTTCTTTTTAATTTTCGGGTTAAGAAGTGAAGGTTTTTTTTAAATTATTTTTTTTTAAATAAATAATTTTTTTAAAAACTCTGTTTTCTGATTGTAATTGAGAGGGAATTGGGAGGGTTTTTTTTCTCTCCTTTTTTTCTTTTTTTTTGGGGGGTTTCTTTTTTCTTTCTTTTTTAAGAGGATGATGTCACAGAAGACAATAAGTCAAAAATTGAGGATGTTGAATTAGATGAAGAGGAAGATGAGGGGAAAGGTGATAAGAAGAAAAAGAAGAAAACCAAGTACAAATACATTGAGGGAGAAGAGTTTAATAAAATTAAGTTAATTTCGATAGAGAATTTTGAAGATGTTATAAATGAAGAATATGGAGAATTTTATGAGTTTGAACTTTTTTTTCTTTTTCTTTTTTTATATAGGGAGGGGAAGGGAATAAAAAGTTTATCTGATTGTTTTTCTAAGGGATGTTTTTGTTCTCTTGATGAATTATAAAGGAAACGGTATTAATGGAAATTCTGTATTTATGTATTATTAATTATGATTTTTTGTATAACAGATATGTGGTTGATATATGATTTTAATATTTGAACTTAGTTTTAAAGTGGATTTCATTTGTTAAATACATGTATTATGTTTGATTTAAATATATGTTTAAGGGTATTATTTTAGTATTAATTTTTTTGTTGTTAAGTTTTATCCTTTTTTTTGTAAGTGGGGTTTTTTTCTATTTTATTTACAACATTGTTAATTAATTCTTCACTCTTTATTTTTTGGGGGGGAGGGTTGGATTAATTTTAAATTAGATGATTAATGTTATAATTATTGGGGGGGTTAATTTGTGTAGTTTAATCATGTAGTATTCTAATTTTTATTATCTTATTTTTTATTATTTCTTTAAATGTAATTTTTATTTTATTCATGTCATAAAATTTTAAATAAAGTTTAAAAAAAAAAGGAAGGAAACATGCCCCTCAACAAAATGCTTGGAGCATAACCCTGTCTCAATAGAGGGATAAACACGGGCATTATAGCAACATTTCTGGTAGGAGTTGGAGTCAGTAGATCAGGAAGGAACAAGAGTTGGAGATGGTGGTAGAGGTCTTGGACTGGGGATGGTTGGGGCAGAGGTAGGAACCAGAGTTGTTGGCAGCAGGGATTCTGGCCCAGAGGTGGCCAGGGACAAGGATAGGAAAGCTAATTTTCACAATTAAAAGGAAACTTCACCCTACAATGGGGACACTTCAAAACCAAATAATCGAAACCTCAATCACAAAGCTACAGTATCAGATGATATCTGCATTTGCAAGTTCTAAAAGGCATTATTAACTTGTTCACCAAAGTATACAAGGTTGGTCCTTGCACTCAATACCCACCTACCTACCAATCAAGGTCTTATACCAACCTTTCCCCACTGCACAATATTGTCATCTTGTCAACAATAAAGTTCACAGTGAAAACTTGGAAAGCAGAGAATACTTCCCATATCTTGGCTGTTATTTCTCAGTGAATACAGACATCGATGATGTAATTCCCCACAGCATTCAATGTACAAAAACAGGAAGAAGATATTTGAAGATTAAGGCTTCAACACAGATCTCGAATGTCCAAATTTAAATTATCTAATTTTTATGCAAACATTGATCCATTATGTGAGAAATGTAAAATTGTTGAAGCTTCTCTGATTCATGTGTTTTGGAAGTGCCCAAATTTAGAGAGATTCTGGAAAGACATTTTCCAAACTTTATCAACGATTCTTGAGATTAATTTGGAACCTTGCTCGTTAATTGCCTTGTTTAGTTTTTCTCGTGTTTCAGATGAACTTGTATCAGCATCTCAGGAAAAAGTTTTAGTTTTTACCACGTTGATAGCCAGACGAGCAATTTTTTTGAAATGGAAAGATGATTCATCCCTGACTCATACACAGTGGCTATATGATGTAATGTCCTATTTAAGATTAGAGAAAATTTATATATAATATTAAAGATAGAAAGTTTCAATTTATGAAATTGTGGGGGCCAATTCTTTGAATTTTTTTATGATTGAAAGAATTAACAATTATTTTATGTTCTGGTTGTTCATTTCCTGTTCTCTGGCAATCAGCAGTGGTTCCACATTACTATTCTTTTAAAAGAAAATTACAAGGTAACCTTGATGAGAGGGAGGGAATAGATTAGATTTAGATTTTAGTTTTTTTTCCTTTATTTTATACAAATTGCATAGATAATTTCAATTAAATGTTTTGGAGGTATAAGTAATTATTGATGTAGTTTTATCTACTTTTTTCTCATTGTTTTTTTTATGTGTGTGCTTTTATACAAATGAATTATTATGTAACTGTCAATTCTGTATTTATGCTTGTATGTTAAACTGAATAAATATTTTTTTAAAGTTAGAAAAGACAGACTTCAGACAGGGCACAAAGCACATGCTATACTATTGAGCAGTGATGCCTGCCTCCTAAACTCATGAGATCTGGACAATTCAATGCACTGGGAAAATACTGTTATTACAAGAAGCTTCAAGAAAACTCAGCTCAGGTTTTGATCCCAGGCTTACATCCCAGGGCAGCTGTTAGCACAGCACTTACAATGCCAGCAACCTGGGTTCGAATATGGCACTGCCTGTAAGGAGTTTGTACATTCATCCTGTGTCTGTGTGGGATTCCTCTGGGTGCTCCAGTTCCCTTCCACCATTCAAAACCATACCAGGGTTGTTGGTCAATTGGGTATAATTGAGCTGCACAGACACACAAAAGGGCTTGTTACTATACTGTATGTCTAAATGAAATTAAAATAACAATTGAGAGTTTGCTAGCGAAAAAAAAAAAATGATTCTAGTGGTCCTCAAAGCCTTCTTGAAGAAATTCCTGGGTTCCTCTGGTCTAAGACTATTAAATGGGGAAGGAGAATTTGGGATGGTATTGAGAATGTTAACGTGTTGGAAGATGTGTGCAAACCAATAAATAAACAGGCAGACTATTTTGTAAATGGGATCTGGAAGTCTCTTGCAGGATACCCTGAAGGTAAACTTGCATGTTGAGTCAGTGGTGAAGAAGTCAAATGAAGTACTGGCATTAATTTCAAGAGGAATAGAATATAAGAGCAGAGATGTGATATTGAGGCTTTATAAGGCACTGGTGAGACCTCACTTGGAGTCTTGTAAGCAGTTTTGGGTTCCTCATTTAAGAAAGGATGTGCTGATTTTGGAAAGGGTGAATAAGGATGATTCTGAGAAGGTAAGGATTATCATATGAAGAGCTTTTGTCAACTCTTGGCCTGTATTCATTGGAATTTGGGAGAACGAGAGGGAAATCTCATTGAAACATTTTGAATGTTGAAAGGCATGAACAGTGTAAATGTAAAAAGGTTGTTTCCCATGGTGGGAGAGTCTCAGACATGAGGTTAAAGCTTTAGGATTGAAGAACGTTTGCTTAGACCACTAAGAATTTCTTAGGCCAGAGGGTGGCACATCTGTAGAATTTGTTATCACAGGTAGTTGTGGAGACCAGGTCGTTGGGTGTATTTAATGCAGAGATTCACCAGGGCAACAAAGGTTATGGGGAGACGGCCAGTAGTGTGGCTGAGTGGGAATATGGATCAGCTTGTGATTAAATGGGAGTCCCTGGCGGTGTACATGGCAGGGGCACTGGAACTCTGGGGGGATGTCTGCCAGCCAGCTGGTCTCTTCAGCGTCAAATAAAAAAAGGTTAAAAAAAAAACCTTGTGATTAAATGGCAGGGCAGTCTTGATGGGCTGAATAGCCTATTTCTGCTCCTTTGTCTTGTGGTCTTGAACTATCCACAGGCCATTTCAGGATTTCCAAACTGGAAAGGACACAAGTATTCTTCCAGTCCAAGGAACTGCCTAAGGAGAGTGACGGAATGCTATATTGTTGGAGATGTCACCTCCACCAAGATTCTTTGCTTCTTTGAATGTAAAATGTTCCAAGCCCTTTTAAAAAGAACAGGGGAACTCTTCTGGAGTTTTGCCTCATTTCCTCATTTAACATTATTGAAATGCCAACTCTCAGGTTAATTTTTCAGTTTTGTTTTTGAGATCTTGCTGTGCCTATATTTATGTCCTTGCAGTGTAACTATTTACATTTCAACTATACTACATGGACTAAATATCTGAAGGTCATGAAATGTTTCACTTCTTTAATTTATTCAACCATTAAAACCAATCACATGGCAAGAATTAACTGTGAAGCTGAAACAAAATTGGCATCACAATTTGCAGTAAGTAGGGAATTCAAAGAAGACCATAAGACACAGGAACAGAAAGAAATAGGCCATTCAGCCCATCTAGTCTTCCTGCCATTTGATAATTTAAAAGTTAGACACAGCTTTGTATATGCAGTGGAATACTTGCCATGGTTTGTGATATTTTAATGGAATATTGCAGTATCCGATAGATTTTTAGTAGCATTTAGTTTTATAATTTTTAAAAAATATATTTACCATTGGCCATCAAATTATTACAGGCTTTCAAAAAGAAGCATTTTTTAAAAATATTGTGTAATTCTTTGAATTAGACCATAATTTAGAGATAAATGTTAGCCAAAGCACTTAAGCGAAGTAAAAATTTTGCAAAATGCCTTCTATTCTGCTTTCCTTGTCAAGATGTGATCTTTAATTACGTTTACAGGAGTGACACGTTTTTCAAATTATTTATGACTCAATTATGTTTCTAAAGTGAAAAGAACATCTCTGCTAGTAATAGCTTGAACAAAATTGAGGCATTCATTTGCTTCTTTTGTATATATAAGCCTATAAATCAATATATTGCCTGCTTTTTTTTTTGAGGGAAATTTGCATGCAACACCTTTTGTGCACATTACTTAATCTAGTGGTTTCTATATCCAGTCAAAATATCACTAACAGGACCAGATATACCAGGTGCGATTTACTGACAACTATTATTT
Source organism: Narcine bancroftii (assembly GCF_036971445.1). Taxonomy (NCBI): domain Eukaryota; kingdom Metazoa; phylum Chordata; class Chondrichthyes; order Torpediniformes; family Narcinidae; genus Narcine; species Narcine bancroftii. Next base: position 299,893,369 of record NC_091470.1, read on the forward strand.
CCTCAGTGCCACTTCTGCATGTGATAATGCCATCAAAGTTCATACTGCACATCTCTGCCTCACAGACAGAAATGGAACAATAATGTGCAAGACACAATCTTTGTTTTAAACAATAAACCAAGGATAAAATCTTGCAGAAAGTTGACTTAGAGATGTGAACTAAAATGTTATTTCTGGGCCATCAGCAACTTGTCTGTGCTGAGAATCTAAGATGTGCATATTTATAATGAAAAGTTTGGGACTTGCAGGATTTATTGCCAACTTTAAATATCACAACTGCAAAGTTGCTGAGATATTTGTTTTTTTCTTTTGTGTGTACAAATCTATCAACTCTGTGTATATCATATTTCCATACACACTTTTCAATTATTCATCTGCTAAGAGTAATACATTTAACTTTTGGCAGTTGTGTAACTAATGTGGTACATTTCTGTTCATAACATTTTAAATAATATATATTTGAAATTTTAAAATCAACTTAGTTTGAAGGAACATAATAGTTGGTTTAAAACAAGGAGACAGGGTGCTAAAATGGCAGTTTTATTCTCTTTATCTTACTGAAACTGAGAATTTAAGGTGTTTCTGGTTATGCATTTCTCTATTGTGTTTATCAATACTGCATTCAGTTCAACCTTGTAGGATGCAGGCAATATGATTTTTCTATCAAAAACGGTGGATTATGAAGTGCAATTATACATATGTATTGTGCCACGTACAATACATGTCCAGAATATTACTTAAAATACTTTAATCACATTGTTTTCATTAATTTACTTCTGATAGATCACTAAACAACTGTAAATTAAAATTATTGTGCTTTATTTTTTTTGAAAAGGATTGAAATGCCCACACTTTGTCCGTTTTCCATTTGCAAAACAAGTGATAAATTCTTTGAAATTAAGTTTTATAAATATACACCAATCATAACTAAAAAATTGCATTTTAAGCAAAACTCTGATGGTAAAATAATATTACTCTTACATAAACCATGTTTTATAGGCAGTATTTTTCCAAACCATTGGCTTAGATACTTGAAGTTGATCCATTTTGTTTCCGTCAGCACTATGTTTACATATATCAAGAATATATACTCCAAGACAAGTGGAAGTACCGCCCAATGTGGCTGTGGCATCATTGTCATGACGTGCAATGGTAGAAGATTTTTAAACCATATTGTAGCATAAGTGAGGATGTCATTAGGAGGAACATCAAGGCACTTCCGCAAACAAACTCTTGTCTTTGAGTACATCTTATTAGTATTTCATGTAAAAAATACATCTACAGGCTTCTAAAACGACTAACATTTCATCAGTCATCCTTTGGAGAATCTTGCTGTGTTGATCTGAAGCTGTGTTTTGGCCTGTGTTCAAAGCCCTCTGCAGATAGACATTAAAATCCTTAGTAAAATTTGCCTGAGTATTACTTTCTGGTGAAGATCAAATAGCTCCAGTGTCCCTGTGAGTTATAATAGCCCACAGATATTTCAGATTTTTATGTTCAGAATCAAAGTCGGGAAGGCTTAAGGTTCTGACGAAGTATCAGTTAAGGATTGAAGCAGAGTTTTGTAGACTGCAGAGTTCATAAATCTTGGATAAGAGTCTCTGTGCATTAATGTGTAAATCTGAAGCTGTGCGTCATCAAACGTATGAGGGGTAGGTTCAAGCATATTTCTGTTGATGACCTCGCGGACTCTGGAATCAAGGCTGACCTAAATTTAGAATAATACAAAATAAGGACCAGCTATTTCAGAGTATAATGTGCTTTTAATATTATCTAATGAAATACTAATTTTCAGAATACTACAGTACAATTCTGAAAAACCATTTCACTGAATTTTACAGGTAGAATTGCCAATGACAGAATAGAAAATAAATAATTCTGCATTTGCTTGTCAGTATAAGAATCTACAACTTGATAAACCTTATGTTTTTTTTAGTTTATCAATAAAGTTTATTTTGGGACAAATGCACTTGATCTGCGCTTAATTTGCTTCGTTTTAAGTTATATAGAATGAACTATTTTTAAAACTATTTTTGGTAAATTTTTCATAATCAAAGTGAAGTAGCTCAAATTGCTGAAATTTTCTCTCATCTTGCAGGGGTGTCTTGAACCAAGGTTCACAATCTCAAAATGAGGGGTCACGCATTTAGGACAGGAAGAAATATATTCTACCATTATGTTTCTTGTTCTTTATTACAATAGGTAACATCCATTATACATTCAAGTCATTATAGAATGCCATGGATGACCTCAATAATATCATAAATTGGCATTTTCATATTATTAGCATGAAATCTGTTACAATTGGATGATGAACCAGGAAGGACAATAGGATTATGATGGTGACATTAGAGAAGCATGATTAGTGTAGCGGTAGGGCAGCATGGTTAGTGTAGCAGCATAATGCTATTACAGCACCAGTGACACAAGTTCAAATCTGGCATTGTCTAAGGAGTTTGTATGTTCTCCCCGTGTCTGTGTGGGTTTCCTCCCGGTTCCTTGGTTTCTTCCCACTCTTCAAAACACACGGGGATTGTAGGTTGATTGGGTTATTTGTGTGGCACGGGCTCATGGGCCAGAAATGCCTGCTACAGGGCTGTACATCTAAATTAAAATTAAAAGCAGGACTCAATATGTATATGGAGGAATTTTATGAGGAACTGGTGTTGAAAATTCTACCAACCACATCGGAGGATTCCGATGTGCAGGGGAAATGCACCAAAACAAAGAAAAATGTAATTTTTGTGTCTAGTAGTGGAAATAGAAGTGGAGAATAAATGCATAGGAATGGGACAAATACTTTGAATTTGGGGCAGGTCTTCAATGTAGATCATTGCCACAAACATTATGTATTTTGATGATAGTTAAGGCTCAAGAATATTAAATTTTGAGGGCTGATGTTCTCTATTAAATCACCACTAAATCAGTTTTGCAGCAATAACTGAAAAAGAACTAAATGAATTGTGATTGAAGTTTCAACACAATATAGAAATTTTTTGGTTGTATCTATACTGTTCTCATATCCATTTCCAATTATGGAATATATATCTACGGGTTTGTATCAATTTAAGAGGAGGGCTATACACCAAATTAATAATAATGGGGCATGGATATTCAAGTTCTTAATTTACAAGGTATATCACTAAATTATTGTCATTGAATAAGTGTACATTATTGAGACTTGTCAAAGTAACTTTCAGTCTTCACATGGGAAAGAACATTTACATTCAACCAACAAGCTAATGGGATAACTCTTACAACAAAATAAATATCTCAGAATGATGAATTTTATTCAAGGCATGGAATTCCTGTAGTATTTTCTGGCAAAAGGTTTTCCTTAAGTATGTTATACTTACCAATGCAGATTTTCAGTTTCAGATGCCAGCTAGAAGCCAAACCATTTGAATGTGAGGAGAAGTTCTTCAAGGTTGGCCATTTGAATTATTTTGGTTATTTGAAGGAATATGATAACCTCATTTAAACTTAGAAAACCAATTCCCTTATTTATTTTTCCCAGATATTTTGAACCCTGACAAAAAAATCTACTTTTAATTCAGCTCATTTGGAACTGTAATTGATGAATGAAAAGTTAAGATTGCGAGCGACTGACTTTTTAAATCACCAGATGTTGTGAAATCCAACTATATGTTCCAATGTGAGTGGAAAGAAAAAGGTTGCGAACCACTGGTGTAAGGGCTATTGTTGACCCGAAGAAGCATGAAGCAAGCTGTTTATGTGTCGAGCTTATGAGTTGGGACTGAAGGCAGTTGTCTTTGTTTTAATGATTTGTGGAAAGTAAAAACCTGTGCTATATTTTAATTGGTCTGTTTAACTTTAAAAACTATTTGTTCCTGCCCTTTGATATATTACTTTGGTTTAACACAATGGTTCTCAACCTTTTTCTTTCCACTCACATCCCACTTTAAGTAATCCCTATGCCATTGGTGCTCTATGATTAGTAAGGGATTGCTTAAGGTGTTATGTGAGTCGGAGGGGAAGTTTGAGAATCACTGCTCTAGACCCAATTGTTACTGAAATATTTTGCTTGGGAAAAATTGTCATTGGTCCACTTCCTTTGGAGTTATGAACCGTGTACATAACTAGTCAAATAAGTACGATTAAAACAGTGGCTTTCAAACATTTTCTTTCCACCCACATACCACCTTAAGCAATCCCTTACTAAGCACAAAGTACCTATGGCATAGGGAATACTTAGTGTGGTATATGAGTGGAAAGAAAAAGCTTGAGAGCCACTGGTTTAACAGGCAATGGCAAATATAAGGAATGAAATTTTATTTCTAATGTTTCATGGTTCTCTTTGCATTGATGGTTTATTATTATTGTGTATCATAATTTATTTCTAATTTTTTAAATCAACTTTGATAAATTAAAAAAACATTTCTCAATTAAAGAGGTATTAGAATTTTTGTATTAGCTCTTGACAAGCTTGTGGCTTCATGAAGATGAGGTATAATTTTTGTCCCCATAATTTCCTTTTGAGCAGATCGAGCTAGAGTGTAGGATATATTTTGAAATTGTATTGAATTTTGGGTCTATAAGGAAAAGTAGATTATTTGCAATATAATTGTTTTAAAATTCAGCCTCCACTCATGCAGAATTTTGATGCTTCATTATAATATAATTTTCACTTTAATATAAATAATATTTCAGTATTGAGGTACAATGTGAACGTGACTTGTCCTATGATGTATTCAAACTCTAATGTTCATTAAACCGTGTGATCCTCAAGCTTGTTTCAAACTTATGGTTATTTTGAAATTGAATAATACTACTACACTTTAAATGTAAAGGCACAGATTTTTCAGCCAGTAAAGAACAAATTCTTACTGATGCCCTCTGTGAGATCCTCTTAAGGAGGTCTTGGAGCCATCTGAATATCATCTAGTTTTATTATCCTCTCATAGGAAAGAAATAGAAATAATATCTTCTAATTAAGCAGGTATAGCTGTGAATAATAGTTGCCATATTTGTTAGGATTTATTACACAATCCATCTAAGTAATGTGAAGATAAAAAAAAAATCATTTTTATTTTATAGTTTAGCATTATTTTATGTACTGTCATTACTTCCAGTATTTTTTAAAAAAGTTCAATCAGGTTTATTTGCAATATTTTCTTAACAGCAGCCTGTGCAGCCGCTTCACATATTTGTTTGTTTGTCAGGAAAAATAACTGATCTATTTTAATTATATCTAATGTGACAGTACAATACAATTTCTATTCAAGAAACTGGAATCTGCCCAATTATTTTCAGATGGACAGAACACAGACATTTCTATTAAAAAAAAACCATACAACTTGTGAATGCTTGAGTGGGGTATAAACAATATTTGCAAATAATTCATTCATAATTGCTCATTAAAATCTTTTGATAATTTAATTATGAGTTTAATTGTTGCAACCATGGTATTCTTTTGGATTAAGGTTGCTTTAATAATACCTGTTTTAAGGGTTTACATTAGAAATATATGAACTAAAAGGACTTGTTTTCCAGAGAAATTACTTCAACAGGCAATGATTTTGTTGATAACCTGCAACAGCATTTTATCTCAGTAGAGAGAGCTTACTCCCATACATTTAATACTGTTACAGGTATATTTTATATGATATATTAATATATCTTTAAAAGAGATAGATTGTAGGGGTTTATTGTAGATCACTTCACAGACATTATTATTTCACAAAAAAATCATCTTATTTAAAATGCAAGAGTTTTGCTGAAAGAAACTTCATGTCCACAGTGACTTTACAGAAACTTTGAAGAATGCCTATGGAGGCTTCACAAATAAGTGTTGGTTGGACTGATGCTGTGGTGTAAGTGGACTATTGTCTTTCAAGCAACAGATGCCCAGGTAGAAACTGATTCCGGTGCCGGCAATCTGTCTGGTTGCAGTTTGCTGTTCGAGGAAGGTTCATGTGGTTTTACAAACAGAGAGAGAGAGAGAGAGAGAGAGAAGACAGTTCTGCAGTGGCTTTTGGAGGCTGTAACATGGCAATCTTGTTGAAAATCCCATTTTGAAGATGGGTTGTGAGTTTTGAGTTCAGCCTATTCAAAATCCTTGTGGTCCTTATGAGAGGAAATGGCTGGCTAGAGTGTTTCTTCTGAAATAAGTGACTCCTTATCATTTGGAAAACCCATGATGGGGCAGGTTTCTTTGGCAAGACACTGAAATACTGCTTGGAGGAAATCAGTTTGTGTGTGTCCAATGAGCAACAAATCTCTCTGAAACGAACAAGAACCTTTCTGAGCAGTAACCATTTAACTCTAAGCACCAGAGCCTGGTGAAAATTCATAAATGTTAAATTCTGTGCACAGTATAAGAATTGCCTGATACCGGTGAACTTGGAGGAGTGAGAAGTGAAATTGGACTGTGAACCAAAGAACTTCCCTGAACATATACACATTACATTAGAAATAGAAGGGGATTAAGTTAGGTTAAGTTAATAGTAATAATTTAAAGTTTGGTCCTGTTTTTATGTTTAAAGAAAAGTAAAAGCAACTTTTGTTTAAGTGACCATTTGTCTTGGTGAATTTCTATTGCTGCTGGGTTTTGGGATCCTCTGGACTCTTAACAATATTATGTTAATTCCTTAACTAAGAGTCTGATATCAATTTAGAAACTAAATTAATGGCTCTCAGAATACATGCCAATGTGATCAATACTTCTCAGAATGTATGTAAAGTTGGCCTCACATCATTTCTCTGTTATGCTCTCTGCTATCAACATTATCTCAGAAAATAGTTGTCCAGCAGCATTAAGAATACAGATTAGAAATAGTCCTACAATGTCTCACTCCTTGCTGTTCCTTATGTTGCTCTGTTGAATTAGGGTTGAGCACTGGCTGCAGGTTAGTTGATATCACCCTCTTCATTTAGGTTTGCATTCCGATGATCGTTCATCAATATTAACATTGTTTCCCTCTACACTGATGTTGTTTGACCTACTGAGTATTTCCAGTATTCTGTTTTGTTTAAAATAGCTGGCTGGCTTAGGGAGAGATTTTAACTGTTTTATTTTTGAAGAAATATTCTGGTTATTTGCACCATTATATTTATTCTGGTGGAATCTCTAATGTATCACTTTAATTGTGGAAGAAAAATGCTCAATAGTCTGATACTTAAATGTCTTCTTTGAAAACCAAGAACACTTAATGCACCTATTTCCAAAGTTAATATAATCCTTTAAAAAAAAAGCTTTTGAATGTATACCACTTATTGTAGCTTTCACTGTGAGGTTTGTTTTTTGGTCCAGGACCATCCTGTTTGACTTGGTTTATAGATTTCCTCTTCTATGATTCAGTCTTTCTTTACTGAGGTCTGGACTGTCCCCACCCATTTTTTCCAGCCTTTTGCAATTGAGATTCACCTTTCTCCCAAAGACAAAAAAAAACTACCTTAAAAAAATGGAGGTCTCCTCTTTGATGCACAAAATATGCATTCCGATTATTAAAAACATTATAAAATTGGCAAAAAAAAAATTATTAGGAGGGTTCTCACCCTGAGCCATCAAGAAATACTTTACACTTTGTGACAGCAGCTGCCTGTAAAGTTATAACTACCATGTTAATGTCAGCATGATGCAGAATAAGACTATTGGGGCTTCTTTCCATAGCAGCAATAAAGCAAATGCAGAAAGGATCAGAGGAAGAAAAGGAAGAGTGGAGATGAATGGTCATGGTTTGGGAAACAAATATTTTTAGTATGTCATTTCCTGCCATATTACAACAGAGATATTGGATTGCATCAGCTCATTATACTGACGCGTCCCCCTTCACATATCTTTGCAGGAAATTACATTGAAGGATTGCTCCAAATTGTGGTACACCCAGGAATGCTGTTGGGAATATGCTAATGGACAAAACCTGAGGCTGTCAGATGCAGAGAGCAAAACATCATTTGATTTGCCGAGACTCTTTGTAGAGTCTTGTTGCCCATCTGCTGCGATGTTTAATTTTTTTTCGTGAGTTGTAACAAAGGCTGTGGAGTGCACAATTATGAAACAATTTCTGCCAGTAAACATGGAAATGGATGGTGTGCATCAAATGACATCATTAGATTCCCACTTGACACACGGAAGAGGTAAAAGGCCCTTTCATGGATTGCGCCGAGGTGTGATGTTGCTAGGCAGTGAAGTGCCTCAGGTCAAGACCTACCTGTACATGGACAACATCATCGTCTTTTGTTCAGACACACAATCAATCTGCAGCTCGATCAGCATCTGCAGCCATTTTGAGTCAGCATCAAGTGCCAAGGTAAACCAGAAGAAGAGTAAGGAAATGCTCTTTGGTAACTGGTCTGACCAGTCCACCATCTGACTACCTGAAGGTGTTAGAGGGACTAGGGTGTGCAACAAGAATTAGTGGAGTAGTTTGCAAAGATCCACCAGAAATTGGGTCTTGACATGGTGCTCCTTCTCAATAACAGGAAACAACCTGGTCATCAGGTGTGAAATGCTCTCAGAACTGATACATGTGGCGCAGATGTGCCCATCCATGCACCTCCTCCCTGGCAATCACCACTGCTGTTTTATGGTTCACATGGAGATCCAAGATGAAAAGGTCTGAAAGGTGCCAATGTACAAGTTGCCAGACAATGGAGGCAAGGGTATGTCCAATGTGTACCTTCATGTAATGCTCATGCTGTGTGTGGACCCGAAGTATGAGGGCACCAAGTGCTGCCATGTTTTGAGGTTCTACTTGTCCCTGGCCCCATTGCCGAGCAATGTCCCAGCCAGCTGGACTTTACCACACCATCTATCTTTCATGGAATAGTTTTTCCAGACAAACACCTTTGACTACAAGGCCATCAGGCAATAGTCAGCACGCGACGTTCTGCAGTCTCTGAGAGATGAAGACTTGATGGACAGAATGGGGTGGTTCCCTGAGCAGACAGTCTATCTGGCAGAATGCCTCATTGCCACGGCTCACAAACAGGCACCTTGGCCTGGCTGGGGGGTGAGAGGAGCCCTCCTAGTCCAATCCTTCCTGTACAACTGGAACATCATCACCATGCACGTTGACCCCGAGTCGATTTTGGTGGAGTGGAGACAGTTGTCCTCCTCTTTGGTGAATGAAGGTTTGATAAGAGTGTGGAGAAGGATGTCCTTGTCATGTTTCATCCCCAGTAATTGTGTCAAAGGACTCTCCCATCTATGGATGAAAGACACTCTGGTCTACCCGAAACCTGTTGGTCTTTCAGTCCATGGAGATGTGCACAGGGAGATGTTGGGGAGGCAATACAGCTGACTGGCATATTCCAGGATGGAGGAGTACGTGCTGAGGGAAACAGAGGCTTGGTGCATCCAACATGTCACAGTCTAGAGTCCTCCCATTACCAGGTATTGAGGGGTTAATACTGAAGGGAATTCCCTCAGACAACAGAGGGGGGAGAAGTGACAAGGTGCCACAGAGGTGGTAATGGTGTCAATAGAATGTAACAATGTCCACTGTTGGAAATGTATGGATATCAAAGTAAGTGTGGGAACAGACTCTGAATGTTTTTTTTCCTGATGTAAATAATTTATTGTGAATAAAAATGTGCAAATGAATCAGATTATCAGGCAGCTATTTTTCTTCCGACTAAATTATTAGAGCTGTAAGGGGATCTATGCTGCTCATCTTTGCACAGAGCAACCATTCATCACATGCCTGGGTTGTTTCTTTTCATGATGCTCTCCAGATTATTTACCAACGCCAATATTAATCATTTTGAAAACCCTAATTAACACTATGTCAAAGAACCTCACAGCTGTGTTCCAGATGATAAACACCTTCTGCTTCAAAGTTTTCCTCATAACTCCTGGAATTTTTTCATCACTTAACTTTAATGTTCTGTGATCCTAGGGCCATTTACTAATAGGAGAAACTTGCATTTGACCCAATCTTAACTCGTGATCAATTGTACACCTCTTCTGGGTAATTAAATGATGTCACTATGCAGTCCAATCAGTAAAACACATATTGGGATTATATTAAGTGCAATAATAAAGTATTCTGAAAATAATTTGGTTTCTATTTTTAAAATATTTTATTTAATATTCCCCAAAATATATTATGTAACATAAACTCACCTCTTTAGGTGAAAGGATGGATATATAATCCTCATATATTAATCTTGCTTTCTCCTCAACAAGATTTTTGTTGACTTCTTTTTTAAGGTCCTCACAGGCCAGCCAGAACAACATATTCTCCTCACTGTACTCTGTTCGTAAAAATTCTCGGAATGCATTTCTTCCAGCAGGACTTTTCATCAACTTGTCAAAAGACTGCCCCCAGGACTGCACTTCTTCAAGTGTTGGCTTTGGACTGGATGGGCAAAATCATAAGTAAAGAAAACAATTGGTAACTCTCAGCAAACTTTTTTTTAGGAACATCCTGGGAAGCAACTGGAAACTCAAAGTCAACGAGAGAAATAAACAAAGGAAAGCACATTTTTGAATTACACAGTTGGAAAGGTAACCAATACTCTCACCACATACTACGCATATAATGTAAAAAAAAAGTATACAGCTGAAACGTTTGCAGAATAAATATAATTAAACGATGATTATTGCCAGGAAAAAAAGTTGAGTCTTAGTAAAGACTCAATCTTCTACTGTTAACATAATTTGTTTAATCCTCATCATAATTTTCACCCACAATGAACTGTTTAAAGCTTCTTATGAATACTTTTAGTCATTTCACCCAACCAATATATTCATTCATAAATGTTGCACTGCAATCCCTTTTTACAGTGCTTTGGTTACATTTCTAACTGGTTGTAAAATCTGTCACCACTGTGCATTCCAACAGTAGGCAAACATTTCCAAGCCTTGACATGTCAGTGTGCATGTTTTTACACACAGTTGCGATAGGAAAGAAATAAGGCTAGAAATTCAGACCTGCCATGATGTTTTCCTCAGCACAATCTGTCTGAAAGTCATGTCCAGGAGGAAACATGATGACCAGCAATCCCATTCATGATTCACACTTGCACATGTTACACTTTCGGCATCAGTTGCCCATGGAATGACATTATTCACCACACAAGGCACTTCTGAAATTATAGCACTTTTTTTTTCTGAGAAGTCTACAAAATGTAATGGATCTTGTCACCCAAGAGCATTGATTTAACAATATCAATATGGAAAAAAGGGGCAAAATTACTTACTTTTACCTCCTTGGAAGCACATTATGGAACAAAATTTTTCACTGAGTGATGCAAGAAGAAATTAAGGTTGCCACTAAAAATATTCAAGGAGATTGATTTTGAGGGAGAGTCAAATGAGAACAGAATGGTGGGAGAGATTTTTTTGGGGGGGAGGGGAGAAACTCCAGATGCCAGGGCAACTAAAGATCTGACGACTGATGACAGAGCAATTAAAGTCAGGGATGAGTAGAATTAGGAAAGCAAGGATATACTGGGGCAGTATAGAGCTAGAAAATGATATAGAAGTGAATACAATGTCACAGCAGGATTTTAGGAAAAACCAGAACCAAGAATTTTAAAGTGTCTGCATTGATGGATCATGAATCAATGTGAGATGACAAGCATAATAGCGATGAGACTTTGTGTGAGCCAGGATGCGGACAGAGTTCTGGATAATCTCAAGTTCCTGGGCAGTCGTACGAGGGGAGCTAGGCAGGAATGTATCAGGACAGTAGAACGGACTCACTGAAAGAAAAATTCACCAGCAACAAAACTGAGACAAGATCCTTCTAGAAACTAATTTAAAGTCTCTCAGATGCAAGGGCCTGCTTTACTATTTGATGAATTTAAGGATGATCTGCAATCTAACTTGGTATACATGTCTGTGTTCCAAATCTTTTAATACCTGTAGTTAACAAAAGTCAATCAATCCTAGACTTCACATTCCATTTGAGAGAGTAAGTTACAAACTTCCATATCAGTTTGCATGTTGAAATATTTGCTAATTTCAATGCTGAAAAGACTGGCTCTAATATTTAGACTCTCCTCTAAACAGGGACTGCCCAACTTAGCCCATTTCCTTAAAATCTCGTAAACTTCGGTCGTCATTTTGAATATTCAATTTCCAAGGGACAAAGCAATTAGTTTAGTTGTTAATTTATCTTTAACTGCTGGAGTTAAAATCTATACATAGGGATTTAAGTTTCACCACTAATAGGCAGGCAGATTAAGTAAGTATATTGTACATATTCTTAATGTATTTAATAATTATATGGAGGCAGTACAAGTCATGGAGACACAGGAAGAACATTACCTTTCCTGGTAGAAGAAAGAAGAAATCTCTACCAATATCAAGACTGCACAGTTGGGGTGCAAGCAAAATGCAAGATGTATGATCGGACATGAATATCGCTATCATGGGGATACTTTCCTATGACCATTTCAGAGCTCCATAGGGAAAACATTTTACTGGAAAGTGGGTTTTCGGCTGCATTGCTGATTTTGTTATAGTTTCACAATTGACAGTTGCTCATTGGGTCAAGAAACAGGTCTGGAAGCTTTAGTGATTAGGTCTTGAGGTATGGGAAGTTGATAGGTGGGAAAGGTCAGCAGGTTCATGAGCTTGTGGACATGGAGATTGATTCTGTGGAAGAGGAAGGGACAAGTAATTTAAAGGAAATTTGCCTGAATCATGACTAGGAGTTGCTCAGGGAAGTCCTGAACAAATCATGCTTTACTCAGCGGAGTATTTCTTTTAACAGACATCGTTTGGAACCATATAGACTAATTTCTCCCATCAAGCCTCTAAATAAGCATGGACACCACTGAACATCTCATCACTACAAGTGTGATTCATGACAGAGAATGCTTGGAGAGGCATAAATTAGCCCAGAAAACATCACAACCATGTGCCAGTTTAAACCACATTTATTTTCAAACATAAGAGTTCTGAAAAAGAAACAGCAATGCATGATTACATTTTTAGGCACTCATTCATCATTAAGACCATCTGGCTGGTAAATTTTCATGCCAAGATTTGAATTCCGCAGATATCTATCTTGATCCGACAGAATATATTTGGGAATGAAGAAAAGAAAAAAAGAAATCTAATTATCTCTCTATTTAACACCACACAATGGGCTTATTTTATAACGACTCTTTTGCATCTAGACAAGTTTCTTGATCAACCTTTGTCAGTAAGTCACTAATAAAGTAAAAGTAATTATACTAGACCATTATTAACAGAATGCTATTTAAATTTTTAAAATATTTGAAACCGAATTTAAGAAGTTAATTGAATTATTCTCTCTCTTTATATTCAATACAAGGAACATGGATTACTAACCTCATCAAAATATTTCAAAATGTCAGTATCCTGCATACAGTAATCCATTTATCTAATGTCCTGGATACGTCGGTGTCATGATAATGAATATGTATGAGATGTACTGGAAGTCATGTGGTATGAGAGAGAGATAAGAACACAAGCAGGAGAACAAAGGAAACGGGAGAATAAAGCCACTGAGAAGTTTACATGATAAAACTTGTGTTTAATGTTTTATTAACTTCACATTTCGGGCCTTATTGGCGACGAGGATGGAAGAAGCTTGAAGAAAATTAAAGACTAAACAAGATTACAGAGGATTACAGACAACTTCAAGGTGATAAGAATTTTCTCTGTGACTCAGTACTTTTGGGGCTGGAATATTTCCTCATGGCTGGGGCAGACGGTAACTTTCTAACACATAGTGGAATTGCTCATTTTGACCCAATGGGTGATGCAAGCACTGTAAGTGTGAAGTGGAAGGCATGGCTGGAAGAATTTGAATCCTACGCCGACCGTCGTGGCCTATTTCTAGATACCGGTACGGTTGAACAAAAAGCGCATAGAAGGGCGTTACTTCTTTTCACCGCAGGACCCGCAGTTCGGGAAACATTTAAGACACTTTTGAATACTGGAAGAAAGGATGAGTACCGGAAAGCGGTAGATGCATTAAATGCACACTATGTAGTGACACCGAATGCTACATTTCAACGCCATTTGTTTCGGAGAACGAGACAAGAAGATGGCCAGACAATTGCTCAGTACGTGACGAGACTATGCCAGCTAGCTGTTGGATGCAATTACATGCCAGCTGATTTGGACAACCAATTACTGGATCAAGTCGTTCAGCACTGTAGATCAGATAAACTCAGAAGACGTCAACTGGAAAGAGGGAGTGAGTTGGAACTCACCGATGCTTTAGCTATTGCTGCTGCATTAGAGGCTGTTGAAGGGCAATTTCATACCATGACCCTGAAAGACAACTCAAGCCAGCAAATTAAGAAGCTCTCACATCGCCATAATCAGCCAAGATATACGTTGACACAGGACGTGGAGTGTTATTGATGTGGAAACCGAGGTCACTTTGGAAAAGACCCATATTGCCCGGCCAAAGGCAAAGTTTGCAGAAAGTGTGGAGGTAAGGACCACTTTGCAAAGAAGTGCAAAAGCAAGTCCAATGCAGACCAGAAGAGGAAGAGTACAACTTCCAAAGGCAAAGCCTGGGGGAAAGGAAAGTATCCTGGAAAGAAAGATACCATTTGCCAGATAGACGGTGACGATGATGATACCCAGGAGGAACAGAGTTGTTACCAATTTATGTTGAATGAAGTACATCATGAGAAGGTCCCAGTAATCATTGGTGGAGTGACAGTGCAGGTCATTGTAGACTCAGGCAGTGACAGTAATGTGATTGATCGACATTTATGGGAGAAGTTGAAAAGGAAAAAGATCATCTGTACCTCAAAGAAGTGTTCCAAGAAACTGTATCCATACACAGCAACCAAGCCATTGCAGACCATTGGATGTTTTACTGCAACTGTTGAAGCTGGAGATAAGTGCACCGAAGCAGAGTTTATGGTCATAGAAGAGAGGGGAGAACCATTGCTGAGTAGAAGCACAGCTCAAGACCTGGCAATACTTCATAATGGAGCTTGAGTCAATTCAATTCAGTCATATGAGGATATGAAGCAAGAATTCCCCGCAGTCTTCCAAGGAGTAGGAAAGCTGAAAGGTCGACAGTTGAAGCTAGCGGTAGATGAAACGGTCAAACCCCAGGCACAACCAATGCGCCGAACTCCGTTTGGACTTCGTGGGAAAGTCGAAGCCAAAATTAAAGAATTGGTCAAACAAGACATTATTGAACTGGTGGAACATTCAACACAATGGGTCAGTCCCGTAGTGATTGTGCCCAAACCAAAGGGTGACATAAGACTATGTGTTGACATGAGAATGGCCAATGAAGCTATAATTAGAGAACGACACCCTATACCAACGGTGGAGGAAATACTTCAAGAACTA
Source organism: Narcine bancroftii (assembly GCF_036971445.1). Lineage (NCBI taxonomy): Eukaryota > Metazoa > Chordata > Chondrichthyes > Torpediniformes > Narcinidae > Narcine > Narcine bancroftii. The sequence goes on from NC_091470.1 coordinate 299,908,640, forward strand.
ACTACCAGCAAGGTATTCTCAAAAATTGATCTGAAATGGGGCTATCATCAATTAGAGCTGGATCCAGGTTCCCAAGATGTGACAACATTTGTGACTCACTGTGGATTGTATCGTTACAAGAGACTATCATTTGGAATTAATGCAGCTTCGGAGATCTACCAGTATGAAATCCATCGAGTGATTCAAGGCATTCCTGGAGTTGCCAACATTTCTGATGACATCATAGTCCATGCACCAACGAAGGAAGAGCATAACAAACGGTTGAGGCGTGTACTATCTAGACTACAGGAGGCAGGCCTTACCGTGAATGGAAACAAGTGCCAGTTCGGTGTGTCAGAAATGGACTTCATGGGACACAGACTTACACGGAAAGGACTTATCCCTGCAGAGGCCAAGGTGAAAGCTATTGCAGAGGCACGTGCACCTCAGAACGCAACAGAGGTGAGGAGTTTCCTGGGATTGGTCAATTTTTGTGCAAAGTTCATTCCTAATTTCGCTACAGTGGCAGAACCACTAAGGAAACTAACCAGGAAAGGTGTACCATTTCATTTTGGATCTGAGCAGAAGAAAGCGTTCACAGCGCTGAAGCAAAGCCTGACAGATGCAAAAACTCTTGGATATTATGATCCGGCAGCATCAACCAAAGTCATAGCGGAAGCCAGCCCGATTGGTTTAGGAGCCGTGTTGGTCCAGATACATGATGGAGGACCAAGAATCATTGCCTATGCCAGCAGATCGTTATCAGATGTGGAAAGAAGATACTCTCAGATAGAGAAAGAAGCACTCGGACTTGCATGGGCCTGTGAGAGGTTCCATGCATATTTATACGGCATTGAATTTGAATTCATCACAGATCATAAGCCATTAGAGGTGATCTATGCACCTAGATCCAAACCATGTGCCAGAATAGAGAGATGGGTACTCAGACTACAACCCTACAAATATAAAGTAATCCACATTGCAGGGAAAACAAACATTGCTGATCCGCTGTCCAGATTGGTGAAGGATGGTGGTCCACAATCCAAGTCAGAATTGGGAACAGAAACAGAGAGCTTTGTATGCTTCGTAGCTATTCAGTCGACACCGAAAGCTGTGACTACGAAGGAAGTCGAGAGAGAATCCGAACGTGATTCAGAACTCATGGAAGTAAGAGAATGCATACAGAGTGGACAATGGGACAAGTGTACTCACAAGGCTTACATTCCCATTAGAGACGAACTTTGTTGCATCGGACAGTGTGTATTAAGAGGTTGCAGATTGGTGATACTGCAAAGATTGAGACCGAAGATCGTATCCTTAGCGCATGAAGGACACCTAGGCATTGTTGGTACCAAGCAAAACCTCAGGACCAAGGTACGGTGGCCAGGTTGTGATAAAGACGCAGAGAAATTTGATAAAACTTGTCACGGATGTCAAATCACAAGTAGGAGTAATCCGCCAGAACCGATCCGGAGTACGCAACTCCCGACAGGACCATGGATCGACGTAGCTGTTGATTTTCTTGGACCTTTACCGATGGGTGAATCAATTATGGTAGTGATAGATTACTACAGCAGATACTATGAGAACGTGGTGTTGAAGTCCACAAGCACTGAAAAAACAATACAAGCATTAGCAGAGATATTCGCAAGATATGGATTACCTGTTACATTATACTCTGACAATGGTCCACAATTCATTTCAGAGACATTTGCGGAATACATGAGGACCACAGGTATCCACCATCATAAAGTAACTCCGAAATGGAGAAGTAGAGAGACAAAATCAGTCCATTGAAAAACGATTGAGGATTGCACACGCAGAAGGACAAAATTGGCGAGAAGCATTGCTATCTTATGTGGCTGTCTATCGAGCAATGCCTCATGCAACCACTGGAAAAAGTCCTGCAGAAGCATTTTTTGGGAGAAAAATCCGCACAAAAATACCAGAAATAAAGGAAATCCGAGACAACCAGGAGATGAGGGACCACGATGCTGAAAAGAAAGGTGCAGCAAAGCTGTACACAGATTCGAAATGTGGAGCCAAGTACTCAGACATCATGCCAGGAGATAATGTTCTAGTGAGGCATGAAACTGGTGGTAAGCTAGACACACCTTATTACCATTAACCCTATACTGTCGTATCCAGAAGTGGCAGTATGGTGACAGTTAAGTCTCTGACTGGAGTCCTGTATAAGAGAAATGTATCAGGTGTAAAAAGGTACCAGTCCAGAGATACATCGAGCGAAGAGGTTGAAAGGCCAATACGAGATGCTGAAACTGAGACACCTGATGATGTTCCAGAGGCAGTTACCAGCACTCCTGATGAAGTGACTAGAGCGCCAGAAACACCCGAAGCTGTGGTGAGCAGTATTTCCGACGCTGAGAGTGAACAACCGAGAAGCGACGACAATATCGCAGGCAGGCCGAAACGAAACCGGAAAGTGCCCAAACGATACGAAGACTTTGTGCCATAGTTTTAATAAGAACTTTGGGACAGTATTTAATCTTATATCATAAAGTGCATGTATGAGTGCTGTAGGAAGTAAATTTTATGTAGTTGAGTTATAGTATTACCATTAGTTACGATGTTTGTATGTTTCCGAGGGATATTGATAAGTGAAGGTAAAGTTTATTTCTGATTAAAGGAGGGATGTCATGATAATGAATATGTATGAGATGTACTGGAAGTCACGTGTTATGAGAGAGAGATAAGAACACAAGCAGGAGAGCAAAGGAAACGGGAGAATAACCCCACTGAGAACTTTACATGATAAAACTTGTGTTTAATGTTTTATTAACTTCACATTTCGGGCCACAAATGTGACAGTCGGTTTCCCCAGAATATCAAAAATATAAACTTGTGTATCTGAATTCAAGTTTTATTGAGGATGTGCATTAGTTTCATCAAAAGTAAATAAAGTTAGCCCATAATAAATAAATCAGTAGGTTTGAATGAGCTGACAATTTTTACCAAAAGCTGTTTATGTGAGATTCTAAGAGATAATATTTTACTAAAGATTTAAGATAAGATTTTATACTCCTTATTGAAAATTTTCACAAATCTTTCAAAGCATTGAAGTCTGAATATTACTTTCCTTTTTGGCAGATAGCAGGTGGTCATGGATCTCTTGTTCAGTAGGCATGTTGGCTGCTTTATTACAGTGGTAAGTAAAACAAGGCAGAGAAGGTCATCAAGCACTATTTTTCTGCAGTCCACATCCTACTAATATCTATTTACACTACTGACAAAGGTAGCATCTTTATTTTTTTTACCTCAGTACTCAAGTGTATGAATGAAAAAGTAATGGGAAATGCACATTATTTTTTTGTGGCTTATAACAATGATAATTTATTGTGACACCAACTACAATTCAGCTAGATTTAAGAGATATACCAAATGTGGACAATGAATGATTACATAACAACTGCCTATTACTAAGTCCTCCTCTCACACATAACTTATGTTACTCCATTTTCCTTTCCTTTTATTGTCAATTAGATCCATTTCCACATTTGCCATTGACAGAAAATGGCCTGTCAAGTGGTGTGTTTTAAGACAGCTTTTTCCCCCCTCATTGTTGTGAGCTGATATCACCCATATTTTGATGAAAATAAGGTAATAATACTATGAAACCATAAAGGCAGGAGCATAAGTAGGTCTGCTCATCCATTCAAACAATGACTGATGTATTTTTCAATTCACTCCTCCCTTATAAGAATAGGCCATAAGACATAGGTGCAGAAGTAGGCTATTCAGCCCATTGAGTCTGCCCCACCATTCAATAATGAGCTGATCTATTTTCCCACTCAGTCCCACTGCCCGGCCTTCTCCTCATAACCAGCACAGCCGATCCCCTAGTGGGCTCATCAACAAGCTGCTCTAAAAAGCCATCTCGGAGGCTTTCTATAAATTCTCTCTCTCGAGACTCAACCCGGATTTCTCAATCTACTTGCATGTTAAAAATCCCCACGATTACTATAATGTGGCCCTTCTGACACAGCTTTTCTATTTGCTGTTGTAATTTGTAGTCCAAATCCTGGCTACTGTTTGGAGGATTGTATATAACTGTCAACAGTGTGCTTTTACATTTTCCATTTCTTAAGACAGTAAATCCTCTGTTACCTTGAATGATTTAATGTTATCCCTTTCCAACAGAGCCATGCCACCCCCTCTGCTTACCTGCCTCTCCTTCCATAAATAGTGCATCCTTGGACATTCAGCTCCCAATGACATCCATCCTTTAGCCACAACATCATACTCGCCAATCTATAGCTTATTACAAGGTCATCCATTTTATTTCCTCTGCTGCATGCATTTATTTTAAAATCTTTTACCCTGTATTTATTTTTATTTTAAACTCCATGTCCCTGTTACATTGCAATTCATCCCAATAGCTGCAATCTTGCCTTATCTGCCTGCCTTTTTATACAACTCCCTACCAACTGTCTCTATTTGTGTGCCAATTGCTTCTTCCTCAGCCTCTTCACTTTGGTTCCCATCCTCTGCGAATCCCCCTCCCACATCCACCAACATTATTAATAAGCCTCCCTACCAGGATACTGGTTCCCCTCCTGTTCAGATGCAACCTGTCCCATTTATACAAGTCAGTCCTTCCCTAGAAAAGGTTCAACTATTCCAGAACTCAATGAAATCTTGCCCTCTGAACCATCTCATCAGCCGCTCATTTGTCTGTGCTATCTTCCTGTTCTGTCCTTCTCAAGCTCGTGACACCAGAAGTAATCCAGAGATTACCACCTTGGAGGCCATGCTCTTCAAATCTCTTTTTAACTCCCTAAAGTTACTTTGAAGGACCTCTATCCTACTCCTGCCTATGTCATTAGTACCAGTCTGCACTACGACCTCTGGCTGCTCACCCTCATATGACAATTATGTCTCCTCTCTGAGATCTGCGACAAATACGCTGCTTGCTGCCAAATGCAGTTTGTTGGAAAGGGTAAGAAGATAATAATATGTATGTTGCTCGTCCTAAAACAAATTGAGTGCATGTCTTCATTGCTCTGAGCTTTATTGCTTGACAGAAGAATATTAATGCGTTTAACAATCCTTGGTGTGACTAAAAGAGAATGTGCCATTACAAAAGAACTCCATCAGGGAAATGTCTGAAAATCGACTTTTGATGAAATGTTCCTCACAAACATTATCTTTTTATGATGTGTTCTTTTACATATTCTGATCATATTACAGAAGGAATAGGGTAGTTTATATCTTTACATTTTTGTGAGGCCAATGGTGAAGGATATGAACAAACTGATCAATTAGAAGTTGTTGAGGAATAATGTACCTTTCTTCACAGTTTGGCAGGCTTTCATCTTGAGCTTCCTGAGACATCCTTCTTGTTCGTTCATCATCTTCATTCCTAACAGTAAGACTGCAAGGTAGTAAATAAAATCATTTTATCCAGGAACAGGAGCAGATGGCAATGGTGTGTCATTTATGAAAGAAGTTCAGACTGATCACCAGTAATCTTACTGATTACTGAAAATAAGGAGAGCGATGAGTCTCCAAAATGTTCTTGCCAATCCTGTGCAGTAGTTTACTAAATCATGAACAGAGGTGGCAATATCATCCAGCTTTGACAATTTGACGAAAAAAAACAATAAATTGCAGTTTATTATCATCTGCTGTGATAATAACAATACTGTGATAATAGCATTTAAAACATTTTTTGTTACTTGTAATGTACACTCATTTCTCATGGCAAAGAATTAGAAATGGATTTAATATATCTTTTCCACTTGATTATCGATTAATAGCCCTTCTCGTCTCCAACTTAATTCTTTGTGCTTATTCATTTTCTATTATTGTCTTCTCTTCATTAAATGTTTTGCATTTATTCCTTGCCCCAATTTTTTATGGAGGTTTTCTATCTGTCGCTATAAAGTATAGAGAATCTTAGCAGATTATCTTGTCTGTTGGTTCCATGCTTACTCTCGGTCAGAGCAACCTATTCAGTTCCATTTCCCACTTCTGTCAGACTTTTTTCACTAGTTTTATCTGCTTGTAAAATCTAGAATGATTTTAAGTTCCTCAATAATTATAAAATACTCCATCTCCCAACAATTCTCTTATAAGTTAAATTCTTCTTAATTTCTTTTGGTGATAACCTGAAGTTTGTGCCCTTTAATTACCAACCCTCATGCATGAAGCTAGACCTGGTCTGTGGAAACTATACCATTTTTTTTAAATGTAAATAACTATTGTTTTATGGAGACCCCAACAATGAAGACGCTGTTTACATCCGGTACCGCACGGATGGCAGTCTCTTCAATCTGAGGCGCCTGCAAGCTCACACCAAGACACAAGAGAAACTTGTGCGTGAACTACTCTTTGCAGATGATGCCGCTTTAGTTGCCCATTCAGAGCCAGCTCTTCAGCGCTTGACGTCCTGCTTTGCGGAAACTGCCAAAATGTTTGGCCTGGAAGTCAGCCTGAAGAAAACTGAGGTCCTCCATCAGCCAGCTCCCCACCATGATTACCAGCCCCCCCACATCTCCATCGGGCACACAAAACTCAAAACGGTCAACCAGTTTACCTATCTCGGCTGCACCATTTCATCAGATGCAAGGATCGACAATGAGATAGACAACAGACTCGCCAAGGCAAATAGCGCCTTTGGAAGACTACACAAAAGAGTCTGGAAAAACAACCAACTGAAAAACCTCACAAAGATAAGCGTATACAGAGCCGTTGTCATACCCACACTCCTGTTCGGCTCCGAATCATGGGTCCTCTACCGGCACCACCTACGGCTCCTAGAACGCTTCCACCAGCGTTGTCTCCGCTCCATCCTCAACATCCATTGGAGCGCTTACATCCCTAACGTCGAAGTACTCGAGATGGCAGAGGTCGACAGCATCGAGTCCACGCTGCTGAAGATCCAGCTGCGCTGGATGGGTCACGTCTCCAGAATGGACGACCATCGCCTTCCCAAGATCGTGTTATATGGCGAGCTCTCCACTGGCCACCGTGACAGAGGTGCACCAAAGAAAAGGTACAAGGACTGCCTAAAGAAATCTCTTGGTGCCTGCCACATTGACCACCGCCAGTGGGCTGATATCGCCTCAAACCGTGCATCTTGGCGCCTCACAGTTTGGCGGGCAGCAACCTCCTTTGAAGAAGACCGCAGAGCCTACCTCACTGACAAAAGGCAAAGGAGGAAAAACCCAACACCCAACCCCAACCCACCAATTTTCCCCTGCAACCGCTGCAATCGTGTCTGCCTGTCCCGCATCGGACTTGTCAGCCACAAACGAGCCTGCAGCTGACGTGGACTTTTTACCCCCTCCATAAATCTTCGTCCGCGAAGCCAAGCCAAAGGATATGGAGCAGTGCATGAGAATGTGGATATATCCAAAACTGCACATAATAATCTAATCACAGTTCAATTTTTTATGCAAAATCAATGATGTGCAGAAACAGAAAACTATTTGATTGCTCTGGTATCTTTTAAAATGTCACAGGGCATCAATATTTTAGCATATTGTTCATTATCTAGTTCAATAACTAAATACATATAAAGACAAAATATTTACATGAAAAAATAGGAGGTATGGTTAATTAGAACTTGGTACTAGCAATGATTTCACTTTTGATTTTCCTTTCTTTTGATCTTTTATGTTTTCAAGAAACCTTATCTGATTCTGTACACGTGATATGGCTATTCAAATGACCAGGATATACACAACAAAAAAAAATTGACTGCTTTTAGAGGAAAAAAATACACAGATGCATGCACCCTCAAAGTGTTTGTTGACTACTGGCAGGAGCTGATTGTTGGTGTCCCTGCTGATCCTTCCCTCCGCAGGGTCTTGCACATCACCAAGTGTTTATAATTCAATTTATTTGATTTTGGTAAATTGATATATTTTGTTCAATTCTGAGCACCCACAATATTTTAAACCCCATAATTTAATTGATTTCTTCCATTATTTTCTTCATTCTTTCAGTTTTCCAACCTCTAAATCGCAGACCAAGAAAGAGATCAGCCAATAAACGTTCATTAAAAAAGTAACATACATGATACACTTTAACTTTTGCCTGCTATTGCTAAGATCGAAGAAGTTCATAAGCAAGAAAACCACAGTGACCTACTTTGTGCCTATGTTATCACCTTGTTCTGTGTCTGAGTGTTTACCCAGTTAAATCACTGTTTACACACTTGTTACTTGTTGCTTCATTGTGTAGAGATACACAGCATGGCCTTGGAACTGCTCATGAGTGCATTGTGACCTAATGAACAACAAAGGAAGACTTACTAGAGAATGAAAAGAAGGAAGAACAAAAGCATGATCAAAGATAAGCTTCTGAGTGACATAGAATAGCAAGGAGAGAGGTAACATGTTAATTCAGAGGGTAGAGGTATAGTAGCTGCAAAAAGTGCATGAAGTATCACAAATTTATTCTACATACTCCCCTTCAAATCCAAGATAGCCTTGTAGTGCCACTCTTCAGTAACCATGAGTTTTTCAATTTATGCCTGGACATTGGTCCATATATTTTTTGCTGTTGCTAATTGGGAGCTAGATTTTCCCAAAATTATGGGTCACCACAAACGAACTTCACAACAGACTGCAGATGCTGAGATCTAGATCAAGGAACTCAACTTTTCTGGCTGCATCTGTGGAAACCAAGAAATGGTTGACATTTTGGGTCAAGACTCTGCATCAGGAGTTTATTGAAATTGAGATATCTTAAGTTTCTAAAATTGTTTTTGTAGTTTGTACCTTTCAAGAAAGATTAGAATCCAATTCAAAATGGTAGCTACAGCAAGCTACAGGGTGTTGAGGAAATGAGAGTATTGAGGTGTGTAGGGAAGAGATGGATAAAATGGAGCTGGTTGGGTTGATCCAAGAGCAAGATTAATTAGTACAAGGGGGTTCTCTATGCAGAGCAGTACACCAATGGATCCCTGAGCTATGGTCAGGTGTCTGTCACCATCAAGATGCTTTATGGCACTGGACCCAACTCACCCTGTGCTAAGGGAGCAAGCATCAGGATTATTGTTCGAGGCATCTGTGATCTGAAGGTATGGTTTTCAGATCTATGCTCAGGACTGCTGGCAATAAAATGTTTGATGCACATGGGTGTATAATAGGTGAAATGGGCAGCAAGGGCTCGTGGGCTGGAAGAGCCTGTTACCATGTTGTATCTCTAAAAAGAAATAACTGTGGAGGTGGGTTGGGGTGAAAAGGGGCTGATGTATAAAACATAAACTGATGTCCCTTTAAGTCATGCATGATGCCCTACTCCATTTTTTGTTAGTTATGAAGATCAAAAGTCACTCTCTAATAATCCATTTTCTGTCAGTAAATAATTTATGGCTATTTGCATGCCAGTGATTTTATCATATACAAGAACAGCAAAAGAGATAATGACAGTGGTGATAAAGTGAATTGTTAGAGAAAGCACCCAACCTAACTTCTAAATAGGTTGCACTTCAACATATAGAGGTAATCACTTCAAAACATGAGCAAATGACATCTTAAGTGCTATTTATTATAATATGCATGTAGAGTTTTTTAAAATCTATTTCAATTTCTAGGATTTAGTGATCCACATGGCAAACTGGTGTACAATGACCTCAAGTGGTAGTATTTATATTCATATTTCCCTATTGTAGCCTTCGTTCTATTGTCTATGCCTGATCTCACAGTAATTCCTTTGATTTATTTCCCTGTGTCCTATTCTCCCTCAGATTTTCATAAAATTCCCCTCTTGATTCTCCTACCCTATGAACCATGTCCTACAGTAGAAATTTAACTTACCAGCCAGCATCTTGAGATGCTGGAACAAAATGGGAGTACCCAGAAAAACCTACACATTCACTGGGACAACTGGCAAACTCTACACAGTCATGGCTGGAGGCCAGCATCAAACCAGGGTCAGTGATAAGCAAGACATCAGTACAATCTCCAATTCCATTGCACTACCTATGATGTGAACATCATGTCTCTTAGAAATGTGTAGAAACTTAATAATGTATCAAATTATTTTTTTTTGCCTATTTGTATTCAAGAAAACAAATTTGGATCTTACGAACTAAGATGGCAATTAACAGGCGGGATGGTTGGCATAGCGGTTAGGAAATGCCTTTACAGCACCAGCAATTAGGACTCAGGTTCAAATCCCGTGCTGCCTGTAAGCAGTTTGTATGCTCTGCCTACGTTTGTGTGGGTTTTTCCCAGTGGCTCCAGCTTCCTCTCCTCATTCAAAAATGTACTAGGGTGTAGATTCATTGGGCAGCACCAACTCATGGGCTGAAATGGCTTGTTACAGTGATGTATGTCTAAATGAAATTAATATCATTTACAGGTGGCTAGTAGATAACTTTCAACCCTAAAGAAAGCAGTAAGAGTCAAATAATTTTTTTTTAGAAAATAAAAATACTTAAAAAATGTAGCCAAGCTCAGCTCACACCTTGCTTTTCAATATAGATATTTATTGGGTATTGATGCAGAAGGTGCTCAACCCAAACTCAGCCAAGGCTGCAGGAAAGGTCATCAGTACATTTGGGATACACAATAAGAGCCATTATGCTATGAAAACACATCAGTGGTCCAAGAAGGAATAGATGTGAGGGCAGGAAAATTTTAAGAATGAGTAAAGATATTTTGCAAGACTGATCTGAAGTAGCAGAATGGAACTGACTGGATGACTGCAGAGAACCACATGCAGCTTGAAACTGAGTGGCTTCTCGGACAAAAAGATTCAATAATTCAAGAGCCAGAATCAAAAAAATCCACATAGAAAATTTTATACATACTCTATTCAAAAGCCATCTAATAACTGATTTATTGCTTTTCCATTTGTATGTGCCATCTGCAAAACACTGGTTTTCTACTAATATAAATTGATACTAAGGAGATAGAGATATATGTGTGGATGTTTGCTCACTTTCAGTGGTTGTCGATGTCAGTGAAGGTTTTGTGAGAGATGGGAAAATTGATCTAAAATTATGAACATGGAAGAAACTAAAGTTCATCAGTAAATGGCTGTAACCAGTACAAACAGGATAAGCTTGGGGGTTAGGATGCAGGAAAGCAGAGTCAGCACGATTAACATAAGAATCTTCTAGTCTTTGTGACAAGACCATAAGACTAAGATAAGGAGTGGTAAGGAACAATAGAATGTAGGAAGTTGAGGTAGTCTGGATCAGATAAGGGTCTCCTAGCCCTGGACAGAAGTACCAAGTCCTACATATCTAATTAGCTAACCATACACAGATTTATACATATGAAATTAGCCAACCCTAGATAGAATGAGTCAACTCTGCATATCAAGAGACTGTAGCCCCGAGAATCAGGAAGGTGTGAATAAGGACAATAACATGAAGGGACACCGACAGGATACCCCCTGGTCCTCCAAGTATACTGAAATTGCACGTAGGCAGGCAGGATTGCCTAATGCCAAACCTCTCCAGCAGGAGGCAGAAGAATGTAAGGGGGAGGGTATTCCTATACTGAAATCAACTGTATAAAAGTTGGGTGAGCCCCAGTGTATGTGTGTATTCCCAGGGTAAGGGGAAGCACCCAACTTTGCATTGTTGTAGTAATAAATGTTCTTTGTTCTCAATTTTTGTCTCGAGCAATTTCTTTAAAGGTACTTTAATTTCTAACAAATGGGGACTCGTCCGGGATCACACTCCCTCCACTGACAGAGTACCCCGACGACGAGAGTAGGTGCACTCCGGCTGATTCAGCTGGACTCACGGGCGACGGGTGGCTGGTCAGTGGAAGAAGCGAGTGATATCCGAGAAGAGGCATTGAGAACAAACGACGGAAGGAAGCGCACTAGAGCATTACTACTGGAACTCGGTAAGAGTAATTTTACTTGTTTATAAGCATGGGAATAATGGGTAGAGAGTCCTGGTTCAGGATGTGAACACCAGATAGCTACGTACAGCCCGCTTGGGTTGATGTTACCTGAGTGGGGCACAGGAAAGACCCGTGGTAAAGAAAAACTGACAATGGTCAGGTATTGTTGTATTGAATGGGTTAAATACCCGGTTAAAGGGAGCTCCGTGTACTGGCCAAAATTCGGATCTGAGGATGAATGGATGTGTCAAGCTTTGAACCTATGGCTCTATCAAAACCAGAAAGACAATGTTGAGAGCAGGGAATATGCAGCCTGCTGGCTCAAGGGACCCATTGAACAACTGGTTTTGAATGAGAAAGAATTCAGGGATAAGAGAGAGGAGGAACCTTTTGTCCCTGAATCACAGGGTTGGGATGTGTTACATTCCCTCCCTCCACCTTATGTTCCTCCTATGCCGGCTCCTATCTTTCCTTCCCCTCCTATGACCTACCCTTCTGCACCTTCCCCACCTCCCCCACCACTAGAGAAGAGAGAAGAGAGCAGGAGTGGTATGATAACTTGCTCACAAAGCACTCGATTACCACCTCTGTTGGCAGGAGAGAGAGGTAACTTTAATTCAGAACAGCGTGAGACTCTTCAGGAAGAAAGGGCAGAACCCTTTGATTCATTTCCCAGGGAGCAGGAACCCAGACCTAATAAGCCAGAAACCAATTGGATGAGACCACTGCGGGAAGTTCCCATGGGAGAGGGTCTCGGTTTCGTAAATGTGCCCCTGACCAATACTGAAGTGCGTAACTTTAAGAAAGAACTGACCTCCCTGATAGAAGATCCCCAGGGATGTGCCGAACAGTTAGACCAATTTTTGGGACCAAATATATATACAATATGGGGGTCTCGACATAGAATCCCCAGCAGGGGAACAATTGGTACTAACAGGTTTTGTTACCAACTCAGCCCCAGACATTAGCAGAAAATTACAAAAGACAGAAAATTGGCATGAGCAGGGAATAACCCAGCTTCTACAGATCACACAAAAAGCATTTGTCCAGACATCAGAGGATAAGCAGAAAGCAAAGGCTAACATTTTGATGCAAGCAGTTAAAGTAATAGTAGATGAGTAACATGGAAAAGGCAGGGACTGTGTGCCAGCTCCTGAATGTTGGGAGAAGCGTCGGGAGTGGGAGAGTAGAGACCAGAGATAATTTCATAAATCACGACTTCCCACTTCAGTCACTGACCAATATTGATTAAAATTCATGCTAAAAATTAAATGTCATAAATGATCGTTTTTCAATACTGTAGAATTAGCGAATTTAACTACCAGTTAATTCCAATTTATGAAATAAATTGTATTTAAATGTGATTTTGCACAGGGAGTACCTGAGAGTTGTGATGTTATAACATTTGCAGGGAGAAATGTTTGCGCAAATAGGGTGAGTTTGACACATCTTATTTTAAGTGTATGTAAGATAAAGAAAGGATCTGATGTGTAAAGTGGCTGGATCAGCCAGTTGAAGGGGGAGTGTGCATGTCCCTTTAAGTGCACTGTGGCACTTGAAATTGAGGCTTCAGGCTCTTGTCTTGCAGTTAGAGGTATTTCTTCTACACATTCAGCAGTCAAGGTCCGTGAGTTTAAAGATCACCCACCTCTGGAGAATAAAGATACCTCTGGGGATTCCTATGGGGATTCCTATAAGTTTAATCATTCATTTCTCTGGAAGTAGAAGACTTAAAAAAGAAATTGGAGGAATCTAATAAAAAAACTAAAGAGACACAAGAATTACTAGCCCAAAAAATAGATATAATGGAAAATTATAACAGAAGAAATAACATAAAGATAGTGGGCCTTAAGGAAGATGTAGAAGGCAAGAATATGAGGGAGTTTATAAAAGAATGGATCCCTAAGGCCCTAGGATGTCCAGAACTACAGCAAGAAATGGAAATAGAAAGGGCACATAGAGCATTGGCCCCTAAACCACAACCACAACAAAAACCAAGATCTATTGTAAAATTCCTAAGATATACTACAAGAGAAAAGGTACTGGAGAAGACAATGGAAAAAGTAAGAGAGGGCAACAAACCACTGGAGTATAAAGGGCAAAAAATCTTCATTTATCCAGATATAAGCTTTGAACTCCTAAAGAAGAGAAAAGAGTTCAATGCAGCAAAAGCGATTTTATGGAAGAAAGGATATAAATTTACACTGAAGCATCCTGCGGTATTGAAAATATTTATTCCAGGACAACAAAACAGACTATTCTCGGATCCAGAAGAAGCACGAAAATTTGCAGAACAATTACAAAAATAGACTGAGGGATGAAGACGGGTAATGAGAGCAAAAATTATCACGATTGATATGTATGTGGGTAAAGACAAAAATAGACTGAGGGATGAAGACGGGTAAGGAGGGTAAAAATGACCACGATTGATATGTATGCAGGTAAAGAGGTATAAGAGTGAATAGAGACAATGGGCATATGTGAAAGTATCTGTAATTAGAGGAAAACATAGAAAGTATAGACAAGAATTAATAAGGGAAGGTAATGGAATAGAGAGAATAAGGAGGGAACTAAAAGAGTGACCTTTGTGACATATAAAAAACGAAATCTTTTCTGGGGGGGGCTGGGTGGGGGGAAAAGAGCGGTCACTGCAAAATCAGTTGACGCTTGCGAGTGGATTCGCAAATCCAAATGGAGAGGGGAGATGTGGTTGTCCGACAAGGGATAAAGGGCAACTCAGGAGGGGAAGGGGAGATTGGGGATAAAGAAGATAGAAATAGGAGAATAAGGAAAATGTTGGATGTTGTAGGAATGTTGTCTGGTAAAGAGTTGAAAATAAGAAAACAGAAATGGAAAAGGAGGAAAGGTAATGATGGAAAAACGGAAAGAGAAGATAAACAAAATATAAAATGGCTACGCTGAACTATATGACTCTAAATATTAATGGAATACATAACCAAATTAAAAGGAAGAAACTATTAAATTTACTGAAAAAGGAAAAAATAGATATAGCATTTGTCCAAGAAACACATTTAACTGAATTGGAGCACAAGAAATTAAAGAGAGATTGGGTAGGACATGTAACAGCAGCATCGTATAATTCAAAAGCAAGAGGAGTGGCTATATTAATTAGCAAAAATGTGCCATTTAAAATAGAAGAGGAAATAATAGATCCAGCAGGGAGATATGTTATGATAAAATGTCAGATATATTCAGAGCTTTGGAATCTACTTAATATATACTCACCTAACGAAGAAGATCAAAAGTTTATGCAAGATATCTTTTTGAAGGTAGCTAATACGCAAGGGAACATACTAATAGGAGGGGATTTCAATCTGAATTTGGATCCAAATATGGATAAAACGGGGAAAAAAATTAACAGGAAGAACAAAGTAACCAAATTTATAATTAAATCAATGCAAGAAATGAAACTTGTGGACATATGGAGGAAACAAAACCCAAAAGAAAAGGAATACTCATACTACTCGACTAGACATAAAACATACTCAAGGATAGACCTATTCCTGTTATCAGCCCACATACAAGGGAGAGTTAGGAAAACGGAATATAAAGCTAGACTATTATCGGACCACTCACCCCTGTTATTGGCAATAGAGCTAGAAGACATCCCTCCAAGAATGTATAGATGGAGATTAAACCCCATGCTACTTAAAAGACAGGATTTTAGAGAATTTATTGAAAAACAATTAAAAATGTACTTTGAAGTAAATACGGAATCAGTGGAAGATAAGTTTATACTATGGGACGCAATGAAAGCATTCATTAGAGGGCAAATAATAAGTTATGCAACCAAGATGAAGAAGGACTATAATCAGGAAACAGAGCAGTTGGAAAGGGAAATAATAAACATAGAAAAAAAATTAGCAATAAAGGAAGATACAACCAAAAGAAGAGAATTGGCTGATAAAAAAATAAAATATGAAACATTACAAACATATAAGGTGGAGAAGAATATAATGAAGACAAAACAGAAATATTATGAACTAGGGGAAAAAACACACAAAATCCTAGCATGGCAGCTTAAGACAGAGCAAACTAAGAAAATGGTATTGGCAACAAGGAAAAAAGACAAACAAATTACATATAATCCAAAAGAAATTAAGGAAAACTTCAGAGAATTCTATGAACAATTATACCGAACCGAAAACGAAGGGAAAGAAGGGAAAATAGATGAATTTTTGACTAAAATTGAACTACCAAAACTACAAATAGAGGAACAAAATAAATTAACAGAACCATTTGGAACAGTAGAAATACAAGAGATAATAAAAAATTTACCAAATAATAAGACACCAGGAGAGGATGGACTCCCAATAGAATTCTACAAAACATTTAAAGACCTAATAATACCGCCCCTCCTGGATGTAATCAACCAAATTGATGAGACACAAAACTTACCAGATTCATGTAAAACAGCAATAATTACAGTGATACTAAAACAAGGGAAAGATCCACTCTCACCAGCGTCATATAGACCAATATCTTTGCTAAACACAGATTATAAGATAATAGCTAAACTATTAGCGAACAGATTAGCAGAACAGGTACCGAAAATGGTAAATTTAGACCAAACTGGATTTATCAAAAAAAGACGCACAACAGACAATATTTGTAAATTTATTAACTTAATTCATGCAGTAGAAGGAAATAAAGCACCGGCAGTAGCAGTTGCTTTAGACGCAGAGAAGGCCTTCGACAGAGTAGAATGGAATTACTTGTTCAAAGTATTGCAAAAATTCAGTTTACCGGAGAAGTATATTAATTGGATTAAAGCATTATATAAGGGACCGTTAGCGAAAGTGACAGTAAATGGACATGTATCAAAGCAATTTAACTTAAGCAGGTCAACGCGGCAGGGATGCCCACTATCACCATTATTGTTTGCGCTAGCTATAGAACCACTAGCAGAATCGATAAGAAGAGATAATAATATAAAAGGAATAAAAATAAAAGACAGGGAATATAAAATCAGTCTGTTTGCGGATGATGTGATAGTGTACTTAACAGAACCAGAACTATCAATAAAAGAACTATATAGGAAATTGAAGGAATATGGAGAAGTGTCGGGATACAAGATAAACGTAAATAAAAGTGAAGCAATGCCTATGAATAACGCGGATTTCTCAAAATTTAAGGAGGAATCCCCATTCAGATGGCAAACGCAGGCAATAAGATACCTAGGTGTGCAAATAAACAAAAATCTAGGCCAATTATATAAACTCAATTACAATCCACTAATGAAAAAATTACAGGACGATTTAGAGCATTGGAAAGAGCTACCACTAACACTGATAGGAAGGATAAACTGTATTAAAATGAACATTTTTCCAAGGATACTATACTTATTTCAGGCATTGCCAATACAACTGACAGAAAAATTCTTCAAAGAGTTAAAGAAAATAATAAGGAGATTTTTATGGAGAGGGGGGAAACCGAGGATAGCACTAGACAAATTAACAGAATGGTATAAACAAGGAGGCTTACAATTGCCAAACTTCAAAAATTATTATAGAGCCGCACAATTAAGGTACCTATCAGATTTTTATCAAACAAGGGAAAAACCAGACTGGACGAGACTAGAATTAGATAAAATAGGGGAAAAGATACCTGAACACATATTATATAAATGGGACGAAAAATTGGTACAACATAGAACTTCTCCAGTATTACACCATCTCCTCAATATATGGAAGAAGATTCATGTAGAAAGAAATAAAATAAATTACCAAATACCAAAACTAATATTGACGCAAAATAAGCTACTCCCTTTTACAATAGACAACCTTGCCTTTAGAAAATGGGAAAAAAAAGGGATTAAAAGAATAGAAAATTGTTTTTCAGGAAGTAGATTCTTATCCTTTGAACAAATGAGAGATAAGTACAATATAACGGGAGATACAGCGCTGGCATATTACCAACTGAGATCCTACTTGAAAGATAAATTAGGAAGCAACTTGAGTTTACCAGAGGGAAGTAACCTTGAATATGTGATTACAGATACAATGTTAATCAAAAGATTTATAAAAAATATGTATATTAAACTGCAAGAAAAGGAAAATGAGGAAACAAATGGTAAAACTAAACAAAAATGGGAACAAGATTTAAATATAAAGATAAAAAAGGAAACATGGGAGAAGTTATGCTCTGGAACGATGAGAAATACAATAAATACGAGGCTGCGTATGATACAATATAATTGGTTACACAGACTATACATTACACCGCAAAAGTTAAATAAATGGGACCCAACAGTATCTGATAGATGTTTTCGATGTAAAAAAGAAAGGGGAACAACAATTCATGCAATCTGGACATGTGAGAGAGTAGAAAAATTTTGGGATGATCTCAATCAGATATTAAATAAAATAACAGAAAACAATATACCAAAGAATCCAGAGATCTTTCTCCTAAGTAACATAAAAAATAAAGAATTTGGAATTGACTTGGAGGATGCACAAAAAAGATTTGTTAAGATAGCCCTAGCTGTAGCAAAAAAATGTATTATGTCAACCTGGAAATTGGAAGATAATTTGAAAATACAACAATGGTATATAGAAATGAATAAATGTATTCCATTAGAAAAAATAACATATAGTTTAAGAAATAATATTGAAATATTCGAACAAGTATGGGAGCCTTACATTAAATACAATAGCGAAAACCTACCGGGAACAAACATTACCTAAGTTGATGGAAGGAGAAGAGAAGAAAAGAATGGACTCAGTAGAATTTCTGGTGTATTTTTGTTGAATGACAACATTGTCTAACTGAATTAATGCAACCTAGATTGTATAACTAAAATGGATGAGAGGGGGGGGGGGGATGGGGGGGTGGCTTGGGAGGAGGGAGGGGGGAGGGAGAAAAAGTCACTGTAAATGTGTGGAAAAGAAAAAGTGTACATCATGGCTATTGTGATTTATGGTGTGAAAAATAAAAAATTAAAAAAAAAAAAAAAAAAAAAAAATCATTCATTTCTCTGGTCCATTTTCCTCCGGAGTGAAATTAATGCCTCAGCACAATTTCTCTGTATTGCCGCTGTTATTTAATTCATGATAACTTTCCCCATTCATCAGGTTTATATTTAAATCCGGTAGTGCGGAAGTTACATTGTAAATAATCACGGAGGTAAACCCTGCGCGACTGGATTCAGCTTAATGGAGAAATAAACCTGCGAACTGGTCTATGGTGGTGTGTGAGTACTGCAATAGGTGAATATGATTTAAATTGGTGGCATCGTTCAGAACAATTGGGCGCATAGGAATAATAGCATTAATTACTCACAGATCTTGTACCTGATACTATTCACTACGTCCCGGCTTCAGGACTGGGAAATTGGCATGGTACAGAGAAATTGGCATGGCACCAATATTTCTTGATTCACTAATGACTCCACAAGCTCCAGGATTCATGCAGCTAAACTTTAAGTGCAATATTATAGAAACTACCCGGTACTTAAATGATTGTGTGTGCAATCAACATTGGAAAAATATGAAAGGTAATACAGGTGCTCCCCTACTTATGATTTTACGATGACACAATAGCATGACTGTCATTTACTTTCATATAATGTGTTAAAGGTCATCACAAGCATCATTGATTTCCTCGTTGGTTAATCACATTTTCGGAAAGCTTACAGGGACTGTTGGGAGAAAGCAAGGTAGTGGGATCAGTATGAGGACTGATACAGTGCTGTCAATGTTAGACAAGGTACGTCTCCAATTAAGATTTTTTTTCAACTTATGCTGGGTCTGCTGGAACGCAACCCTATCGTAAATTGAGGAGCACCTGTGATGTTCTTCTATCTAAAGCCAGCTTTAGATAAACTCTTATCATTCTGACAAATCCAGGTCTAAGTCTAATTTTCCTCCAGCCTTTGAGCAAGCGCTTCCACTGCTGCATCTTACTGATCACCACCTCACCAATGAATCAGAAGACCATGGTGTATGGCACTCACTGCACAAGCAGTCTGAAAATGTGTACAAGCCTGTTCAACTTCATTTTACAAAATCAACAATCGGTTCCAGGCTCCCCAATGCTCTCTGTGGAGAGAAAATTGCCAGATTTTTACCCTTTTAATGCCCTTGGTTATGTTTGCCTCTTCTCAAAGATTACATGGCTGCACAGAGGAGCAAGGCTGAAAGTGCCTTGAAGTAATCTGTTGGCTACACGTGACCTTTAGTCAGAAAATGCATGGGCTCTTGTCTCACTTTGGGTAGTGCAGCGGTTAGTTCAACTATACTACAGTGGCACTGATGAGTACATGGATGTGAGGGGGTTGGAGGGTTATGGGCAGGGAGTAGGTAGGTGGAACTAGTTGGAGTTTCATGTAAATCGGTGCGGACTAGAAGGGCCAATATGGCCTGTTTCAGTACTGTTATTGCTATATGGTTATTATATGGAATATGGTTGTGAGCTGTGGCACAAGGCATTTTACTTAAGGCAGAACTAAAGGTTGAATATGTTTCAAGTTCTCTTGCAGAGGCTCGTGTGCTACAATGTCTGTTATGTACTCTAACAAATTGGAGGGTTGTGCCCCATACAGACAAGCAGCTCCAACTGCATTTTAATAAGGTCTAACATATTCAAAACCCATGCAAATATGGTTTGTGTTTCATTTTACAATTTTTACACTAACACAAAGGAAAGTCAGATTGTTATTCATTTTATTAAAATCTAGTGATTGGTTATATGTAAAAGCATGGCAAGAGGATCAACTAAAACCTGCCTGGGATGGTCCCTTCTGTGTACTTTTAATTACAGACACCGCAGTAAGAACAAGAGAGAAAGGCTGGACCCACATTCAAAGAATTAAACCAGCTTCTGAACCACAACATCACGACACACAGATTCAACCCTCAACCTGGCGTGCAGTTCCTCATCCTTCAGACCTGAAACTTACACTGCGCCGTGACAAAGTGCCGTAATGTTACATTTATTGTTGTATTTTTTTAACTATTTATACATTTATTGTTGTATTTTTAACTGTTTATTTTTTTAACTGTTTATTCATTTATTGGGGTATTGTTTGTTAACTGTTTATGTCACTTCATTACTCGCTATGTTTTAAGTCCTCCTGGAATAGGGGCAGCAGAGGTTACAATTGTGCTCCTTTAGAATGTAGACAGGGCATAGATTTAATGTATAGTCATAGTGGGATATGGGTTAACAAGGGATTCCAATACGGACCAGGGGAACTGAACAGCTTTAGTGGAGTACATCTAATTTGTATCTTAGCCTACACAGGTATTAAAGACAGGAGTTTTAAAGCGATAGCACAAAGGACATGGTGGGACAAAGACAGACAGAATGGTAGTCAGGATTGTACATGTCGCAGAGAGAGAGAGTTAATATATATGCTAATGTACACAGACAGGCTGCAACTCACAAGTTCAATGATACCCATGCTAATGTTAGCAGACAAGCTGCAACACACAGTTAAATCACAAGAAACAATCCCCCCCCAGCTTGGTCTCTTTTCATCACCCCGTGAAGGGGAGCACCAGTTACCAACAACGTGAGCTGCTTGACACTTTAATATCAGGCTCCAGACAGCCTTCGGAGATCGGTGGCCCTAGGGTTCGGGGCTGAAGAGGACATCAGATACTAGCCACAATTCAACGGAACCGCCTGACTACTGCTACTCGTTCGCTGCTGAAGGCAGCGTTTCTCACAGACTTCGTCAGGACAATGCTTACAAAAGTCGGGTGGTTAAAAGACACTGCTTCAATGTTTCAACGTGAATCTGCCCATGCCCATGTTCAGACGTGGCAACTTCGGACTGATGTGGGATGGACTAGACTCTTTACTGAGAACTGGAGCCTGATACTCACAACCCTAATAAGCAGCTGGACTCGCTACTCTGACCTTCATGGTGCTCCCCTACCTAAAGACTTTACACAGAGATTACAATTCGGTTATTGACCAGCTGGGTAAAACTACACCTTACACTTGAAAGATCAGTATTACTGATCTAAAAGAAAAGTGAGGAAGGGGGGGGGGGGGGGGGGATCAGTCACACTGACACTAGTAACCAAAGATCAGTATTACTGATCTAAAAGAAAAGTGAGGATTGTGAGAGATGGGAAAATTGATCTAAAATTATGAACATGGAAGAAACTAAAGTTCATCAGTAAATGGCTGTAACCAGTACAAACAGGATAAGCTTGGGGGTTAGGATGCAGGAAAGCAGAGTCAGCACGATTAACATAAGAATCTTCTAGTCTTTGTGACAAGACCATAAGACTAAGATAAGGAGTGGTAAGGAACAATAGAATGTAGGAAGTTGAGGTAGTCTGGATCAGATAAGGGTCTCCTAGCCCTGGACAGAAGTACCAAGTCCTACATATCTAATTAGCTAACCATACACAGATTTATACATATGAAATTAGCCAACCCTAGATAGAATGAGTCAACTCTGCATATCAAGAGACTGTAGCCCCGAGAATCAGGAAGGTGTGAATAAGGACAATAACATGAAGGGACACCGACAGGATACCCCCTGGTCCTCCAAGTATACTGAAATTGCACGTAGGCAGGCAGGATTGCCTAATGCCAAACCTCTCCAGCAGGAGGCAGAAGAATGTAAGGGGGAGGGTATTCCTATACTGAAATCAACTGTATAAAAGTTGGGTGAGCCCCAGTGTATGTGTGTATTCCCAGGGTAAGGGGAAGCACCCAACTTTGCATTGTTGTAGTAATAAATGTTCTTTGTTCTCAATTTTTGTCTCGAGCAATTTCTTTAAAGGTACTTTAATTTCTAACAGTTTCATCATGAACAGCTTTGGAGCTTAATAGCAGATTGCAATCATGCCATGATGGGTGTCAGCACTTTAGGCTGGTATGGCCAGAGTGAAAGTGGTGGCAGCACAATGGCTCTCATCTTAAGAGAGGCCATAAGATTTGAAATGCATGGAAGCTCTGTCCCTTCCCCACAAGGGGGATCAACAATCCTAACAATCTGCTGGAAGGAAGTGTCCTAGAGTTCTATAACTCCCACAAAGCCTTTTCCATCTGTTATGGGGGATATTAGAATGGTTATGGATAAATATGTCTTTAAAAGAGAGAGATTGTGAAGGGTTTAGTGTAGGTCATTTCACAAACAGGGTAACATATCACAAAAGACATCTCATTTAAAATGCAAGAGCTTTGCTGAAGCTAGACATTAAGGCTCCGGTTGGCTTTGCAGAAGCAATGAAGAATGCTGATCTATTGTGTTTGGGTAATAAAGTCCAGGCTCAGAAGTACTGATGGGGTTTGGACCCTTGGGGAGGTATTCTGGTTTTTACAAGCAGAGAGAGAAAAAAAAATGGCTTCTTCCCTTAGAGTGAGAGAGATAGAAGTCAGTTCTACAGCAGCAGTTGAGGCTGCAACATGGCAAGCTGGGAGGTTTGTTGAAAAAAACCATTTTGAAGAGGGATTGTGAGTTTTGAGTTCAGCGTGTTCAAAATCCTTGTAGTCCTTACAAGAGGAAATGGCTGGCTAGAGTGTTTCTCCTAAAATAAGGGAAACAAGAGGAACTCTGTGGTGACCTGGTTATCATTTGGAAAACCCATAATGGGAGGACAAGTTTCTTTGGCAAGACACTGAAGTGACTGATTGGAGGGCATCAGTTTGTGTGTGCCCAATGAGCAACAAATATCTCTCTGAAACCAATAAGAACCTTCCTGAGTGGTAACCATTTAACTTTCAGCACCAAAGCCTGGTGAAGATTCATAAATGTTAAATTCTGTGCACAGTACAAGAATTGCCTAATACTGGTGAACTTGGAGAAGTAGGAAGTGAATGATTAGACTGTGAAACAAATAATTTTCCTGAGCACATACACATTACATACAGTGCACTTAAAATTAGAAGGGGGTTAAGTTAGATTAGTTAAGTTAATAGGAATAAGTTAAAGTTTGATGTTGTTATTATGTTTAAAGAAAATTAAAAGCAACTTTTATTTAAGTAACTATTGTCTTGGTGAATTTCTATTGCTGCTGGGTTTTGGAGTCCTCTGGCCTTGTAACAAGTGGGATCTCATCCTTTTCGGATTGAAATGTTTGGAGTTTTGGGATCTTAAACTTTTGGAGTGTTTGTGATTTATTAGTTAATTGGTTTTTCCAAGCTAATTTAAAGCTCGTGTGTGTGGAAAAACAGCAGCAATGGATATTAGTACATTTTTGTTACACCCATCACCTGTGGAGTTGCAGAGAAAAGCAGAAGAGGAATTAAAGCAGACTGAAGTCAAGCATTTGGATGAGGAAAATGCAAAATGCAAAAACAGAGGATTATAGTGAAATATATAGGAAAATTTGTTGAGAAAGATAGACAATGTCCTGGAGGATAGATCTTTTGAATTGGAATTGGAGAAATTGAGGGTGAAATTAGCAAGAGAAACAGAGAGTGGTAGAAGAAATAGAGAAATGGGAGTATGAGTTCCAGAGTCAACAATATAAGGTAGAGGCAGCTGAAATATGGAGGGAGGATGATGAAATTCTAAGAAAATATAACTTGAAACAAATTGAAAGAAACAGAAGGTTTCAATTAGAGAAGTTGAAAATTGAGATGGAGAGAAGTAAGAGAATTGAGGCTGTAACTCCTGTGGAGATGTTTTTGGCTAGTAGAGAGGTGCATCTAGTTCCTCCTTTTGATGAGGGAGATATAGATACATATTTTCAGCTTTTTGAAAAGGCTACTGAGAGCTCGAGATGGCCAAAAGAAAAATGACCTTTCATGCTCCAAAGTGTATTGAAACGAAAAGCACAAATTGCATACTCCAGTTTGACTACAGAGCAAATGGCAAATTATGATACTGTTAAACAAGCAGTATTGAAGCTTATGAGTTGGTTCCAGAAGCATATAGACACAAATTTAGGAGTTTGGTGAAAACATGGAAATAATCTTATATGGATCTGGGAAAATCTCTGTTTTGACTGTTGGTGCACCTTAAAAGGAATAAATAATGAATACAACAGATGAAGAGAATTGATATTAATTGAGGAAATTAAATGGTGTGTTCCCAATGAGATCAAATTATACCTGGATGAGAAAGATGTCAGGACGTGGCAACAAATGGCTAGTAAGCCTTTTCAGAAGGTTAATGTGGAATGGATTAGAAAGCCTGAAATTAAGTCTGGGGAGAATATTAAGAAAAACAGTGAAGGTAAGAACTTCTGGATTTGTGTGTCATTTTTGTAAGAAACTTTGTAATTTTATCACAAAATGTTTTGTGTTGATAAAGAGACAAGAAATGAAGATATTACCAGAAGCGTGTATTCAGAAAGTTGAATTTAAGGAAAATGGATGTTTCATATCTGGTAAGGATGTTATGAATATATTCAAACCTTTTGTGTCAGAGGGCTTGGTTTCAGTAAAGGATGGAAATTCCCAGGTTCCAGTTTAGTCAGTGTTGTTGGAGAATGTTTTAACTCTTGATCAAAAGACAGACACAAGAGAGATGACTTTGATTAGGGTTGTTGGAGGTGATGTAGAGTCAATATCTCTGCACAAAATAGTGTTGAACTCAGAATTAGTTAAAGGACCTGTTGTAGAAGGAGTTATTTCAAAGTTATCCATCTAAGGAGGCTCATTCTTATTAAGGAATGATTTGGCAGAGGATAAAGTTGGGTCAGTTTTGAGATTAACAAATAAGCCTAGTAAGGATGATATTGAAGAATATTGTGAGATATATCCTGCATGTGCTGTAACAAGGTCTTTGTCTAAAAAAATTGATGAGAGCAGAGGAAGATCCAGTTGATAGAGACTTGTCCAGTACTTCTGAAATAGTCCAGAAGAAGAAGGTTAAATGTGAGAGTCAGGATTTCTCTTTGTCAAGGAAATAATTAATTGAGAAGCAAAATAAAGATTCTGATCTTGTTGACTTGAGGGAGAAAGATGGAGATTAAGGAAATGCCCTGTGGATATTACTTGAAGGCTGAATTGTTAATGAGGAAATGGAGACCTTGTGATATTCCTGCAAATGAAGAATGGGCAGTGATTCATCATGTGGTCATTCCTAGAATTTACTAGAATTAAAATTTAAATTTGACCCATTGTAAAACTTTGGGTGGTCATCTTGGTGTAAAGAAAACCATGAATAAATGTTTGAAACAATTTTTCTGGCCTGGTTTGAGGAAGGATGTTATAAATTGGTGCTGGATATGTCAGGTTGTGGGGAAACCTAACCGGTGTCCTCCAGTAGTTCCCTTGCAACTTATTCCTTTTGTTGGGGAACCTTTCACAAGAGTTATTGTGGATTGTGTTGGTCCCCTGTCTAAGACAAAAGCTGGGAATCAGTACTTAACTATTATGTATACGGTGTCCAGATTTCCAGAAGCTATACTATTGAGGAATATTTAAGCAAAAAAAGTGGTAAAGGATTTTGAAATGTTTTACACAGTTTTTGCCTTGCCTAAAGAAATCCAGAGTGTTTAAGGAAGTAACTTCATGTCTGGTTTGTTTCAGCAATTGATCTATGAGTTGGGAATTAAACAGATAACATCATCTTCATACCATCCTGGAACTCAGGAAGCTTTGGAAAGATTTCATTGTACTCTTAAAAATATGATGAGGATTTATTGTCTAGAAAATGGGAAAGATTGGGATGAAGGTATTCATTTACTGTTATTTGCAGCAAGAGTCTGTACAGGATTATGTTTCAGCCCTTTTGAAATTGTGTTTGGACATCAGGTTAGAGGACCTTTAATGTTGTTAAAAGAACAGTGGGTTAATGAGGATGTGCAGTTGGCCTTGCTGGATTATGTTTCTAAATTTAAAGATGGGTTACAAAAGGTGTAGACTTTGGGTCAAGAGAATTTAGAAATGGCTCGGGATAAATGAAGTGATAATTTGACAGGAAAGCTCAAGTGAGGAATCTTAAGACAGGAAATAAAGTGTTAATTTTGTTCCCAACACATGGCAATCCTCTTTGAGTGAAATTTTCTGGACCATACGAAGTGAAATCAAAACTAAATGATGTTATCTATGAGATAAACACTCCAGGTCATAGGATTAAAACTCAGGTTTGTCATATCAATATGTTGAAACCCTATTATGAGGAAAAAGCTAGTGGAGAACAGAGGTGTTAGTTGTTGACAGGGTTGAGGAATTAATGGATCATAAGATTATGGAAACAGAATCTTCTGAGGGTAACTTTAAAGAAACCTACTTCCTGTATGCCTGTCTAACTCAACAATTTTGGAACATCTGAAGGAAAAGTTGGGCCATCTTAAATCACAACAGAAGCAGCTGAAGCAGTTGCTTTTGAAATATGTATATTTGTTTCCTGATGTGCCAAAAAGGATGTCAATGATTTGTCATGATGTGCATGTGGGAGAAACAAGTCCCATAAAACAACACCCATATAAAATAAACATTCAGAAGAGTAAAATCCTGGATCAGGAGGTAGAATATACATTGAAAAATGATATTATTAGACCTTCAAACTCAGATTGTGTTCTGGTACCTAAACCAGATGGAACTGTTAGGTTCTGTACAGATTAAAGGAAGGATAATTCAGTAACTAAAATGGATGCTTATCCTACTCCAACAATTGATGGATGTATTGATAAAATTGGGAAAGCTAAATTTCTCACTAAGGTGGATTTGTTGAAGGGTTACTGATGTGTGCCTCTAACTGAGATAGGAAGGGTATTCTCTGCATTTGTGACACCATTTGGTTTATACAAATATAATGTGTTACCTTTTGGCATGAAAAATGACCCTGAAACATTCCAAAGGATGATAAATTCAGTAATCCAAGGTTTGACACATGCAGATATTTATATTGATGACTTAGTCACAAAAAGAGACACATGAAAAGAATATCTAAGGGAATTGAATAAATTGTTTGCAAGATTATCCAAAGCAAACTTAACTGTCAAGTTAGCTAAAAGTGAATTTAGACATGCTACTGTGACATACTTGGGTCATGTAGTTGGTCATGGCAAAGTTGCACCTATTCAGGCTAAAGTGCATGCAATTTCTGAATTTCCTATTCCCAATGGCAAGAAAGCAGTGAGATTTTTAGGAATGGCAGGATATTATAGGAAATTTTGCTGAAATTGTTCTTCCTTTAACCAATCTTTTGAAGAAGAGGGAAAAATTTGTATGGATGTAATTTTGTCAGAGAGCTTTTGAAAATTTAAAGGAGATGCTATGCCATTACCCTGTTTTAAAATCTCATGATTTTGACAGACCATTTTCTTTAGCAGTGGCTGCCAGTGAGGGGGAAGCAGATGCAGATTTGTACAAAAACATTATGAATTTACCATCCAGTTGCCTACTTGTTGAAAAAATTTAATGTTCATAAAACAAACTATTCCATTATTGAGAAGGAACTGTTATCTATAATACTTGCTCTGCACAATTTTGATGTGTATCTGGGTACAATCCCCTGGTGGTTTTGAATAAATGAAGAATAAAAACAGAAGATTGTTAAAATGCTGTTTAATATTACAAGAATATAATCTGAAAATTAATTATATCAAAGGTACAAATAATGTAATAGCAGATTGTTTGTCAAGATGTTAAAATTGAACATGTAAAGAAATATAAACTCTCAAGAATAGAATACATTGTTATAACATGTTATATATTGTGCAATGTTAACAGTGCAGTGATTGTAAAGCCAGTTTAGTTATAACAGAATTTTAACTCGACAATTAAAATTCCTTTGTGGGGGAGAGTATTATGGGGGGATATTAGAATGGTTATGGATAAATATGTCTTTAAAAGAGATAGATCACAAACATGGTAACACGTCACAAAAGACATCTCATTTAAAATGCAAGAGCTTTGCTGAAGCTAGATGTTGAGGCTCCGGTTGGCTTTGCAGAAGCAATGAAGAATGCTGATCTTTTGTGTACGGGCAATAAAGTTCAGGGTCATAAGCACTGATAAAATCTTTCAACAATTGGGTTTTTTACCCTGGGGAGGTGTTCTGGTTTTTACAAGTAGAGAGGAAAAAAACAAACAAGATTATTCTCTTAGAGAGAGAGAGAGAGAGAGAGAAAGTCAGTTCTACAACAGCAGTTGAGACTGCAAAATGGCAAGCTGGCAGGCTTGTTGTAAAACCCCATTTTGAAGAGGGGTTGTGAGTTTTGAGTTCAGCCTGTTCAAAACCCTTGAGTTCCTTACTAGTGTTTCTCCTAAAATAAGAGGAACTCTGTGGTGACTTGGAAGAAGAGTTTATCATTTGGAACACCCATGATGAAGCAAGTTTCTTCAGCAAGACACTGAAGTGTCTGATTGGAGGAAATCAGTTTGTGTGTGTCCAATGAGCAACAAATATATCTTTGGTAACCATTTAACTTTAAGCACCAGAGCCTGGTGAAGATTCAGAAATGTTTAATTCTGTGCACAGTACAAGAATTGTCTGATACCGGTGAACTTGGAGAAGTGGGAAGTGAATGATTGGACTGTGAAACAAATAACTTTCCTGAACATATACACATTACATACATGTGCACTTACAATTAGAAGGGGGTTAAGTTAGATTAGTTAAGTTAATAGTAATAAGTTAAAGTTTGATGTTGCTATTATGTTTAAAGAAAATTAAAAGTAACTTTTGTTTAAGTAACCATTGTCTTGGTGAATTTCTATTGCTGCTGGGTTTTGGAGTCCTCTGGGCTCATGACACATCAATGGAATACAGAGGCATAGGAGCAGAAGAGTTTAGGTGGTAAACCTTCTGTGCAGTGTTCTACTTTGAATGACTTCTACCTGTGTAGCAGTGGAAACTGAGATTTCTTTCATCAATGTCACCTTTGTAACTTTTGACATGGAGGTGAATACCACTTTCACGTTGGAATGAACAGGCTCCAGATTCCATACAAATCCATGTGCAAGTTTGAAGCTGGATTCTATAACCCAAACACTAGACATTTCCTGCAGGCTTTGAACAGAGATGATTAATACCCCAAACATCTCAATCAGAAAAAGCATCAGTCCTTATCAACAGACTACCACCAGGTCTCCTGATGCAGAATTGGTGTGTGACATTTCTTTACAGATAATTAGTGGATAAATTATCCTTATGCCCAGTTTGGTTTCTGGCCACTCCTGTTTGGTGACCCAACACTTGCAGATCCTGCCTCTATCATTCTATAATCTATGCAAAATGCTATTGTGGCAGGTTATGTTGTGTTTGTGTTGTATATAGATGTGTTTTTGGGAGATAAATTGGGGCAGCTTTTTGAGTGTAGGTCACATACAAAGACTTCAAAACAGATCTCATTTAAAATGCTGGAGCTCTGCTCAAGCTAGACAGGGCAGCTCCTGGGGGGCCTTTGCAAAAACTTTGGGGAGTGCCCAAGAGACTTCATTAATGGATTGTTGATTTGAAAAGCAACAGATGAAAGAGATCAGAGTAGTTTGGAGCCACAGGCTGTCTGGAATGCTGTTTGCTGTTCTAAGAGGGTCATGTTTTTTTTTGCAAGCAGAGCGGGAGTCAAACAGGCTGATCTCTGTGCCTGTGTGTGTATGTGTGTGTGTGAGAGAGATCAGTTCTGCAGTCTTACAGTCAGCAGCAACAGCTGAGACTGGAACAGGACAAGCTGGAAAGCTTGTGGAAAAACCCCATTTTGAAGATGGGATATGAGTTCTTAATTCAGCCTGGTCAAAGCCCTTGTGGTCCATACAAGAGGAGAGGACTGGCTGCCTAATGTTCCACATTAAATAAGTGAAACAAAAAGGAACTCTGTGGTGACCTGAAAGAAAAAGGTTATCTGGAAAACCCTGATAGGGCAAGTTTCTTCTGCAAGACACTGATGTGACTGATTAAAAGGGATCAGTTTGTGTCCAGGAACAACAAATCTCTCTCTGAAAATCAGCAAGAACCTTTCTGAGTGGTAACCATTTACCTTTCAAGCACCAAAACCTGGTGAACATCATAAATACTGTGCACAGTATAAGAATTGCCTGCAACCAGTAAACTTGGAGGAGTGAGAATGGACTGTGAACCAAAGCACTTTTCTGAACTTACACACACGTGTGCTTAGAATTAGAAGCGGGTTAAGTTAGGTTAGGAAAGTTAATAGTAATAAGTTAAAGTTTGATTCTGTTTTCATGTTTAAAGATAATTAAAAGCAACTTTTAAGAAACCATTTGCCTTGGTGAATATCTATTGCTGCTGGGTTTTGAGGTCTTCTGAGCTTGTAACACTAGATTCTAAGATAATGGATGGGAGAGGCAGATGCAGAGATATGGCTTCATCTTGATATTCTGGAAATTTATTAGATATGGATTGTATTTCTTCGATCTCTAAAATGAGAATGGCACAAGGGCATGATCATGCTGTAATGCAGGGGACAATAAAAGGGCATTGATAACTTATCTGAATCTTATAATGTTGAAGAATGCATAGAATGCAAGAAAGAGGGTTAGAAATGAATGTATGATGGTCACAAATTTTTTGACACTATCTCATCATGGCCAACATTTCTCAAATGCAGTTTAAACAATAAGAATGCACACCATCTTTTTGCAGGGGAAAAGGGAGAGTCCATGAATGATTTGCAATGTGATTTTACATATGATGTACCTGTCAGTTGAATAGTGTACATAAAGCGTAAGATAGGTGCATGAGTGTTGGAGAGTCAGAGAGGCATATGAATAATGTTGATTTTTAGGTGCAGGAAGTAAATGCAGTGCAGGGAGTAATGTGTAAGTGCAGTTTTATAGTTGTTGATGAGGGCTTTGTTGCAGCTTAATTTGACTTCAGGCATGCATGGGAGATTATTTATTTTCTTCTGCCACTGGAAGTATCTTCTGAAGCCATTGTGTATTGCTTCTTATTTCCATCCTGAAGGCTCCCTCAGCACCTGAACTTGCTGGATCATTTTATTGGAGTCCTCATCTTCCAACAATATCTTCAGGGCCAAGTGACAGAAGCAGCATATTCGCTTATGTATCAATCTTGCCAAACTTCAAAATATTGCACCATGACCTCCACCTGGAGGTTATAGTTGCTGATTACCTTCCCTTTAAAAGAGGTGGGCCTGTCCTCAATTGGCACAGCTGGTATACCGCACACTTGCACAAAGCAATAATGTGGAAATGATGTTAATTGTTGTGAATAAATTGCACACATCCTTGCATGAAAATCCTGTGAAGAGTGCACTGTAAATACAGGTATTAATGTCCCATACTTGACACATTTCAATGAACGTTTTAACACATTGAAATTAAAATTAAATATAACACCAACACTTCAGGTTCCACACCTCTATACAAGGAGGAGTAAGGAATTTGTCCATTGTCATGGCCAATGCTTCTCCATCAATTGGATTGCCATAAACAAGATCTATTTAAAGTACAATTTGTGAAATACTGTCTTTCATAAATTAGTCATCTTCTTCATTGTTCAACAGTAACCAACATTCAGAAAAAACCCTTGATTATTAATGCACACAAAAGCATCTGAGGACTTGAGCAGTGGCTACATAAATTCAAGTTCTTTCTTTCTTACTTTGCATTATTCTGTGTTTGCTTTATGTTCCAGTTACAAAGTATTAAATTCACCCAGAATGTAATCAATCAACTATAATGGAAAGCTATCACAGATCTATGTGAATCTTTATCCTGTGTTTAATTTATAATTTATTTGGAGCATTATACAGTATATTTTTATAAAACACTAAATTTCTAAGTACTCATTGTGGTCACAGAATCAGGACATTGTCATTGTTAAGTGGTCACTGAGACAAATCATGCATTCATATCTGTGTGTGTCATTAACTATTACAATAGAGCAGATGTCACCGAAATACTGTTAACTATCAGTGGCAGAATCTAAAATATACTCATTTTGACTAACTGTAGTATTTTAAAAACACTGTATTAATGTGCCATATGATATGGAATGATTGATCTATCTCTGCCCCCCTCCCCCACTGTGAAATCTTCATACCGTATAGTCACTAGTGAATTATATAATAATCCTGCACTTTGTATCTTGGGCTGGGCTATTGCTGCCTC
This sequence comes from Narcine bancroftii, assembly GCF_036971445.1. Lineage (NCBI taxonomy): Eukaryota > Metazoa > Chordata > Chondrichthyes > Torpediniformes > Narcinidae > Narcine > Narcine bancroftii. Next base: position 299,941,435 of record NC_091470.1, read on the forward strand.
ATTTTCCATACTTTAATATTTTATGTATGGGCTACATCTGAGCAAATAACTGAAATGACAAAAGGAGATAATGATAAAGTGGACAATTGAAACTTATTGCTCGTAATTTATTTAGATTTTTGAAATTTGTGGATTATCTGAGAACGTGATTAAAGTGCACATTGCAATTACTTGTGTTTATGTCTTACATCCCTACTTCAGGTTGATATGCTTTTTACGGTTTATCTTTAGCAATGTTGTTTTACTAAATTCTTTTAGCTAGGTATTGACCTCAATAACCTAGGACGACACCCAAGGCACATAGAGGTCATGGAATTTAATTATTTGGTTTTATTTAAACTCTCTGGGAATTAAATTGATAATTGGCAATAGTAGAATATCGACAAAGGTGAAGCTATCTTCATTCACTCCTGTCATCTTCACCACCACATGGATAGGAAGTGTTTAGGTTATGGACCGAATGCAAGAAATAAGGCGAGCCCAGAAGGCCACCTTCGTTGGCCTAGATGAGTTGGGCCAAAGGGCCTGTTCTTTACTGCATGACTCAAAAAACAGTGGGGGGAAGAAAACAAAAATATAGTCAATAGTTTTATTCCATACCTTGCTTGTTTTTTTACATTTTTTTGCACTGAGTCATATCAATAACAACATTCACAAATGATCACCATCAATAGTGACATTTTTTTCTTTCCCCCCTTCTTCTCTCTCCCCTTCCCCACCCACATTAAAAATCAATAAATGATAAAACACATAAAACAAAGAAATAACAAAAAAACAAATCATCTACTTTCACATATTTAAATCTTATTGAGCTTATAATTATGTTGTTTTAAGAGATGGAGGTTTGTGGTCGGGCATTCTCCGACGTATTTTATGTATGGTTCCCAAATTTGCTCAAATAATGTACACTTGTCTTTCAGATTGTATGTATTTTTTTCTAATGGAATACACTTGTTTATTTCTGTAAACCACTGTTGTATTTTAAGGTTTGTTTCCAATTTCCAGGTTGTCCAAATACATATTTTGGCGACTGCTAGTGCTATCATTATAAATTTTATTTGGGCTCTGTCTAATTTTAGTCCTAATTTTTTGTCTCTTATATTATTTAACAGAAATTCTTTTGGATCTTTTGGTATATTTTTTTTGTTATTTTGTTTAATATTAGGTTTAAATCTTCACAGAAAGTTTTTACTTTTGAGCATGTCCAAATTGCATGGAATGTTAATCCAATCTCTTGTTTGCAATGAAAACATCGATCCGATGCTGTTGGGTCCCACTCTTTTAATTTCTGAGGAGTAATGTAGAATCTATGTAGCCAGTTATATTGAATCATACATAATCTACTATTTATCCTGTTCCTCATTGATCCTATACATAACTTCTCCCATGTTTCGTTCTTTATCTCTGTGTTTAAATCTTTTTCCCAATTTTGTTTCAGTTTATACTTTATTTCATCTTCTTTATATTGCAATTTAATGTACATGTTCGTAATAATTTTTTAAAATTATCATTGTGTCTGTGATTAAATATTCATAGTTGCTATTTTCTGATAATCTCAAATTATTTCCGAGTATATCTTTTAGATAAGTTTTCAATTGGTAATTTGTAAACATTGTACTTTGTGTTATTCCATATTTATCTTTTAATTCCTCAAATGTTAATAAATTATTTCCCCAAAAAGCAATCGTATTTTCTTGATTCCTTTTCTATCCCATTCCTTGAAAAATAAATTGTCTATTGTAGAGGGGAATTAATGGGTTTTGTGTTAATATCATTTTTAGCATTTGATAATTTATCTTTTTTTCTGTATTCTTTTCCACAATTTACATATGTGATGTAGTACTGATGAATTGTTATGTTGCACCAATTTTTCATCCCATTTATAAAGTATGTGTTCTGGGATATTTTCTCCCAATTTGTCTAATTCTACCTTAGTCCAGTCAGGTTTTTCTCCTCTCTGATAAATACCTTAACTGTGCCGCCCTGTAGTAATTTTTGAAGTTTGGTAGATGTAACCCTCCTTATTTGTAACTTTTATGTTAATTTTTCTAGCACTATTCTTGATTTCTTACCTTTCCATAAAAATTTCCTTACTATTTTCTTCATTTTTGCGAAAACATTTCTCTGTCAGGGGGATTGGTAACGTTTGGAATAGATATTGCACTCATGGGAACACATTCATCTTAATACAGTTTACTCTTCCTATTAAAGTTACCGGTAATCTTTCCAATTCTCTAAGTCTTCCTGTATTTTTTTAATTAATGGTTCATAGTTTAATTTGTATAAATGTTTTAGGTTGTTATCTATTTTGATACCAAGGTAACGTATCACCTGTGATTGCCATTTATAAAGGGTTTCTTTTTAAAATTCTGAATAATCAACTTTGTTCATTGGCATCACTTTGCTTTTATTGATGTTAATCTTGGACCCTGATATCTCTCCATATTCTTTCAGTTTCATATGTAGTTTTTTTTATTGACTTATCTGGTTTTGTTAATTCTATCCAATATCCTTGAAGGCAATAAGGACAGGTTTTCTCGAAGAACAACAAAGATTTATACATCAGGATGCTCTTTATCGACTACAATTTGGCATTCAGCACCATCATCCCCTCAAAACTGATCAGTAAACTTCAAGACCTGAGCCTGAATACCACATTGTGTAATTAGATCCAAGATTTCCTCACCTCCAGACCCCAAGCAGTGAGGATTGGTGAGAGCATCTCTTTCACAAGCTACATTGGTACTGGAGCACCACTTGCTTTACACCTATGGTTTGGTACAGCAACAACACCATCTACAAATTTGCTGAAAGCACCACAGGTAGTGGGTTATATGAAAAGGGGCGATGAGTCAGCAAACAGGATGGAGATTTTAAAAACTTGGCTGAATAGTGCACCAAAACAACCTCACACTCAATATCACAAAAACCAAGAGGATGATTGTGGTTTTTAGGTGTATGATCCAGTGATCATTAGATCAGAGGTGGAGAAGATGAGCAAATTTAAATTCCTAGAGTCACGATCACAATGGACTTTTTCTGGACCAACACACAAGTGTCTCTACTTTATCAGGAATTGCAGAGGTTTTGTAGAGCATCAAAAACCTGGGTAAAGTTACACAGATGTGTGGTGGAAAGTGTGCTGACTGGCTGCATCATGGGCTAGTATGGGGGCATCAATACCCCTGATTGGACATCCCTGCAAAAGGTAGTGAAATAGCCCAGTACAAAACAGGCAAAATTCTCCTCACTATCAAGAAAATCGACATGGAATAACAGCAATTATCAAGGATCCACATCACCCATGTTCTACTCCATACTCACTGCTGCCACCAGGAAAGAGGAAGAGGTTCGTACCATCAGGTTCAGGAACAGTTGCTACCCCTCCACCATCAGACTCTTAAACAGCAAACTCAAAGAATCATTTAAGGAGTCTTACTTTGCACATTATTTATTACTGAATATTCACAATATATATTTTCTGTATTGCACAGTCAGTTTGTTTATATTTCTCTCTTTTGTATATCTAAATGTACTTGCATAGAATATTTTGCACTACCAATAAGTACAAATTCTGCCTGGCCTGCAGAAAAAGAATCCAAGGATTCTTTTATACTCTGCTAATACATTTAAAGTTGAACTTGAATTTGAACTTGATGGGTAAACATCCACCAGGACATTATTTTCCACAGAGATGGCAGTTGTCTTCACTGCTTGCCTGACGGATGCATCGATCAAGGCTTCCAAAGAGACATACTGGGGCAAGTAGGCCATATTCAAACCACATCCATCTTATTCCAAGTGAAATGTCCTACTTGCTTCCTTTGCAGCAATCTCTCATACAATTGGTTGTCAAATAATAATTTAAAAATATCATTTAAAGTTTATGACTTAAAATAATGTTCAACAAATGCAGATAAATATTATGAAACACTAGTTAAAAAAAAACAAGTAACAACACCTTTCAATTTCTGTGACGGAACTTCTTTTTTCTTTTCCTTTTTGCCTGCATTCCAAAACCATGTCTTGATTTTTTTTTCAAACTAATTTTTAAAAATTTTTGCTACTTATTTTGACAGTAGCCATGAAAAATAAGGGAATCTAATGAATTATTTTCTGTTATTGTAATTACATTTATAAATTATGTGGCATAAATTGGACATTTACATTTTTGTGCCCATTTCTCAACCACAATCTATCAATAAGAAATGTGTTTTTTTTTGCTCTGTTTAATATTACAAATTTGCAAAACAAGTCTGAGTTTGGAAGGTCCAGTTATTAAAGTCATAGAGGCACACAGCATAGGAACAGGCCCCCACATTCATGCCAACTCTCTCTACTAATCCCATCTCCCTGCACTCAGTGCATGCTCTTATGTGCCTCAGTGACTGGTGCCCTTCCAGAGACTTTTCAAATGGTGCCAGCAATCCAGCTTCAACCACTCTCTAAGGCAGTGCATTGCAGATACTCACCCTCTTACTTCCCCCAGAATCTCTTTCCCCGTATCCCAAATCTATTTCCTCTTGTTTTGTCTACTTTTGATCTGGTGAAGGTTTGCTACTGTCTATCCTATAATAATAACCTTCAATTATACGGTCCTGGAACACATTGACCCAGGTATGGAGGGCACACTCAATGTCATTCATTTTCCTAATGCAGATTAAGAATCATAGGTGCAAGGAATGAGAAGAAAAAGTGTTTTAAATAGGTGCAAAAACCTGTAAAAATAAACATACACTAAATGCAATGAAAGAAAAACTCAAAGACTGAAGCGTGAAATGGAATTTGCGAGCAGCAGGATTTCCTGTTAATGTGGCTTGTGAAGAAAGTTCATGGAAAGCTGACAGAACATCTTGATTAAAGAAGCAGGGAGCTTATCTACTCTCCACACTGTTGAGTAGAAAGCAGCTGGTGGTTACGGTGGTGTTATGAAACATTAGCATATCTTCCCTACTTTGCAAGAAAGCTGAGTTACACTGAGTGAAATGAACAGCAGATTGGTGTTTGTTTTGCAACCTTTAATTAATTAGCATTACAGAGAATTTACAATGTGGAAGTGGCATAACTAATCCATTTATTTACCTGCCACATCTTTTCCTATTTTCCTCTACAGTATTTATCCACCTTCAGCCAACTTCATGAAATGTATCTATTGGGCCTGAAATTCTGGTGTAATCCTGTCTCTGTTCCTACACATTGTTCCAAACTAAACTCACAAGGAATTTCCAAATTGGGTACAGTTTTTTTTACACTACCAATGAGTGGTAATTCTGCCTGGCCCACAGGGTTGCTTGTGATGTCATGTATGTTCTCTGACAATAAATCTGAAATATGATTCTGAATCAAATGGCACTGTCTGTAAGAAGTCTGTACTTTCTCTCCGTGACTGCATGGTTTTTCTACGGGTCCTCTAGTTTTCTCCCACATTTCAAAAGATAATGTGTTAATGGATATTTGGGTGGTGTGGGCTCATGGGCCAAAAGGACCTGTTACCATGCTGATTCTCTAAGTTAAAAAAAAAACATTTTTGCCCACAATGCATGAGAGTTTGGACAGGCATCTTTGTCAGGAGTTCCTGTAACATCCAGAAGTAGAGATCCAGATCATTACAGAAGGAGCATGTATGTCCTTCAGAAAGTCATCTCCCGGGCAAAGTGGACTTTCAGCATGAAAATGAAGGTTATCTGATAGCTGTGACAGGAACTAAATGACATAACCTGCTACAAACCCAAATCTAGACGGCAAAGCTTCACTCCCAGATGAGCTCAATACCTTCAAATTTCAGATTCGACCATAAAAGAACAAGAAAGAACTATCATTGTATGCTCTCATGTCCCCTGATGATCCTCTCCTGACCGTATCTGAGGATGACCTGGGTTGGCTTCAGGAGACTGAATCCAAGGAAAGCATCCAGTCCAGATGGAGTACCCGGTTGAGTATTAAAAATCTGTGCTAACCAACTTACCAATGCGTTAACAAATATCTTCAACTCTGGAAGGGTGTGGTACCCACCTGTTTCTAACAGGCATCAATCGTACTGGTGCCTAAGAAGAGTGTAGTAACCTGCCTAAATGACTATTGACCAGTGGCACTCACATCCACAGTGATGAAGTATTTCGAAAGGGTGGTGTTGAAGCATATCAGCTCCTGACTGAGTGGCAACATGGATCTGTTCCAATTTGCCTATCAAGGTCTATGGCAGATGCCTCTCACTGGTTCTACACAACGTCCTTGAACACCTTGTACACAAAAGATGCATAATCAGGATGCTCTTTATCAATTACACTTTGGGATTTTAAACCATCATCCCCTCAAAATTGATCAGCCAACTCCAAGACCTGGGACTCCAACACCTCACTGTGTAATTGGATCATGGATTTCTTCCCTTCTAGCCCACAATCAGTGATGATGGGTAAGAACATCTCCTGAACAATCTCCATGAGCATTAGAGCACCACAGGGCTGTGTTCTTAACCCCCTGCTCTACTCGCTTTACACCTATGACTGTGTGATTAGGTACTACAACGCCATCTACAAATTCTCTGATGATACCACTATAGTGGGTTGTATAAGAGGGGGCTATGAGTCAGCTTACAGGTGGGACATTGAAAACTTGGCTGAATGGTGCACTAACAACAACCTTGCACTCAATGTCACCAAAACCAAGGAGGTGATTATTGACTTTAGAAAGGGAAGACCAGAGGTATACAATCCAATGATCATTGGGGGATCAAAAGTGGAGCAAATTTTAGTTATTGGGAGTCACTATTTTGGAGGATCTTTCCTGGACCCAACACACAAATGGCATAATGAAGAAAGCACGTCAGCACTTCTACTTCCTCAGGAGTTTGCAGAGGTTTGGTATGACATTGAAACCCTTGAAAATTTCTACAGATGTGTGCTGACCAGGTGGATCATGGTTTGGTGTGTGAACACCAATACCCCTGAGCATAAAGTCCTGCAAAAGGTAGTGAACACAGCCCAGATCATCACAGGTAAAATCCTCCCCATCATCAAGAGCATCTACGGGGAACTCTGCCATTAGAGAGCAGCAGCAATCAAGGATCCACCCCACCCAGCGCACACTCTGTTCTCGCTGCTACCATCAGGAAAGAGGTATAGGTGTCACAAGACTCGCACCACCAGGTTCAGGAACAGCTGCTACCCCTCCACCATCAGACTGCTCAACAACAATCTCAATCAGGGGGTCATTTAAGGACTCTTGATTTTGCACTTTATTGATATTTTTTCCTCTCTGTATTGCATAGACAGTTTGTTTACATTTCTTTGTTTGTTTACATGTTAAGTACTTTTTTTTTGCATTACTAATAAATGATAATTCTGCCTGGCTGGCAGGAAAAAGAATCTCAGGGTTGTATGTGATGTCATGTATGTACTCTGATAATAAATTTTAAAATCTGACATGTGCTTGGGAGAATGATGTTGGTATTCTCTACTGAAACAAGGTCATCATTTAGGATTGCTCATCGAAACTGGAATTGATAGGTTCTTACAAATGGAAAGAGGGAAACCTGTAAGTAGACTGATTACACAGTGAAATGTTGGATTTACAGCCTATGATGGCTGTTAGATGGTTGAGATAAACATCATATGATGATGAATATTCAACCTTGGTGTAATTATTGAAATTCTATTGCTTTAGGTTAGGATGTTGGAGCCAAATACATTCAATAAGTTTGTTTAATTTGCCCTTCATATTTTATTATGCGATTCATTTCACTTACCTCAATTAAGCAATTCTACATTTAAAGAGATAATTTTGTATGGTTGATCCATTATTCTTTTCCAACTGACCCATCAAGCTTGCTCCACCATTCAATAAGTTTATCTTGCTGTGGACTCAAGCTCCATCAACCTGCTTTTCCCCCCATAAACATTAATTCCTCTACTATGCAAAAATCTTTGTTTTAAATATACCAAATGAGGCAACAGCTGCTGTTTCCTTGGGCAGAGAATTGCACAGATTCATCACTCTCAGGAAGAAGCAGTTTCTTCTCATCTTCTCAGATGCAACGCACTTCCCTGAATCTTGAGCTATATCCCCTAGTCCTGTTATCTTCCAGTGGAAACAACTTTCCTGACTCAATCATATCTATTCCTTTCATATTTTTATGTTTCTGTAGATTCCCTCTCGTTTTTCTAAATGCCAAATAATCTCAGGTGTTTCAATTTCTCCTCATAGGCTAACCCCCTCATCTCTGGAATCAACCTGCCGAACCTCCTCTGCACCACCTCGATATCTTTTCTCAAGTCAGAAGGCCAGAATTGCGCACACTAGTCCAAATGTAGCCTCAGCAGAACCCCATTCAATTGCAATAAAACCTCCCCACTCTTAAATTCATTCCACTTTCCTTCTCCAAACTGACAGATGCGTGCGCATGAATCACCAGCCTCTCTGCACAACCACATGCTGCAACTTTCACAATTTAAATAATAATCTGATTTACTATTTTTTTTATCCAAAGTGGATGATCTCGCATTTATCAACATTGTACTCCATCTGCCAGACCCTTCTTGACTCCCTTAACCTATCTATCTACAGACTCTCTTTGTCCTCTACATACCTGTAAATTGCTTTTCCAGTCAACTTAGTATCATAACTGTTCAAAATATACATGAATGATTTGGAGGAAAGCACCAAATGTAGCAAATAACTCTGCTCACCACTGACTGCCAATTGAAGAATCACCCATTTATCCCAACTATTTGCCTTCTATTGGTTAACCAAACCTTTATCTATGCACCCTCTATGCTGAATGACCTCTGCAAATCCACTTGTTCCCCTCTATCCACTGTGCTCGTTATCTCCTCGTAAACCTGCCCTTCCAGAATCCATGCTATTGCCTTTCCAGGAACTACATTTTCAACAAGTTAATTTCTTCTAGATTTTTTGTGGTTTTCTGTCTGCTGAAGATTCAGCTGCGCTGGGTGGGTCACGTCTCCAGAATGGAGGACCATCGCCTTCCCAAGATCGTGTTATATGTCGAGCTCTCCACTGGCCACCGTGACAGAGGTGCACCAAAGAAAAGGTACAAGGACTGCCTAAAGAAATCTCTTGGTGCCTGCCACATTGACCACCGCCAAGTGGGCTGATATCGCCTCAAACCGTGCATCTTGGCGCCTCACAGTTTGGCGGGCAGCAACCTCCTTTGAAGAAGACCGCAGAGCCCACCTTACTGACAAAAGGCAAAGGAGGAAAAACCCAACACCCAACCCCAACCAACCAATTTTCCCCTGCAGCCGCTGCAACCGTGTCTGCCTGTCCCGCATCGGACTTGTCAGCCACAAACGAGCCTGCAGCTGACGTGGACTTTTTACCCCCTCCATAAATCTTCGTCCGCGAAGCCAAGCCAAAGAAGATAGATGTAAATATATATGATGGGAGCAGCATGGTTAGTGTAGTGGTTAGCCGGGTTCAATTTGGCACTGTCTGTAAGGTGTTTGTATGTTCTCCCTGTGTCTGTGTGGGTTTCCTCTGAGTACTCAGGTTTCCTCCCCCCCTGCAAATACACAGGGGTTGTAGGTTAATTGGGGTATTTTGGCAGCATGGGTTCATGAGCTGGAAGGCCTGTTCCCATGCTGTGTATTTAATTAATATACTTTATTTGTATAAAATAATATGCGCACTTCTATTGACCAATATGAAACATTTTAATTATGGACATCAATGCCAATTTATTTTTTCCTTCAGGAGTGTTTTTTTTATTGAAATGAGTAAAAAAAATCCATTTACAAAGCTGAGATACATTTTAATTACACAACGCTTGTGCAATGTAACAAGTAATAGTATTGGTGAAAATAATGAAATTTAAGGCAGACAAGCCTTCAGGACCTGAAACGTACAATCTCAGGATGGTGAGGAAATTGGAAGTACATTAATTTTCCTAAATTTCCCAAGTCCTCAGATTCAGATATTTCACCCTTGGTTTGGAAGTTGGAAGTACCATTATTATTTAAGAAGGATATGAGAAGAGAATCAGATTGGCATACTGACTGATTGGTTTTGCATGTATCCGCTGAAATGGCTCCAACAAACTGATCAAAGAATCAGCATGGATTGCAATGTGGACTAATCCAATTTTGCCCAAGGTCACAAGAACCATCCAGATGCATATTTAAGAATGTTGCCTCTACACAAAGGGTTGTTTGAAGAAATTAGGTACAGAACAAGTAACCATGTGAAATGGTCAATAATTTTTTGATCTGTTGACAATATACAATAGGGAAAGCAACATCTCTGATGAGGACAATATGGCAGATGGTGTTCCATAAGCAGCTGATCAGCAGTTTAACTTCTTTACCATATATATTTTAATCTCCCAGTTGAGACCACATCTGGACTACACTGTACAGTGTAGGTGTCTTTAGTTAGAGAATAATTTTAATATGGTGGATGTAGTTCAGAGAAAATTTATAATACTAATACCCCAATAGGGTGGATTATTTTATGGGGAACAGCTGGATGGGATGGGATTTGACTGCTTCGTTCAAGATGTGGAAAGAATGATTCTCCATATTAGTGAATTAGAATTTGGGGTCACTATTTAAAAATAGAGAGTCAACCATTTAATGCAGATATGAGACAAAGTGAGGGTTCTACATTTTGGAACTCTTTTCCTCAGATTATTCAAGATGTTATTAAATATCAGACCAAGTTTGAGGGGCTCTTTCCTTGTTACTAAATCATATGAGATATGGATTTGCATCCAAATTTTCAGACAACATTAAACTTGGAGACATGACAAGTTAAGTAGAAACTTGTAAGGAATTTGTACATTCTCCACTTGTCTGTGTGGGTTTCCTTCCATCCTTCAAAAACATACTGGGGTGTAGGTTAATGTGGTGTAAATTGCGCAGCACAGACATGTAGGGCCAAATTGGCCTGTTACAGTGCTGCATGTCTAATTTTTATTAAAAAAATTGTTTGGTTATGCCCTCCTGCTTCATCCCACTCACCAGCCTTATGACAATACCATCGCTTCCCCACCACCCACCAAGCCACTCCCATCCATGCAGTTATCCAAGTGATTCTTAAAGGAAACTAGCATACCTGCTTCTATTATGTTGTCAGGCAATTCCATATGTTGGCCACCCTCTGGAGATCTGTTACCTCACATCCCTTCTAAATCCCATCCCCTCACCTTAAAGTTGAGTCCTCTCAGTGTGGATTCTCCTGCTTGGGGAAATTGTTGTTCCTAATAATCTTATCCATTCCTCCCATTTTATAGACCTTAACTCCCTACAATGTAAGGAAAGCATGCCAAGTTTTTCTAATGTCTCACAATAACTAAATTTCTTCAATCCTAACAACTTCCTCAATGTCTTTTTTAAAAATCATTTCCAGTTATAATATACTTCCTATAACTAGGCAACCAAAATGGCACCCAATATTCCAAGTGTGGCCTCAACAATGCCTTGCATAACTTCAACATGATGTCTCCACACTTGCATTCAATGCCCTAACTGATGAAGGCAAGTGTTCCAAATGCTCTCTTCATTACTCTGATTACCTGTGCTGCTATCTTTAAACAGCTATGTACCTGTATCCCTAGGTCTTTTGGACTGTACCATTAACAGAGTAAATTCTTCCCTGGCTTGACTTATCCAAAGGCGGCATCTTGCACTATTCCTAGTTGAGCTGCATCTTCTATTCCTTAGCCCGTCCTCCATCTGATCTAGATACCAGGTAACCTTCTTCATTATCTCCTGTAGCACATATTTCTGTCATCGGCAAACTTATTTCCAAAGTAGTACTGAACCCTGAGGTACCCCACTGGTCATGATCTTCCAGATTGAAAATCTGCCTTTTACAACCACTCTTTGACTTCTACGACTGAGCCAATTTTTTTATTCAATTGGCTAAATGTCCTCCTATCCCATGTGCTGTAAGCTTCCATAGCAACTGACCATATGGGTCCTTATCAAATACTTTAAAATCTATATAAATGACATCAACTGCCTTGCTCTTATCTACCTTCTTTATCATATCTTCATAAAATTTTATCAAGTTCATGAGACACTATTTTCAACACACAAATCCATGTTGGCTTTTCCTCCCACTGTAGAACACACTAACATGAAACATAGTTAATCCTTTGTGTTCTTTATTTAATCTAAAATGGTTCTACCATGTCTTATAATACAAAGCTGTTATTTGACATCATGTGTATGCGTGCCCATAACACTTTTCTCCTCCAGAAAACAAACAAAAATAAACTAATACCAACAATAAAAGTCAGGGGCAAAAAGTAAATTACTAAGCACAGTACTTGTCAATCAATCATGGGACTTAGTCCTTAAAATGTAACAGAGGACGCTTCTTGCATTTAGATCTCCTCGGTGATGGAAGATTTGGTGGACATTTTGACTTCTCAGGAGAACTCTTTGGTCTTTCCTGGAAAATTTTCAGTCTCACAGGATAAAGTACAATCTCCTCATTGGCTGACCCCAGAGATTGGGTCGTTACTGTTGGGATGTCTGTGAAGCAGGGTCAGATCCAACATGTGTTCATTAGCATAAATCGATTTTGGATCTGGTGTGTCAAAAATATTGTGTACCTCAGAAACGGACCCTGGAATATCTATTACTCTCAATTGGTCGATGTGTCATTTCCATATCATTTCTCCCACCAGAGTATGAACATGGGCACAATATTTTCAGAAGTACTCCTCTTATCCATGTTTTTTTTAATGTTTTCAGTAATCTCTCACCAATACTTGTTGTCCAACTTCTAGAGTTCTGGTTGGTTACCATGAGATATTGATTGCTGAATACAATGCCCCATGTTTGGGTGCACCATGGAAAGTATAATTCTTGAGGTGTGTCCAAACATCAGTTGTGATGTTTTGTTGTAGAGTGAGGGATTGTCCCATATCATAACAGAAAATTTGTGATCCTGGGGCGAGGCAAGATGGCGTAGGGAGCGGACGTGCATTCCCGGTCTCCCCCAGGCAGTTATATAAATATTCGTTTTAAGAATATTTATTTTCTGTTAAAAGTCTTTGTTTTGTTTATCAATTGTTTTTAGTTTAAAATGGCAACAAAGATTAAGGAAAATAGAGTTCAAATACAGAACAAAACTACACTCTCCGACTTTGGAAGAAACTCGGCCTACTTGCCCAGACAGAACCACGGAGTCAAGGCTGGAATTTTCTTAAGAACGGAGCTCATTAATTGGACTGTCGGATAAGCTGGCCTTGGACACCCCTCTGAAAGATGTTTAAAATGGCAACAAAGATTAAGGAAAATAGAGTTCAAATACAGAACAAAACTACACTCTCCGACTTTGGAAGAAACTCGGCCTACTTGCCTAGACAGAACCACGGAGTCAAGGCAGGAATTTTCTTAAGAACGGAGCTCATTAATTGGACTGTCGGATAAGCTGGCATTGGACACCCCTTTGAAAGATGGTGATGAATATTGATTTGAAATGTTTTATGAAGATAAATTGCAGTAATTGGCATTGGTTGCCCGTGAGTTTTAAAAATCCAGATAACATTAAAGTTTATTAGTGATTTTTTTTGGATGGAATATCGGAAGGATGAATTTATTATCTATAAATACAGAACAAAATTACATTCTTTGACTTTGGAAGAAATTTGACCTATTTGCCCAGACAGAGCCGGAGTTGGTGCTGGAATTTTCTCAAGAACAGAACTTATTAAAGTTGATTTCGGACTCCTTTTTGAAAGATGGCGACGAATGTTGATTTGAAATATTTGAAATATTTTCTGAAGATAAACATATATATGGAACTCCTTGACCTGCAATAAGGTTTATCAGTGATTTTTTTTGGATGGAATATTGGAAGAGTGAATTTATTATCTGTGAGTATGCATACATTGCAAACAGATTTTAATAGTTTTGAAAAGGTTTTTTTTTAAACTAAACAACAAGATCAGTTTAATATTGAGAAAATTGGAAAAACGGAAACTTTGTTATTAAATTTGGAAATTCAGTAGAAAGAAACTATGAATAAGATTGATGATTTATAAAATTAAAGTCGAAGGAGCAATGTCCAAGAAGAGTTAAAAATTTTGAATAAGTTTTTCTTGAAAATAAACAATAATTTCAACTTAACATTGAGAAGATTGACAAAGTGGAAAATTTGGTATTAAATTGGGAAACACAGAAGAAAGAACTTATGAATAACATTGATGCTTTAGAAGATCAAGACCGAAGGAATTATGTTCAAGAAAATTTTAAAAGATTTGAAAAAAACTTTTTTTGAAAGTAAGCTACAAATTCAACTTGAGACTGAGAAGAATGGAAGATTCGGTGTTGAACTGGGATGTTCAGAGGTGTTTTAATTCAGTGGATGAAATTCAGGAAGACTTGAAAAAAAAATTTAAAAAAACTTTTATTGATTGTAAACAGTGTTGGGAGGGTGGAAAGGGTGCAAAATTTAATATCAAGTTTGGATTTTCAAAAAAAAGAGTTTATGAATAAGATTGGTTAAATTGATGGACCGTGGTTTAATGGATATAAGAAATGATGATTTTTCGGTTTATACGTGTATTTTGTCTGCCTGGGGGGGGGGGGGGGGAGGGGGTGGTACTTCTGCTCCCGAAAGTCATATGCCACTTGTGGTTTATACCACACCCATTTGCGTTTTTGGGAATTCGGCAAGGTGGTTTCCTAAGGGGTTAGGGGAGGTGGGGGGGGGGAGGGGTGAAAATTAGAAAATTATTTAGTATCTATTATGTAATATTATACTAAGTCAATTTGAAATGAATGTATAGAGATACTATAAATAAATTTCAAAAAAAAAGAAAATTTGTGATCCTGTGATGCCATGTTATGTTCGACAACTTCTGGGCCTTCGTGGCTTTTTAAAAAGTCTATATAAAGCGTTCTGCTTCTCCATTGATAGGGTGGCAATAAAATGTGTCTTATATTGTTTTTTTTGCAGGAATTGGTTGAAAGCATCAGGTACAAATTGCCGTCCATTGTCAGGGACCAGTTCTATTGCCAAACCTTATATTGTGAAAATAATCCTTAGTCTCGCAAATGTTTTTTTCTGTTGTTGTTGTCTGCATTTGGGATACCATAGGCCATTTGGAGTGTGCAACCACCACAATCAGAAATGTTTCACCCATAATGGACCAACGAAATCAATGTGAATTTGATGCCAGGGGTATGAAGCCCATTTCCAGGGGTTAACCTGCTTGGGGTCCTTTACATTGCATTTCTTGGCAAATGTGACATCTCCTCACGGTCTGTTCAATGTCCACGTCCATTGACAGCCACCAGATATGCATGTGCACTAGGGACTTCACTTGGACCATCCCTGGATGATTGTTGTGGAGTTTGGCTAACACGGTTCTTGTCATTTCTTCAGAATGATTGTTATTGTTCCCCACAACTCTCTTCAATTGATATTTTATGTGTCACATAAAATAAAGTTTTAATTCAGGCCTAATCCTCTCAGCTTTGGGCCATCAATTTAATGAGAAGTACAAGTTCTTTGATAAGGTTGCCTCATTTCATACCTCTTTACTGATAGTTTTTGCTGTGATTGGCAAATGTCAAGGTTGCATTTCATTTAATGGCTGTGACCTCTGCCGTCCAGATGATCAATCCTTTTATTTGTTCTGATCCTGGTAGAGGTAGGCACGACAAAGCATCCTCATGGCAGTGTTCCTTCCCTGGACTATGTTTTAAATCGTAATCTTATGTTGCGAGCTGCATTGCCCATCTTTGAATTCTTGTGGCCGCTAGTACCAGAATTCCTTTCTTAGACCCAAGATTAAACTCAGCGGCTTGCTGTCTGTCACTAAGGTGAACTTTCTATCATATATGTATTGATGAAATCTTTTGACACCAAACATTATGGCCAGTCCTTTCTTTTCCAGTTGTACATAAGTCAATTCACAGGGTGTTAAAGAGCGAGAAGCATAAGCTACAGGTTGTTCTCCTTTTTCTGTGACCTGTGACAATACTGCTCCTAAACCCACTGGTGATGTATTGATCGCCAGGGTCACTTCTTTGCCTGGGTCATAGTGAATGAGAACATTATCTTTAGAGGTTAGGATTTTCTTGAACCGCTTGAAAGTTTTCTCTCTCTTTCTGAGGTCCAACATCATTGTTGATCGTTCTTTAGTAGTTAGTTAAGTGGACATGTTGGGGATGTGTTTTTGATAATGGTTTACCAAACCTAAGAATGATTGTAATTACGCTTGATTCAATGTGCCCTGCGGATGGCTTTATTACCTGGTGTGTACAACCAGACTCCTTCATGGTTGAATGTAAATCCAAAATATGTAACTGAGGGTACCATAAACACACATTTGTCTTGACGTAGTCTGACCTTGGCTTCCTTCAGTCGGGTTAGTAATTTTTCCAGTTTTGCCAAGTGCTCTGTGTCATTGTGACCAGTAATGATAATGTAGTATAGGTAACATCCCACATTTATTTCATGTAAAAACTTATGTATTATTGATTGAAGTATCCCAGGTGCTGCTAATATTCAGTATGGCATTCTGTAATACAGGAACAATCCTAAGTGAGTATTCCAATTCAAATTACTGATATGCTTGTGATAAATCCAATTTTATGAACCTCTTACCACCATTCAATGTTTGAAGAGTCTTCTGGGAATTAGATATTGTGGTACTTGCAGAGCTTGATTAATGATGACCTTATGGTCATCACAAAATCAAATTTTGCCATTGGACTTTCTAACAGGAATTATCGGGGCAGCCCATTCACTGTTTTGGAGTTTCTCAATGATTCCTTCATTTTCCAGTCTGTGGAGTTCAGCTTCAATTCCCTTCTTCATCGCAAAAGGAGCCGTCCTTGGTTTGAAGAATTTGAGGTTGGCCTCCAGTTGCAAGTGCAGTCTGACCTGGACTCCTTGGATTTTCCCCTGGTCTTTTCCAAATACTATCTGGTACTTTTAGAGCACTTATTCCAGTTTTGATTTCTGTTCTTGCTCAGTCTGTACATTTTTTTATTGCCCCAATGTCCTTCTAATCCAATTAGATTTGTGACATCCAATCTCTTCCAAACAAAGCGGGTCCCTTTGTGTCCACAATGTAAAGGGGTAATCTTTTAGAGGTCTGTCCCTTATATACAACGTCTACCTTGCATTTTCCCAGTACTTTGATTTTCTCTTTGGTGACCGTTTTCAACACCATGGCAATTGTCCCACCTTGAGATTAGGTAATGCTCTTTGGCATTAAGGACACTGCGGTCCCAGTGTCCAGTTCTACCTGAACTAGTTCATTGTTAATGTTAACAAGATTCAAGATTACTGAATTGTGGTTTGTCACATTATTAACATACATTACTTCCATCACCTTGTCCTCTATAGAGCCACTTGGGTCATTGCTCGGACTTTTATCGGAATTTTCCTCTTCTCCCTTGAGGTTCCTCACCTCGTGTGTTTTATTTCTTGACTTCTGATTTCCCTTCTTGGGGTGATCCTCCTTTTGCTTATTTTCCCTTTTCTTTGGGCATCTGGACTTAATATGCCTCTCTTGGTAGCAGAGGTAACATTTGGCTGTTTTGTAGAAACAGTTATCTGGACTGTGATTACTTTATCTGCAGCAGAAGCATTCTCGATGTTCCATTTTCTTTATTTGATGTTCCCACTGCTCTCCTTGTATAATACCCTGGTGGTGGTTGGCCATTTTGAAATTCAGTGCTATTTCATGTGCAACATCAATGTCTAATCATCTTTTACTCAGTAATTGTCGTTGAGCGTTGCGGTTGGCTAGACCGATGACCAGCATGTCCTTTAGGCATCATTTAAGAATATTCCAAACTCACAGGTTTTTGATAACCTACACAATTCCGCCATACATTGGTTCATGGTTTTGCCTGGTTTCTGCTTTCCAGTCCAAAACTGGTATCACTCTGCTATCACTGTTGGTCTTGGGGACAGATTTCCTCCCACTATACACAAAGCGTGTATACACTAGGGATTTTGCTTAGAAATTTTGCTTTTTTTTCTTAAATTGCTCTCTGCATCTCTTATTCCCCAGATGGTACAAAACAAATTGAATATTTTAACATACTCATTCCAATTTTCTGATTCCTTGTAGTCTTCAAAACATCCTGCTGTCATTTTTGGCTTCTTTTTGTTTCACTGTGAATGAGCTTCAGCAGCTCAAGGTCATTGTAGCTTCAATTTAAAATCTTCTTTTCTTCTCTTCCAACATTTGTAGTGTGGGATAACATTTATTTTTATCCTCGTTGCTAATTTACTGTATATTCCACCCACTGTAGAATGCACTCTCATGAGACATGGTTAATCCTTTGTTCCTTTATTTAATCTAAAATGGTTGTACTGTGTCCCACAATACAAACCTGTTATCTGATGTCACACACATGCATGTTCCATAACAGCTTTCCTTGATTTTCCCTTGGACATCCAAACATCTCTCATAATCCTCTCCAGCAGCTCCCCCCCCCCCCCCCCCACATTGATACCAGACTAATGGGTCTGTAGTCACTCAGATTGTCTTTACAGCACTATTCAAATAATTTGCCATCCTCCAGAACTTCTCCTGTCCTCAGTAATGAGTTAAAAAAAATGCCTGTCAAGGCTCCAACAATTTCCTTCCTGCCTTCCCATAATGTTTTGGGATGCAACTGGTCTGGACCTGGAAATTTATCCACAGTGATTCAATCCAAAACTGCTAACATCTCTTCACTACTGATGCATCTCTCTTCTCTCCTCACACTCCTACTCCACAGTAAATACATTCACAAAATATCAATTTAAGATTTTCCCCATCTCCTTTGGGTCTACATATTAAATTGATCCTTATCCTAAAGAGGGCCTATTCTTTCCATTGTGACCCTTTTGTTCTCATTATATTACAAAATACTTTTGTATTCTCCCTCCTCAATATCTACCAAAGTCATCTCAAAACTCTTTTAATCATCCTATTTCTATATTTCACCTTGTACTCAAGGGATTCCCTTTAATTTCTTTACGATGTCTGATATACACCTTTTTATTTCTCATATTTGCATCTACATCTCTTGTTGTTCAGGGTTCCTTTACCTTGCCAATCCTGCACTTTACCTGACTGGAAACGTGTTCATGATGGATGTTATCACACTCTTATATGCCTTCCCTTTAGCAGTCAAACTCATACTATCTCAAATTTACATCCTGCCTAATCATGTAGAAATTGACCTTGACCCAATCTGGGATTCTAGCTTTAGGAACAGAGTTGTCCATTAAAGCTAATAGAATTATGGGCACTGGTTCCAAAGTGTTCAGTCATCAGACCAGCTACATCCTCCAATACAAGCTCCAATGTTACCCCTTCCCTCATGGACCTATCCACATATTGCTGTAGAAAATTCTTTTAGATACACTTATCAAAGTTTGCTCCATCAAATGCCTAACAATTTGGCATTTCCAGTCAATATTGGGCAAGTTGAAATAATCTACAATAACAACTCTGCTATTTCTACAGCAATTTCTCTATATTTTTGATCCTCAAGTGACAGTTTGATGGGCTACAGTATACGCCCTTCAAGGTGACTACTTCTTTTTGCTTCCTGATTTCCACCCTCTCTGCCTCAAACTATATTTCTACAGCAATATTCTCTCTAAAGACTACTGTTATCTTCTTTGACAAATACTGTACAGCAAACCTCACCCCCCACCCCCCCGTCCTTCCGTCGACCACACTCCTGTTCACCTCACTTCCCACTGCTATTCTTCTGCTATTTCTTATGATTAAAAAACATAAGAAATAAGAGCAGGAGCAGGCAATTCAGCTCTTCAATTTAATAAGCCTGATCTGGCTGTGCCCTTATGGTGGCACAGTTTACAGTCATAATAAGATGCTTTAATCTCTATCAATCTTGTCTGAGGTGTGAATGGTAGATTTAATGAGGTGAGCAGCTATTGATTTAGTTGTGAATGTGATACTACAGTATATACCTTTCAAAGGGTAGCACAATAACAGGGTCTTAGGCAGATCTTTCTTGCTTTAGAAAAGAAGGCACAGGTTTATTGTCATTCTCCATCTTACAGCATTCAGGGCTCTGTCTCATTCTGATATTATAGGATGCTTGCAAATCGCATCATTAATTGTTATTGTGGCAGGAAAGATGTTATGTTTATTGTATCTGATAGTATACAGAATTATAGTTACCAAAATTGATGAATAGGGCTGCAGAACTTTCTTTTTTTACAAGGTGCAACTATTAGTGTCATATGCACATCGGAGTTTGCTTGAAAGATGAGGACTTTTGACAATTTTTAAATTGTATAACTGGAGACTTAATTCTTGGTGTTTTAGTTGAAGCTGGGCATGAATTATTTAATTACGGTTAACTTGGCACAAGGAATTCTATGGGCACTCAGAGAAAAGAACAGGACAGGGCAAGTTTATAGTCATTGAATGGAATGGGGAAAAAATGTTTAAAAATTATAGTCCTTGAGGACTGGGACACTGTTTTAAATTTGATTCATGATTCTTCTGTGCGTGACATTGTTTTTTTCCAGTTCAAAGTGGTGCATAGAGCACATATTTCAAAACTTGCACTATCTCGCTTTTATTCTGATATTGATTCATTATGTGATAAATGAAAAATTTTCAAGGCTTCATTGATACATTTATTTTGGAGTCGCCCTAGTTTAGAAGATTTTTGGAAAATTTATTTTCAAACTTTGTCAGTCATTTTTAAGGTCAAATTGGAACCCTGCCCCTTAATTGCTCTCTTTGTTTTTTCTCAAGAAGAGGAAATAGTATTGACTTCACCTCAGAAGTGAATTTTCGTGTTGACCTCATTGATAGCTCGACGGGCAATTTTGATGAAGTGGAAAGACAGTACTCCACCTTCTCATACTCAATGGTTACAGGAGGTCATGGCCTTCCTAAGTTTAGCAAAAATTAGATACAATGTTAAAGATATAAAAGTGAATTTTTACAAGACGTGGGGCCCATTCATGGAGTACGACCCAAATTTAATGAATTAGAGTGTTTGTGTGCTCCTGAGCAGTGCTGACTGGTTGACCAATGTCGTCTTTTTTCCTAAGAATGCTAATTGTGCAAGTTAACCTTGTTCAGAGGGAGGTGTTTGATTAATGGGGGTGTTTCTCTTTCTTTTCCTTTTGAGATATTCTGTTGAAAGGAGTTTGATTGAGAGGAGTACACACAATCTACATATGTATTATTTAAGTGTTATTTGAGAATTACAAATTGTTTGTATTTTCTTATCTTTCAATCTATGCATTGGATCCACATGTGTGTATTTTTTTATTAAACACAATAAAGATATTTTAAAAAGAAAAATGATAGCGCTAGCGCTTGGGAAACAAATAAATGCCACATCTATTGAATTTTGTGCACTGAAGAATTCCAATGCAGTCAGAGGTGGTTCCCACAAAACCTTGGTGAATTCTGTTTTTAATCACTCGGACTATGGAAATGATTAAAAAGATGATTTTGCCCAAATTGTTTAAGTACTGGCATCAGGGAGTCTGCCTGTTTATCCCTATAATCACGGGAACGTAGCTCAGTGCAGCATCATTTACCTTCCAGTCAATGTCCAGAGCTGGGGGAAAAGAGACAGAAAGACGTACCAGGAACAGCTGCAGCAACAGCACCAGCAAAAGCAACAGGCGTTGGAGCCACGGTTCCCAGCACCTTGCTGTGGCTGCGCAGAGCCCGGCATCTCCTGCTGCACCGATGTCTGCCGTTTGCGCATCTCCATCCGCTCCGATCCCATGGGCTGCAATGAAAGCAGGACGTAAACAGAGGAGACTATAGAGAAGCAGTAAATAAAAATCATCTTCTGTTCACTTCTCCTTATTGGCTCTGAATAACCAGGCTCTTAATACATAGTGCTAAAATAATTATCACTCTTGTAGATTTCAAACAGCAAACTATCTTGATGAAAATCACGTTTATTAATATGTTTTCGTTTGTTGAAATGAGTTTGAAAGTTTTTTTTGAGTATTTTATTTAAAACATTTTTCCATACATGTTATTAATTAATTATTATACAATAAGTATTCAAACTGAGAAAATTTTCATTCATTACGTGATGGCTATAATCCCTCTCCTCCCTCCCTTAAAGAATAATATATGCATATAAATATATATAAATAATAAAAAGAAAAATAATATAGTATCTTATTTGCCCAGAGTATTGCCCCCTCCCACCCCACAACACATTGGAATTCAATGGATTTTATATGAATATCTTCATTTTAAGGAAGAAGGTTAACACAGGACATTTCTACATATTTATACCCAAAATTTGCATATGCAGGTTCCAAATTTGCAAAAATATAGCATATGTATGTTGAAAATTATGTGTAATTTTCTCTAAAGGGATACAGCTTTGAATATTTGCATCCATCTTCCCATATCTAAATACGAGTCCAATTTCTAAGTCACTGCAATACATTTCCTCGCTACGGCCAATGCTATTTTAACAAATTTCATTTGATACGTCGACAATTTTAATTTGAATCTTGTTCCTTCTATGTTTCCCAATAGAAATAAATATGGGTTTAATGGAAATAGTATATCTATAACATGTTCTAAAAGTTTCATAAATCCAGCCAGAAAAGTTTTACCTTAGGACATGACCAAGTTGAATGTAAAAAGGTACCTATCTCTTCACCACACCTAAAGCATTTATCTGATATATCTGATCTCATTCTATTCAGTTTCTGTGGTATAAAAACATTATATTAAAATAATCTATATCTTATATTAATAGTGTTTGTCATACTATCTTGACCATCTTTGCTCATCAATTGTCATATTCAGATCTAACTCCCATTTCTGTCTAGATTTATGCACTCCCTGTTTAATAGTTCCTTTTTGCAATAAAAGATATATTGCAGAAGTAATTTTCTTTGACATTTCCTCTCCTAATAAGAGTTTCCACCTCACTACAAATGGGTAATCACATTTCTAAACCTAACTTCTCATGAGATTGAAATGGGCCAAGGGAATTAGAGGAACAAATTTGTAGGGAGATAACGTATATGTGTGAAAATCATAGGGTAGTGATTATGGGAGATTTTAACTTCCCACACATTGATTGGGATACCCATACGGTTAGAGGGCTGGATGGGCTGGAGTTCGTTAAATGTGTTCAGGATTGTTTTCTAAATCAATTAGTAGAAGAACCGACTCGGGATGGTGTAATACTGGATCTCCTGTTAGGGAACGAACTAGGTCAGGTAGCGGACATTAATGTTGGAGAACCAATTGGGTCTAGTGATCATAATTCTGTTAGTTTTAGGGTAGTTTTAAGGAAGAGCAAGGAGAGGCCTAAAGTCGAGGTTCTGGATTGGAAAAGAGCAAATTTCGAAGGAATAAGAAGGGATTTGGGGAGTATTGAGTGGGACAGGATATTTTCAGGTAAGGATGTTAATGAAAAATGGAGGATATTCAAAAAAGAAATTTTGAGGGTACAGAGTAGTTATGTCCCAGTCTGGATCAAAGGAAAGGCTGGAAGTCATAGGGAGGCTTGCTTTTCGAGGAATATTGGAAATTTGGTTAGGAGAAAAAGGGAGGTGTACAAGAGGTATAAAGAGCAGGGAGCTGAGAAGTTGAAGGAGGACTACAAGGAGTGTAGAAGGAATCTTAAGAAAGAAATTAGAAAGGCCAAAAAAAGGCATGAAGAGGCTTTGGCTAACAGAGTAAAAATAAATCCAAAGAGTTTCTATAAGTACATTAAAAGTAAAAGATTAGTGAGAGATAAAATTGGACCCCTTGTAGATAGCGAGGGTAGGCTGAGTGAGAAGTCTGAGGAAATGGGGGAAATTTTGAATGATTTCTTTGCCTCGGTATTCACTAGGGAAAAAAATGTTGAACCAGTTGAAGTAAAGAAAAATAGTGGGGAGGTCATGAAGCATATAAGGATAACTGAGGAGGTAGTGATGGCTGTGTTAAAAAAGATAAAGGTGGATAAATCTCCCGGACCGGACAAAATATTCCCTAGGACACTCAGGGAGGCTAGTGGACAGTTAGTGGGGCCATTAACGGAGATATTTAGGATGTCACTGGTCATGGAGGTAGTGCCAGAGGATTGGAGGGTGGCTCATATTGTTCTGCTGTTTAAGAGAGGGTCCAAATGTAAGCCTGGAAATTATAGACCTGTGAGTCTGATGTCTGTGGTGGGTAAGTTGATGGAAAGTGTTCTGAGGGATGCTATTTACAAATTTTTGGAGGTACAGGGATTGATAGGGAGTAATCAGCATGGTTTTGTCAGGGGTAGATCATGCTTGACAAACCTGATTGAGTTTTTCGAGGGGGTTACAAAAAAGGTTGATGAAGGGAAAGCTGTGGATGTTGTCTATTTGGACTTTAGTAAAGCTTTTGACAAAGTTTCCCACAGGAGGTTAGGAAAAAAGGTGGAGGCATTAGGTATAAATAAGGAGGTAGTGAAATGGATTCAGCAGTGGTTGGATGGAAGATGTCAGAGAGTAGTGGTAGAAAATTGTTTGTCCAATTGGAGGCCGGTGACTAGTGGAGTTCCTCAGGGTTCGGTCCTGGGTCCACTATTATTTGTTATATATATTAACGATCTGGATGTAGGGGTAGAGAATTGGATAAGCAAGTTTGTGGATGACACAAAGATTGGTGGTGTTGTGGACAGTGAGGTAGATTACTGTAGATTAAAAGGTAATTTAGGAAGGCTGGAGGTGTGGGCTGAGAAATGGCTGATGGAATTTAATACAGATAAATGTGAGGTGCTACATTTTGGAAAGGCAAATTTAAATAGGTCATATACATTGAATGGTAGACAATTGAGGAGTGCAGAGCAACAAAGGGATTTAGGAGTTATGGTAAATAGTACCCTCAAGGCTGATACTCAGGTAGATGGTGTGGTGAAGAAGGCATTTGGAATGTTGGCCTTCATAAATCGGAGTATTGAATTCAAGAGTAGGGAGGTTATGATGAAATTGTACAAGGCATTGGTGAGGCCAAATTTGGAGTACTGTGTACAGTTTTGGTCACCAAATTATAGGAAAGATATAAACAAAATACAGAGAGTGCAGAGAAGGTTCACGAGAATGTTGACAGGATTTCAGGGTCTGAGTTACAGGGAAAGGTTGTGCAGACTGGGGCTTTTTTCTCTGGAGCGTTGAAGATTGAGAGGGGACTTGATAGAGGTGTTTAAGATTTTAAAAGGGACAGACAGAGTAAATGTGGATAGGCTTTTTCAATTAAGAAAGGGGGAGATTCAAACTAGAGGACATGGTTTAAGATTGAAGGGAGAAAATTATAAGGGGAACATGAGGGGAAATTTCTTTACGCAGAGGGTGGTGGGGATGTGGAATGAGCTTCCAGCAGACGTGGTCGAGGCGGGATCATTGGTTACATTTAAGGAAAGACTGGATCGTTACATGGATAGGAGGGGACTAGAGGGGTATGGAGTGGGTGCTGGTCAATGGGACTAGGAGGGTGGGGATTTGCTACGGCATGGACTAGTAGGGCCGAACTGGCCTGTTCTGTGCTGTAAGTGGTTATATGGTTATATGAGATTTTATAGCCAATAATCTTTGCATCATGTTAACAACCTGCTACACTGAACAAATAGTTATATCGTTGGAATTCTAGAAGACTTAGTTCACATGAATTGTTTGGACTGAAAAGTAGCCATCATAGCTGTAAGCAGACATTACCAAGCCAGGCAGCATGGCTAATAATGATGAAGATTTAAATGACCTGGGTAGATGGACACAACAGGGTAAATGGAACTTGATCAATAGAAATGTGTAGTAATTATAGAAGGGCAAGGGAATTTATAAAAGAGGTGATGAGAGAAATGTACAGAAACAGGCCTTTTTTTGGCCTATCTCATCCATGTAACCTTGATGATAATGTTAATGAATTTATTGTCACATACATTGTAGAATGTACTTATGCATCAAAATTCTTACTTGTTGCAGCAGAACAGGTATTTGTTTTCAATCTATAATATTAAATTAAATTGAATTTAAAAAGACAATAAATACATAAGATAGATAGATAATAATTATTCACAGTAATCCTCCTGCAAAAAAAGTTAGTTGTAATAATGCAG
Source organism: Narcine bancroftii (assembly GCF_036971445.1). Taxonomy (NCBI): domain Eukaryota; kingdom Metazoa; phylum Chordata; class Chondrichthyes; order Torpediniformes; family Narcinidae; genus Narcine; species Narcine bancroftii. The sequence goes on from NC_091470.1 coordinate 299,967,480, forward strand.
ACAATCCTTTTGTGTGTCAGAGCAGTCCCTGATTAGTGTAACTAGGGGAAGTTTGAGCCTGATAGCTGTTGGAAAGATACTGTTTTTGAACCTAGTGGTGCTATTTTTCAGGCTTTTGTACCTTCTGCTTGAAGGGAGCAGTGAGAAAAGGTTGTGACCAGCTTGGTGGGGATGGGTCCTTTACGATGTTGGCTGCCTTTTTGAGACAGCACCATTTGCCCTCCTAAGGCCTGTATACATCTATGTAATTCCTAACCAAGACCCTGTCTGTCTTTTAAATCTTGCAATTGTAGGTGCCTCTACCACCTTCTCTGGCAGCTCATTCCAGGTAACTATTGCCCTTTGTGAAGAAAAACGTACCCCACTGAACTCGTTTAAATGATCAATGTTAGGAAATTTAGATGCAAAAAAAAAGAAAAGATCACTCTTAGAGCATGTCCACAAATCCTTAAAGTTAGCAAGATAGATAGTCTTGAAGAAAACCTCCAGGATAGATGCATTTTTTTTAGCTCAAAACAAAGAGTTGACCAATAAGTCACTTTAGAATGTCATTTAGCTCACAGCTGGAATTCTGTGCTTGTTTCTGTTCACTAGGGACATGAAGAATGTAAAAGCACTAAAGGGTGAAGAGAGGTGTGTACACATTCACAAGATCACAAGATGAAAGAACAGAAGTAGACCTCTTGGCCCATTGAGTCTGTTCCATGTCTCTACCCTAAGCTGAACTATACTCATACCTAGTACAAATTGCCAGCCTTTTCCCCATATCCTTGATGCCCGACCAATTAGATAATTATCAATCTCCTGCTTAAACTCTCCCAGAGATTGGGCCTCCACCACTGTATGCAGCAATGAGTTTCACAAATCCACGACCCTCTGACTAAAGAAGTTTTTTCTCATCTCTGTTTTAAATGGATAACTTCTAATTTTAAGACTGTTCCCTCTTGTCCTTGATTCACCCACCAAGGAAATCATCTTATCTACATCCACTCTATCAAAACCTTTCAAAGTTCGAAATGTTACTATGAGATCTTCTCTCATTCTTCTATACTCCAATGAATACAATCCAAGAGCTACCAAATGTTCCTCGTACGCTAGCCCTTGTATTCCAGGAATCATCCTAGTAAATCTCTTCTGCACTCTCTTCAATAACATCATATCCTTTCTAAGTTAGGGGGCCCAAAACTGCACACAGTACTCCAAATGAGGTCTCACCAGTGCCCCATAGAGCCTCATCAATACCTCTTTATTTTTATACACTATTTCTCTTGAAATGAATGTCAACGTAGCATGTGCTTTCTTTACTGCCAATCCAATCTGGTCATTAACATTTAGGTTTCCCTGCACGAGGATGCCCTTGTCAGAAGAATTATAGTTCTCAGGAGAGAATGGGATTGCCTGGGTATGGATTGCTTTCTTTGGAACAAAGGAGACTGATGGAACATTCAAAAGTCACGAGAGGCTAAGACAGAGTGAACTTGAAGGGTACATTGGCTCTAGCAGAGAGGTCATTAACTGGAGATAAAGGAAACATCATTACTGGAAGGGTTGGAGGGGATTTGAGAAAAGAAAGGACAGTGGTAGCAAAAATCCCTAAAGTACTCTTTGGATGTTTGACGAGACAGTTTTAGAACTGATTTTGGTTGCTCAAGTACCTTCAAAAGCCACACTATGCACCATAATGAACAATGAGTGTTTTCTCCAGTATTTAGGCTCAAGGATCTTCATTCAATTATTGAACTGAATTATTAGTTTCAACCTATGGCCATGCAGGAATAGATTGGGGACCATTCAATAGGAGGTAAAGGATGCCCATCTATAAATAGTCCAGTTCTAGAAAGTCATAGAGTCATAGCGTCTAACAATATAGAAAGAGACCCTTAAGTCCACTGAGTCTGTGCCAACTAATCAAACATCCATTTCCACTAATTCCACGGTAATCTTGTTTTATTATCTTAACATTCTGAGCAGCTTCTCTCATCGTCTACTACTTGCCTGCACAGTGGGTGCTATTTACAACAAAGTAACCAAAGAATTTTTCAGGCGCAACACATTTTCCCAAGATTGCATTGATGAATAATGGTTTCGTGGACTCAGGATTTCCAAAGTGAAATGTGTGCAATGACTTTTATCTTGGGCTATCTCTCCGTGGATGTTACACATTTACATTGACTCTTAACTTCCTGGCGACAGCATCTTTCCAACTGTGGCCAAATGCACCAAATACAATCTTAGTTTAGTATACCAGGCAAGAAAGTTAATAAGGTGCTGTGAGAAATATTTTCATCAAAGGTTATGAAAATAGAGAAAACTCTATCTTTTGCAGCCATTAGTTATGTCCAAGAATGAGCTTGATATGATTTTGATGGTAAGAGAACTGAGGGAATTGGGGATCTGAGAAGATACTGTGGTTAGGGATCAGCTATCTTACAAAATGGTAAAACAGGCTTTAAGGGGTATTATGTCCCACTCCAGTTTTTATTTCTTATAATGTGAAGCATTCTGTTTTCCTGCCCTGCAGTTCATACTTTAATTGTGATGCGAATGATATAAATTAAAATAAAGCCATGTAAATCAAAATAGACTTCAAACCCAAGTAAGGTTTGTCAGTCTGAGAGAAAATAAACCAAATAAATAAAGTCGAATGACTTTTCAAAGTAAAATTCTTAAATCCTCATTGGGAAACAAGGAATAACAGACAAAGAAAGAAGGCAATAATGATAAAATGTTAATTTTGGTGGATGCCTTGGATATCATAATAAAATCCTGCACGTTAAAGCACATTGCTTGGATTCATGCTACATAAACTTCTTTATGTTGATCCAATTCATACTCTGCCTGTTATGAAAGATAAGGAACCAAATAATTTAGATTGCCCATCAATTGACATCAAGCTACAGGAAGGAGTTCTGACCAGATCCATATTTTGATTTATATATATTATTCCATTTGCTTCAAGTTTATTGGACGTGTTATTTTCATTTGATTGAATTGATTTAATAATCTCAATTTTTAATTATGTTTTCAAGAATTCAAAATGTTGACATTTTCAGTTTTCTTGCTTTTTTAATAAAGCCCCCAAATCGAAATCACAAAGTTGCACATATTCAATAAGTTCAAAGATTATTTTTTTCACTAAATATAACTTCAAGAAAAGAAAGCATTATTTTGTTTTCACAACACTAAATGTCATACTTGATTCATATCAATCTATATAATTTATTACAAGATCAATACCACAATTGATACATTAAAAATCCCATTTTAAAATGGTTAATTCCAAATGGGGAAAAAAAAAGTATCACCAACCATGTCATCTAACATTAGTTTCTTCTTTAATTTTTTTTTGGGAAGGAAAACTTAATTTACTCTCAATATTATTAATATTTGGATTAAATACAAAACAAAGATTAAAATATGAGTTTTTTTTGTACATAATGAGCAGCAAGAGAAAAACAGCTGATTAGGGACCAAATTTATATTTATTATCCCTAATGTACATCAGAAAAATAAATATACAGTACTCAAATCACTTTTTGAAAATCTCTCCTGCTCCAGTCGAATTATTGTACATTATTCCAATTGTAAAAAATAAGAAGTTCAAAAACAACACCTGAAGGTTGTTCACAGATGTTTTAGGATCAAGTATTTTCTGGAAATAATTCCAGACTATGAATCTCAATTCAAGATTCAAGGTTCCTTCATTGTCATGCAATAGTAAAAAAAACATACAAGGTTACACAGCATTTGCCTTCTGCCTGCCCTAAGGCAAAGAGTCACCATTAGTGTTGTCCAGTGTCCCTCAGGGTAAGAGAAAAAGAGAAGCAATACAGAGTTCCTTCCAAGTCAATGAGTGTTTGTGGATTCACCTCCAGCAGTCCTGCAACGTCTGAAGCTGTACAGACTCCTGCGCGGTTCATTGGCAACTCGAACTCCAGATCCAAACCTCTGACGTGATCTGGAACCCTTCAGCACCTGAAGTCCTTCTGGAGCCTCTTTTACCCTCAGCACCCTCTCGAATTCCAGCTCCGATACCTGGTCTCCAGCATCCCATGCGTATTCCCTGACCGCAAGTCACCCACAGCCACTGAGCCCCTTGCTGATCCGCTACTGTGGCCATCTTTGCTGTAGGGTCAACTCCTTCTCCTTCTCAAAATGGGGGGGGGGGGGGGTGGGGGCCGGGTGGTGGTGGACTCTCTGTTTCTGATGCTCTGTGCCTGTCCACTGCTCCCTGGAGTCTGCAACCTCTTGTGTGTGCTGCTGAGCACAGGCCTCTTGGGAATAGATCTCCTCGGTGGCAGAATTTTACTTACAAACTCCACCAGCTCCTTTAATAGCCCATTGACAGCCTGTATGTATCTATTGGCATTAGGACTAGGTGGTTGAACCCTTTGGAGCAGGGCTGTGCCCCCGCTCTCCACTCTGCACAGTGGCGGCACTGCCATGAAAACAGCTCCGGCAGTGCTGCCATTTTATTAAATGAGGGATATCTTTTGTCTGAGGCTCCGTTATGTTTGGTTAATGCAATTAATTTTATCCTGATGCATTGCATCATAGAATATAGTAATCAGTAGAAGGCACAGCTTTCCAGAAAAAATAGTTTGTTAAAATATGACTAAATATTGGAACTATTTGAGAATATGATTGAAGGTTAGAAAAGATGGTTGTAATATTGAGCTAACAAAATAACCTGCCACATTGAAGTATTTTTGCTGAAGAAAGTAAGAAATTGACAGAACAGAATATTGATGACAGCAACGTTAGATTGAAATGCTATTACTAAGATGTTATTTGCGAGTTTTATGTAAACATTTGGAAGAATCAATATGCTGCAAACTATGCACGGCTTGCAGGATAGGACAGGATTAAGACAATTTTTTTGTGCCTTCGTATCTTCTTGCCACAATTCTTTTTTGTCTTTCTGTAACTTGTATTTTAAGGACTTGCTCTAATGATATTAGGACTTGTTGGGCCCGTATGCAATTTGTATCACTGGTAGGTAAGGTAGTCAAAAAGATGTTTGGCATATTGACCTTCATCGGTCAGAGTACTGAGTATAGAAGTTGAGAGGTCATGCTGTAATTGCATAAGATGTTGATGAGGCTACATTTGGAGAATTGAGTTCATTTTTGGTCACCGTGCTATAGGAAAGATATTGTTAAGCTGGAAAAGAAGCAAAGTAGCTTCATGAGGATGTTGCTAGGACTCAAGGACCTGAGCTGTAGGGAGAGGATGAACAGCTAGGGCTTTATTCCTTGGAGCGCAGCAGGATGAGGAGTGTAATGGATAAATATTTGGGAGAATTTTGGTAAGATTAGTGGGTTACCTACATACATACACACATTTTAAAACAGATCTTATTTGAAAGACTGAAGAATTCATATTCAGTAACATTGCAGGATATGGAGAATGTGATGCACATTTCACAAGTAATTGAACTGACATCATAAAATGAAAGACCTTTGTTTTGGAGGAGACAAACTGGCGACAAGTACCTTTCTGCAAACTGCTCACGGAAAGGCCACTCCTGGGTTTTGTTTATCTAAGACAACATCTTGACCAAGGAGAAGAACTCCTGTTGTTTGCTGGAGAAGGTGGGGGTTTTGTAAGCGAGAGAGTCACATGGGATTTCTGGCAGTTGGCAGTTGGAGAGAGAGAGGGACAAGTTAACAAGCTCTCCCAGCTAGTGAGTCTAACACTGAAAAGAGAATGAACAGACACGGCTGGAACAAGCCAGGAAGAGCTGGTTGGAAACAGAAAGTTCCAGAGCAGTGGATGGCTGGAAGTGCTATCTGTCTGATATTTCTTTTGTAATAAGAGGAACAGAATGGAACTCTGTGGTGGCCTGAAAGAAAGAGGTTACCATCTGGAAAACCCTGATGGGGCAATTTCATCAACGAGACATTGAGGTGACTAATAGTGGTACGTCAGTTGTGGAAATCCTGGAACAACAAATCTCTCTCTCTGCAAACCCTACAAGAACCTTCCTGAGCGGTAAACATTTACCTTTCGAGCACCAAAACCTGGTGAACTTTATACATGTTAAATTCTGTACACAGTATAAGAATTGCCTGCATCCAGAGAACTTGGAAGAAGGAGAAGTGAGATTGAACTGTATGTGTGCAGGGGAGAAATAAAAGAGGAAGAAGATATGTGTGCAGGGGAGAAATAAAAGAGGAAGAAGATATGTGTGCAGGGGAGAAATAAAAGAGGAAGAAGATATGTATACAGGGGAGAAATAAAAGAGGAAGAAGATGCGTGTGCAGGGGAGAAATAAAAGAGGAAGAAGATATGTGTGCAGGGGAGAAATAAAAGAGGAAGAAGATATGTGTGCAGGGGAGAAATAAAAGAGGAAGAAGATATGTATACAGGGGAGAAATAAAAGAGGAAGAAGATGTGTGTGCAGGGGAGAAATAAAAGAGGAAGAAGATATGTGTGCAGGGGAGAAATAAAAGAGGAAGAAGATGTGTGTGCAGGGGAGAAATAAAAGGGGAAGACGATATGTGTGCAGGGGAGAAATAAAAGGGGAAGACGATATGTGTGCAGGGGAGAAATAAAAGAGGAAGAAGATATGTGTGCAGCGAAGAAATAAAAGGGGAAGATGATATGTGTGCAGGGGAGAAATAAAAGAGGAAGAAGATATGTGTGCAGGGGAGAAATAAAAGGGGAAGAACATATGTGTGCAGGGGAGAAATAAAAGGGGAAGACGATATGTGTGCAGGGGAGAAATAAAAGAGGAAGAAGATATGTGTGCAGGGGAGAAATAAAAGAGGAAGAAGATATGTGTGCAGGGGAGAAATAAAAGAGGAAGAAGATATGTGTGCAGGGGAGAAATAAAAGAGGAAGAAGATATGTGTGCAGGGGAGAAATAAAAGAGGAAGAAGATGTGTGTGCAGGGGAGAAATAAAAGAGGAAGAAGATATGTGTGCAGGGGAGAAATAAAAGAGGAAGAAGATATGTGTGCAGGGGAGAAATAAAAGGGGAAGAAGATATGTGTGCAGGGGAGAAATAAAAGAGGAAGACGATATGTGTGCAGGGGAGAAATAAATGAGGAAGACGATATGTGTGCAGGGGAGAAATAAAAGAGGAAGACGATATGTGTGCAGGGGAGAAATAAAAGAGGAAGAAGATATGTGTGCAGGGGAGAAATAAAAGAGGAAGAAGATATGTGTGCAGGGGAGAAATAAAAGAGGAAGACGATATGTGTGCAGGGGAGAAATAAAAGAGGAAGACGATATGTGTGCAGGGGAGAAATAAAAGAGGAAGACGATATGTGTGCAGGGGAGAAATAAAAGAGGAAGACGATACGTGTGCAGGGGAGAATTAAAAGAGGAAGACGATATGTGTGCAGGGGAGAAATAAAAGAGGAAGTAGATATGTGTGCAGGGGAGAAATAAAAGAGGAAGAAGATATGTATGCAGGGGAGAAATAAAAGAGGAAGAAGATATGTGTGCAGGGGAGAAATAAAAGAGGAAGACGATGTGTGTGCAGGGGAGAAATAAAAGAGGAAGAAGATGTGTGTGCAGGGGAGAAATAAAAGAGGAAAAAGATATGTGTGCAGGGAAGAAATAAAAGAGGAAGAAGATATGTGTGCAGGGGAGAAATAAAAGAGGAAGAAGATATGTGTGCAGGGGAGAAATAAAAGACGAAGAAGATATGTGTGCAGGGGAGAAATAAAAGGGGAAGACGATATGTGTGCAGGGGAGAAATAAAAGAGGAAGAAGATATGTGTGCAGCGAAGAAATAAAAGGGGAAGATGATATGTGTGCAGGGGAGAAATAAAAGAGGAAGAAGATATGTGTGCAGGGGAGAAATAAAAGGGGAAGAAGATATGTGTGCAGGGGAGAAATAAAAGGGGAAGACGATATGTGTGCAGGGGAGAAATAAAAGAGGAAGAAGATATGTGTGCAGGGGAGAAATAAAAGAGGAAGAAGATATGTGTGCAGGGGAGAAATAAAAGAGGAAGAAGATATGTGTGCAGGGGAGAAATAAAAGAGGAAGAAGATATGTGTGCAGGGGAGAAATAAAAGAGGAAGAAGATGTGCGTGCAGGGGAGAAATAAAAGAGGAAGAAGATATGTGTGCAGGGGAGAAATAAAAGAGGAAGAAGATATGTGTGCAGGGGAGAAATAAAAGGGGAAGAAGATATGTGTGCAGGGGAGAAATAAAAGAGGAAGACGATATGTGTGCAGGGGAGAAATAAAAGAGGAAGACGATATGTGTGCAGGGGAGAAATAAAAGAGGAAGACGATATGTGTGCAGGGGAGAAATAAAAGAGGAAGAAGATATGTGTGCAGGGGAGAAATAAAAGAGGAAGAAGATATGTGTGCAGGGGAGAAATAAAAGAGGAAGACGATATGTGTGCAGGGGAGAAATAAAAGAGGAAGACGATATGTGTGCAGGGGAGAAATAAAAGAGGAAGACGATATGTGTGCAGGGGAGAAATAAAAGAGGAAGACGATACGTGTGCAGGGGAGAATTAAAAGAGGAAGACGATATGTGTGCAGGGGAGATATAAAAGAGGAAGTAGATATGTGTGCAGGGGAGAAATAAAAGAGGAAGAAGATATGTATGCAGGGGAGAAATAAAAGAGGAAGAAGATATGTGTGCAGGGGAGAAATAAAAGAGGAAGACGATGTGTGTGCAGGGGAGAAATAAAAGAGGAAGAAGATGTGTGTGCAGGGGAGAAATAAAAGAGGAAAAAGATATGTGTGCAGGGAAGAAATAAAAGAGGAAGAAGATATGTGTGCAGGGGAGAAATAAAAGAGGAAGAAGATATGTGTGCAGGGGAGAAATAAAAGACGAAGAAGATATGTGTGCAGGGGAGAAATAAAAGAGGAAGAAGATATGTGTGCAGGGGAGAAATAAAAGAGGAAGAAGATGTGTGTGCAGGGGAGAAATAAAAGAGGAAGAAGATATGTGTGCAGGGGAGAAATAAAAGAGGAAGACGATATGTGTGCAGGGGAGAAATAAAAGAGGAAGACGATACGTGCGCAGGGGAGAAATAAAAGAGGAAGAAGATATGTGTGCAGGGGAGAAATAAAAGAGGAAGACGATATGTGTGCAGGGGAGAAATAAAAGAGGAAGACGATACGTGTGCAGGGGAGAAATAAAAGAGGAAGACGATATGTGTGCAGGGGAGAAATAAAAGAGGAAGACGATACGTGTGCAGGGGAGAAATAAAAGAGGAAGAAGATATGTGTGCAGGGGAGAAATAAAAGAGGAAGACGATATGTGTGCAGGGGAGAAATAAAAGGGGAAGACGATATGTGTGCAGGGGAGAAATAAAAGAGGAAGACGATACGTGTGCAGGGGAGAAATAAAAGAGGAAGACGATATGTGTGCAGGGGAGAAATAAAAGAGGAAGACGATACGTGTGTAGGGGAGAAATAAAAGAGGAAGACGATACGTGTGCAGGGGAGAAATAAAAGAGGAAGACGATATGTGTGCAGGGGAGAAATAAAAGAGGAAGACGGTACGTGTGCAGGGGAGAAATAAAAGAGGAAGAAGATATGTGGGCAGGGGAGAAATAAAAGAGGAAGACGATATGTGTGCAGGGGAGAAATAAAAGAGGAAGACGATACGTGTGCAGGGGAGAAATAAAAGAGGAAGACGATATGTGTGCAGGGGAGAAATAAAAGGGGAAGAAGATGTGTGTGCAGGGGAGAAATAAAAGAGGAAGACGAGATGTGTGCAGGGGAGAAATAAAAGAGGAAGAAGATATGTGTGCAGGGGAGAAATAAAAAAGGAAGAAGATATGTGTGCAGGGGAGAAATAAAAGAGGAAGAAGATATGTGTGCAGGGGAGAAATAAAAGGGGAAGAAGATATGTGTGCAGGGGAGAAATAAAAGAGGAAGACGATATGTGTGCAGGGGAGAAATAAAAGGGGAAGACGATATGTGTGCAGGGGAAAAATAAAAGAGGAAGAAGATGTGTGTGCAGGGGAGAAATAAAAGAGGAAGAAGATATGTGTGCAGGGGAGAAAAAAAAGAGGAAGAAGATATGTGTGCAGGGGAGAAATAAAAGAGGAAGAAGATATGTGTGCAGGGGAGAAATAAAAGAGGAAGAAGATATGTGTGCACGGGAGAAATAAAAGAGGAAGAAGATATGTGTGCAGGGGAGAAATAAAAGAGGAAGAAGATATGTGTGCAGGGGAGAAATAAAAGAGAAAGACGATATGTGTGCAGGGGAGAAATAAAAGAGGAAGACGATATGTGTGCAGGGGAGAAATAAAAGAGGAAGAAGATATGTGTGCAGGGGAGAAATAAAAGAGGAAGAAGATATGTGTGCAGGGGAGAAATAAAAGAGGAAGACGATATGTGTGCAGGGGAGAAATAAAAGAGGAAGACGATACGTGTGCAGGGGAGAAATAAAAGAGGAAGAAGATATGTGTGCAGGGGAGAAATAAAAGGGGAAGACGATACGTGTGCAGGGGAGAAATAAAAGAGGAAGACGATATGTGTGCAGGGGAGAAATAAAAGAGGAAGAAGATATGTGTGCAGGGGAGAAATAAAAGAGGATGTGTGTGCAGGGGAGAAATAAAAGGGGAAGACGATACGTGTGCAGGGGAGAAATAAAAGAGGAAGAAGATGTGTGTGCAGATGAGAAATAAAAGAGGAAGAAGATATGTGTGCAGGGGAGAAATAAAAGAGGAAGAAGATATGTGTGAAGGGGAGAAATAAAAGAAGAAGAAGATATGTGTGCAGGGGAGAAATAAAAGAGGAAGACGATATGTGTGCAGGGGAGAAATAAAAGAGGAAGAAGATATGTGTGCAGGGGAGAAATAAAAGAGGAAGAAGATATGTGTGCAGGGGAGAAATAAAAGAGGAAGAAGATATGTGTGCAGGGGAGAAATAAAAGAGGAAGAAGATGTGTGTGCAGGGGAGAAATAAAAGAGGAAGAAGATATGTGTGCAGGGGAGAAATAAAAGAGGAAGAAGATGTGTGTGCAGGGGAGAAATAAAAGGGGAAGACGATATGTGTGCAGGGGAGAAATAAAAGGGGAAGACGATATGAGTGCAGGGGAGAAATAAAAGAGGAAGACGATGTGTGTGCAGGGGAGAAATAAAAGAGGAAGAAGATATGTGTGCAGGGGAGAAATAAAAGAGGAAGAAGATATGTGTGCAGGGGAGAAAAAAAAGAGGAAGAAGATATGTATACAGGCGAGAAATAAAAGAGGAAGAAGATGTGTGTGCAGGGGAGAAATAAAAGAGGAAGAAGATATGTGTGCAGGGGAGAAATAAAAGAGGAAGAAGATGTGTGTGCAGGGGAGAAATAAAAGGGGAAGACGATATGTGTGCAGGGGAGAAATAAAAGGGGAAGACGATATGTGTGCAGGGGAGAAATAAAAGAGGAAGAAGATATGTGTGCAGCGAAGAAATAAAAGGGGAAGATGATATGTGTGCAGGGGAGAAATAAAAGAGGAAGAAGATATGTGTGCAGTGGAGAAATAAAAGGGGAAGAAGATATGTGTGCAGGGGAGAAATAAAAGGGGAAGACGATATGTGTGCAGGGGAGAAATAAAAGAGGTAGAAGATATGTGTGCAGGGGAGAAATAAAAGAGGAAGAAGATATGTGTGCAGGGGAGAAATAAAAGAGGAAGAAGATATGTGTGCAGGGGAGAAATAAAAGAGGAAGAAGATATGTGTGCAGGGGAGAAATAAAAGAGGAAGAAGATGTGTGTGCAGGGGAGAAATAAAAGAGGAAGAAGATGTGTGTGCAGGGGAGAAATAAAAGAGGAAGAAGATATGTGTGCAGGGGAGAAATAAAAGAGGAAGAAGATATGTGTGCAGGGGAGAAATAAAAGGGGAAGAAGATATGTGTGCAGGGGAGAAATAAAAGAGGAAGACGATATGTGTGCAGGGGAGAAATAAAAGAGGAAGACGATATGTGTGCAGGGGAGAAATAAAAGAGGAAGACGATATGTGTGCAGGGGAGAAATAAAAGAGGAAGAAGATATGTGTGCAGGGGAGAAATAAAAGAGGAAGAAGATATGTGTGCAGGGGAGAAATAAAAGAGGAAGACGATATGTGTGCAGGGGAGAAATAAAAGAGGAAGACGATATGTGTGCAGGGGAGAAATAAAAGAGGAAGACGATATGTGTGCAGGGGAGAAATAAAAGAGGAAGACGATACGTGTGCAGGGGAGAATTAAAAGAGGAAGACGATATGTGTGCAGGGGAGAAATAAAAGAGGAAGTAGATATGTGTGCAGGGGAGAAATAAAAGAGGAAGAAGATATGTATGCAGGGGAGAAATAAAAGAGGAAGAAGATATGTGTGCAGGGGAGAAATAAAAGAGGAAGACGATGTGTGTGCAGGGGAGAAATAAAAGAGGAAGAAGATGTGTGTGCAGGGGAGAAATAAAAGAGGAAAAAGATATGTGTGCAGGGAAGAAATAAAAGAGGAAGAAGATATGTGTGCAGGGGAGAAATAAAAGAGGAAGAAGATATGTGTGCAGGGGAGAAATAAAAGACGAAGAAGATATGTGTGCAGGGGAGAAATAAAAGAGGAAGAAGATATGTGTGCAGGGGAGAAATAAAAGAGGAAGAAGATGTGTGTGCAGGGGAGAAAAAAAAGAGGAAGACGATATGTGTGCAGGGGAGAAATAAAAGAGGAAAAAGATATGTGTGCAGGGGAGAAATAAAAGAGGAAGAAGATATATGTGCAGGGGAGAAATAAAAGAGGAAGACGATACGTGTGCAGGGGAGAAATAAAAGAGGAAGAAGATATGTGTGCAGGGGAGAAATAAAGGAGGAAGACGATATGTGTGCAGGGGAGAAATAAAAGAGGAAGACGATACGTGTGCATGGGAGAAATAAAAGAGGAAGACGATATGTGTGCAGGGGAGAAATAAAAGAGGAAGACGATATGTGTGCAGGGGAGAAATAAAAGGGGAAGAAGATGTGTGTGCAGGGGAGAAATAAAAGAGGAAGAAGATATGTGTGCAGGGGAGAAATAAAAGAGGAAGAAGATATGTGTGCAGGGGAGAAATAAAAGAGGAAGAAGATATGTGTGCAGGGGAGAAATAAAAGAGGAAGAAGATATGTGTGCAGGGGAGAAATAAAAGAGGAAGACGATATGTGTGCAGGGGAGAAAAAAAAGGGGAAGAAGATGTGTGTGCAGGGGAGAAATAAAAGAGGAAGACGATATGTGTGCAGGGGAGAAATAAAAGAGGAAGAAGATATGTGTGCAGGGGAGAAATAAAAGAGGAAGAAGATATGTGTGCAGGGGAGAAATAAAAGAGGAAGAAGATATGTGTGCAGGGGAGAAATAAAAGAGGAAGACGATACGTGTGCAGGGGAGAAATAAAAGAGGAAGACGATACGTGTGCAGGGGAGAAATAAAAGAGGAAGAAGATATATGTGCAGGGGAGAAATAAAAGAGGAAGACGATACGTGTGCAGGGGAGAAATAAAAGAGGAAGACGATATATGTGCAGGGGAGAAATAAAAGAGGAAGACGATACGTGTGCAGGGGAGAAATAAAAGAGGAAGAAGATATGTGTGCAGGGGAGAAATAAAAGAGGAAGAAGATATGTGTGCATGGGAGAAATAAAAGAGGAAGAAGATATGTGTGCAGGGGAGAAATAAAAGAGGAAGAAGATATGTGTGCAGGGGAGAAATAAAAGAGGAAGACGATACGTTTGCAGGGGGGAAATAAAAGAGGAAGAAGATATTTGAGCAGGGGAGAAATAAAAGAGGAAGACGATATGTGTGCAGGGGAGAAATAAAAGGGGAAGACGATATGTGTGCAGGGGAGAAATAAAAGAGGAAGACGATACGTGTGCAGGGGAGAAATAAAAGAGGAAGAAGATATGTGTGCAGGGGAGAAATAAAAGAGGAAGACGATGTGTGTGCAGGGGAGAAATAAAAGAGGAAGAAGATGTGTGTGCAGGGGAGAAATAAAAGAGGAAAAAGATATGTGTGCAGGGAAGAAATAAAAGAGGAAGAAGATATGTGTGCAGGGGAGAAATAAAAGAGGAAGAAGATATGTGTGCAGGGGAGAAATAAAAGACGAAGAAGATATGTGTGCAGGGGAGAAATAAAAGAGGAAGAAGATATGTGTGCAGGGGAGAAATAAAAGAGGAAGAAGATGTGTGTGCAGGGGAGAAAAAAAAGAGGAAGACGATATGTGTGCAGGGGAGAAATAAAAGAGGAAAAAGATATGTGTGCAGGGGAGAAATAAAAGAGGAAGAAGATATATGTGCAGGGGAGAAATAAAAGAGGAAGACGATACGTGTGCAGGGGAGAAATAAAAGAGGAAGAAGATATGTGTGCAGGGGAGAAATAAAAGAGGAAGACGATATGTGTGCAGGGGAGAAATAAAAGAGGAAGACGATACGTGTGCAGGGGAGAAATAAAAGAGGAAGACGATATGTGTGCAGGGGAGAAATAAAAGAGGAAGACGATATGTGTGCAGGGGAGAAATAAAAGAGGAAGAAGATATGTGTGCAGGGGAGAAATAAAAGAGGAAGAAGATATGTGTGCAGGGGAGAAATAAAAGAGGAAGAAGATATGTGTGCAGGGGAGAAATAAAAGAGGAAGACGATACGTGTGCAGGGGAGAAATAAAAGAGGAAGAAGATATATGTGCAGGGGAGAAATAAAAGAGGAAGACGATACGTGTGCAAGGGAGAAATAAAAGAGGAAGAAGATATATGTGCAGGGGAGAAATAAAAGAGGAAGACGATATGTGTGCAGGGGAGAAATAAAAGAGGAAGAAGATATGTGTGCAGGGGAGAAATAAAAGAGGAAGAAGATATGTGTGCATGGGAGAAATAAAAGAGGAAGAAGATATGTGTGCAGGGGAGAAATAAAAGAGGAAGAAGATATGTGTGCAGGGGAGAAATAAAAGAGGAAGACGATACGTTTGCAGGGGAGAAATAAAAGAGGAAGAAGATATTTGTGCAGGGGAGAAATAAAAGGGGAAGACGATATGTGTGCAGGGGAGAAATAAAAGGGGAAGACGATATGTGTGCAGGGGAGAAATAAAAGAGGAAGACGATACGTGTGCAAGGGAGAAATAAAAGAGGAAGACGATATGTGTGCAGGGGAGAAATAAAAGAGGAAGAAGATACGTGTGCAGGGGAGAAATAAAAGAGGAAGAAGATATGTGTGCAGGGGAGAAATAAAAGAGGAAGACGATATGTGTGCAGGGGAGAAATAAAAGAGGAAGACGATATGTGTGCAGGGGAGAAATAAAAGAGGAAGACGATACGTGTGCAGGGGTGAAATAAAAGAGGAAGACGATACGTGTGCAGGGGAGAAATAAAAGAGGAAGACGATATGTGTGCAGGGGAGAAATAAAAGAGGAAGAAGATACGTGTGCAGGGGAGAAATAAAAGAGGAAGAAGATAAGTGTGCAGGGGAGAAATAAAAGAGGAAGAAGATATGTGTGCAGGGGAGAAATAAAAGAGGAAGAAGATAAGTGTGCAGGGGAGAAATAAAAGAGGAAGAAGATGTGTGTGCAGGGGAGAAATAAAAGAGGAAGACGATATGTGTGCAGGGGAGAAATAAAAGAGGAAGAAGATATGTGTGCAGGGGAGAAATAAAAGAGGAAGAAGATATGTGTGCAGGGGAGAAATAAAAGAGGAAGAAGATATGTGTGCAGGGGAGAAATAAAAGAGGAA
Organism: Narcine bancroftii; assembly: GCF_036971445.1. Lineage (NCBI taxonomy): Eukaryota > Metazoa > Chordata > Chondrichthyes > Torpediniformes > Narcinidae > Narcine > Narcine bancroftii. The sequence continues at coordinate 299,983,104 of NC_091470.1, forward strand.
GAAGATATGTGTGCAGGGGAGAAATAAAAGAGGAAGAAGATATGTGTGCAGGGGAGACATAAAAGAGGAAGACGATATGTGTGCAGGGGAGAAATAAAAGAGGAAGACGATATGTGTGCAGGGGAGAAATAAAAGAGGAAGACGATATGTGTGTAGGGGAGAAATAAAAGAGGAAGAAGATATGTGTGCAGGGGAGACATAAAAGAGGAAGACGATATGTGTGCAGGGGAGAAATAAAAGAGGAAGACGATATGTGTGCAGGGGAGAAATAAAAGAGGAAGACGATACGTGTGCAGGGGAGAAATAAAAGAGGAAGACGATACGTGTGCAGGGGAGAAATAAAAGAGGAAGAAGATACGTATGCAGGTGAGAAATAAAAGAGGAAGAAGATATGTGTGCAGGGGAGAAATAAAAGAGGAAGAAGATATGTGTGCAGGGGAGAAATAAAAGAGGAAGAAGATATGTGTGCAGGGGAGAAATAAAAGAGGAAGAATTTGTGTGTGCAGGGGAGAAATAAAAGAGGAAGACGATATGTGTGCAGGGTAGAAATAAAAGAGGAAGAAGATATGTGTGCAGGGGAGAAATAAAAGAGGAAGAAGATATGTGTGCAGGGGAGAAATAAAAGAGGAAGAAGATATGTGTGCAGGGGAGAAATAAAAGAGGAAGAAGATATGTGTGCAGGGGAGAAATAAAAGAGGAAGAAGATATGTGTGCAGGGGAGAAATAAAAGAGGAAGACGATATGTGTGCAGGGGAGAAATAAAAGAGGAAGAAGATATGTGTGCAGGGGAGAAATAAAAGAGGAAGAAGATATGTGTGCAGGGGAGAAATAAAAGAGGAAGACGATATGTGTGCAGGGGAGAAATAAAACAGGAAGACGATACGTGTGCAGGGGAGAAATAAAAGAGGAAGAAGATATGTGTGCAGGGGAGAAATAAAAGAGGAAGACGATATGTGTGCAGGGGAGAAATAAAAGAGGAAGACGATACGTGTGCAGGGGAGAAATAAAAGAGGAAGATGATATGTGTGCAGGGGAGAAATAAAAGAGGAAGACGATACGTGTGCAGGGGAGAAATAAAAGAGAAAGAAGATATGTGTGCAGGGGAGAAATAAAAGAGGAAGACGATATGTGTGCAGGGGAGAAATAAAAGGGGAAGACGATATGTGTGCAGGGGAGAAATAAAAGAGGAAGACGATACGTGTGCAGGGGAGAAATAAAAGAGGAAGACGATATGTGTGCAGGGGAGAAATAAAAGAGGAAGACGATACGTGTGTAGGGGAGAAATAAAAGAGGAAGACGATACGTGTGCAGGGGAGAAATAAAAGAGGAAGACGATATGTGTGCAGGGGAGAAATAAAAGAGGAAGACGATACGTGTGCAGGGGAGAAATAAAAGAGGAAGAAGATATGTGTGTAGGGGAGAAATAAAAGAGGAAGACGATACGTGTGCAGGGGAGAAATAAAAAAGGAAGAAGATATGTGTGCAGGGGAGAAATAAAAGAGGAAGAAGATATGTGTGCAGGGGAGAAATAAAAGAGGAAAAAGATATGTGTGCAGGGAAGAAATAAAAGAGGAAGAAGATATGTGTGCAGGGGAGAAATAAAAGAGGAAGAAGATATGTGTGCAGGGGAGAAATAAAAGACGAAGAAGATATGTGTGCAGGGGAGAAATAAAAGGGGAAGACGATATGTGTGCAGGGGAGAAATAAAAGAGGAAGAAGATATGTGTGCAGCGAAGAAATAAAAGGGGAAGATGATATGTGTGCAGGGGAGAAATAAAAGTGAAAGAAGATATGTGTGCAGGGGAGAAATAAAAGGGGAAGAAGATATGTGTGCAGGGGAGAAATAAAAGGGGAAGACGATATGTGTGCAGGGGAGAAATAAAAGAGGAAGAAGATATGTGTGCAGGGGAGAAATAAAAGAGGAAGAAGATATGTGTGCAGGGGAGAAATAAAAGAGGAAGAAGATATGTGTGCAGGGGAGAAATAAAAGAGGAAGAAGATATGTGTGCAGGGGAGAAATAAAAGAGGAAGAAGATGTGCGTGCAGGGGAGAAATAAAAGAGGAAGAAGATATGTGTGCAGGGGAGAAATAAAAGAGGAAGAAGATATGTGTGCAGGGGAGAAATAAAAGGGGAAGAAGATATGTTTGCAGGGGAGAAATAAAAGAGGAAGACGATATGTGTGCAGGGGAGAAATAAAAGAGGAAGACGATATGTGTGCAGGGGAGAAATAAAAGAGGAAGACGATATGTGTGCAGGGGAGAAATAAAAGAGGAAGAAGATATGTGTGCAGGGGAGAAATAAAAGAGGAAGAAGATATGTGTGCAGGGGAGAAATAAAAGAGGAAGACGATATGTGTGCAGGGGAGAAATAAAAGAGGAAGACGATATGTGTGCAGGGGAGAAATAAAAGAGGAAGACGATATGTGTGCAGGGGAGAAATAAAAGAGGAAGACGATACGTGTGCAGGGGAGAATTAAAAGAGGAAGACGATATGTGTGCAGGGGAGATATAAAAGAGGAAGTAGATATGTGTGCAGGGGAGAAATAAAAGAGGAAGAAGATATGTATGCAGGGGAGAAATAAAAGAGGAAGAAGATATGTGTGCAGGGGAGAAATAAAAGAGGAAGACGATGTGTGTGCAGGGGAGAAATAAAAGAGGAAGAAGATGTGTGTGCAGGGGAGAAATAAAAGAGGAAAAAGATATGTGTGCAGGGAAGAAATAAAAGAGGAAGAAGATATGTGTGCAGGGGAGAAATAAAAGAGGAAGAAGATATGTGTGCAGGGGAGAAATAAAAGACGAAGAAGATATGTGTGCAGGGGAGAAATAAAAGAGGAAGAAGATATGTGTGCAGGGGAGAAATAAAAGAGGAAGAAGATGTGTGTGCAGGGGAGAAATAAAAGAGGAAGAAGATATGTGTGCAGGGGAGAAATAAAAGAGGAAGACGATATGTGTGCAGGGGAGAAATAAAAGAGGAAGACGATACGTGCGCAGGGGAGAAATAAAAGAGGAAGAAGATATGTGTGCAGGGGAGAAATAAAAGAGGAAGACGATATGTGTGCAGGGGAGAAATAAAAGAGGAAGACGATACGTGTGCAGGGGAGAAATAAAAGAGGAAGACGATATGTGTGCAGGGGAGAAATAAAAGAGGAAGACGATACGTGTGCAGGGGAGAAATAAAAGAGGAAGAAGATATGTGTGCAGGGGAGAAATAAAAGAGGAAGACGATATGTGTGCAGGGGAGAAATAAAAGGGGAAGACGATATGTGTGCAGGGGAGAAATAAAAGAGGAAGACGATACGTGTGCAGGGGAGAAATAAAAGAGGAAGACGATATGTGTGCAGGGGAGAAATAAAAGAGGAAGACGATACGTGTGTAGGGGAGAAATAAAAGAGGAAGACGATACGTGTGCAGGGGAGAAATAAAAGAGGAAGACGATATGTGTGCAGGGGAGAAATAAAAGAGGAAGACGGTACGTGTGCAGGGGAGAAATAAAAGAGGAAGAAGATATGTGGGCAGGGGAGAAATAAAAGAGGAAGACGATATGTGTGCAGGGGAGAAATAAAAGAGGAAGACGATACGTGTGCAGGGGAGAAATAAAAGAGGAAGACGATATGTGTGCAGGGGAGAAATAAAAGGGGAAGAAGATGTGTGTGCAGGGGAGAAATAAAAGAGGAAAACGAGATGTGTGCAGGGGAGAAATAAAAGAGGAAGAAGATATGTGTGCAGGGGAGAAATAAAAAAGGAAGAAGATATGTGTGCAGGGGAGAAATAAAAGAGGAAGAAGATATGTGTGCAGGGGAGAAATAAAAGGGGAAGAAGATATGTGTGCAGGGGAGAAATAAAAGAGGAAGACGATATGTGTGCAGGGGAGAAATAAAAGGGGAAGACGATATGTGTGCAGGGGAAAAATAAAAGAGGAAGAAGATGTGTGTGCAGGGGAGAAATAAAAGAGGAAGAAGATATGTGTGCAGGGGAGAAAAAAAAGAGGAAGAAGATATGTGTGCAGGGGAGAAATAAAAGAGGAAGAAGATATGTGTGCAGGGGAGAAATAAAAGAGGAAGAAGATATGTGTGCACGGGAGAAATAAAAGAGGAAGAAGATATGTGTGCAGGGGAGAAATAAAAGAGGAAGAAGATATGTGTGCAGGGGAGAAATAAAAGAGAAAGACGATATGTGTGCAGGGGAGAAATAAAAGAGGAAGACGATATGTGTGCAGGGGAGAAATAAAAGAGGAAGAAGATATGTGTGCAGGGGAGAAATAAAAGAGGAAGACGATACGTGTGCAGGGGAGAAATAAAAGAGGAAGAAGATATGTGTGCAGGGGAGAAATAAAAGGGGAAGACGATACGTGTGCAGGGGAGAAATAAAAGAGGAAGACGATATGTGTGCAGGGGAGAAATAAAAGAGGAAGAAGATATGTGTGCAGGGGAGAAATAAAAGAGGAAGACGATATGTGTGCAGGGGAGAAATAAAAGAGGAAGACGATACGTGTGCAGGGGAGAAATAAAAGAGGAAGAAGATATGTGTGCAGGGGAGAAATAAAAGGGGAAGACGATACGTGTGCAGGGGAGAAATAAAAGAGGAAGACGATATGTGTGCAGGGGAGAAATAAAAGAGGAAGAAGATATGTGTGCAGGGGAGAAATAAAAGAGGATGTGTGTGCAGGGGAGAAATAAAAGGGGAAGACGATACGTGTGCAGGGGAGAAATAAAAGAGGAAGAAGATGTGTGTGCAGATGAGAAATAAAAGAGGAAGAAGATATGTGTGCAGGGGAGAAATAAAAGAGGAAGAAGATATGTGTGAAGGGGAGAAATAAAAGAAGAAGAAGATATGTGTGCAGGGGAGAAATAAAAGAGGAAGACGATATGTGTGCAGGGGAGAAATAAAAGAGGAAGAAGATATGTGTGCAGGGGAGAAATAAAAGAGGAAGAAGATATGTGTGCAGGGGAGAAATAAAAGAGGAAGAAGATATGTGTGCAGGGGAGAAATAAAAGAGGAAGAAGATGTGTGTGCAGGGGAGAAATAAAAGAGGAAGAAGATATGTGTGCAGGGGAGAAATAAAAGAGGAAGAAGATGTGTGTGCAGGGGAGAAATAAAAGGGGAAGACGAAATGTGTGCAGGGGAGAAATAAAAGGGGAAGACGATATGTGTGCAGGGGAGAAATAAAAGAGGAAGACGATGTGTGTGCAGGGGAGAAATAAAAGATGAAGAAGATATGTGTGCAGGGGAGAAATAAAAGAGGAAGAAGATATGTGTGCAGGGGAGAAAAAAAAGAGGAAGAAGATATGTATACAGGCGAGAAATAAAAGAGGAAGAAGATGTGTGTGCAGGGGAGAAATAAAAGAGGAAGAAGATATGTGTGCAGGGGAGAAATAAAAGAGGAAGAAGATGTGTGTGCAGGGGAGAAATAAAAGGGGAAGACGATATGTGTGCAGGGGAGAAATAAAAGGGGAAGACGATATGTGTGCAGGGGAGAAATAAAAGAGGAAGAAGATATGTGTGCAGCGAAGAAATAAAAGGGGAAGATGATATGTGTGCAGGGGAGAAATAAAAGAGGAAGAAGATATGTGTGCAGTGGAGAAATAAAAGGGGAAGAAGATATGTGTGCAGGGGAGAAATAAAAGGGGAAGACGATATGTGTGCAGGGGAGAAATAAAAGAGGTAGAAGATATGTGTGCAGGGGAGAAATAAAAGAGGAAGAAGATATGTGTGCAGGGGAGAAATAAAAGAGGAAGAAGATATGTGTGCAGGGGAGAAATAAAAGAGGAAGAAGATATGTGTGCAGGGGAGAAATAAAAGAGGAAGAAGATGTGTGTGCAGGGGAGAAATAAAAGAGGAAGAAGATATGTGTGCAGGGGAGAAATAAAAGAGGAAGAAGATATGTGTGCAGGGGAGAAATAAAAGGGGAAGAAGATATGTGTGCAGGGGAGAAATAAAAGAGGAAGACGATATGTGTGCAGGGGAGAAATAAAAGAGGAAGACGATATGTGTGCAGGGGAGAAATAAAAGAGGAAGACGATATGTGTGCAGGGGAGAAATAAAAGAGGAAGAAGATATGTGTGCAGGGGAGAAATAAAAGAGGAAGAAGATATGTGTGCAGGGGAGAAATAAAAGAGGAAGACGATATGTGTGCAGGGGAGAAATAAAAGAGGAAGACGATATGTGTGCAGGGGAGAAATAAAAGAGGAAGACAATATGTGTGCAGGGGAGAAATAAAAGAGGAAGACGATACGTGTGCAGGGGAGAATTAAAAGAGGAAGACGATATGTGTGCAGGGGAGAAATAAAAGAGGAAGTAGATATGTGTGCAGGGGAGAAATAAAAGAGGAAGAAGATATGTATGCAGGGGAGAAATAAAAGAGGAAGAAGATATGTGTGCAGGGGAGAAATAAAAGAGGAAGACGATGTGTGTGCAGGGGAGAAATAAAAGAGGAAGAAGATGTGTGTGCAGGGGAGAAATAAAAGAGGAAAAAGATATGTGTGCAGGGAAGAAATAAAAGAGGAAGAAGATATGTGTGCAGGGGAGAAATAAAAGAGGAAGAAGATATGTGTGCAGGGGAGAAATAAAAGACGAAGAAGATATGTGTGCAGGGGAGAAATAAAAGAGGAAGAAGATATGTGTGCAGGGGAGAAATAAAAGAGGAAGAAGATGTGTGTGCAGGGGAGAAAAAAAAGAGGAAGACGATATGTGTGCAGGGGAGAAATAAAAGAGGAAAAAGATATGTGTGCAGGGGAGAAATAAAAGAGGAAGAAGATATATGTGCAGGGGAGAAATAAAAGAGGAAGACGATACGTGTGCAGGGGAGAAATAAAAGAGGAAGAAGATATGTGTGCAGGGGAGAAATAAAGGAGGAAGACGATATGTGTGCAGGGGAGAAATAAAAGAGGAAGACGATACGTGTGCAGGGGAGAAATAAAAGAGGAAGACGATATGTGTGCAGGGGAGAAATAAAAGAGGAAGACGATATGTGTGCAGGGGAGAAATAAAAGGGGAAGAAGATGTGTGTGCAGGGGAGAAATAAAAGAGGAAGAAGAGATGTGTGCAGGGGAGAAATAAAAGAGGAAGAAGATATGTGTGCAGGGGAGAAATAAAAGAGGAAGAAGATATGTGTGCAGGGGAGAAATAAAAGAGGAAGAAGATATGTGTGCAGGGGAGAAATAAAAGAGGAAGACGATATGTGTGCAGGGGAGAAAAAAAAGGGGAAGAAGATGTGTGTGCAGGGGAGAAATAAAAGAGGAAGACGACATGTGTGCAGGGGAGAAATAAAAGAGGAAGAAGATATGTGTGCAGGGGAGAAATAAAAGAGGAAGAAGATATGTGTGCAGGGGAGAAATAAAAGAGGAAGAAGATATGTGTGCAGGGGAGAAATAAAAGAGGAAGACGATACGTGTGCAGGGGAGAAATAAAAGAGGAAGACGATACGTGTGCAGGGGAGAAATAAAAGAGGAAGAAGATATATGTGCAGGGGAGAAATAAAAGAGGAAGACGATATGTGTGCAGGGGAGAAATAAAATAGGAAGACGATATATGTGCAGGGGAGAAATAAAAGAGGAAGACGATACGTGTGCAGGGGAGAAATAAAAGAGGAAGAAGATATGTGTGCAGGGGAGAAATAAAAGAGGAAGAAGATATGTGTGCATGGGAGAAATAAAAGAGGAAGAAGATATGTGTGCAGGGGAGAAATAAAAGAGGAAGAAGATATGTGTGCAGGGGAGAAATAAAAGAGGAAGACGATACGTTTGCAGGGGGGAAATAAAAGAGGAAGAAGATATTTGAGCAGGGGAGAAATAAAAGAGGAAGACGATATGTGTGCAGGGGAGAAATAAAAGGGGAAGACGATATGTGTGCAGGGGAGAAATAAAAGAGGAAGACGATACGTGTGCAGGGGAGAAATAAAAGAGGAAGAAGATATGTGTGCAGGGGAGAAATAAAAGAGGAAGACGATGTGTGTGCAGGGGAGAAATAAAAGAGGAAGAAGATGTGTGTGCAGGGGAGAAATAAAAGAGGAAAAAGATATGTGTGCAGGGAAGAAATAAAAGAGGAAGAAGATATGTGTGCAGGGGAGAAATAAAAGAGGAAGAAGATATGTGTGCAGGGGAGAAATAAAAGACGAAGAAGATATGTGTGCAGGGGAGAAATAAAAGAGGAAGAAGATATGTGTGCAGGGGAGAAATAAAAGAGGAAGAAGATGTGTGTGCAGGGGAGAAAAAAAAGAGGAAGACGATATGTGTGCAGGGGAGAAATAAAAGAGGAAAAAGATATGTGTGCAGGGGAGAAATAAAAGAGGAAGAAGATATATGTGCAGGGGAGAAATAAAAGAGGAAGACGATACGTGTGCAGGGGAGAAATAAAAGAGGAAGAAGATATGTGTGCAGGGGAGAAATAAAAGAGGAAGACGATATGTGTGCAGGGGAGAAATAAAAGAGGAAGACGATACGTGTGCAGGGGAGAAATAAAAGAGGAAGACGATATGTGTGCAGGGGAGAAATAAAAGAGGAAGACGATATGTGTGCAGGGAAGAAATAAAAGAGGAAGACGATATGTGTGCAGGGGAGAAATAAAAGGGGAAGAAGATGTGTGTGCAGGGGAGAAATAAAAGAGGAAGACGATATGTGTGCAGGGGAGAAATAAAAGAGGAAGAAGATATGTGTGCAGGGGAGAAATAAAAGAGGAAGAAGATTTGTGTGCAGGGGAGAAATAAAAGAGGAAGAAGATATGTGTGCAGGGGAGAAATAAAAGAGGAAGACGATATGTGTGCAGGGGAGAAATAAAAGGGGAAGAAGATGTGTGTGTAGGGGAGAAATAAAAGAGGAAGACGATATGTGTGCAGGGGAGAAATAAAAGAGGAAGAAGATATGTGTGCAGGGGAGAAATAAAAGAGGAAGAAGATATGTGTGCAGGGGAGAAATAAAAGAGGAAGAAGATATGTGTGCAGGGGAGAAATAAAAGAGGAAGAAGATATGTGTGCAGGGGAGAAATAAAAGAGGAAGACGATACGTGTGCAGGGGAGAAATAAAAGAGGAAGAAGATATATGTGCAGGGGAGAAATAAAAGAGGAAGACGATACGTGTGCAAGGGAGAAATAAAAGAGGAAGAAGATATATGTGCAGGGGAGAAATAAAAGAGGAAGACGATATGTGTGCAGGGGAGAAATAAAAGAGGAAGAAGATATGTGTGCAGGGGAGAAATAAAAGAGGAAGAAGATATGTGTGCATGGGAGAAATAAAAGAGGAAGAAGATATGTGTGCATGGGAGAAATAAAAGAGGAAGAAGATATGTGTGCAGGGGAGAAATAAAAGAGGAAGAAGATATGTGTGCAGGGGAGAAATAAAAGAGGAAGACGATACGTTTGCAGGGGAGAAATAAAAGAGGAAGAAGATATTTGTGCAGGGGAGAAATAAAAGGGGAAGACGATATGTGTGCAGGGGAGAAATAAAAGGGGAAGACGATATGTGTGCAGGGGAGAAATAAAAGAGGAAGACGATACGTGTGCAAGGGAGAAATAAAAGAGGAAGACGATATGTGTGCAGGGGAGAAATAAAAGAGGAAGAAGATACGTGTGCAGGGGAGAAATAAAAGAGGAAGAAGATATGTGTGCAGGGGAGAAATAAAAGAGGAAGACGATATGTGTGCAGGGGAGAAATAAAAGAGGAAGACGATATGTGTGCAGGGGAGAAATAAAAGAGGAAGACGATACGTGTGCAGGGGTGAAATAAAAGAGGAAGACGATACGTGTGCAGGGGAGAAATAAAAGAGGAAGACGATATGTGTGCAGGGGAGAAATAAAAGAGGAAGAAGATACGTGTGCAGGGGAGAAATAAAAGAGGAAGAAGATAAGTGTGCAGGGGAGAAATAAAAGAGGAAGAAGATATGTGTGCAGGGGAGAAATAAAAGAGGAAGAAGATAAGTGTGCAGGGGAGAAATAAAAGAGGAAGAAGATGTGTGTGCAGGGGAGAAATAAAAGAGGAAGACGATATGTGTGCAGGGGAGAAATAAAAGAGGAAGAAGATATGTGTGCAGGGGAGAAATAAAAGAGGAAGAAGATATGTGTGCAGGGGAGAAATAAAAGAGGAAGAAGATATGTGTGCAGGGGAGAAATAAAAGAGGAAGACGATATGTGTGCAGGGGAGACATAAAAGAGGAAGACGATATGTGTGCAGGGGAGAAATAAAAGAGGAAGACGATATGTGTGCAGGGGAGAAATAAAAGAGGAAGACGATACGTGTGCAGGGGAGAAATAAAAGAGGAAGACGATACGTGTGCAGGGGAGAAATAAAAGAGGAAGAAGATACGTATGCAGGTGAGAAATAAAAGAGGAAGAAGATATGTGTGCAGGGGAGAAATAAAAGAGGAAGAAGATATGTGTGCAGGGGAGAAATAAAAGAGGAAGAAGATATGTGTGCAGGGGAGAAATAAAAGAGGAAGAAGATGTGTGTGCAGGGGAGAAATAAAAGAGGAAGACGATATGTGTGCAGGGTAGAAATAAAAGAGGAAGAAGATATGTGTGCAGGGGAGAAATAAAAGAGGAAGAAGATATGTGTGCAGGGGAGAAATAAAAGAGGAAGAAGATATGTGTGCAGGGGAGAAATAAAAGAGGAAGAAGATATGTGTGCAGGGGAGAAATAAAAGAGGAAGAAGATATGTGTGCAGGGGAGAAATAAAAGAGGAAGACGATATGTGTGCAGGGGAGAAATAAAAGAGGAAGAAGATATGTGTGCAGGGGAGAAATAAAAGAGGAAGAAGATATGTGTGCAGGGGAGAAATAAAAGAGGAAGACGATATGTGTGCAGGGGAGAAATAAAACAGGAAGACGATACGTGTGCAGGGGAGAAATAAAAGAGGAAGAAGATATGTGTGCAGGGGAGAAATAAAAGAGGAAGACGATATGTGTGCAGGGGAGAAATAAAAGAGGAAGACGATACGTGTGCAGGGGAGAAATAAAAGAGGAAGATGATATGTGTGCAGGGGAGAAATAAAAGAGGAAGACGATACGTGTGCAGGGGAGAAATAAAAGAGAAAGAAGATATGTGTGCAGGGGAGAAATAAAAGAGGAAGACGATATGTGTGCAGGGGAGAAATAAAAGGGGAAGACGATATGTGTGCAGGGGAGAAATAAAAGAGGAAGACGATACGTGTGCAGGGGAGAAATAAAAGAGGAAGACGATATGTGTGCAGGGGAGAAATAAAAGAGGAAGACGATACGTGTGTAGGGGAGAAATAAAAGAGGAAGACGATACGTGTGCAGGGGAGAAATAAAAGAGGAAGACGATATGTGTGCAGGGGAGAAATAAAAGAGGAAGACGATACGTGTGCAGGGGAGAAATAAAAGAGGAAGAAGATATGTGTGTAGGGGAGAAATAAAAGAGGAAGACGATACGTGTGCAGGGGAGAAATAAAAAAGGAAGAAGATATGTGTGCAGGGGAGAAATAAAAGAGGAAGAAGATATGTGTGCAGGGGAGAAATAAAAGGGGAAGAAGATATGTGTGCAGGGGAGAAATAAAAGAGGAAGACAATATGTGTGCAGGGGAGAAATAAAAGAGGAAGACGATACGTGTGCAGGGGAGAAATAAAAGAGGAAGACGATATGTGTGCAGGGGAGAAATAAAAGGGGAAGAAGATGTGTGTGCAGGGGAGAAATAAAAGAGGAAGACGAGATGTGTGCAGGGGAGAAATAAAAGAGGAAGAAGATATGTGTGCAGGGGAGAAATAAAAAAGGAAGAAGATATGTGTGCAGGGGAGAAATAAAAGAGGAAGAAGATATGTGTGCAGGGGAGAAATAAAAGGGGAAGAAGATATGTGTGCAGGGGAGAAATAAAAGAGGAAGACGATATGTGTGCAGGGGAGAATTAAAAGGGGAAGACGATATGTGTGCAGGGGAGAAATAAAAGAGGAACAAGATGTGTGTGCAGGGGAGAAATAAAAGAGGAAGAAGATATGTGTGCAGGGGAGAAAAAAAAGAGGAAGAAGATATGTGTGCAGGGGAGAAATAAAAGAGGAAGAAGATATGTGTGCAGGGGAGAAATAAAAGAGGAAGAAGATATGTGTGCACGGGAGAAATAAAAGAGGAAGAAGATATGTGTGCAGGGGAGAAATAAAAGAGGAAGAAGATATGTGTGCAGGGGAGAAATAAAAGAGAAAGACGATATGTGTGCAGGGGAGAAATAAAAGAGGAAGACGATATGTGTGCAGGGGAGAAATAAAAGAGGAAGAAGATATGTGTGCAGGGGAGAAATAAAAGAGGAAGAAGATATGTGTGCAGGGGAGAAATAAAAGAGGAAGACGATATGTGTGCAGGGGAGAAATAAAAGAGGAAGACGATACGTGTGCAGGGGAGAAATAAAAGAGGAAGAAGATATGTGTGCAGGGGAGAAATAAAAGGGGAAGACGATACGTGTGCAGGGGAGAAATAAAAGAGGAAGACGATATGTGTGCAGGGGAGAAATAAAAGAGGAAGAAGATATGTGTGCAGGGGAGAAATAAAAGAGGAAGAAGATGTGTGTGCAGGGGAGAAATAAAAGGGGAAGACGATACGTGTGCAGGGGAGAAATAAAAGAGGAAGAAGATGTGTGTGCAGGGGAGAAATAAAAGAGGAAGAAGATATGTGAGCAGGGGAGAAATAAAAGAGGAAGAAGATATGTGTGAAGGGGAGAAATAAAAGAGGAAGAAGATATGTGTGCAGGGGAGAAATAAAAGAGGAAGACGATATGTGTACAGGGGAGAAATAAAAGAGGAAGAAGATATGTGTGCAGGGGAGAAATAAAAGAGGAAGAACATATGTGTGCAGGGGAGAAATAAAAGAGGAAGAAGATATGTGTGCAGGGGAGAAATAAAAGAGGAAGAAGATGTGTGTGCAGGGGAGAAATAAAAGAGGAAGAAGATATGTGTGCAGGGGAGAAATAAAAGAGGAAGAAGATGTGTGTGCAGGGGAGAAATAAAAGGGGAAGACGATATGTGTGCAGGGGAGAAATAAAAGGGGAAGAAGATATGTGTGCAGGGGAGAAATAAAAGGGGAAGAAGATGTGTGTGCAGGGGAGAAATAAAAGAGGAAGAAGATATGTGTGCAGGGGAGAAATAAAAGTGGAAGAAGATATGTGTGCAGGGGAGAAATAAAAGAGGAAGAAGATATGTATACAGGGGAGAAATAAAAGAGGAAGAAGATGTGTGTGCAGGGGAGAAATAAAAGAGGAAGAAGATATGTGTGCAGGGGAGAAATAAAAGAGGAAGAAGATGTGTGTGCAGGGGAGAAATAAAAGGGGAAGACGATATGTGTGCAGGGGAGAAATAAAAGGGGAAGACGATATGTGTGCAGGGGAGAAATAAAAGAGGAAGAAGATATGTGTGCAGCGAAGAAATAAAAGGTGAAGATGATATGTGTGCAGGGGAGAAATAAAAGAGGAAGAAGATATGTGTGCAGGGGAGAAATAAAAGGGGAAGAAGATATGTGTGCAGGGGAGAAATAAAAGGGGAAGACGATATGTGTGCAGGGGAGAAATAAAAGAGGAAGAAGATATGTGTGCACGGGAGAAATAAAAGAGGAAGAAGATATGTGTGCAGGGGAGAAATAAAAGAGGAAGAAGATATGTGTGCAGGGGAGAAATAAAAGAGGAAGAAGATATGTGTGCAGGGGAGAAATAAAAGGGGAAGAAGATATGTGTGCAGGGGAGAAATATAAGAGGAAGAAGATATGTGTGCAGGGGAGAAATAAAAGAGGAAGAAGATGTGTGTGCAGGGGAGAAATAAAAGAGGAAGAAGATATGTGTGCAGGGGAGAAATAAAAGAGGAAGAAGATATGTGTGCTGGGGAGAAATAAAAGGGGAAGAAGATATGTGTGCAGGGGAGAAATAAAAGAGGAAGACGATATGTGTGCAGGGGAGAAATAAAAGAGGAAGACGATACGTGTGCAGGGGAGAAATAAAAGAGGAAGACGATATGTGTGCAGGGGAGAAATAAAAGAGGAAGACGATATGTGTGCAGGGGAGAAATAAAAGAGGAAGAAGATATGTGTGCAGGGGAGAAATAAAAGAGGAAGACGATAAGTGTGCAGGGGAAAAATAAAAGAGGAAGACGATATGTGTGCAGGGGAGAAATAAAAGAGGAAGAAGATATGTGTGCAGGGGAGAAATAAAAGAGGAAGAAGATATGTGTGCAGGGGAGAAATAAAAGAGGAAGAAGATATGTGTGCAGGGGAGAAATAAAAGAGGAAGAAGATGTGTGTGCAGGGGAGAAATAAAACAGGAAGACGATATTTGTGCAGGGGAGAAATAAAAGAGGAAGAAGATATGTGTGCAGGGGAGAAATAAAAGAGGAAGATGATATGTGTGCAGGGGAGAAATAAAAGAGGAAGACGATATGTGTGCAGGGGAGAAATAAAAGAGGAAGATGATACGTGTGCAGGGGAGAAATAAAAGAGGAAGAAGATATGTGTGCAGGCGAGTAATAAAAGAGGAAGACGATATGTGTGCAGGGGAGAAATAAAAGAGGAAGACGATACGTGTGCAGGGGAGAAATAAAAGTGGAAGACGATATGTGTGCAGGGGAGAAATAAAATGGAAAGACGATACGTGTGCAGGGGAGAAATAAAAGAGGAAGAAGATATGTGTGCAGGGGAGAAATAAAAGAGGAAGACGATATGTGTGCAGGGGAGAAATAAAAGGGGAAGACGATATGTGTGCAGGGGAGAAATAAAAGAGGAAGACGATACGTGTGCAGGGGAGAAATAAAAGAGGAAGACGATATGTGTGCAGGGGATAAATAAAAGAGGAATACGATACGTGTGCAGGGGAGAAATAAAAGAGGAAGACGATACGTGTGCAGGGGAGAAATACAAGAGGAAGACGATATGTGTGCAGGGGAGAAATAAAAGAGGAAGACGATTCGTGTGCAGGGGAGAAATAAAAGAGGAAGAACATATGTGTGCAGGGGAGAAATAAAAGAGGAAGACGATATGTGTGCAGGGGAGAAATAAAAGAGGAAGACGATACGTGTGCAGGGGAGAAATAAAAGAGGAAGAAGATATGTGTGCAGGGGAGAAATAAAAGAGGAAGACGATATGTGTGCAGGGGAGAAATAAAAGGGGAAGAAGATGTGTGTGCAGGGGAGAAATAAAAGAGGAAGACGATATGTGTGCAGGGGAGAAATAAAAGAGGAAGAAGATATGTGTGCAGGGGAGAAATAAAAGAGGAAGAAGATATGTGTGCAGGGGAGAAATAAAAGAGGAAGATGATACGTGTGCAGGGGAGGAATAAAAGAGGAAGAAGATATGTGTGCAGGGGAGAAATAAAAGAGGAAGACGATATGTGTGGAGGGGAGAAATAAAAGGGGAAGACGATATGTGTGCAGGGGAGAAATAAAAGAGGAAGACGATACGTGTGCAGGGGAGAAATAAAAGAGGAAGACGATATGTGTGCAGGGGAGAAATAAAAGAGGAAGACTATACGTGTGCAGGGGAGAAATAAAAGAGGAAGACGATACGTGTGCAGGGGAGAAATAAAAGAGGAAGACGATATGTGTGCAGGGGAGAAATAAAAGAGGAAGACGATACGTGTGCAGGGGAGAAATAAAAGAGGAAGAAATATGTGTGCAGGAGAGAAATAAAAGAGGAAGACGATACGTGTGCAGGGGAGAAATAAAAGAGGAAGACGATATGTGTGCAGGGGAGAAATAAAAGGGGAAGAAGATGTGTGTGCAGGGGAGAAATAAAAGAGGAAGACGATATGTGTGCAGGGGAGAAATAAAAGAGGAAAAAGATATGTGTGCAGGGGAGAAATAAAAGAGGAAGAAGATATATGTGCAGGGGAGAAATAAAAGAGGAAGACGATACGTGTGCAGGGGAGAAATAAAAGAGGAAGAAGATATGTGTGCAGGGGAGAAATAAAGGAGGAAGACGATATCTGTGCAGGGGAGAAATAAAAGAGGAAGACGATACGTGTGCAGGGGAGAAATAAAAGAGGAAGACGATATGTGTGCAGGGGAGAAATAAAAGAGGAAGACGATATGTGTGCAGGGGAGAAATAAAAGAGGAAGACGATATGTGTGCAGGGGAGAAATAAAAGAGGAAGACGATACGTGTGCAGGGGAGAAATAAAAGAGGAAGATGATATGTGTGCAGGGGAGAAATAAAAGAGGAAGACGATACGTGTGCAGGGGAGAAATAAAAGAGAAAGAAGATATGTGTGCAGGGGAGAAATAAAAGAGGAAGACGATATGTGTGCAGGGGAGAAATAAAAGGGGAAGACGATATGTGTGCAGGGGAGAAATAAAAGAGGAAGACGATACGTGTGCAGGGGAGAAATAAAAGAGGAAGACGATATGTGTGCAGGGGAGAAATAAAAGAGGAAGACGATACGTGTGTAGGGGAGAAATAAAAGAGGAAGACGATACGTGTGCAGGGGAGAAATAAAAGAGGAAGACGATATGTGTGCAGGGGAGAAATAAAAGAGGAAGACGATACGTGTGCAGGGGAGAAATAAAAGAGGAAGAAGATATGTGTGTAGGGGAGAAATAAAAGAGGAAGACGATACGTGTGCAGGGGAGAAATAAAAAAGGAAGAAGATATGTGTGCAGGGGAGAAATAAAAGAGGAAGAAGATATGTGTGCAGGGGAGAAATAAAAGGGGAAGAAGATATGTGTGCAGGGGAGAAATAAAAGAGGAAGACAATATGTGTGCAGGGGAGAAATAAAAGAGGAAGACGATACGTGTGCAGGGGAGAAATAAAAGAGGAAGACGATATGTGTGCAGGGGAGAAATAAAAGGGGAAGAAGATGTGTGTGCAGGGGAGAAATAAAAGAGGAAGACGAGATGTGTGCAGGGGAGAAATAAAAGAGGAAGAAGATATGTGTGCAGGGGAGAAATAAAAAAGGAAGAAGATATGTGTGCAGGGGAGAAATAAAAGAGGAAGAAGATATGTGTGCAGGGGAGAAATAAAAGGGGAAGAAGATATGTGTGCAGGGGAGAAATAAAAGAGGAAGACGATATGTGTGCAGGGGAGAATTAAAAGGGGAAGACGATATGTGTGCAGGGGAGAAATAAAAGAGGAACAAGATGTGTGTGCAGGGGAGAAATAAAAGAGGAAGAAGATATGTGTGCAGGGGAGAAAAAAAAGAGGAAGAAGATATGTGTGCAGGGGAGAAATAAAAGAGGAAGAAGATATGTGTGCAGGGGAGAAATAAAAGAGGAAGAAGATATGTGTGCACGGGAGAAATAAAAGAGGAAGAAGATATGTGTGCAGGGGAGAAATAAAAGAGGAAGAAGATATGTGTGCAGGGGAGAAATAAAAGAGAAAGACGATATGTGTGCAGGGGAGAAATAAAAGAGGAAGACGATATGTGTGCAGGGGAGAAATAAAAGAGGAAGAAGATATGTATGCAGGGGAGAAATAAAAGAGGAAGAAGATATGTGTGCAGGGGAGAAATAAAAGAGGAAGACGATATGTGTGCAGGGGAGAAATAAAAGAGGAAGACGATACGTGTGCAGGGGAGAAATAAAAGAGGAAGAAGATATGTGTGCAGGGGAGAAATAAAAGGGGAAGACGATACGTGTGCAGGGGAGAAATAAAAGAGGAAGACGATATGTGTGCAGGGGAGAAATAAAAGAGGAAGAAGATATGTGTGCAGGGGAGAAATAAAAGAGGAAGAAGATGTGTGTGCAGGGGAGAAATAAAAGGGGAAGACGATACGTGTGCAGGGGAGAAATAAAAGAGGAAGAAGATGTGTGTGCAGGGGAGAAATAAAAGAGGAAGAAGATATGTGAGCAGGGGAGAAATAAAAGAGGAAGAAGATATGTGTGAAGGGGAGAAATAAAAGAGGAAGAAGATATGTGTGCAGGGGAGAAATAAAAGAGGAAGACGATATGTGTACAGGGGAGAAATAAAAGAGGAAGAAGATATGTGTGCAGGGGAGAAATAAAAGAGGAAGAACATATGTGTGCAGGGGAGAAATAAAAGAGGAAGAAGATATGTGTGCAGGGGAGAAATAAAAGAGGAAGAAGATGTGTGTGCAGGGGAGAAATAAAAGAGGAAGAAGATATGTGTGCAGGGGAGAAATAAAAGAGGAAGAAGATGTGTGTGCAGGGGAGAAATAAAAGGGGAAGACGATATGTGTGCAGGGGAGAAATAAAAGGGGAAGAAGATATGTGTGCAGGGGAGAAATAAAAGGGGAAGAAGATGTGTGTGCAGGGGAGAAATAAAAGAGGAAGAAGATATGTGTGCAGGGGAGAAATAAAAGTGGAAGAAGATATGTGTGCAGGGGAGAAATAAAAGAGGAAGAAGATATGTATACAGGGGAGAAATAAAAGAGGAAGAAGATGTGTGTGCAGGGGAGAAATAAAAGAGGAAGAAGATATGTGTGCAGGGGAGAAATAAAAGAGGAAGAAGATGTGTGTGCAGGGGAGAAATAAAAGGGGAAGACGATATGTGTGCAGGGGAGAAATAAAAGGGGAAGACGATATGTGTGCAGGGGAGAAATAAAAGAGGAAGAAGATATGTGTGCAGCGAAGAAATAAAAGGTGAAGATGATATGTGTGCAGGGGAGAAATAAAAGAGGAAGAAGATATGTGTGCAGGGAAGAAATAAAAGGGGAAGAAGATATGTGTGCAGGGGAGAAATAAAAGGGGAAGACGATATGTGTGCAGGGGAGAAATAAAAGAGGAAGAAGATATGTGTGCACGGGAGAAATAAAAGAGGAAGAAGATATGTGTGCAGGGGAGAAATAAAAGAGGAAGAAGATATGTGTGCAGGGGAGAAATAAAAGAGGAAGAAGATATGTGTGCAGGGGAGAAATAAAAGGGGAAGAAGATATGTGTGCAGGGGAGAAATATAAGAGGAAGAAGATATGTGTGCAGGGGAGAAATAAAAGAGGAAGAAGATGTGTGTGCAGGGGAGAAATAAAAGAGGAAGAAGATATGTGTGCAGGGGAGAAATAAAAGAGGAAGAAGATATGTGTGCTGGGGAGAAATAAAAGGGGAAGAAGATATGTGTGCAGGGGAGAAATAAAAGAGGAAGACGATATGTGTGCAGGGGAGAAATAAAAGAGGAAGACGATACGTGTGCAGGGGAGAAATAAAAGAGGAAGACGATATGTGTGCAGGGGAGAAATAAAAGAGGAAGACGATATGTGTGCAGGGGAGAAATAAAAGAGGAAGAAGATATGTGTGCAGGGGAGAAATAAAAGAGGAAGACGATAAGTGTGCAGGGGAAAAATAAAAGAGGAAGACGATATGTGTGTAGGGGAGAAATAAAAGAGGAAGAAGATATGTGTGCAGGGGAGAAATAAAAGAGGAAGAAGATATGTGTGCAGGGGAGAAATAAAAGAGGAAGAAGATATGTGTGCAGGGGAGAAATAAAAGAGGAAGAAGATGTGTGTGCAGGGGAGAAATAAAAGAGGAAGACGATATGTGTGCAGGGGAGAAATAAAAGAGGAAGAAGATATGTGTGCAGGGGAGAAATAAAAGAGGAAGACGATATGTGTGCAGGGGAGAAATAAAAGAGGAAGACGATATGTGTGCAGGGGAGAAATAAAAGAGGAAGATGATACGTGTGCAGGGGAGAAATAAAAGAGGAAGAAGATATGTGTGCAGGCGAGTAATAAAAGAGGAAGACGATATGTGTGCAGGGGAGAAATAAAAGAGGAAGACGATACGTGTGCAGGGGAGAAATAAAAGTGGAAGACGATATGTGTGCAGGGGAGAAATAAAATGGAAAGACGATACGTGTGCAGGGGAGAAATAAAAGAGGAAGAAGATATGTGTGCAGGGGAGAAATAAAAGAGGAAGACGATATGTGTGCAGGGGAGAAATAAAAGGGGAAGACGATATGTGTGCAGGGGAGAAATAAAAGAGGAAGACGATACATGTGCAGGGGAGAAATAAAAGAGGAAGACGATATGTGTGCAGGGGATAAATAAAAGAGGAATACGATACGTGTGCAGGGGAGAAATCAAAGAGGAAGACGATACGTGTGCAGGGGAGAAATACAAGAGGAAGACGATATGTGTGCAGGGGAGAAATAAAAGAGGAAGACGATTCGTGTGCAGGGGAGAAATAAAAGAGGAAGAACATATGTGTGCAGGGGAGAAATAAAAGAGGAAGACGATATGTGTGCAGGGGAGAAATAAAAGAGGAAGACGATACGTGTGCAGGGGAGAAATAAAAGAGGAAGAAGATATGTTTGCAGGGGAGAAATAAAAGAGGAAGACGATATGTGTGCAGGGGAGAAATAAAAGGGGAAGAAGATGTGTGTGCAGGGGAGAAATAAAAGAGGAAGACGATATGTGTGCAGGGGAGAAATAAAAGAGGAAGAAGATATGTGTGCAGGGGAGAAATAAAAGAGGAAGAAGATATGTGTGCAGGGGAGAAATAAAAGAGGAAGATGATACGTGTGCAGGGGAGAAATAAAAGAGGAAGAAGATATGTGTGCAGGGGAGAAATAAAAGAGGAAGACGATATGTGTGGAGGGGAGAAATAAAAGGGGAAGACGATATGTGTGCAGGGGAGAAATAAAAGAGGAAGACGATACGTGTGCAGGGGAGAAATAAAAGAGGAAGACGATATGTGTGCAGGGGAGAAATAAAAGAGGAAGACTATACGTGTGCAGGGGAGAAATAAAAGAGGAAGACGATACGTGTGCAGGGGAGAAATAAAAGAGGAAGACGATATGTGTGCAGGGGAGAAATAAAAGAGGAAGACGATACGTGTGCAGGGGAGAAATAAAAGAGGAAGAAATATGTGTGCAGGAGAGAAATAAAAGAGGAAGACGATACGTGTGCAGGGGAGAAATAAAAGAGGAAGACGATATGTGTGCAGGGGAGAAATAAAAGGGGAAGAAGATGTGTGTGCAGGGGAGAAATAAAAGAGGAAGACGATATGTGTGCAGGGGAGAAATAAAAGAGGAAAAAGATATGTGTGCAGGGGAGAAATAAAAGAGGAAGAAGATATATGTGCAGGGGAGAAATAAAAGAGGAAGACGATACGTGTGCAGGGGAGAAATAAAAGAGGAAGAAGATATGTGTGCAGGGGAGAAATAAAGGAGGAAGACGATATCTGTGCAGGGGAGAAATAAAAGAGGAAGACGATACGTGTGCAGGGGAGAAATAAAAGAGGAAGACGATATGTGTGCAGGGGAGAAATAAAAGAGGAAGACGATATGTGTGCAGGGGAGAAATAAAAGGGGAAGAAGATGTGTGTGCAGGGGAGAAATAAAAGAGGAAGACGATATGTGTGCAGGGGAGAAATAAAAGAGGAAGAAGATATGTGTGCAGGGGAGAAATAAAAGAGGAAGAAGATATGTGTGCAGGGGAGAAATAAAAGAGGAAGAAGATATGTGTGCAGGGGAGAAATAAAAGAGGAAGACGATATGTGTGCAGGGGAGAAATAAAAGGGGAAGAAGATGTGTGTGCAGGGGAGAAATAAAAGAGGAAGACGATATGTGTGCAGGGGAGAAATAAAAGAGGAAGAAGATATGTGTGCAGGGGAGAAATAAAAGAGGAAGAAGATATGTGTGCAGGGGAGAAATAAAAGAGGAAGAAGATATGTGTGCAGGGGAGAAATAAAAGAGGAAGACGATACGTGTGCAGGGGAGAAATAAAAGAGGAAGACGATACGTGTGCAGGGGAGAAATAAAAGAGGAAGAAGATATATGTGCAGGGGAGAAATAAAAGAGGAAGACGATACGTGTGCAGGGGAGAAATAAAAGAGGAAGACAATATATGTGCAGGGGAGAAATAAAAGAGGAAGACGATACGTGTGCAGGGGAGAAATAAAAGAGGAAGAAGATATGTGTGCAGGGGAGAAATAAAAGAGGAAGAAGATATGTGTGCATGGGAGAAATAAAAGAGGAAGAAGATATGTGTGCAGGGGAGAAATAAAAGAGGAAGAAGTTATGTGTGCAGGGGAGAAATAAAAGAGGAAGACGACACGTTTGCTGGGGGAAATAAAAGAGGAAGAAGATATTTGAGCAGGGGAGAAATAAAAGAGGAAGACGATATGTGTGCAGGGGAGAAATAAAAGGGGAAGACGATATGTGTGCAGGGGAGAAATAAAAGAGGAAGACGATACGTGTGCAGGGGAGAAATAAAAGAGGAAGAAGATATGTGTGCAGGGGAGAAATAAAAGAGGAAGACGATGTGTGTGCAGGGGAGAAATAAAAGAGGAAGAAGATGTGTGTGCAGGGGAGAAATAAAAGAGGAAAAAGATATGTGTGCAGGGAAGAAATAAAAGAGGAAGAAGATATGTGTGCAGGGGAGAAATAAAAGAGGAAGAAGATATGTGTGCAGGGGAGAAATAAAAGACGAAGAAGATATGTGTGCAGGGGAGAAATAAAAGAGGAAGAAGATATGTGTGCAGGGGAGAAATAAAAGAGGAAGAAGATGTGTGTGCAGGGGAGAAAAAAAAGAGGAAGACGATATGTGTGCAGGGGAGAAATAAAAGAGGAAAAAGATATGTGTGCAGGGGAGAAATAAAAGAGGAAGAAGATATATGTGCAGGGGAGAAATAAAAGAGGAAGACGATACGTGTGCAGGGGAGAAATAAAAGAGGAAGAAGATATGTGTGCAGGGGAGAAATAAAAGAGGAAGACGATATGTGTGCAGGGGAGAAATAAAAGAGGAAGACGATACGTGTGCAGGGGAGAAATAAAAGAGGAAGACGATATGTGTGCAGGGGAGAAATAAAAGAGGAAGACGATATGTGTGCAGGGGAGAAATAAAAGAGGAAGACGATATGTGTGCAGGGGAGAAATAAAAGGGGAAGAAGATGTGTGTGCAGGGGAGAAATAAAAGAGGAAGACGATATGTGTGCAGGGGAGAAATAAAAGAGGAAGAAGATATGTGTGCAGGGGAGAAATAAAAGAGGAAGAAGATTTGTGTGCAGGGGAGAAATAAAAGAGGAAGAAGATATGTGTGCAGGGGAGAAATAAAAGAGGAAGACGATATGTGTGCAGGGGAGAAATAAAAGGGGAAGAAGATGTGTGTGTAGGGGAGAAATAAAAGAGGAAGACGATATGTGTGCAGGGGAGAAATAAAAGAGGAAGAAGATATGTGTGCAGGGGAGAAATAAAAGAGGAAGAAGATATGTGTGCAGGGGAGAAATAAAAGAGGAAGAAGATATGTGTGCAGGGGAGAAATAAAAGAGGAAGAAGATATGTGTGCAGGGGAGAAATAAAAGAGGAAGACGATACGTGTGCAGGGGAGAAATAAAAGAGGAAGAAGATATATGTGCAGGGGAGAAATAAAAGAGGAAGACGATACGTGTGCAAGGGAGAAATAAAAGAGGAAGAAGATATATGTGCAGGGGAGAAATAAAAGAGGAAGACGATATGTGTGCAGGGGAGAAATAAAAGAGGAAGAAGATATGTGTGCAGGGGAGAAATAAAAGAGGAAGAAGATATGTGTGCATGGGAGAAATAAAAGAGGAAGAAGATATGTGTGCAGGGGAGAAATAAAAGAGGAAGAAGATATGTGTGCAGGGGAGAAATAAAAGAGGAAGACGATACGTTTGCAGGGGAGAAATAAAAGAGATAGAAGATATTTGTGCAGGGGAGAAATAAAAGGGGAAGACGATATGTGTGCAGGGGAGAAATAAAAGGGGAAGACGATATGTGTGCAGGGGAGAAATAAAAGAGGAAGACGATACGTGTGCAAGGGAGAAATAAAAGAGGAAGACGATATGTGTGCAGGGGAGAAATAAAAGAGGAAGAAGATACGTGTGCAGGGGAGAAATAAAAGAGGAAGAAGATATGTGTGCAGGGGAGAAATAAAAGAGGAAGACGATATGTGTGCAGGGGAGAAATAAAAGAGGAAGACGATATGTGTGCAGGGGAGAAATAAAAGAGGAAGACGATACGTGTGCAGGGGTGAAATAAAAGAGGAAGACGATACGTGTGCAGGGGAGAAATAAAAGAGGAAGACGATATGTGTGCAGGGGAGAAATAAAAGAGGAAGAAGATACGTGTGCAGGGGAGAAATAAAAGAGGAAGAAGATAAGTGTGCAGGGGAGAAATAAAAGAGGAAGAAGATATGTGTGCAGGGGAGAAATAAAAGAGGAAGAAGATAAGTGTGCAGGGGAGAAATAAAAGAGGAAGAAGATGTGTGTGCAGGGGAGAAATAAAAGGGGAAGACGATATGTGTGCAGGGGAGAAATAAAAGAGGAAGAAGATATGTGTGCAGGGGAGAAATAAAAGAGGAAGAAGATATGTGTGCAGGGGAGAAATAAAAGAGGAAGAAGATATGTGTGCAGGGGAGAAATAAAAGAGGAAGAAGATATGTGTGCAGGGGAGAAATAAAAGAGGAAGACGATATGTGTGCAGGGGAGAAATAAAAGAGGAAGACTATATGTGTGCAGGGGAGAAATAAAAGAGGAAGACGATACGTGTGCAGGGGAGAAATAAAAGAGGAAGACGATACGTGTGCAGGGGAGAAATAAAAGAGGAAGAAGATACGTATGCAGGTGAGAAATAAAAGAGGAAGAAGATATGTGTGCAGGGGAGAAATAAAAGAGGAAGAAGATATGTGTGCAGGGGAGAAATAAAAGAGGAAGAAGATATGTGTGCAGGGGAGAAATAAAAGAGGAAGAAGATGTGTGTGCAGGGGAGAAATAAAAGAGGAAGACGATATGTGTGCAGGGTAGAAATAAAAGAGGAAGAAGATATGTGTGCAGGGGAGAAATAAAAGAGGAAGAAGATATGTGTGCAGGGGAGAAATAAAAGAGGAAGAAGATATGTGTGCAGGGGAGAAATAAAAGAGGAAGAAGATATGTGTGCAGGGGAGAAATAAAAGAGGAAGAAGATATGTGTGCAGGGGAGAAATAAAAGAGGAAGACGATATGTGTGCAGGGGAGAAATAAAAGAGGAAGAAGATATGTGTGCAGGGGAGAAATAAAAGAGGAAGAAGATATGTGTGCAGGGGAGAAATAAAAGAGGAAGACGATATGTGTGCAGGGGAGAAATAAAAGAGGAAGAAGATATGTGTGCAGGGGAGAAATAAAAGAGGAAGACGATATGTGTGCAGGGGAGAAATAAAAGAGGAAGACGATACGTGTGCAGGGGAGAAATAAAAGAGGAAGATGATATGTGTGCAGGGGAGAAATAAAAGAGGAAGACGATACGTGTGCAGGGGAGAAATAAAAGAGAAAGAAGATATGTGTGCAGGGGAGAAATAAAAGAGGAAGACGATATGTGTGCAGTGGAGAAATAAAAGGGGAAGACGATATGTGTGCAGGGGAGAAATAAAAGAGGAAGACGATACGTGTGCAGGGGAGAAATAAAAGAGGAAGACGATATGTGTGCAGGGGAGAAATAAAAGAGGAAGACGATACGTGTGTAGGGGAGAAATAAAAGAGGAAGACGATACGTGTGCAGGGGAGAAATAAAAGAGGAAGACGATATGTGTGCAGGGGAGAAATAAAAGAGGAAGACGATACGTGTGCAGGGGAGAAATAAAAGAGGAAGAAGATATGTGTGTAGGGGAGAAATAAAAGAGGAAGACGATACGTGTGCAGGGGAGAAATAAAAAAGGAAGAAGATATGTGTGCAGGGGAGAAATAAAAGAGGAAGAAGATATGTGTGCAGGGGAGAAATAAAAGGGGAAGAAGATATGTGTGCAGGGGAGAAATAAGAGAGGAAGACAATATGTGTGCAGGGGAGAAATAAAAGAGGAAGACGATACGTGTGCAGGGGAGAAATAAAAGAGGAAGACGATATGTGTGCAGGGGAGAAATAAAAGGGGAAGAAGATGTGTGTGCAGGGGAGAAATAAAAGAGGAAGACGAGATGTGTGCAGGGGAGAAATAAAAGAGGAAGAAGATATGTGTGCAGGGGAGAAATAAAAAAGGAAGAAGATATGTGTGCAGGGGAGAAATAAAAGAGGAAGAAGATATGTGTGCAGGGGAGAAATAAAAGGGGAAGAAGATATGTGTGCAGGGGAGAAATAAAAGAGGAAGACGATATGTGTGCAGGGGAGAATTAAAAGGGGAAGACGATATGTGTGCAGGGGAGAAATAAAAGAGGAACAAGATGTGTGTGCAGGGGAGAAATAAAAGAGGAAGAAGATATGTGTGCAGGGGAGAAAAAAAAGAGGAAGAAGATATGTGTGCAGGGGAGAAATAAAAGAGGAAGAAGATATGTGTGCAGGGGAGAAATAAAAGAGGAAGAAGATATGTGTGCACGGGAGAAATAAAAGAGGAAGAAGATATGTGTGCAGGGGAGAAATAAAAGAGGAAGAAGATATGTGTGCAGGGGAGAAATAAAAGAGAAAGACGATATGTGTGCAGGGGAGAAATAAAAGAGGAAGACGATATGTGTGCAGGGGAGAAATAAAAGAGGAAGAAGATATGTGTGCAGGGGAGAAATAAAAGAGGAAGAAGATATGTGTGCAGGGGAGAAATAAAAGAGGAAGACGATATGTGTGCAGGGGAGAAATAAAAGAGGAAGACGATACGTGTGCAGGGGAGAAATAAAAGAGGAAGAAGATATGTGTGCAGGGGAGAAATAAAAGGGGAAGACGATACGTGTGCAGGGGAGAAATAAAAGAGGAAGACGATATGTGTGCAGGGGAGAAATAAAAGAGGAAGAAGATATGTGTGCAGGGGAGAAATAAAAGAGGAAGAAGATGTGTGTGCAGGGGAGAAATAAAAGGGGAAGACGATACGTGTGCAGGGGAGAAATAAAAGAGGAAGAAGATGTGTGTGCAGGGGAGAAATAAAAGAGGAAGAAGATATGTGAGCAGGGGAGAAATAAAAGAGGAAGAAGATATGTGTGAAGGGGAGAAATAAAAGAGGAAGAAGATATGTGTGCAGGGGAGAAATAAAAGAGGAAGACGATATGTGTACAGGGGAGAAATAAAAGAGGAAGAAGATATGTGTGCAGGGGAGAAATAAAAGAGGAAGAACATATGTGTGCAGGGGAGAAATAAAAGAGGAAGAAGATATGTGTGCAGGGGAGAAATAAAAGAGGAAGAAGATGTGTGTGCAGGGGAGAAATAAAAGAGGAAGAAGATATGTGTGCAGGGGAGAAATAAAAGAGGAAGAAGATGTGTGTGCAGGGGAGAAATAAAAGGGGAAGACGATATGTGTGCAGGGGAGAAATAAAAGGGGAAGAAGATATGTGTGCAGGGGAGAAATAAAAGGGGAAGAAGATGTGTGTGCAGGGGAGAAATAAAAGAGGAAGAAGATATGTGTGCAGGGGAGAAATAAAAGAGGAAGAAGATATGTGTGCAGGGGAGAAATAAAAGAGGAAGAAGATATGTATACAGGGGAGAAATAAAAGAGGAAGAAGATGTGTGTGCAGGGGAGAAATAAAAGAGGAAGAAGGTATGTGTGCAGGGGAGAAATAAAAGAGGAAGAAGATGTGTGTGCAGGGGAGAAATAAAAGGGGAAGACGATATGTGTGCAGGGGAGAAATAAAAGGGGAAGACGATATGTGTGCAGGGGAGAAATAAAAGAGGAAGAAGATATGTGTGCAGCGAAGAAATAAAAGGTGAAGATGATATGTGTGCAGGGGAGAAATAAAAGAGGAAGAAGATATGTGTGCAGGGGAGAAATAAAAGGGGAAGAAGATATGTGTGCAGGGGAGAAATAAAAGGGGAAGACGATATGTGTGCAGGGGAGAAATAAAAGAGGAAGAAGATATGTGTGCACGGGAGAAATAAAAGAGGAAGAAGATATGTGTGCAGGGGAGAAATAAAAGAGGAAGAAGATATGTGTGCAGGGGAGAAATAAAAGAGGAAGAAGATATGTGTGCAGGGGAGAAATAAAAGGGGAAGAAGATATGTGTGCAGGGGAGAAATATAAGAGGAAGAAGATATGTGTGCAGGGGAGAAATAAAAGAGGAAGAAGATGTGTGTGCAGGGGAGAAATAAAAGAGGAAGAAGATATGTGTGCAGGGGAGAAATAAAAGAGGAAGAAGATATGTGTGCTGGGGAGAAATAAAAGGGGAAGAAGATATGTGTGCAGGGGAGAAATAAAAGAGGAAGACGATATGTGTGCAGGGGAGAAATAAAAGAGGAAGACGATACGTGTGCAGGGGAGAAATAAAAGAGGAAGACGATATGTGTGCAGGGGAGAAATAAAAGAGGAAGACGATATGTGTGCAGGGGAGAAATAAAAGAGGAAGAAGATATGTGTGCAGGGGAGAAATAAAAGAGGAAGACGATAAGTGTGCAGGGGAAAAATAAAAGAGGAAGACGATATGTGTGCAGGGGAGAAATAAAAGAGGAAGAAGATATGTGTGCAGGGGAGAAATAAAAGAGGAAGAAGATATGTGTGCAGGGGAGAAATAAAAGAGGAAGAAGATATGTGTGCAGGGGAGAAATAAAAGAGGAAGAAGATGTGTGTGCAGGGGAGAAATAAAAGAGGAAGACGATATGTGTGCAGGGGAGAAATAAAAGAGGAAGAAGATATGTGTGCAGGGGAGAAATAAAAGAGGAAGACGATATGTGTGCAGGGGAGAAATAAAAGAGGAAGACGATATGTGTGCAGGGGAGAAATAAAAGAGGAAGATGATACGTGTGCAGGGGAGAAATAAAAGAGGAAGAAGATATGTGTGCAGGCGAGTAATAAAAGAGGAAGACGATATGTGTGCAGGGGAGAAATAAAAGAGGAAGACGATACGTGTGCAGGGGAGAAATAAAAGTGGAAGAAGATATGTGTGCAGGGGAGAAATAAAATGGAAAGACGATACGTGTGCAGGGGAGAAATAAAAGAGGAAGAAGATATGTGTGCAGGGGAGAAATAAAAGAGGAAGACGATATGTGTGCAGGGGAGAAATAAAAGGGGAAGACGATATGTGTGCAGGGGAGAAATAAAAGAGGAAGACGATACGTGTGCAGGGGAGAAATAAAAGAGGAAGACGATATGTGTGCAGGGGATAAATAAAAGAGGAATACGATACGTGTGCAGGGGAGAAATAAAAGAGGAAGACGATACGTGTGCAGGGGAGAAATACAAGAGGAAGACGATATGTGTGCAGGGGAGAAATAAAAGAGGAAGACGATTCGTGTGCAGGGGAGAAATAAAAGAGGAAGAACATATGTGTGCAGGGGAGAAATAAAAGAGGAAGACGATATGTGTGCAGGGGAGAAATAAAAGAGGAAGACGATACGTGTGCAGGGGAGAAATAAAAGAGGAAGAAGATATGTGTGCAGGGGAGAAATAAAAGAGGAAGACGATATGTGTGCAGGGGAGAAATAAAAGGGGAAGAAGATGTGTGTGCAGGGGAGAAATAAAAGAGGAAGACGATATGTGTGCAGGGGAGAAATAAAAGAGGAAGAAGATATGTGTGCAGGGGAGAAATAAAAGAGGAAGAAGATATGTGTGCAGGGGAGAAATAAAAGAGGAAGATGATACGTGTGCAGGGGAGAAATAAAAGAGGAAGAAGATATGTGTGCAGGGGAGAAATAAAAGAGGAAGACGATATGTGTGGAGGGGAGAAATAAAAGGGGAAGACGATATGTGTGCAGGGGAGAAATAAAAGAGGAAGACGATACGTGTGCAGGGGAGAAATAAAAGAGGAAGACGATATGTGTGCAGGGGAGAAATAAAAGAGGAAGACTATACGTGTGCAGGGGAGAAATAAAAGAGGAAGACGATACGTGTGCAGGGGAGAAATAAAAGAGGAAGACGATATGTGTGCAGGGGAGAAATAAAAGAGGAAGACGATACGTGTGCAGGGGAGAAATAAAAGAGGAAGAAATATGTGTGCAGGAGAGAAATAAAAGAGGAAGACGATACGTGTGCAGGGGAGAAATAAAAGAGGAAGACGATATGTGTGCAGGGGAGAAATAAAAGGGGAAGAAGATGTGTGTGCAGGGGAGAAATAAAAGAGGAAGACGATATGTGTGCAGGGGAGAAATAAAAGAGGAAGAAGATATGTGTGCAGGGGAGAAATAAAAGAGGAAGAAATGTGTGCAGGGGAAAAATAAAAGAGGAAGAAGATATGTGTGCAGGGGAGAAATAAAAGAGGAAGACGATATGTGTGCAGGGGAGAAATAAAAGAGGAAGACGATATGTGTGCAGGGGAGAAATAAAAGAGGAAGAAGATATGTGTGCAGGGGAGAAATAAAAGAGGAAGAAGATATGTGTGCAGGGGAGAAATAAAAGAGGAAGACGATATGTGTGCAGGGGAGAAATAAAAGGGGAAGAAGATATGTGTGCAGGGGAGAAATAAAGAGGAAGACGATACGTGTGCAGGGGAGAAATAAAAGAGGAAGACGATATGTGTGCAGGGGAGAAATAAAAGGGGATGAAGATGTGTGTGCAGGGAAGAAATAAAAGAGGAAGACGATATGTGTGCAGGGGAGAAATAAAAGAGGAAGAAGATATGTGTGCAGGGGAGAAATAAAAGAGGAAGACGATATGTGTGCAGGGGAGAAATAAAAGGGGAAGAAGATGTGTGTGCAGGGGAGAAATAAAAGAGGAAGACGATATGTGTGCAGGGGAGAAATAAAAGAGGAAGAAGATATGTGTGCAGGGGAGAAATAAAAGAGGAAGAAATGTGTGCAGGGGAAAAATAAAAGAGGAAGAAGATATGTGTGCAGGGGAGAAATAAAAGAGGAAGACGATATGTGTGCAGGGGAGAAATAAAAGAGGAAGACGATATGTGTGCAGGGGAGAAATAAAAGAGGAAGAAGATATGTGTGCAGGGGAGAAATAAAAGAGGAAGAAGATATGTGTGCAGGGGAGAAATAAAAGAGGAAGACGATATGTGTGCAGGGGAGAAATAAAAGGGGAAGAAGATATGTGTGCAGGGGAGAAATAAAAGAGGAAGACGATACGTGTGCAGGGGAGAAATAAAAGAGGAAGACGATATGTGTGCAGGGGACAAATAAAAGGGGAAGAAGATGTGTGTGCAGGGGAGAAATAAAAGAGGAAGACGATATGTGTGCAGGGGAGAAATAAAAGAGGAAGAAGATATGTGTGCAGGGGAGAAATAAAAGAGGAAGAAGATATGTGTGCAGGGGAGAAATAAAAGAGGAAGAAGATATGTGTGCAGGGGAGAAATAAAAGAGGAAGACGATATGTGTGCAGGGGAGAAATAAAAGAGGAAGACGATATGTGTGCAGGGGAGAAATAACAGAGGAAGACGATACGTGTGCAGGGGAGAAATAAAAGAGGAAGACGATATGTGTGCAGGGGAGAAATAAAAGAGGAAGAAGATGTGTGTGCAGGGGAGAAATAAAAGGGGAAGACGATATGTGTGCAGGGGAGAAATAAAAGAGGAAGAAGATGTGTGTGCAGGGGAGAAATAAAAGGGGAAGACGATATGTGTGCAGGGGAGAAATAAAAGGGGAAGACGATATGTGTGCAGGGGAGAAATAAAAGAGGAAGAAGATATGTGTGCAGCGAAGAAATAAAAGGGGAAGATGATATGTGTGCAGGGGAGAAATAAAAGAGGAAGAAGATATGTGTGCACGGGAGAAATAAAAGGGGAAGAAGATATGTGTGCAGGGGAGAAATAAAAGCAGAAGACGATATGTGTGCAGGGGAGAAATAAAAGAGGAAGAAGATATGTGTGCACGGGAGAAATAAAAGAGGAAGAAGATATGTGTGCAGGGGATAAATAAAAGAGGAAGAAGATATGTGTGCAGGGGAGAAATAAAAGAGGAAGAAGATATGTGTGCAGGGGAGAAATAAAAGGGGAAGAAGATATGTGTGCAGGGAAGAAATAAAAGAGGAAGAAGATATGTGAGCAGGGGAGAAATAAAAGAGGAAGAAGATGTGTGTGCAGATGAGAAATAAAAGAGGAAGAAGATATGTGTGCAGGGGAGAAATAAAAGAGGAAGAAGATATGTGTGCAGGGGAGAAATAAAAGGGGAAGAAGATATGTGTGCAGGGGAGAAATAAAAGAGGAAGACGATATGTGTGCAGGGGAGAAATAAAAGAGGAAGACGATACGTGTGCAGGGGAGAAATAAAAGAGGAAGACGATATGTGTGCAGGGGAGAAATAAAAGAGGAAGACGATATGTGTGCAGGGGAGAAATAAAAGAGGAAGAAGATATGTGTGCAGGGGAGAAATAAAAGAGGAAGACGATACGTGTGCAGGGGAAAAATAAAAGAGGAAGACGATATGTGTGCAGGGGAGAAATAAAAGAGGAAGAAGATATGTGTGCAGGGGAGAAATAAAAGAGGAAGAAGATATGTGTGCAGGGGAGAAATAAAAGAGGAAGAAGATATGTGTGCAGGGGAGAAATAAAAGAGGAAGAAGATGTGTGTGCAGGGGAGAAATAAAAGAGGAAGACGATATGTGTGCAGGGGAGAAATAAAAGAGGAAGAAGATATGTGTGCAGGGGAGAAATAAAAGAGGAAGACGATATGTGTGCAGGGGAGAAATAAAAGAGGAAGACGATATGTGTGCAGGGGAGAAATAAAAGAGGAAGATGATACGTGTGCAGGGGAGAAATAAAAGAGGAAGAAGATATGTGTGCAGGCGAGTAATAAAAGAGGAACACGATATGTGTGCAGGGGAGAAATAAAAGAGGAAGACGATACGTGTGCAGGGGAGAAATAAAAGTGGAAGACGATATGTGTGCAGGGGAGAAATAAAATGGGAAGACGATACGTGTGCAGGGGAGAAATAAAAGAGGAAGAAGATATGTGTGCAGGGGAGAAATAAAAGAGGAAGACGATATGTGTGCATGGGAGAAATAAAAGGGGAAGACGATATGTGTGCAGGGGAGAAATAAAAGAGGAAGACGATACGTGTGCAGGGGAGAAATAAAAGAGGAAGACGATATGTGTGCAGGGGATAAATAAAAGAGGAATACGATACGTGTGCAGGGGAGAAATAAAAGAGGAAGACGATACGTGTTCTGGGGAGAAATACAAGAGGAAGACGATATGTGTGCAGGGGAGAAATAAAAGAGGAAGACGATTCGTGTGCAGGGGAGAAATAAAAGAGGAAGAACATATGTGTGCAGCGGAGAAATAAAAGAGGAAGACGATATGTGTGCAGGGGAGAAATAAAAGAGGAAGACGATACGTGTGCAGGGGAGAAATAAAAGAGGAAGAAGATATGTGTGCAGGGGAGAAATAAAAGAGGAAGACGATATGTGTGCAGGGGAGAAATAAAAGGGGAAGAAGATGTGTGTGCAGGGGAGAAATAAAAGAGGAAGACGATATGTGTGCAGGGGAGAAATAAAAGAGGAAGAAGATATGTGTGCAGGGGAGAAATAAAAGAGGAAGAAGATATGTGTGCAGGGGAGAAATAAAAGAGGAAGACGATACGTGTGCAGGGGAGAAATAAAAGAGGAAGAAGATATGTGTGCAGGGGAGAAATAAAAGAGGAAGACGATATGTGTGCAGGGGAGAAATAAAAGGGGAAGACGATATGTGTGCAGGGGAGAAATAAAAGAGGAAGACGATACGTGTGCAGGGGAGAAATAAAAGAGGAAGACGATATGTGTGCAGGGGAGAAATAAAAGAGGAAGACTATACGTGTGCAGGGGAGAAATAAAAGAGGAAGACGATACGTGTGCAGGGGAGAAATAAAAGAGGAAGACGATATGTGTGCAGGGGAGAAATAAAAGAGGAAGACGATACGTGTGCAGGGGAGAAATAAAAGAGGAAGAAATATGTGTGCAGGAGAGAAATAAAAGAGGAAGACGATACGTGTGCAGGGGAGAAATAAAAGAGGACGACGATATGTGTGCAGGGGAGAAATAAAAGGGGAAGAAGATGTGTGTGCAGGGGAGAAATAAAAGAGGAAGACGATATGTGTGCAGGGGAGAAATAAAAGAGGAAGAAGATATGTGTGCAGGGGAGAAATAAAAGAGGAAGAAATGTGTGCAGGGGAAAAATAAAAGAGGAAGAAGATATGTGTGCAGGGGAGAAATAAAAGAGGAAGACGATATGTGTGCAGGGGAGAAATAAAAGAGGAAGACGATATGTGTGCAGGGGAGAAATAAAAGAGGAAGAAGATATGTGTGCAGGGGAGAAATAAAAGAGGAAGAAGATATGTGTGCAGGGGAGAAATAAAAGAGGAAGACGATATGTGTGCAGGGGAGAAATAAAAGGGGAAGAAGATATGTGTGCAGGGGAGAAATAAAAGAGGAAGACGATACGTGTGCAGGGGAGAAATAAAAGAGGAAGACGATATGTGTGCAGGGGAGAAATAAAAGGGGAAGAAGATGTGTGTGCAGGGGAGAAATAAAAGAGGAAGACGATATGTGTGCAGGGGAGAAATAAAAGAGGAAGAAGATATGTGTGCAGGGGAGAAATAAAAGAGGAAGAAGATATGTGTGCAGGGGAGAAATAAAAGAGGAAGAAGATATGTGTGCAGGGTAGAAATAAAAGAGGAAGACGATATGTGTGCAGGGGAGAAATAAAAGAGGAAGACGATATGTGTGCAGGGGAGAAATAAAAGAGGAAGACGATATGTGTGCAGGGGAGAAATAAAAGAGGAAGAAGATATGTGTGCAGGGGAGAAATAAAAGAGGAAGAAGATATGTGTGCAGGGGAGAAATAAAGGAGGAAGAAGATATGTGTGCAGGGGAGAAATAAAAGAGGAAGACGATATGTGTGCAGGGGAGAAATAAAAGAGGAAGACGATACGTGTGCAGGGGAGAAATAAAAGAGGAAGACGATATGTGTGCAGGGGAGAAATAAAAGAGGAAGACGATACGTGTGCAGGGGAGAAATAAAAGAGGAAGACGATACATGTGCAGGGGAGAAAAAAAAGAAGAAGACGATATGTGTGCAGGGGAGAAATAAAAGAGGAAGATGACACGTGTGCAGGGGAGAAATAAAGGAGGAAGAAGATATGTGTGCAGGGGAGATATAAAAGAGGAAGACGATACGTGTGCAGGGGAGAAATAAAAGAGGAAGACGATATGTGTGCAGGGGAGAAATAAAAGAGGAAGACGATATGTGTGCACGGGAGAAATAAAAGGGGAAGAAGATGTGTGTGCAGGGGAGAAATAAAAGAGGAAGACGATATGTGTGCAGGGGAGAAATAAAAGAGGAAGAAGATATGTGTGCAGGGGAGAAATAAAAGAGGAAGAAGATAAGTGTGCAGGGGAGAAATAAAAGAGGAAGACGATATGTGTGCAGGGGAGAAATAAAAGAGGAAGACGATATGTGTGCAGGGGAGAAATATAAGAGGAAGAAGATATGTGTGCAGTGGAGAAATAAAAGAGGAAGAAGATATGTGTGCAGGGGAGAAATAAAAGAGGAAGAAGATATGTGTGCAGGGGAGAAATAAAAGAGGAAGACGATATGTGTGCAGGGGAGAAATAAAAGAGGAAGACGATATGTGTGCAGGGGAGAAATAAAAGAGGAAGAAGATATGTGTGCAGGGGAGAAATAAAAGAGGAAGACGATACGTGTGCAGGGGAGAAATAAAAGAGGAAGACGATACGTGTGCAGGGGAGAAATAAAAGAGGAAGACGATATGTGTGCAGGGGAGAAATAAAAGAGGAAGAAGATATGTGTGCAGGGGAGAAATAAAAGAGGAAGAAGATATGTGTGCAGGGGAGAAATAAAAGAGGAAGAAGATATGTGTGCAGGGGAGAAATAAAAGAGGAAGAAGATGTGTGTGCAGGGGAGAAATAAAAGAGGAAGAAGATGTGTGTGCAGGGGAGAAATAAAAGAGGAAAAAGATATGTGTGCAGGGGAGAAATAAAAGAGGAAGAAGATATGTGTGCAGGGGAGAAATAAAAGAGGAAGAAGATATGTGTGCAGGGTAGAAATAAAAGACGAAGAAGATATGTGTGCAGGGGAGAAATAATAGAGGAAGAAGATATGTGTGCAGGGGAGAAATAAAAGAGGAAGAAGATGTGTGTGCAGGGGAGAAATAAAAGAGGAAGAAGATATGTGTGCAGGGGAGAAATAAAAGAGGAAGACGATAAGTGTGCAGGGGAGAAATAAAAGAGGAAGAAGATATGTGTGCAGGGGAGAAATAAAAGAGGAAGACGATATGTGTGCAGGGGAGAAATAAAAGAGGAAGACGATACGTGTGCAGGGGAGAAATAAAAGAGGAAGACGATATGTGTGCAGGGGAGAAATAAAAGAGGAAGACGATATGTGTGCAGGGGAGAAATAAAAGGGGAAGAAGATGTGTGTGCAGGGGAGAAATAAAAGAGGAAGACGATATGTGTGCAGGGGAGAAATAAAAGAGGAAGAAGATATGTGTGCAGGGGAGAAATAAAAGAGGAAGAAGATATGTGTGCAGGGGAGAAATAAAAGAGGAAGAAGATATGTGTGCAGGGGAGAAATAAAAGAGGAAGACGATATGTGTGCAGGGGAGAAATAAAAGGGGAAGAAGATGTGTGTGCAGGGGAGAAATAAAAGAGGAAGACGATATGTGTGCAGGGGAGAAATAAAAGAGGAAGAAGATATGTGTGCAGAGGAGAAATAAAAGAGGAAGAAGATATGTGTGCAGGGGAGAAATAAAAGAGGAAGAAGATATGTGTGCAGGGGAGAAATAAAAGAGGAAGAAGATATGTGTGCAGGGGAGAAATAAAAGAGGAAGAAGATATGTGTGCAGGGGAGAAATAAAAGAGGAAGACGCTACGTGTGCAGGGGAGAAATAAAAGAGGAAGAAGATATATGTGCAGGGGAGAAATAAAAGAGGAAGTCGATATGTGTGCAGGGGAGAAATAAAAGAGGAAGAAGATATATGTGCAGGGGAGAAATAAAAGAGGAAGACGATATGTGTGCAGGGGAGAAATAAAAGAGGAAGAAGATATGTGTGCAGGGGAGAAATAAAAGAGGAAGAAGATATGTGTGCAGGGGTGAAATAAAAGAGGAAGAAGATATGTGTGCAGGGGAGAAATAAAAGAGGAAGAAGATATGTGTGCAGGGGAGAAATAAAAGAGGAAGACGATACGTTTGCAGGGTAGAAATAAAAGAGGAAGAAGATATTTGTGCAGGGGAGAAATAAAAGAGGAAGACGATATGTGTGCAGGGGAGAAATAAAAGAGGAAGACGATACGTGTGCAGGGGAGAAATAAAAGAGGAAGACGATATGTGTGCAGGGGAGAAATAAAAGAGGAAGACGATATGTGTGCAGGGGAGAAATAAAAGGGGAAGAAGATGTGTGTGCAGGGGAGAAATAAAAGAGGAAGACGATATGTGTGCAGGGGAGAAATAAAAGAGGAAGAAGATATGTGTGCAGGGGAGAAATAAAAGAGGAAGAAGATATGTGTGCAGGGGAGAAATAAAAGAGGAAGAAGATATGTGTGCAGGGGAGAAATAAAAGAGGAAGACGATATGTGTGCAGGGGAGAAATAAAAGGGGAAGAAGATGTGTGTGCAGGGGAGAAATAAAAGAGGAAGACGATATGTGTGCAGGGGAGAAATAAAAGAGGAAGAAGATATGTGTGCAGGGGAGAAATAAAAGAGGAAGAAGATATGTGTGCAGGGGAGAAATAAAAGAGGAAGAAGATATGTGTGCAGGGGAGAAATAAAAGAGGAAGAAGATATGTGTGCAGGGGAGAAATAAAAGAGGAAGAAGATATGTGTGCAGGGGAGAAATAAAAGAGGAAGACGATACGTGTGCAGGGGAGAAATAAAAGAGGAAGAAGATATATGTGCAGGGGAGAAATAAAAGAGGAAGACGATATGTGTGCAGGGGAGAAATAAAAGAGGAAGAAGATATATGTGCAGGGGAGAAATAAAAGAGGAAGACGATATGTGTGCAGGGGAGAAATAAAAGAGGAAGAAGATATGTGTGCAGGGGAGAAATAAAAGAGGAAGAAGATATGTGTGCAGGGGTGAAATAAAAGAGGAAGAAGATATGTGTGCAGGGGAGAAATAAAAGAGGAAGAAGATATGTGTGCAGGGGAGAAATAAAAGAGGAAGACGATACGTTTGCAGGGTAGAAATAAAAGAGGAAGAAGATATTTGTGCAGGGGAGAAATAAAAGAGGAAGACGATATGTGTGCAGGGGAGAAATAAAAGGGGAAGACGATATGTGTGCAGGGGAGAAATAAAAGAGGAAGACGATACGTGTGCAGGGGAGAAATAAAAGAGGAAGACGATATGTGTGCAGGAGAGAAATAAAAGAGGAAGAAGATATGTGTGCAGGGGAGAAATAAAAGAGGAAGAAGATATGTGTGCAGGGGAGAAATAAAAGAGGAAGACGATACGTGTGCAGGGGAGAAATAAAAGAGGAAGACGATACGTGTGCAGGGGAGAAATAAAAGAGGAAGACGATACGTGTGCAGGGGAGAAATAAAAGAGGAAGACGATACGTGTGCAGGGGAGAAATAAAAGAAGAAGACGATATGTGTGCAGGGGAGAAATAAAAGAGGAAGAAGATACGTGTGCAGGGGAGAAATAAAAGAGGAAGAAGATATGTGTGCAGGGGAGAAATAAAAGAGGAAGAAGATATGTGTGCAGGGGAGAAATAAAAGAGGAAGAAGATATGTGTGCAGGGGAGAAATAAAAGAGGAAGAAGATGTGTGTGCAGGGGAGAAATAAAAGAGGAAGACGATATGTGTGCAGGGGAGAAATAAAAGAGGAAGAAGATATGTGTGCAGGGGAGAAATAAAAGAGGAAGAAGATATGTGTGCAGGGGAGAAATAAAATAGGAAGAAGATATGTGTGCAGGGGAGAAATAAAAGAGGAAGAAGATATGTGTGCAGCGGAGAAATAAAAGAGGAAGACGATATGTGTGCAGGGGAGAAATAAAAGAGGAAGACGATATGTGTTCAGGGGAGAAATAAAAGAGGAAGACGATACGTGTGCAGGGGAGAAATAAAGGAGGAAGACGATACGTGTGCAGGGGAGAAATAAAAGAGGAAAACGATATGTGTGCAGGGGAGAAATAAAAGAGGAAGAAGATACATGTGCAGGTGAGAAATAAAAGAGGAAGAAGATATGTGTGCAGGGGAGAAATAAAAGAGGAAGAAGATATGTGTGCAGGGGAGAAATAAAAGAGGAAGAAGATATGTGTGCAGGGGAGAAATAAAAGAGGAAGAAGATGTGTGTGCAGAGGAGAAATAAAAGAGGAAGACGATATGTGTGCAGGGTAGAAATAAAAGAGGAAGGAGATATGTGTGCAGGGGAGAAATAAAAGAGGAAGAAGATATGTGTGCAGATGAGAAATAAAAGAGGAAGAAGATATGTGTGCAGGGGAGAAATAAAAGAGGAAGAAGATATGTGTGCTGGGGAGAAATAAAAGAGGAAGAAGATGTGTGTGCAGGGGAGAAATAAAAGAGGAAGACGATATGTGTGCAGGGGAGAAATAAAAGAGGAAGAAGATATGTGTGCAGGGGAGAAATAAAAGAGGAAGAAGATATGTGTGCAGGGGAGAAATAAAAGAGGAAGACGATATGTGTGCAGGGGAGAAATAAAAGAGGAAGAAGATATGTGTGCAGGGGAGAAATAAAAGATGAAGACGATATGTGTGCAGGGGAGAAATAAAAGAGGAAGACGATACGTGTGCAGGGGAGAAATAAAAGAGGAAGAAGATATGTGTGCAGGGGAGAAATAAAAGAGGAAGACGATATGTGTGCAGGGGAGAAATAAAAGAGGAAGACGATACGTGTGCAGGGGAGAAATAAAAGTGGAAGACGATATGTGTGCAGGGGAGAAATAAAAGAGGAAGACGATACGTGTGCAGGGGAGAAATAAAAGAGGAAGAAGATATGTGTGCAGGGGAGAAATAAAAGAGGAAGAAGATGTGTGTGCAGGGGAGAAATAAAAGAGGAAGACGATATGTGTTCAGGGGAGAAATAAAAGAGGAAGAAGATATGTGTGCAGGGGAGAAATAAAAGAGGAAGAAGATATGTGTGCAGGGGAGAAATAAAAGAGGAAGAAGATATGTGTGCAGGGGAGAAATAAAAGAGGAAGAAGATATGTGTGCAGGGGAGAAATAAAAGAGGAAGACGATATGTGTGCAGGGGAGAAATAAAAGAGTAAGACGATATGTGTGCAGGGGAGAAATAAAAGAGGAAGACGATACGTGTGCAGGGGAGAAATAAAAGAGGAAGACGATACGTGTGCAGGGGAGAAATAAAAGAGGAAAACGATATGTGTGCAGGGGAGAAATAAAAGAGGAAGAAGATACGTGTGCAGGTGAGAAATAAAAGAGGAAGAAGATATGTGTGCAGGGGAGAAATAAAAGAGGAAGAAGAGATGTGTGCAGGGGAGAAATAAAAGAGGAAGAAGATATGTGTGCAGGGGAGAAATAAAAGAGGAAGAAGATGTGTGTGCAGGGGAGAAATAAAAGAGGAAGACGATATGTGTGCAGGGTAGAAATAAAAGAGGAAGAAGATATGTGTGCAGGGGAGAAATAAAAGAGGAAGAAGATATGTGTGCAGGGGAGAAATAAAAGAGGAAGAAGATATGTGTGCAGGGGAGAAATAAAAGAGGAAGAAGATATGTGTGCAGGGGAGAAATAAAAGAGGAAGAAGATGTGTGTGCAGGGGAGAAATAAAAGAGGAAGACGATATGTGTGCAGGGGAGAAATAAAAGAGGAAGAAGATATGTGTGAAGGGGAGAAATAAAAGAGGAAGAAGATATGTGTGCAGGGGAGAAATAAAAGAGGAAGACGATATGTGTGCAGGGGAGAAATAAAAGAGGAAGAAGATATGTGTGCAGGGGAGAAATAAAAGAGGAAGACGATATGTGTGCAGGGGAGAAATAAAAGAGGAAGACAATACGTGTGCAGGGGAGAAATAAAACAGGAAGAAGATATGTGTGCAGGGGAGAAATAAAAGAGGAAGACGATATGTGTGCAGGGGAGAAATAAAAGAGGAAGACGATACGTGTGCAGGGGAGAAATAAAAGAGGGAGACGATATGTGTGCAGGGGAGAAATAAAAGAGGAAGACGATACGTGTGCAGGGGAGAAATAAAAGAGGAAGACGATATGTGTGCAGGGGAGAAATAAAAGAGGAAGACGATATGTGTGCAGGGGAGAAATAAAAGGGGAAGACGATATGTGTGCAGGGGAGAAATAAAAGAGGAAGACGATACGTGTGCAGGGGAGAAATAAAAGAGGAAGACGATATGTGTGCAGGGGAGAAATAAAAGAGGAAGACGATACGTGTGTAGGGGAGAAATAAAAGAGGAAGACGATACGTGTGCAGGGGAGAAATAAAAGAGGAAGACGATACGTGTGCAGGGGAGAAATAAAAGAGGAAGACGATACGTGTGCAGGGGAGAAATAAAAGAGGAAGAAGATATGTGTGGAGGGGAGAAATAAAAGAGGAAGACGATATGTGTGCAGGGGAGAAATAAAAGAGGAAGACGATACGTGTGCAGGGGAGAAATAAAAGAGGAAGACGATATGTGTGCAGGGGAGAAATAAAAGGGGAAGAAGATGTGTGTG
The DNA here is from genome assembly GCF_036971445.1 of Narcine bancroftii. Lineage (NCBI taxonomy): Eukaryota > Metazoa > Chordata > Chondrichthyes > Torpediniformes > Narcinidae > Narcine > Narcine bancroftii. Next base: position 300,024,361 of record NC_091470.1, read on the forward strand.
CAGGGGAGAAATAAAAGAGGAAGACGAGATGTGTGCAGGGGAGAAATAAAAGAGGAAGAAGAGATGTGTGCAGGGGAGAAATAAAAGAGGAAGACGATATGTGTGCAGGGGAGAAATAAAAGAGGAAGAAGATATGTGTGCAGGGGAGAAATAAAAGGGGAAGACGATACGTGTGCAGGGGAGAAATAAAAGAGGAAGACGATATGTGTGCTGGGGAGAAATAAAAGGGGAAGAAGATGTGTGTGCAGGGGAGAAATAAAAGAGGAAGAAGATATGTGTGCAGGGGAGAAATAAAAGAGGAAGACGATACGTGTGCAGGGGAGAAATAAAAGAGGAAGAAGATATGTGTGCAGGGGAGAAATAAAAGAGGAAGACGATATGTGTGCAGGGGAGAAATAAAAGGGGAAGACGATACGTGTGCAGGGGAGAAATAAAAGAGGAAGACGATACGTGTGCAGGGGAGAAATAAAAGAGGAAGACGATACGTGTGCAGGGGAGAAATAAAAGAGGAAGACGATACGTGTGCAGGGGAGAAATAAAAGAGGAAGACGATACGTGTGCAGGGGAGAAATAAAAGAGGAAGACGATATGTGTGCAGGGGAGAAATAAAAGAGGAAGACGATACGTGTGCAGGGGAGAAATAAAAGAGGAAGAAGATATGTGTGCAGGGGAGAAATAAAAGAGGAAGACGATACGTGTGCAGGGGAGAAATAAAAGAGGAAGACGATATGTGTGCAGGGGAGAAATAAAAGAGGAAGACGATATGTGTGCAGGGGAGAAATAAAAGGGGAAGAAGATGTGTGTGCAGGGGAGAAATAAAAGAGGAAGACGATATGTGTGCAGGGGAGAAATAAAAGAGGAAGACGAGATGTGTGCAGGGGAGAAATAAAAGAGGAAGAAGATATGTGTGCAGGGGAGAAATAAAAGAGGAAGAAGATATGTGTGCAGGGGAGAAATAAAAGAGGAAGACGATATGTGTGCAGGGGAGAAATAAAAGAGGAAGACGATATGTGTGCAGGGGAGAAATAAAAGAGGAAGACGATATGTGTGCAGGGGAGAAATAAAAGGGGAAGAAGATGTGTGTGCAGGGGAGAAATAAAAGAGGAAGAAGATATGTGTGCAGGGGAGAAATAAAAGAGGAGGAAGATATGTGTGCAGGGGAGAAATAAAAGAGGAAGATGATATGTGTGCAGGGGAGAAATAAAAGGGGAAGAAGATGTGTGTGCAGGGGAGAAATAAAAGAGGAAGACGATATGTGTGCAGGGGAGAAATAAAAGAGGAAGAAGATATGTGTGCAGGGGAGAAATAAAAGAGGAAGAAGATATGTGTGCAGGGGAGAAATAAAAGAGGAAGAAGATATGTGTGCAGGGGAGAAATAAAAGAGGAAGACGATATGTGTGCAAGGGAGAAATAAAAGGGGAAGAAGATGTGTGTGCATGGGAGAAAAAAAAGAGGAAGACGATATGTGTGCAGGGGAGAAATAAAAGAGGAAGACGATATGTGTGCAGGGGAGAAATAAAAGAGGAAGAAGATATGTGTGCAGGGGAGAAATAAAAGAGGAAGAAGATATGTGTGCACGGGAGAAATAAAAGAGGAAGAAGATATGTGTGCAGGGGAGAAATAAAAGAGGAAGAAGATATGTGTGCAGGGGAGAAATAAAAGAGAAAGACGATATGTGTGCAGGGGAGAAATAAAAGAGGAAGACGATATGTGTGCAGGGGAGAAATAAAAGAGGAAGAAGATATGTGTGCAGGGGAGAAATAAAAGAGGAAGAAGATATGTGTGCAGGGGAGAAATAAAAGAGGAAGACGATATGTGTGCAGGGGAGAAATAAAAGAGGAAGACGATACGTGTGCAGGGGAGAAATAAAAGAGGAAGAAGATATGTGTGCAGGGGAGAAATAAAAGGGGAAGACGATACGTGTGCAGGGGAGAAATAAAAGAGGAAGACGATATGTGTGCAGGGGAGAAATAAAAGAGGAAGAAGATATGTGTGCAGGGGAGAAATAAAAGAGGAAGAAGATGTGTGTGCAGGGGAGAAATAAAAGGGGAAGACGATACGTGTGCAGGGGAGAAATAAAAGAGGAAGAAGATGTGTGTGCAGGGGAGAAATAAAAGAGGAAGAAGATATGTGAGCAGGGGAGAAATAAAAGAGGAAGAAGATATGTGTGAAGGGGAGAAATAAAAGAGGAAGAAGATATGTGTGCAGGGGAGAAATAAAAGAGGAAGACGATATGTGTACAGGGGAGAAATAAAAGAGGAAGAAGATATGTGTGCAGGGGAGAAATAAAAGAGGAAGAACATATGTGTGCAGGGGAGAAATAAAAGAGGAAGAAGATATGTGTGCAGGGGAGAAATAAAAGAGGAAGAAGATGTGTGTGCAGGGGAGAAATAAAAGAGGAAGAAGATATGTGTGCAGGGGAGAAATAAAAGAGGAAGAAGATGTGTGTGCAGGGGAGAAATAAAAGGGGAAGACGATATGTGTGCAGGGGAGAAATAAAAGGGGAAGAAGATATGTGTGCAGGGGAGAAATAAAAGGGGAAGAAGATGTGTGTGCAGGGGAGAAATAAAAGAGGAAGAAGATATGTGTGCAGGGGAGAAATAAAAGAGGAAGAAGATATGTGTGCAGGGGAGAAATAAAAGAGGAAGAAGATATGTATACAGGGGAGAAATAAAAGAGGAAGAAGATGTGTGTGCAGGGGAGAAATAAAAGAGGAAGAAGGTATGTGTGCAGGGGAGAAATAAAAGAGGAAGAAGATGTGTGTGCAGGGGAGAAATAAAAGGGGAAGACGATATGTGTGCAGGGGAGAAATAAAAGGGGAAGACGATATGTGTGCAGGGGAGAAATAAAAGAGGAAGAAGATATGTGTGCAGCGAAGAAATAAAAGGTGAAGATGATATGTGTGCAGGGGAGAAATAAAAGAGGAAGAAGATATGTGTGCAGGGGAGAAATAAAAGGGGAAGAAGATATGTGTGCAGGGGAGAAATAAAAGGGGAAGACGATATGTGTGCAGGGGAGAAATAAAAGAGGAAGAAGATATGTGTGCACGGGAGAAATAAAAGAGGAAGAAGATATGTGTGCAGGGGAGAAATAAAAGAGGAAGAAGATATGTGTGCAGGGGAGAAATAAAAGAGGAAGAAGATATGTGTGCAGGGGAGAAATAAAAGGGGAAGAAGATATGTGTGCAGGGGAGAAATATAAGAGGAAGAAGATATGTGTGCAGTGGAGAAATAAAAGAGGAAGAAGATGTGTGTGCAGGGGAGAAATAAAAGAGGAAGAAGATATGTGTGCAGGGGAGAAATAAAAGAGGAAGAAGATATGTGTGCTGGGGAGAAATAAAAGGGGAAGAAGATATGTGTGCAGGGGAGAAATAAAAGAGGAAGACGATATGTGTGCAGGGGAGAAATAAAAGAGGAAGACGATACGTGTGCAGGGGAGAAATAAAAGAGGAAGACGATATGTGTGCAGGGGAGAAATAAAAGAGGAAGACGATATGTGTGCAGGGGAGAAATAAAAGAGGAAGAAGATATGTGTGCAGGGGAGAAATAAAAGAGGAAGACGATAAGTGTGCAGGGGAAAAATAAAAGAGGAAGACGATATGTGTGCAGGGGAGAAATAAAAGAGGAAGAAGATATGTGTGCAGGGGAGAAATAAAAGAGGAAGAAGATATGTGTGCAGGGGAGAAATAAAAGAGGAAGAAGATATGTGTGCAGGGGAGAAATAAAAGAGGAAGAAGATGTGTGTGCAGGGGAGAAATAAAAGAGGAAGACGATATGTGTGCAGGGGAGAAATAAAAGAGGAAGAAGATATGTGTGCAGGGGAGAAATAAAAGAGGAAGACGATATGTGTGCAGGGGAGAAATAAAAGAGGAAGACGATATGTGTGCAGGGGAGAAATAAAAGAGGAAGATGATACGTGTGCAGGGGAGAAATAAAAGAGGAAGAAGATATGTGTGCAGGCGAGTAATAAAAGAGGAAGACGATATGTGTGCAGGGGAGAAATAAAAGAGGAAGACGATACGTGTGCAGGATAGAAATAAAAGTGGAAGAAGATATGTGTGCAGGGGAGAAATAAAATGGAAAGACGATACGTGTGCAGGGGAGAAATAAAAGAGGAAGAAGATATGTGTGCAGGGGAGAAATAAAAGAGGAAGACGATATGTGTGCAGGGGAGAAATAAAAGGGGAAGACGATATGTGTGCAGGGGAGAAATAAAAGAAGAAGACGATACGTGTGCAGGGGAGAAATAAAAGAGGAAGACGATATGTGTGCAGGGGATAAATAAAAGAGGAATACGATACGTGTGCAGGGGAGAAATAAAAGAGGAAGACGATACGTGTGCAGGGGAGAAATACAAGAGGAAGACGATATGTGTGCAGGGGAGAAATAAAAGAGGAAGACGATTCGTGTGCAGGGGAGAAATAAAAGAGGAAGAACATATGTGTGCAGGGGAGAAATAAAAGAGGAAGACGATATGTGTGCAGGGGAGAAATAAAAGAGGAAGACGATACGTGTGCAGGGGAGAAATAAAAGAGGAAGAAGATATGTGTGCAGGGGAGAAATAAAAGAGGAAGACGATATGTGTGCAGGGGAGAAATAAAAGGGGAAGAAGATGTGTGTGCAGGGGAGAAATAAAAGAGGAAGACGATATGTGTGCAGGGGAGAAATAAAAGAGGAAGAAGATATGTGTGCAGGGGAGAAATAAAAGAGGAAGAAGATATGTGTGCAGGGGAGAAATAAAAGAGGAAGATGATACGTGTGCAGGGGAGAAATAAAAGAGGAAGAAGATATGTGTGCAGGGGAGAAATAAAAGAGGAAGACGATATGTGTGGAGGGGAGAAATAAAAGGGGAAGACGATATGTGTGCAGGGGAGAAATAAAAGAGGAAGACGATACGTGTGCAGGGGAGAAATAAAAGAGGAAGACGATATGTGTGCAGGGGTGAAATAAAAGAGGAAGTCTATACGTGTGCAGGGGAGAAATAAAAGAGGAAGACGATACGTGTGCAGGGGAGAAATAAAAGAGGAAGACGATATGTGTGCAGGGGAGAAATAAAAGAGGAAGACGATACGTGTGCAGGGGAGAAATAAAAGAGGAAGAAATATGTGTGCAGGAGAGAAATAAAAGAGGAAGACGATACGTGTGCAGGGGAGAAATAAAAGAGGAAGACGATATGTGTGCAGGGGAGAAATAAAAGGGGAAGAAGATGTGTGTGCAGGGGAGAAATAAAAGAGGAAGACGATATGTGTGCAGGGGAGAAATAAAAGAGGAAGAAGATATGTGTGCAGGGGAGAAATAAAAGAGGAAGAAATGTGTGCAGGGGAAAAATAAAAGAGGAAGAAGATATGTGTGCAGGGGAGAAATAAAAGAGGAAGACGATATGTGTGCAGGGGAGAAATAAAAGAGGAAGACGATATGTGTGCAGGGGAGAAATAAAAGAGGAAGAAGATATGTGTGCAGGGGAGAAATAAAAGAGGAAGAAGATATGTGTGCAGGGGAGAAATAAAAGAGGAAGACGATATGTGTGCAGGGGAGAAATAAAAGGGGAAGAAGATATGTGTGCAGGGGAGAAATAAAGAGGAAGACGATACGTGTGCAGGGGAGAAATAAAAGAGGAAGACGATATGTGTGCAGGGGAGAAATAAAAGGGGATGAAGATGTGTGTGCAGGGAAGAAATAAAAGAGGAAGACGATATGTGTGCAGGGGAGAAATAAAAGAGGAAGAAGATATGTGTGCAGGGGAGAAATAAAAGAGGAAGACGATATGTGTGCAGGGGAGAAATAAAAGGGGAAGAAGATGTGTGTGCAGGGGAGAAATAAAAGAGGAAGACGATATGTGTGCAGGGGAGAAATAAAAGAGGAAGAAGATATGTGTGCAGGGGAGAAATAAAAGAGGAAGAAATGTGTGCAGGGGAAAAATAAAAGAGGAAGAAGATATGTGTGCAGGGGAGAAATAAAAGAGGAAGACGATATGTGTGCAGGGGAGAAATAAAAGAGGAAGACGATATGTGTGCAGGGGAGAAATAAAAGAGGAAGAAGATATGTGTGCAGGGGAGAAATAAAAGAGGAAGAAGATATGTGTGCAGGGGAGAAATAAAAGAGGAAGACGATATGTGTGCAGGGGAGAAATAAAAGGGGAAGAAGATATGTGTGCAGGGGAGAAATAAAAGAGGAAGACGATACGTGTGCAGGGGAGAAATAAAAGAGGAAGACGATATGTGTGCAGGGGACAAATAAAAGGGGAAGAAGATGTGTGTGCAGGGGAGAAATAAAAGAGGAAGACGATATGTGTGCAGGGGAGAAATAAAAGAGGAAGAAGATATGTGTGCAGGGGAGAAATAAAAGAGGAAGAAGATATGTGTGCAGGGGAGAAATAAAAGAGGAAGAAGATATGTGTGCAGGGGAGAAATAAAAGAGGAAGACGATATGTGTGCAGGGGAGAAATAAAAGAGGAAGACGATATGTGTGCAGGGGAGAAATAACAGAGGAAGACGATACGTGTGCAGGGGAGAAATAAAAGAGGAAGACGATATGTGTGCAGGGGAGAAATAAAAGAGGAAGAAGATGTGTGTGCAGGGGAGAAATAAAAGGGGAAGACGATATGTGTGCAGGGGAGAAATAAAAGAGGAAGAAGATGTGTGTGCAGGGGAGAAATAAAAGGGGAAGACGATATGTGTGCAGGGGAGAAATAAAAGGGGAAGACGATATGTGTGCAGGGGAGAAATAAAAGAGGAAGAAGATATGTGTGCAGCGAAGAAATAAAAGGGGAAGATGATATGTGTGCAGGGGAGAAATAAAAGAGGAAGAAGATATGTGTGCACGGGAGAAATAAAAGGGGAAGAAGATATGTGTGCAGGGGAGAAATAAAAGCAGAAGACGATATGTGTGCAGGGGAGAAATAAAAGAGGAAGAAGATATGTGTGCACGGGAGAAATAAAAGAGGAAGAAGATATGTGTGCAGGGGATAAATAAAAGAGGAAGAAGATATGTGTGCAGGGGAGAAATAAAAGAGGAAGAAGATATGTGTGCAGGGGAGAAATAAAAGGGGAAGAAGATATGTGTGCAGGGAAGAAATAAAAGAGGAAGAAGATATGTGAGCAGGGGAGAAATAAAAGAGGAAGAAGATGTGTGTGCAGATGAGAAATAAAAGAGGAAGAAGATATGTGTGCAGGGGAGAAATAAAAGAGGAAGAAGATATGTGTGCAGGGGAGAAATAAAAGGGGAAGAAGATATGTGTGCAGGGGAGAAATAAAAGAGGAAGACGATATGTGTGCAGGGGTGAAATAAAAGAGGAAGACGATACGTGTGCAGGGGAGAAATAAAAGAGGAAGACGATATGTGTGCAGGGGAGAAATAAAAGAGGAAGACGATATGTGTGCAGGGGAGAAATAAAAGAGGAAGAAGATATGTGTGCAGGGGAGAAATAAAAGAGGAAGACGATACGTGTGCAGGGGAAAAATAAAAGAGGAAGACGATATGTGTGCAGGGGAGAAATAAAAGAGGAAGAAGATATGTGTGCAGGGGAGAAATAAAAGAGGAAGAAGATATGTGTGCAGGGGAGAAATAAAAGAGGAAGAAGATATGTGTGCAGGGGAGAAATAAAAGAGGAAGAAGATGTGTGTGCAGGGGAGAAATAAAAGAGGAAGACGATATGTGTGCAGGGGAGAAATAAAAGAGGAAGAAGATATGTGTGCAGGGGAGAAATAAAAGAGGAAGACGATATGTGTGCAGGGGAGAAATAAAAGAGGAAGACGATATGTGTGCAGGGGAGAAATAAAAGAGGAAGATGATACGTGTGCAGGGGAGAAATAAAAGAGGAAGAAGATATGTGTGCAGGCGAGTAATAAAAGAGGAAGACGATATGTGTGCAGGGGAGAAATAAAAGAGGAAGACGATACGTGTGCAGGGGAGAAATAAAAGTGGAAGACGATATGTGTGCAGGGGAGAAATAAAATGGGAAGACGATACGTGTGCAGGGGAGAAATAAAAGAGGAAGAAGATATGTGTGCAGGGGAGAAATAAAAGAGGAAGACGATATGTGTGCAGGGGAGAAATAAAAGGGGAAGACGATATGTGTGCAGGGGAGAAATAAAAGAGGAAGACGATACGTGTGCAGGGGAGAAATAAAAGAGGAAGACGATATGTGTGCAGGGGATAAATAAAAGAGGAATACGATACGTGTGCAGGGGAGAAATAAAAGAGGAAGACGATACGTGTTCTGGGGAGAAATACAAGAGGAAGACGATATGTGTGCAGGGGAGAAATAAAAGAGGAAGACGATTCGTGTGCAGGGGAGAAATAAAAGAGGAAGAACATATGTGTGCAGCGGAGAAATAAAAGAGGAAGACGATATGTGTGCAGGGGAGAAATAAAAGAGGAAGACGATACGTGTGCAGGGGAGAAATAAAAGAGGAAGAAGATATGTGTGCAGGGGAGAAATAAAAGAGGAAGACGATATGTGTGCAGGGGAGAAATAAAAGGGGAAGAAGATGTGTGTGCAGGGGAGAAATAAAAGAGGAAGACGATATGTGTGCAGGGGAGAAATAAAAGAGGAAGAAGATATGTGTGCAGGGGAGAAATAAAAGAGGAAGAAGATATGTGTGCAGGGGAGAAATAAAAGAGGAAGACGATACGTGTGCAGGGGAGAAATAAAAGAGGAAGAAGATATGTGTGCAGGGGAGAAATAAAAGAGGAAGACGATATGTGTGCAGGGGAGAAATAAAAGGGGAAGACGATATGTGTGCAGGGGAGAAATAAAAGAGGAAGACGATACGTGTGCAGGGGAGAAATAAAAGAGGAAGACGATATGTGTGCAGGGGAGAAATAAAAGAGGAAGACTATACGTGTGCAGGGGAGAAATAAAAGAGGAAGACGATACGTGTGCAGTGGAGAAATAAAAGAGGAAGACGATATGTGTGCAGGGGAGAAATAAAAGAGGAAGACGATACGTGTGCAGGGGAGAAATAAAAGAGGAAGAAATATGTGTGCAGGAGAGAAATAAAAGAGGAAGACGATACGTGTGCAGGGGAGAAATAAAAGAGGACGACGATATGTGTGCAGGGGAGAAATAAAAGGGGAAGAAGATGTGTGTGCAGGGGAGAAATAAAAGAGGAAGACGATATGTGTGCAGGGGAGAAATAAAAGAGGAAGAAGATATGTGTGCAGGGGAGAAATAAAAGAGGAAGAAATGTGTGCAGGGGAAAAATAAAAGAGGAAGAAGATATGTGTGCAGGGGAGAAATAAAAGAGGAAGACGATATGTGTGCAGGGGAGAAATAAAAGAGGAAGAAGATATGTGTGCAGGGGAGAAATAAAAGAGGAAGAAGATATGTGTGCAGGGGAGAAATAAAAGAGGAAGACGATATGTGTGCAGGGGAGAAATAAAAGGGGAAGAAGATATGTGTGCAGGGGAGAAATAAAAGAGGAAGACGATACGTGTGCAGGGGAGAAATAAAAGAGGAAGACGATATGTGTGCAGGGGAGAAATAAAAGGGGAAGAAGATGTGTGTGCAGGGGAGAAATAAAAGAGGAAGACGATATGTGTGCAGGGGAGAAATAAAAGAGGAAGAAGATATGTGTGCAGGGGAGAAATAAAAGAGGAAGAAGATATGTGTGCAGGGGAGAAATAAAAGAGGAAGAAGATATGTGTGCAGGGGAGAAATAAAAGAGGAAGACGATATGTGTGCAGGGGAGAAATAAAAGAGGAAGACGATATGTGTGCAGGGGAGAAATAAAAGAGGAAGACGATATGTGTGCAGGGGAGAAATAAAAGAGGAAGAAGATATGTGTGCAGGGGAGAAATAAAAGAGGAAGAAGATATGTGTGCAGGGGAGAAATAAAGGAGGAAGAAGATATGTGTGCAGGGGAGAAATAAAAGAGGAAGACGATATGTGTGCAGGGGAGAAATAAAAGAGGAAGACGATACGTGTGCAGGGGAGAAATAAAAGAGGAAGACGATATGTGTGCAGGGGAGAAATAAAAGAGGAAGACGATACGTGTGCAGGGGAGAAATAAAAGAGGAAGACGATACATGTGCAGGGGAGAAAAAAAAGAAGAAGACGATATGTGTGCAGGGGAGAAATAAAAGAGGAAGATGACACGTGTGCAGGGGAGAAATAAAGGAGGAAGAAGATATGTGTGCAGGGGAGATATAAAAGAGGAAGACGATACGTGTGCAGGGGAGAAATAAAAGAGGAAGACGATATGTGTGCAGGGGAGAAATAAAAGAGGAAGACGATATGTGTGCACGGGAGAAATAAAAGGGGAAGAAGATGTGTGTGCAGGGGAGAAATAAAAGAGGAAGACGATATGTGTGCAGGGGAGAAATAAAAGAGGAAGAAGATATGTGTGCAGGGGAGAAATAAAAGAGGAAGAAGATATGTGTGCAGGGGAGAAATAAAAGAGGAAGACGATATGTGTGCAGGGGAGAAATAAAAGAGGAAGACGATATGTGTGCAGGGGAGAAATATAAGAGGAAGAAGATATGTGTGCAGTGGAGAAATAAAAGAGGAAGAAGATATGTGTGCAGGGGAGAAATAAAAGAGGAAGAAGATATGTGTGCAGGGGAGAAATAAAAGAGGAAGACGATATGTGTGCAGGGGAGAAATAAAAGAGGAAGACGATATGTGTGCAGGGGAGAAATAAAAGAGGAAGAAGATATGTGTGCAGGGGAGAAATAAAAGAGGAAGAAGATATGTGTGCAGGGGAGAAATAAAAGAGGAAGACGATACGTGTGCAGGGGAGAAATAAAAGAGGAAGACGATACGTGTGCAGGGGAGAAATAAAAGAGGAAGACGATATGTGTGCAGGGGAGAAATAAAAGAGGAAGAAGATATGTGTGCAGGGGAGAAATAAAAGAGGAAGAAGATATGTGTGCAGGGGAGAAATAAAAGAGGAAGAAGATATGTGTGCAGGGGAGAAATAAAAGAGGAAGAAGATGTGTGTGCAGGGGAGAAATAAAAGAGGAAGAAGATGTGTGTGCAGGGGAGAAATAAAAGAGGAAAAAGATATGTGTGCAGGGGAGAAATAAAAGAGGAAGAAGATATGTGTGCAGGGGAGAAATAAAAGAGGAAGAAGATATGTGTGCAGGGTAGAAATAAAAGACGAAGAAGATATGTGTGCAGGGGAGAAATAATAGAGGAAGAAGATATGTGTGCAGGGGAGAAATAAAAGAGGAAGAAGATATGTGTGCAGGGGAGAAATAAAAGAGGAAGACGATAAGTGTGCAGGGGAGAAATAAAAGAGGAAGAAGATATGTGTGCAGGGGAGAAATAAAAGAGGAAGACGATATGTGTGCAGGGGAGAAATAAAAGAGGAAGACGATACGTGTGCAGGGGAGAAATAAAAGAGGAAGACGATATGTGTGCAGGGGAGAAATAAAAGAGGAAGACGATATGTGTGCAGGGGAGAAATAAAAGGGGAAGAAGATGTGTGTGCAGGGGAGAAATAAAAGAGGAAGACGATATGTGTGCAGGGGAGAAATAAAAGAGGAAGAAGATATGTGTGCAGGGGAGAAATAAAAGAGGAAGAAGATATGTGTGCAGGGGAGAAATAAAAGAGGAAGAAGATATGTGTGCAGGGGAGAAATAAAAGAGGAAGACGATATGTGTGCAGGGGAGAAATAAAAGGGGAAGAAGATGTGTGTGCAGGGGAGAAATAAAAGAGGAAGACGATATGTGTGCAGGGGAGAAATAAAAGAGGAAGAAGATATGTGTGCAGGGGAGAAATAAAAGAGGAAGAAGATATGTGTGCAGGGGAGAAATAAAAGAGGAAGAAGATATGTGTGCAGGGGAGAAATAAAAGAGGAAGAAGATATGTGTGCAGGGGAGAAATAAAAGAGGAAGAAGATATGTGTGCAGGGGAGAAATAAAAGAGGAAGACGATACGTGTGCAGGGGAGAAATAAAAGAGGAAGAAGATATATGTGCAGGGGAGAAATAAAAGAGGAAGACGATATGTGTGCAGGGGAGAAATAAAAGAGGAAGAAGATATATGTGCAGGGGAGAAATAAAAGAGGAAGACGATATGTGTGCAGGGGAGAAATAAAAGAGGAAGAAGATATGTGTGCAGGGGAGAAATAAAAGAGGAAGAAGATATGTGTGCAGGGGTGAAATAAAAGAGGAAGAAGATATGTGTGCAGGGGAGAAATAAAAGAGGAAGAAGATATGTGTGCAGGGGAGAAATAAAAGAGGAAGACGATACGTTTGCAGGGTAGAAATAAAAGAGGAAGAAGATATTTGTGCAGGGGAGAAATAAAAGAGGAAGACGATATGTGTGCAGGGGAGAAATAAATGAGGAAGACGATACGTGTGCAGGGGAGAAATAAAAGAGGAAGACGATATGTGTGCAGGGGAGAAATAAAAGAGGAAGACGATATGTGTGCAGGGGAGAAATAAAAGGGGAAGAAGATGTGTGTGCAGGGGAGAAATAAAAGAGGAAGACGATATGTGTGCAGGGGAGAAATAAAAGAGGAAGAAGATATGTGTGCAGGGGAGAAATAAAAGAGGAAGAAGATATGTGTGCAGGGGAGAAATAAAAGAGGAAGAAGATATGTGTGCAGGGGAGAAATAAAAGAGGAAGACGATATGTGTGCAGGGGAGAAATAAAAGGGGAAGAAGATGTGTGTGCAGGGGAGAAATAAAAGAGGAAGACGATATGTGTGCAGGGGAGAAATAAAAGAGGAAGAAGATATGTGTGCAGGGGAGAAATAAAAGAGGAAGAAGATATGTGTGCAGGGGAGAAATAAAAGAGGAAGAAGATATGTGTGCAGGGGAGAAATAAAAGAGGAAGAAGATATGTGTGCAGGGGAGAAATAAAAGAGGAAGAAGATATGTGTGCAGGGGAGAAATAAAAGAGGAAGACGATACGTGTGCAGGGGAGAAATAAAAGAGGAAGAAGATATATGTGCAGGGGAGAAATAAAAGAGGAAGACGATATGTGTGCAGGGGAGAAATAAAAGAGGAAGAAGATATATGTGCAGGGGAGAAATAAAAGAGGAAGACGATATGTGTGCAGGGGAGAAATAAAAGAGGAAGAAGATATGTGTGCAGGGGAGAAATAAAAGAGGAAGAAGATATGTGTGCAGGGGTGAAATAAAAGAGGAAGAAGATATGTGTGCAGGGGAGAAATAAAAGAGGAAGAAGATATGTGTGCAGGGGAGAAATAAAAGAGGAAGACGATACGTTTGCAGGGTAGAAATAAAAGAGGAAGAAGATATTTGTGCAGGGGAGAAATAAAAGAGGAAGACGATATGTGTGCAGGGGAGAAATAAAAGGGGAAGACGATATGTGTGCAGGGGAGAAATAAAAGAGGAAGACGATACGTGTGCAGGGGAGAAATAAAAGAGGAAGACGATATGTGTGCAGGAGAGAAATAAAAGAGGAAGAAGATATGTGTGCAGGGGAGAAATAAAAGAGGAAGAAGATATGTGTGCAGGGGAGAAATAAAAGAGGAAGACGATACGTGTGCAGGGGAGAAATAAAAGAGGAAGACGATACGTGTGCAGGGGAGAAATAAAAGAGGAAGACGATACGTGTGCAGGGGAGAAATAAAAGAGGAAGACGATACGTGTGCAGGGGAGAAATAAAAGAAGAAGACGATATGTGTGCAGGGGAGAAATAAAAGAGGAAGAAGATACGTGTGCAGGGGAGAAATAAAAGAGGAAGAAGATATGTGTGCAGGGGAGAAATAAAAGAGGAAGAAGATATGTGTGCAGGGGAGAAATAAAAGAGGAAGAAGATATGTGTGCAGGGGAGAAATAAAAGAGGAAGAAGATGTGTGTGCAGGGGAGAAATAAAAGAGGAAGACGATATGTGTGCAGGGGAGAAATAAAAGAGGAAGAAGATATGTGTGCAGGGGAGAAATAAAAGAGGAAGAAGATATGTGTGCAGGGGAGAAATAAAATAGGAAGAAGATATGTGTGCAGGGGAGAAATAAAAGAGGAAGAAGATATGTGTGCAGGGGAGAAATAAAAGAGGAAGACGATATGTGTGCAGGGGAGAAATAAAAGAGGAAGACGATATGTGTTCAGGGGAGAAATAAAAGAGGAAGACGATACGTGTGCAGGGGAGAAATAAAGGAGGAAGACGATACGTGTGCAGGGGAGAAATAAAAGAGGAAAACGACATGTGTGCAGGGGAGAAATAAAAGAGGAAGAAGATACGTGTGCAGGTGAGAAATAAAAGAGGAAGAAGATATGTGTGCAGGGGAGAAATAAAAGAGGAAGAAGATATGTGTGCAGGGGAGAAATAAAAGAGAAAGAAGATATGTGTGCAGGGGAGAAATAAAAGAGGAAGAAGATGTGTGTGCAGAGGAGAAATAAAAGAGGAAGACGATATGTGTGCAGTGTAGAAATAATAGAGGAAGGAGATATGTGTGCAGGGGAGAAATAAAAGAGGAAGAAGATATGTGTGCAGATGAGAAATAAAAGAGGAAGAAGATATGTGTGCAGGGGAGAAATAAAAGAGGAAGAAGATATGTGTGCTGGGGAGAAATAAAAGAGGAAGAAGATGTGTGTGCAGGGGAGAAATAAAAGAGGAAGACGATATGTGTGCAGGGGAGAAATAAAAGAGGAAGAAGATATGTGTGCAGGGGAGAAATAAAAGAGGAAGAAGATATGTGTGCAGGGGAGAAATAAAAGAGGAAGACGATATGTGTGCAGGGGAGAAATAAAAGAGGAAGAAGATATGTGTGCAGGGGAGAAATAAAAGATGAAGACGATATGTGTGCAGGGGAGAAATAAAAGAGGAAGACGATACGTGTGCAGGGGAGAAATAAAAGAGGAAGAAGATATGTGTGCAGGGGAGAAATAAAAGAGGAAGACGATATGTGTGCAGGGGAGAAATAAAAGAGGAAGACGATACGTGTGCAGGGGAGAAATAAAAGAGGAAGACGATATGTGTGCAGGGGAGAAATAAAAGAGGAAGACGATACGTGTGCAGGGGAGAAATAAAAGAGGAAGAAGATATGTGTGCAGGGGAGAAATAAAAGAGGAAGAAGATGTGTGTGCAGGGGAGAAATAAAAGAGGAAGACGATATGTGTTCAGGGGAGAAATAAAAGAGGAAGAAGATATGTGTGCAGGGGAGAAATAAAAGAGGAAGAAGATATGTGTGCAGGGGAGAAATAAAAGAGGAAGAAGATATGTGTGCAGGGGAGAAATAAAAGAGGAAGAAGATATGTGTGCAGGGGAGAAATAAAAGAGGAAGACGATATGTGTGCAGGGGAGAAATAAAAGAGTAAGACGATATGTGTGCAGGGGAGAAATAAAAGAGGAAGACGATACGTGTGCAGGGGAGAAATAAAAGAGGAAGACGATACGTGTGCAGGGGAGAAATAAAAGAGGAAAACGATATGTGTGCAGGGGAGAAATAAAAGAGGAAGAAGATACGTGTGCAGGTGAGAAATAAAAGAGGAAGAAGATATGTGTGCAGGGGAGAAATAAAAGAGGAAGACGATATGTGTGCAGGGGAGAAATAAAAGAGGAAGACGATATGTGTGCAGGGGAGAAATAAAAGAGGAAGAAGATATGTGTGCAGGGGAGAAATAAAAGAGGAAGAAGATATGTGTGCAGGGGAGAAATAAAAGAGGAAGACGATATGTGTGCAGGGGAGAAATAAAAGGGGAAGAAGATATGTGTGCAGGGGAGAAATAAAAGAGGAAGACGATACGTGTGCAGGGGAGAAATAAAAGAGGAAGACGATATGTGTGCAGGGGAGAAATAAAAGGGGAAGAAGATGTGTGTGCAGGGGATAAATAAAAGAGGAAGACGATATGTGTGCAGGGGAGAAATAAAAGAGGAAGAAGATATGTGTGCAGGGGAGAAATAAAAGAGGAAGAAGATATGTGTGCAGGGGAGAAATAAAAGAGGAAGAAGATATGTGTGCAGGGGAGAAATAAAAGAGGAAGACGATATGTGTGCAGGGGAGAAATAAAAGAGGAAGACGATATGTGTGCAGGGGAGAAATAAAAGAGGAAGACGATATGTGTGCAGGGGAGAAATAAAAGAGGAAGAAGATATGTGTGCAGGGGAGAAATAAAAGAGGAAGAAGATATGTGTGCAGGGGAGAAATAAAGGAGGAAGAAGATATGTGTGCAGGGGAGAAATAAAAGAGGAAGACGATATGTGTGCAGGGGAGAAATAAAAGAGGAAGACGATACGTGTGCAGGGGAGAAATAAAAGAGGAAGACGATATGTGTGCAGGGGAGAAATAAAAGAGGAAGACGATACGTGTGCAGGGGAGAAATAAAAGAGGAAGACGATACATGTGCAGGGGAGAAAAAAAAGAAGAAGACGATATGTGTGCAGGGGAGAAATAAAAGAGGAAGATGACACGTGTGCAGGGGAGAAATAAAGGAGGAAGAAGATATGTGTGCAGGGGAGATATAAAAGAGGAAGACGATACGTGTGCAGGGGAGAAATAAAAGAGGAAGACGACATGTGTGCAGGGGAGAAATAAAAGAGGAAGACGATATGTGTGCACGGGAGAAATAAAAGGGGAAGAAGATGTGTGTGCAGGGGAGAAATAAAAGAGGAAGACGATATGTGTGCAGGGGAGAAATAAAAGAGGAAGAAGATATGTGTGCAGGGGAGAAATAAAAGAGGAAGAAGATATGTGTGCAGGGGAGAAATAAAAGAGGAAGACGATATGTGTGCAGGGGAGAAATAAAAGAGGAAGACGATATGTGTGCAGGGGAGAAATATAAGAGGAAGAAGATATGTGTGCAGTGGAGAAATAAAAGAGGAAGAAGATATGTGTGCAGGGGAGAAATAAAAGAGGAAGAAGATATGTGTGCAGGGGAGAAATAAAAGAGGAAGACGATATGTGTGCAGGGGAGAAATAAAAGAGGAAGACGATATGTGTGCAGGGGAGAAATAAAAGAGGAAGAAGATATGTGTGCAGGGGAGAAATAAAAGAGGAAGAAGATATGTGTGCAGGGGAGAAATAAAAGAGGAAGACGATACGTGTGCAGGGGAGAAATAAAAGAGGAAGACGATACGTGTGCAGGGGAGAAATAAAAGAGGAAGACGATATGTGTGCAGGGGAGAAATAAAAGAGGAAGAAGATATGTGTGCAGGGGAGAAATAAAAGAGGAAGAAGATATGTGTGCAGGGGAGAAATAAAAGAGGAAGAAGATATGTGTGCAGGGGAGAAATAAAAGAGGAAGAAGATGTGTGTGGAGGGGAGAAATAAAAGAGGAAGAAGATGTGTGTGCAGGGGAGAAATAAAAGAGGAAAAAGATATGTGTGCAGGGGAGAAATAAAAGAGGAAGAAGATATGTGTGCAGGGGAGAAATAAAAGAGGAAGAAGATATGTGTGCAGGGTAGAAATAAAAGACGAAGAAGATATGTGTGCAGGGGAGAAATAATAGAGGAAGAAGATATGTGTGCAGGGGAGAAATAAAAGAGGAAGAAGATGTGTGTGCAGGGGAGAAATAAAAGAGGAAGAAGATATGTGTGCAGGGGAGAAATAAAAGAGGAAGACGATAAGTGTGCAGGGGAGAAATAAAAGAGGAAGAAGATATGTGTGCAGGGGAGAAATAAAAGAGGAAGACGATATGTGTGCAGGGGAGAAATAAAAGAGGAAGACGATACGTGTGCAGGGGAGAAATAAAAGAGGAAGACGATATGTGTGCAGGGGAGAAATAAAAGAGGAAGACGATATGTGTGCAGGGGAGAAATAAAAGGGGAAGAAGATGTGTGTGCAGGGGAGAAATAAAAGAGGAAGACGATATGTGTGCAGGGGAGAAATAAAAGAGGAAGAAGATATGTGTGCAGGGGAGAAATAAAAGAGGAAGAAGATATGTGTGCAGGGGAGAAATAAAAGAGGAAGAAGATATGTGTGCAGGGGAGAAATAAAAGAGGAAGACGATATGTGTGCAGGGGAGAAATAAAAGGGGAAGAAGATGTGTGTGCAGGGGAGAAATAAAAGAGGAAGACGATATGTGTGCAGGGGAGAAATAAAAGAGGAAGAAGATATGTGTGCAGGGGAGAAATAAAAGAGGAAGAAGATATGTGTGCAGGGGAGAAATAAAAGAGGAAGAAGATATGTGTGCAGGGGAGAAATAAAAGAGGAAGAAGATATGTGTGCAGGGGAGAAATAAAAGAGGAAGAAGATATGTGTGCAGGGGAGAAATAAAAGAGGAAGACGATACGTGTGCAGGGGAGAAATAAAAGAGGAAGAAGATATATGTGCAGGGGAGAAATAAAAGAGGAAGACGATATGTGTGCAGGGGAGAAATAAAAGAGGAAGAAGATATATGTGCAGGGGAGAAATAAAAGAGGAAGACGATATGTGTGCAGGGGAGAAATAAAAGAGGAAGAAGATATGTGTGCAGGGGAGAAATAAAAGAGGAAGAAGATATGTGTGCAGGGGTGAAATAAAAGAGGAAGAAGATATGTGTGCAGGGGAGAAATAAAAGAGGAAGAAGATATGTGTGCAGGGGAGAAATAAAAGAGGAAGACGATACGTTTGCAGGGTAGAAATAAAAGAGGAAGAAGATATTTGTGCAGGGGAGAAATAAAAGAGGAAGACGATATGTGTGCAGGGGAGAAATAAATGAGGAAGACGATACGTGTGCAGGGGAGAAATAAAAGAGGAAGACGATATGTGTGCAGGGGAGAAATAAAAGAGGAAGACGATATGTGTGCAGGGGAGAAATAAAAGGGGAAGAAGATGTGTGTGCAGGGGAGAAATAAAAGAGGAAGACGATATGTGTGCAGGGGAGAAATAAAAGAGGAAGAAGATATGTGTGCAGGGGAGAAATAAAAGAGGAAGAAGATATGTGTGCAGGGGAGAAATAAAAGAGGAAGAAGATATGTGTGCAGGGGAGAAATAAAAGAGGAAGACGATATGTGTGCAGGGGAGAAATAAAAGGGGAAGAAGATGTGTGTGCAGGGGAGAAATAAAAGAGGAAGACGATATGTGTGCAGGGGAGAAATAAAAGAGGAAGAAGATATGTGTGCAGGGGAGAAATAAAAGAGGAAGAAGATATGTGTGCAGGGGAGAAATAAAAGAGGAAGAAGATATGTGTGCAGGGGAGAAATAAAAGAGGAAGAAGATATGTGTGCAGGGGAGAAATAAAAGAGGAAGAAGATATGTGTGCAGGGGAGAAATAAAAGAGGAAGACGATACGTGTGCAGGGGAGAAATAAAAGAGGAAGAAGATATATGTGCAGGGGAGAAATAAAAGAGGAAGACGATATGTGTGCAGGGGAGAAATAAAAGAGGAAGAAGATATATGTGCAGGGGAGAAATAAAAGAGGAAGACGATATGTGTGCAGGGGAGAAATAAAAGAGGAAGAAGATATGTGTGCAGGGGAGAAATAAAAGAGGAAGAAGATATGTGTGCAGGGGTGAAATAAAAGAGGAAGAAGATATGTGTGCAGGGGAGAAATAAAAGAGGAAGAAGATATGTGTGCAGGGGAGAAATAAAAGAGGAAGACGATACGTTTGCAGGGTAGAAATAAAAGAGGAAGAAGATATTTGTGCAGGGGAGAAATAAAAGAGGAAGACGATATGTGTGCAGGGGAGAAATAAAAGGGGAAGACGATATGTGTGCAGGGGAGAAATAAAAGAGGAAGACGATACGTGTGCAGGGGAGAAATAAAAGAGGAAGACGATATGTGTGCAGGAGAGAAATAAAAGAGGAAGAAGATATGTGTGCAGGGGAGAAATAAAAGAGGAAGAAGATATGTGTGCAGGGGAGAAATAAAAGAGGAAGACGATACGTGTGCAGGGGAGAAATAAAAGAGGAAGACGATACGTGTGCAGGGGAGAAATAAAAGAGGAAGACGATACGTGTGCAGGGGAGAAATAAAAGAGGAAGACGATACGTGTGCAGGGGAGAAATAAAAGAAGAAGACGATATGTGTGCAGGGGAGAAATAAAAGAGGAAGAAGATACGTGTGCAGGGGAGAAATAAAAGAGGAAGAAGATATGTGTGCAGGGGAGAAATAAAAGAGGAAGAAGATATGTGTGCAGGGGAGAAATAAAAGAGGAAGAAGATATGTGTGCAGGGGAGAAATAAAAGAGGAAGAAGATGTGTGTGCAGGGGAGAAATAAAAGAGGAAGACGATATGTGTGCAGGGGAGAAATAAAAGAGGAAGAAGATATGTGTGCAGGGGAGAAATAAAAGAGGAAGAAGATATGTGTGCAGGGGAGAAATAAAATAGGAAGAAGATATGTGTGCAGGGGAGAAATAAAAGAGGAAGAAGATATGTGTGCAGGGGAGAAATAAAAGAGGAAGACGATATGTGTGCAGGGGAGAAATAAAAGAGGAAGACGATATGTGTTCAGGGGAGAAATAAAAGAGGAAGACGATACGTGTGCAGGGGAGAAATAAAGGAGGAAGACGATACGTGTGCAGGGGAGAAATAAAAGAGGAAAACGACATGTGTGCAGGGGAGAAATAAAAGAGGAAGAAGATACGTGTGCAGGTGAGAAATAAAAGAGGAAGAAGATATGTGTGCAGGGGAGAAATAAAAGAGGAAGAAGATATGTGTGCAGGGGAGAAATAAAAGAGAAAGAAGATATGTGTGCAGGGGAGAAATAAAAGAGGAAGAAGATGTGTGTGCAGAGGAGAAATAAAAGAGGAAGACGATATGTGTGCAGTGTAGAAATAAAAGAGGAAGGAGATATGTGTGCAGGGGAGAAATAAAAGAGGAAGAAGATATGTGTGCAGATGAGAAATAAAAGAGGAAGAAGATATGTGTGCAGGGGAGAAATAAAAGAGGAAGAAGATATGTGTGCTGGGGAGAAATAAAAGAGGAAGAAGATGTGTGTGCAGGGGAGAAATAAAAGAGGAAGACGATATGTGTGCAGGGGAGAAATAAAAGAGGAAGAAGATATGTGTGCAGGGGAGAAATAAAAGAGGAAGAAGATATGTGTGCAGGGGAGAAATAAAAGAGGAAGACGATATGTGTGCAGGGGAGAAATAAAAGAGGAAGAAGATATGTGTGCAGGGGAGAAATAAAAGATGAAGACGATATGTGTGCAGGGGAGAAATAAAAGAGGAAGACGATACGTGTGCAGGGGAGAAATAAAAGAGGAAGAAGATATGTGTGCAGGGGAGAAATAAAAGAGGAAGACGATATGTGTGCAGGGGAGAAATAAAAGAGGAAGACGATACGTGTGCAGGGGAGAAATAAAAGAGGAAGACGATATGTGTGCAGGGGAGAAATAAAAGAGGAAGACGATACGTGTGCAGGGGAGAAATAAAAGAGGAAGAAGATATGTGTGCAGGGGAGAAATAAAAGAGGAAGAAGATGTGTGTGCAGGGGAGAAATAAAAGAGGAAGACGATATGTGTTCAGGGGAGAAATAAAAGAGGAAGAAGATATGTGTGCAGGGGAGAAATAAAAGAGGAAGAAGATATGTGTGCAGGGGAGAAATAAAAGAGGAAGAAGATATGTGTGCAGGGGAGAAATAAAAGAGGAAGAAGATATGTGTGCAGGGGAGAAATAAAAGAGGAAGACGATATGTGTGCAGGGGAGAAATAAAAGAGTAAGACGATATGTGTGCAGGGGAGAAATAAAAGAGGAAGACGATACGTGTGCAGGGGAGAAATAAAAGAGGAAGACGATACGTGTGCAGGGGAGAAATAAAAGAGGAAAACGATATGTGTGCAGGGGAGAAATAAAAGAGGAAGAAGATACGTGTGCAGGTGAGAAATAAAAGAGGAAGAAGATATGTGTGCAGGGGAGAAATAAAAGAGGAAGAAGATATGTGTGCAGGGGAGAAATAAAAGAGGAAGAAGATATGTGTGCAGGGGAGAAATAAAAGAGGAAGAAGATGTGTGTGCAGGGGAGAAATAAAAGAGGAAGACGATATGTGTGCAGGGTAGAAATAAAAGAGGAAGAAGATATGTGTGCAGGGGAGAAATAAAAGAGGAAGAAGATATGTGTGCAGGGGAGAAATAAAAGAGGAAGAAGATATGTGTGCAGGGGAGAAATAAAAGAGGAAGAAGATATGTGTGCAGGGGAGAAATAAAAGAGGAAGAAGATGTGTGTGCAGGGGAGAAATAAAAGAGGAAGACGATATGTGTGCAGGGGAGAAATAAAAGAGGAAGAAGATATGTGTGAAGGGGAGAAATAAAAGAGGAAGAAGATATGTGTGCAGGGGAGAAATAAAAGAGGAAGACGATATGTGTGCAGGGGAGAAATAAAAGAGGAAGAAGATATGTGTGCAGGGGAGAAATAAAAGAGGAAGACGATATGTGTGCAGGGGAGAAATAAAAGAGGAAGACAATACGTGTGCAGGGGAGAAATAAAACAGGAAGAAGATATGTGTGCAGGGGAGAAATAAAAGAGGAAGACGATATGTGTGCAGGGGAGAAATAAAAGAGGAAGACGATACGTGTGCAGGGGAGAAATAAAAGAGGGAGACGATATGTGTGCAGGGGAGAAATAAAAGAGGAAGACGATACGTGTGCAGGGGAGAAATAAAAGAGGAAGACGATATGTGTGCAGGGGAGAAATAAAAGAGGAAGACGATATGTGTGCAGGGGAGAAATAAAAGGGGAAGACGATATGTGTGCAGGGGAGAAATAAAAGAGGAAGACGATACGTGTGCAGGGGAGAAATAAAAGAGGAAGACGATATGTGTGCAGGGGAGAAATAAAAGAGGAAGACGATACGTGTGTAGGGGAGAAATAAAAGAGGAAGACGATACGTGTGCAGGGGAGAAATAAAAGAGGAAGACGATACGTGTGCAGGGGAGAAATAAAAGAGGAAGACGATACGTGTGCAGGGGAGAAATAAAAGAGGAAGAAGATATGTGTGGAGGGGAGAAATAAAAGAGGAAGACGATATGTGTGCAGGGGAGAAATAAAAGAGGAAGACGATACGTGTGCAGGGGAGAAATAAAAGAGGAAGACGATATGTGTGCAGGGGAGAAATAAAAGGGGAAGAAGATGTGTGTGCAGGGGAGAAATAAAAGAGGAAGACGAGATGTGTGCAGGGGAGAAATAAAAGAGGAAGAAGAGATGTGTGCAGGGGAGAAATAAAAAAGGAAGAAGATATGTGTGCAGGGGAGAAATAAAAGAGGAAGAAGATATGTGTGCAGGGGAGAAATAAAAGGGGAAGAAGATATGTGTGCAGGGGAGAAATAAAAGAGGAAGACGATATGTGTGCAGGGGAGAAATAAAAGGGGAAGAAGATGTGTGTGCAGGGCAGAAATAAAAGAGGAATAAGATATGTGTGCAGGGGAGAAATAAAAGAGGAAGAAGATATGTGTGCAGGGGAGAAATAAAAGAGGAAGACGATATGTGTGCAGGGGAGAAATAAAAGGGGAAGAAGATGTGTGTGCAGGGGAGAAATAAAAGTGGAAGACGATATGTGTGCAGGGGAGAAATAAAAGAGGAAGAAGATATGTGTGCAGAGGAGAAATAAAAAAGGAAGAAGATATGTGTGCAGGGGAGAAATAAAAGAGGAAGAAGATATGTGTGCAGGGGAGAAATAAAAGAGGAAGACGATATGTGTGCAGGGGAGAAATAAAAGGGGAAGAAGATGTGTGTGCAGGGGAGAAATAAAAGAGGAAGACGATATGTGTGCAGGGGAGAAATAAAAGAGGAAGAAGATATGTGTGCAGGGGAGAAATAAAAGAGGAAGAAGATATGTGTGCAGGGGAGAAATAAAAGAGGAAGAAGATATGTGTGCAGGGGAGAAATAAAAGAGGAAGAAGATATGTGTGCAGGGGAGAAATAAAAGAGGAAGACGATACGTGTGCAGGGGAGAAATAAAAGAGGAAGAAGATATATGTGCAGGGGAGAAATAAAAGAGGAAGACGATATGTGTGCAGGGGAGAAATAAAAGGGGAAGACGATATGTGTGCAGGGCAGAAATAAAAGAGGAAGTCGATACGTGTGCAGGGGAGAAATAAAAGAGGAAGACGATACGTGTGCAGGGGAGAAATAAAAGAGGAAGACGATACGTGTGCAGGGGAGAAATAAAAGAGGAAGACGATACGTGTGCAGGGGAGAAATAAAAGAGGAAGACGATACGTGTGCAGTGGAGAAATAAAAGAGGAAGAAGAGATGTGTGCAGGGGAGAAATAAAAAAGGAAGAAGATATGTGTGCAGGGGAGAAATAAAAGAGGAAGAAGATATGTGTGCAGGGGAGAAATAAAAGGGGAAGAAGATATGTGTGCAGGGGAGAAATAAAAGAGGAAGACGATATGTGTGCAGGGGAGAAATAAAAGGGGAAGAAGATGTGTGTGCAGGGCAGAAATAAAAGAGGAATAAGATATGTGTGCAGGGGAGAAATAAAAGAGGAAGAAGATATGTGTGCAGGGGAGAAATAAAAGAGGAAGACGATATGTGTGCAGGGGAGAAATAAAAGGGGAAGAAGATGTGTGTGCAGGGGAGAAATAAAAGTGGAAGACGATATGTGTGCAGGGGAGAAATAAAAGAGGAAGAAGATATGTGTGCAGAGGAGAAATAAAAAAGGAAGAAGATATGTGTGCAGGGGAGAAATAAAAGAGGAAGAAGATATGTGTGCAGGGGAGAAATAAAAGAGGAAGACGATATGTGTGCAGGGGAGAAATAAAAGGGGAAGAAGATGTGTGTGCAGGGGAGAAATAAAAGAGGAAGACGATATGTGTGCAGGGGAGAAATAAAAGAGGAAGAAGATATGTGTGCAGGGGAGAAATAAAAGAGGAAGAAGATATGTGTGCAGGGGAGAAATAAAAGAGGAAGAAGATATGTGTGCAGGGGAGAAATAAAAGAGGAAGAAGATATGTGTGCAGGGGAGAAATAAAAGAGGAAGACGATACGTGTGCAGGGGAGAAATAAAAGAGGAAGAAGATATATGTGCAGGGGAGAAATAAAAGAGGAAGACGATATGTGTGCAGGGGAGAAATAAAAGGGGAAGACGATATGTGTGCAGGGCAGAAATAAAAGAGGAAGTCGATACGTGTGCAGGGGAGAAATAAAAGAGGAAGACGATATGTGTGCAGGGGAGAAATAAAAGAGGAAGACGATACGTGTGCAGGGGAGAAATAAAAGAGGAAGACGATACGTGTGCAGGGGAGAAATAAAAGAGGAAGACGATACGTGTGCAGTGGAGAAATAAAAGAGGAAGACGATACGTGTGCAGGGGAGAAATAAAAGAGGAAGAAGATATGTGTGCAGGGGAGAAATAAAAGGGGAAGACGATACGTGTGCAGGGGAGAAATAAAAGAGGAAGACGATATGTGTGCTGGGGAGAAATAAAAGGGGAAGAAGATGTGTGTGCAGGGGAGAAATAAAAGAGGAAGAAGATATGTGTGCAGGGGAGAAATAAAAGAGGAAGACGATACGTGTGCAGGGGAGAAATAAAAGAGGAAGACGATATGTGTGCAGGGGAGAAATAAAAGGGGAAGACGATACGTGTGCAGGGGAGAAATAAAAGAGGAAGACGATACGTGTGCAGGGGAGAAATAAAAGAGGAAGACGATACGTGTGCAGGGGAGAAATAAAAGAGGAAGACGATACGTGTGCAGGGGAGAAATAAAAGAGGAAGACGATACGTGTGCAGGGGAGAAATAAAAGAGGAAGACGATATGTGTGCAGGGGAGAAATAAAAGAGGAAGACGATACGTGTGCAGGGGAGAAATAAAAGAGGAAGAAGATATGTGTGCAGGGGAGAAATAAAAGAGGAAGACGATACGTGTGCAGGGGAGAAATAAAAGAGGAAGACGATATGTGTGCAGGGGAGAAATAAAAGGGGAAGAAGATGTGTGTGCAGGGGAGAAATAAAAGAGGAAGAAGATATGTGTGCAGGGGAGAAATAAAAGAGGAAGAAGATATGTGTGCAGGGGAGAAATAAAAGAGGAAGACGATACGTGTGCAGGGGAGAAATAAAAGAGGAAGAAGATATATGTGCAGGGGAGAAATAAAAGAGGAAGACGATATGTGTGCAGGGGAGAAATAAAAGGGGAAGACGATATGTGTGCAGGGCAGAAATAAAAGAGGAAGTCGATACGTGTGCAGGGGAGAAATAAAAGAGGAAGACGATACGTGTGCAGGGGAGAAATAAAAGAGGAAGACGATACGTGTGCAGGGGAGAAATAAAAGAGGAAGACGATACGTGTGCAGGGGAGAAATAAAAGAGGAAGACGATACGTGTGCAGTGGAGAAATAAAAGAGGAAGAAGAGATGTGTGCAGGGGAGAAATAAAAAAGGAAGAAGATATGTTTGCAGGGGAGAAATAAAAGAGGAAGAAGATATGTGTGCAGGGGAGAAATAAAAGGGGAAGAAGATATGTGTGCAGGGGAGAAATAAAAGAGGAAGACGATATGTGTGCAGGGGAGAAATAAAAGGGGAAGAAGATGTGTGTGCAGGGCAGAAATAAAAGAGGAATAAGATATGTGTGCAGGGGAGAAATAAAAGAGGAAGAAGATATGTGTGCAGGGGAGAAATAAAAGAGGAAGACGATATGTGTGCAGGGGAGAAATAAAAGGGGAAGAAGATGTGTGTGCAGGGGAGAAATAAAAGTGGAAGACGATATGTGTGCAGGGGAGAAATAAAAGAGGAAGAAGATATGTGTGCAGAGGAGAAATAAAAAAGGAAGAAGATATGTGTGCAGGGGAGAAATAAAAGAGGAAGAAGATATGTGTGCAGGGGAGAAATAAAAGAGGAAGACGATATGTGTGCAGGGGAGAAATAAAAGGGGAAGAAGATGTGTGTGCAGGGGAGAAATAAAAGAGGAAGACGATATGTGTGCAGGGGAGAAATAAAAGAGGAAGAAGATATGTGTGCAGGGGAGAAATAAAAGAGGAAGAAGATATGTGTGCAGGGGAGAAATAAAAGAGGAAGAAGATATGTGTGCAGGGGAGAAATAAAAGAGGAAGAAGATATGTGTGCAGGGGAGAAATAAAAGAGGAAGACGATACGTGTGCAGGGGAGAAATAAAAGAGGAAGAAGATATATGTGCAGGGGAGAAATAAAAGAGGAAGACGATATGTGTGCAGGGGAGAAATAAAAGGGGAAGACGATATGTGTGCAGGGCAGAAATAAAAGAGGAAGTCGATACGTGTGCAGGGGAGAAATAAAAGAGGAAGACGATATGTGTGCAGGGGAGAAATAAAAGAGGAAGACGATACGTGTGCAGGGGAGAAATAAAAGAGGAAGACGATACGTGTGCAGGGGAGAAATAAAAGAGGAAGACGATACGTGTGCAGTGGAGAAATAAAAGAGGAAGACGATACGTGTGCAGGGGAGAAATAAAAGAGGAAGAAGATATGTGTGCAGGGGAGAAATAAAAGGGGAAGACGATACGTGTGCAGGGGAGAAATAAAAGAGGAAGACGATATGTGTGCTGGGGAGAAATAAAAGGGGAAGAAGATGTGTGTGCAGGGGAGAAATAAAAGAGGAAGAAGATATGTGTGCAGGGGAGAAATAAAAGAGGAAGACGATACGTGTGCAGGGGAGAAATAAAAGAGGAAGACGATATGTGTGCAGGGGAGAAATAAAAGGGGAAGACGATACGTGTGCAGGGGAGAAATAAAAGAGGAAGACGATACGTGTGCAGGGGAGAAATAAAAGAGGAAGACGATACGTGTGCAGGGGAGAAATAAAAGAGGAAGACGATACGTGTGCAGGGGAGAAATAAAAGAGGAAGACGATACGTGTGCAGGGGAGAAATAAAAGAGGAAGACGATATGTGTGCAGGGGAGAAATAAAAGAGGAAGACGATACGTGTGCAGGGGAGAAATAAAAGAGGAAGAAGATATGTGTGCAGGGGAGAAATAAAAGAGGAAGACGATACGTGTGCAGGGGAGAAATAAAAGAGGAAGACGATATGTGTGCAGGGGAGAAATAAAA
Source organism: Narcine bancroftii (assembly GCF_036971445.1). Classification (NCBI taxonomy): domain Eukaryota; kingdom Metazoa; phylum Chordata; class Chondrichthyes; order Torpediniformes; family Narcinidae; genus Narcine; species Narcine bancroftii. The sequence goes on from NC_091470.1 coordinate 300,052,155, forward strand.
GGGGAAGAAGATGTGTGTGCAGGGGAGAAATAAAAGAGGAAGACGATATGTGTGCAGGGGAGAAATAAAAGAGGAAGACGATATGTGTGCAGGGGAGAAATAAAAGGGGAAGAAGATGTGTGTGCAGGGGAGAAATAAAAGAGGAAGACGATGTGTGTGCAGGGGAGAAATAAAAGAGGAAGACGAGATGTGTGCAGGGGAGAAATAAAAGAGGAAGAAGATATGTGTGCAGGGGAGAAATAAAAGAGGAAGAAGATATGTGTGCAGGGGAGAAATAAAAGAGGAAGACGATATGTGTGCAGGGGAGAAATAAAAGAGGAAGACGATATGTGTGCAGGGGAGAAATAAAAGAGGAAGACGATATGTGTGCAGGGGAGAAATAAAAGGGGAAGAAGATGTGTGTGCAGGGGAGAAATAAAAGAGGAAGAAGATATGTGTGCAGGGGAGAAATAAAAGAGGAGCAAGATATGTGTGCAGGGGAGAAATAAAAGAGGAAGATGATATGTGTGCAGGGGAGAAATAAAAGGGGAAGAAGATGTGTGTGCAGGGGAGAAATAAAAGAGGAAGACGATATGTGTGCAGGGGAGAAATAAAAGAGGAAGAAGATATGTGTGCAGGGGAGAAATAAAAGAGGAAGAATATATGTGTGCAGGGGAGAAATAAAAGAGGAAGAAGATATGTGTGCAGGGGAGAAATAAAAGAGGAAGACGATATGTGTGCAAGGGAGAAATAAAAGAGGAAGAAGATGTGTGTGCATGGGAGAAAAAAAAGAGGAAGACGATATGTGTGCAGGGGAGAAATAAAAGAGGAAGACGATACGTGTGCAGGGGAGAAATAAAAGAGGAAGACGATATGTGTGCAGGGGAGAAATAAAAGAGGAAGACGATACGTGTGCAGGGGAGAAATAAAAGAGGAAGACGATATGTGTGCAGGGGAGAAATAAAAGAGGAAGACGATATGTGTGCAGGGGAGAAATAAAAGTGGAAGACGATACGTGTGCAGGGGAGAAATAAAAGAGGAAGACGATACGTGTGCAGGGGAGAAATAAAAGAGGAAGACGATATGTGTGCAGGGGAGAAATAAAAGAGGAAGACGATACGTGTGTAGGGGAGAAATAAAAGGGGAAGAAGATGTGTGTGCAGGGGAGAAATAAAAGAGGAAGACGATATGTGTGCAGGGGAGAAATAAAAGAGGAAGACGATATGTGTGCAGGGGAGAAATAAAAGGGGAAGAAGATGTGTGTGCAGGGGAGAAATAAAAGAGGAAGACGATATGTGTGCAGGGGAGAAATAAAAGAGGAAGACGAGATGTGTGCAGGGGAGAAATAAAAGAGGAAGAAGATATGTGTGCAGGGGAGAAATAAAAGAGGAAGAAGATATGTGTGCAGGGGAGAAATAAAAGAGGAAGACGATATGTGTGCAGGGGAGAAATAAAAGAGGAAGACGATATGTGTGCAGGGGAGAAATAAAAGAGGAAGACGATATGTGTGCAGGGGAGAAATAAAAGGGGAAGAAGATGTGTGTGCAGGGGAGAAATAAAAGAGGAAGAAGATATGTGTGCAGGGGAGAAATAAAAGAGGAGGAAGATATGTGTGCAGGGGAGAAATAAAAGAGGAAGATGATATGTGTGCAGGGGAGAAATAAAAGGGGAAGAAGATGTGTGTGCAGGGGAGAAATAAAAGAGGAAGACGATATGTGTGCAGGGGAGAAATAAAAGAGGAAGAAGATATGTGTGCAGGGGAGAAATAAAAGAGGAAGAAGATATGTGTGCAGGGGAGAAATAAAAGAGGAAGAAGATATGTGTGCAGGGGAGAAATAAAAGAGGAAGATGATATTTGTGCAAGGGAGAAATAAAAGGGGAAGAAGATGTGTGTGCAGGGGAGAAAAAAAAGAGGAAGACGATATGTGTGCAGGGGAGAAATAAAAGAGGAAGACGATACGTGTGCAGGGGAGAAATAAAAGAGGAAGACGATATGTGTGCAGGGGAGAAATAAAAGAGGAAGACGATACGTGTGCAGGGGAGAAATAAAAGAGGAAGACGATATGTGTGCAGGGGAGAAATAAAAGAGGAAGACGATATGTGTGCAGGGGAGAAATAAAAGTGGAAGACGATATGTGTACAGGGGAGAAATAAAAGAGGAAGACGATACGTGTGCAGGGGAGAAATAAAAGAGGAAGACGATATGTGTGCAGGGGAGAAATAAAAGAGGAAGACGATACGTGTGTAGGGGAGAAATAAAAGAGGAAGACGATACGTGTGCAGGGGAGAAATAAAAGAGGAAGACGATACGTGTGCAGGGGAGAAATAAAAGAGGAAGACGATACGTGTGCAGGGGAGAAATAAAAGAGGAAGACGATATGTGTGCAGGGGAGAAATAAAAGAGGAAGACGATATGTGTGCAGGGGAGAAATAAAAGAGGAAGACGATACGTGTGCAGGGGAGAAATAAAAGAGGAAGACGATATGTGTGCAGGGGAGAAATAAAAGGGGAAGAAGATGTGTGTGCAGGGGAGAAATAAAAGAGGAAGACGAGATGTGTGCAGGGGAGAAATAAAAGAGGAAGAAGATATGTGTGCAGGGGAGAAATAAAAAAGGAAGAAGATATGTGTGCAGGGGAGAAATAAAAGAGGAAGAAGATATGTGTGCAGGGGAGAAATAAAAGGGGAAGAAGATATGTGTGCAGGGGAGAAATAAAAGAGGAAGACGATATGTGTGCAGGGGAGAAATAAAAGGGGAAGAAGATGTGTGTGCAGGGCAGAAATAAAAGAGGAAGAAGATATGTGTGCAGGGGAGAAATAAAAGAGGAAGAAGATATGTGTGCAGGGGAGAAATAAAAGAGGAAGACGATATGTGTGCAGGGGAGAAATAAAAGGGGAAGAAGATGTGTGTGCAGGGGAGAAATAAAAGTGGAAGACGATATGTGTGCAGGGGAGAAATAAAAGAGGAAGAAGATATGTGTGCAGGGGAGAAATAAAAGAGGAAGAAGATATGTGTGCAGGGGAGAAATAAAAGAGGAAGAAGATATGTGTGCAGGGGAGAAATAAAAGAGGAAGACGATATGTGTGCAGGGGAGAAATAAAAGGGGAAGAAGATGTGTGTGCAGGGGAGAAATAAAAGAGGAAGACGATATGTGTGCAGGGGAGAAATAAAAGAGGAAGAAGATATGTGTGCAGGGGAGAAATAAAAGAGGAAGAAGATATGTGTGCAGGGGAGAAATAAAAGAGGAAGAAGATATGTGTGCAGGGGAGAAATAAAAGAGGAAGAAGATATGTGTGCAGGGGAGAAATAAAAGAGGAAGACGATACGTGTGCAGGGGAGAAATAAAAGAGGAAGAAGATATGTGTGCAGGGGAGAAATAAAAGAGGAAGACGATACGTGTGCAGGGGAGAAATAAAAGAGGAAGACGATATGTGTGCAGGGGAGAAATAAAAGGGGAAGAAGATGTGTGTGCAGGGGAGAAATAAAAGAGGAAGACGATATGTGTGCAGGGGAGAAATAAAAGAGGAAGAAGATATGTGTGCAGGGGAGTAATAAAAGAGGAAGAAGATATGTGTGCAGGGGAGAAATAAAAGAGGAAGAAGATATGTGTGCAGGGGAGAAATAAAAGAGGAAGACGATATGTGTGCAGGGGAGAAATAAAAGAGGAAGATGATATGTGTGCAGGGGAGAAATAAAAGAAGAAAACGATATGTGTGCAGGGGAGAAATAAAAGAGGAAGAAGATATGTGTGCAGGGGAGAAATAAAAGAGGAAGAAGATATGTGTGCAGGGGAGAAATAAAAGAGGAAGAAGATATGTGTGCAGGGGAGAAATAAAAGAGGAAGACGATACGTGTGCAGGGGAGAAATAAAAGAGGAAGAACATATATGTGCAGGGGAGAAATAAAAGAGGAAGACGATATGTGTGCAGGGGAGAAATAAAAGGGGAAGACGATATGTGTGCAGGGCAGAAATAAAAGAGGAAGTCGATACGTGTGCAGGGGAGAAATAAAAGAGGAAGACGATACGTGTGCAGGGGAGAAATAAAAGAGGAAGACGATACGTGTGCAGGGGAGAAATAAAAGAGGAAGACGATACGTGTGCAGGGGAGAAATAAAAGAGGAAGACGATACGTGTGCAGGGGAGAAATAAAAGAGGAAGACGATACGTGTGCAGGGGAGAAATAAAAGAGGAAGAAGATACGTGTGCAGGGGAGAAATAAAAGGGGAAGACGATACGTGTGCAGGGGAGAAATAAAAGAGGAAGACGATATGTGTGCTGGGGAGAAATAAAAGGGGAAGAAGATGTGTGTGCAGGGGAGAAATAAAAGAGGAAGAAGATATGTGTGCAGGGGAGAAATAAAAGAGGAAGACGATATGTGTGCAGGGGAGAAATAAAAGAGGAAGACGATATGTGTGCAGGGGAGAAATAAAAGGGGAAGACGATACGTGTGCAGGGGAGAAATAAAAGAGGAAGACGATACGTGTGCAGGGGAGAAATAAAAGAGGAAGACGATACGTGTGCAGGGGAGAAATAAAAGAGGAAGACGATACGTGTGCAGGGGAGAAATAAAAGAGGAAGACGATACGTGTGCAGGGGAGAAATAAAAGAGGAAGACGATACGTGTGCAGGGGAGAAATAAAAGAGGAAGACGATACGTGTGCAGGGGAGAAATAAAAGAGGAAGAAGATATGTGTGCAGGGGAGAAATAAAAGAGGAAGACGATACGTGTGCAGGGGAGAAATAAAAGAGGAAGACGATATGTGTGCAGGGGAGAAATAAAAGGGGAAGAAGATGTGTGTGCAGGGGAGAAATAAAAGAGGAAGACGATATGTGTGCAGGGGAGAAATAAAAGAGGAAGACGATATGTGTGCAGGGGAGAAATAAAAGAGGAAGAAGATATGTGTGCAGGGGAGAAATAAAAGAGGAAGAAGATATGTGTGCTGGGGAGAAATAAAAGAGGAAGACGATATGTGTGCAGGGGAGAAATAAAAGAGGAAGACGATATGTGTGCAGGGGAGAAATAAAAGAGGAAGAAGATATGTGTGCAGGGGAGAAATAAAAGAGGAAGAAGATATGTGTGCAGGGGAGAAATAAAAGAGGAAGACGATATGTGTGCAGGGGAGAAATAAAAGAGGAAGACGATATGTGTGCAGGGGAGAAATAAAAGAGGAAGACGATATGTGTGCAGGGGAGAAATAAAAGGGGAAGAAGATGTGTGTGCAGGGGAGAAATAAAAGAGGAAGAAGATATGTGTGCAGGGGAGAAATAAAAGAGGAGGAAGATATGTGTGCAGGGGAGAAATAAAAGAGGAAGACGATACGTGTGCAGGGGAGAAATAAAGGAGGAAGACGATACGTGTGCAGGGGAGAAATAAAAGAGGAAAACGATATGTGTGCAGGGGAGAAATAAAAGAGGAAGAAGATATGTGTGCAGGGGAGAAATAAAAGAGGAAGAAGATATGTGTGCAGGGGAGAAATAAAAGAGGAAGACGATATGTGTGCAGGGGAGAAATAAAAGGGGAAGACGATATGTGTGTAGGGGAGAAATAAAAGAGGAAGAATATATTTGTGCAGGGGAGAAATAAAGGAGGAAGACGATATGTGTGCAGGGGAGAAATAAAAGAGGAAGACGATACGTGTGCAGGGGACAAATAAAAGAGGAAGAAGTTATGTGTGCATGGGAGAAATAAAAGAGGAAGACGATACGTGTGCAGGGGAGAAATAAAAGAGGAAGACGAAACGTGTGCAGGGGAGAAATAAAAGAGGAAGACGATAAGTGTGCAGGGGAGAAATAAAAGAGGAAGACGATACGTGTGCATGGAGAAATAAAAGAGGAAGACGATATGTGTGCAGGGGAGAAATAAAAGATGAAGACGATACATGTGCAGGGGAGAAATAAAAGAGGAAGAAGATGTGTGTGCAGGGGAGAAATAAAAGAGGAAGAAGATATGTGTGCAGGGGAGAAATAAAAGAGGAGGAAGATATGTGTGCAGGGGAGAAATAAAAGAGGAAGAAGATATGTGTGCTGGGGAGAAATAAAAGAGGAAGACGATATGTGTGCAGGGGAGAAATAAAAGAGGAAGACGATATGTGTGCAGGGGAGAAATAAAAGAGGAAGAAGATATGTGTGCAGGGGAGAAATAAAAGAGGAAGAAGATATGTGTGCAGGGGAGAAATAAAAGAGGAAGACGATATGTGTGCAGGGGAGAAATAAAAGAGGAAGACGATATGTGTGCAGGGGAGAAATAAAAGAGGAAGACGATATGTGTGCAGGGGAGAAATAAAAGGGGAAGAAGATGTGTGTGCAGGGGAGAAATAAAAGAGGAAGAAGATATGTGTGCAGGGGAGAAATAAAAGAGGAGGAAGATATGTGTGCAGGGGAGAAATAAAAGAGGAAGACGATACGTGTGCAGGGGAGAAATAAAGGAGGAAGACGATACGTGTGCAGGGGAGAAATAAAAGAGGAAAACGATATGTGTGCAGGGGAGAAATAAAAGAGGAAGAAGATATGTGTGCAGGGGAGAAATAAAAGAGGAAGAAGATATGTGTGCAGGGGAGAAATAAAAGAGGAAGACGATATGTGTGCAGGGGAGAAATAAAAGGGGAAGACGATATGTGTGTAGGGGAGAAATAAAAGAGGAAGAATATATTTGTGCAGGGGAGAAATAAAGGAGGAAGACGATATGTGTGCAGGGGAGAAATAAAAGAGGAAGACGATACGTGTGCAGGGGACAAATAAAAGAGGAAGAAGTTATGTGTGCATGGGAGAAATAAAAGAGGAAGACGATACGTGTGCAGGGGAGAAATAAAAGAGGAAGACGAAACGTGTGCAGGGGAGAAATAAAAGAGGAAGACGATAAGTGTGCAGGGGAGAAATAAAAGAGGAAGACGATACGTGTGCATGGAGAAATAAAAGAGGAAGACGATATGTGTGCAGGGGAGAAATAAAAGATGAAGACGATACATGTGCAGGGGAGAAATAAAAGAGGAAGAAGATATGTGTGCAGGGGAGAAATAAAAGAGGAAGACGATACGTGTGCAGGGGAGAAATAAAAGAGGAAGACGATATGTGTGCAGGGGAGAAATAAAAGGGGAAGAAGATGTGTGTGGAGGGGCGAAATAAAAGAGGAAGACGATATGTGTGCAGGGGAGAAATAAAAGAGGAAGAAGCTATGTGTGCAGGGGAGAAATAAAAGAGGAAGAAGCTATGTGTGCATGGGAGAAATAAAAGAGGAAGACGATATGTGTGCAGGGGAGAAATAAAAGAGGAAGAAGATATGTGTGCAGGGGAGAAATAAAAGCGGAAGAAGATATGTGTGCAGGGGAGAAATAAAAGAGGAAGACGATATGTGTGCAGGGGAGAAATAAAAGAGGAAGAAGATATGTGTGCAGGGGAGAAATAAAAGAGGAAGACGATATGTGTGCAGGGGAGAAATAAAAGGGGAAGAAGATGTGTGTGCAGGGGCGAAATAAAAGAGGAAGACGATATGTGTGCAGGGGAGAAATAAAAGAGGAAGAAGCTATGTGTGCAGGGGAGAAATAAAAGAGGAAGAAGCTATGTGTGCATGGGAGAAATAAAAGAGGAAGACGATATGTGTGCAGGGGAGAAATAAAAGAGGAAGAAGATATGTGTGCAGGGGAGAAATAAAAGCGGAAGAAGATATGTGTGCAGGGGAGAAATAAAAGAGGAAGACGATATGTGTGCAGGGGAGAAATAAAAGAGGAAGAAGATATGTGTGCAGGGGAGAAATAAAAGAGGAAGACGATATGTGTGCAGGGGAGAAATAAAAGGGGAAGACGATATGTGTGCAGGGGAGAAATAAGAGGAAGAAGATATGTGTGCAGGGGAGAAATAAAAGAGGAAGACGATACGTGTGCAGGGGAGAAATAAAAGTGGAAGACAATACGTGTGCAGGGGAGAAATAAAAGAGGAAGACGATATGTGTGCAGGGGAGAAATAAAAGAGGAAGACGATACGTGTGCAGGGGAGAAATAAAAGAGGAAGAAGATATGTGTGCAGGGGAGAAATAAAAGAGGAAGACGATACGTGTGCAGGGGAGAAATAAAAGAGGAAGACGATATGTGTGCGGGGGAGAAATAAAAGGGGAAGAAGATGTGTGTGCAGGGGAGAAATAAAAGAGGAAGACGATATGTGTGCAGGGGAGAAATAAAAGAGGAAGAAGATATGTGTGCAGGGGAGAAATAAAAGAGGAAGAAGATATGTGTGCAGGGGAGAAATAAAAGAGGAAGAAGATATGTGTGCAGGGGAGAAATAAAAGAGGAAGACGATATGTGTGCAGGGGAGAAATAAAAGAGGAAGATGATATGTGTGCAGGGGAGAAATAAAAGAGGAAAACGATATGTGTGCAGGGGAGAAATAAAAGGGGAAGAAGATATGTGTGCAGGGGAGAAATAAAAGAGGAAGAAGATGTGTTCTGCTGCTCCAGAAAAAGTTGTTCTTTCGAGCTTGAAGTTGGCAAGTGCTTCTTTCTCAAAGTAGAAGTTACCATATGTATTAAATGCTGCTTGATAACAGTCTATTGATTGTAGCAGATCAGAGTCACACAGACTTTGTGTTGAAAAGGGCTTAGTTAAAGAGGGTGAAAGGATTGACAGAATTTGACTAGTATCTAGACTGTTGCTAATTCATCACAGAGCTCTCGTGTGAGCAAGGATGCATCAAAGTAGTGACTACTAACCTTCACAATGGAACACATAAGTCCCTAAAAGCAATTATAGGAAACTTTGTTTACTGGCCTTATTCAATCAAAGACCTTGAATTATTTGTTAAAATGTAGTATTTACTAACATTGCAGGAACAAGCCATCAAAAGCTCCTTTGCAGTTATGGTTATGACCTACTTGACAGTGCATATAGACTTTAGTTTTTGAGAAAATGACAACATTTTGTTGTTAATAAATATTCATTTTAAGTGAATTGAAGGAAAACACATGGGTTCACATACCACAAATTAACATACGATAGATAAATTGAGGTCTTCTTGTGCCTGTCATGAGTTACCTGAACTGTTTGTTTCTGACAGTTACTTTCTTCTATGATCTACTCTATTTGAAAACATTACAAAATGAAATCGCATGAAGAACACTCTGTTCCTTCATACCTTTCAAGTGCAGTTCCTTAGATGTCAGGGTGACATAGTTAGAAAAGTGATTAGCATAGTTTTTACATGCAAGCGATCCAGATTCAAATGCAACACTTCCTGTAAGAAATGTGCATGTTTTTCCCATGACCTGTGTGGGTTTCCTCCAGGTGTTCCCATCCTCTAAAATGTATGGGGTTGGTAGGTTAATTGGGTGTGATTGGGTTGCACAGGTTTCATTGGCTGGGGGGAGGGGCTTTCTGTACTGTCCCATTAACAGAGTTAAAGTCAATCAAATTAGTTGAAGAAGCTCTCAAGAAACAACCAGCGCAAGGATAAAGTGGTTGACATCAAACATGACGTGGGCAACTTTTTGCTGAAGCACAGTGTGGTAAACCATTGTTATGTTATGATTGGATGCTGCCAGTGGACACACCTCCCGAGACCGATCCTGCCCGTAGCCCTTTGCATGCTCCCCATTCCACTCTGCCTCGATTAGACAATGAGATTGTCAACTATTCCAGTCTCTAGTTAATTAAAGCCGATCAGATTCACAACTTCAGTCTTTTGTGGTTATTGATGGTGCGTCACAGAGAGCAACAGATTGAGAAATACACCCATCAAAATAGGCTCCTGGATTTGTGCAGAAGCACTTACCAATAACATTGCTTTTATACCGATCAGAATGTACGCATTTTAAATTGAAATCAGGAAATTTGTATGTATAGCTCACTTAGCGAGGAGTTGTCTTTCTGGAAATAAAGTATTTAAAAAGATGTCTATCTGGAGAATTACTGAATAAACTACACCAACAATCTGGAGGTTTACAAAATAAAACATTTCAAATCTTTCATATGTCAAATAACCCAATTCATCATTAATTCTAGTTGTTTCTTCATTCATAAAAAGAATCTTCTTTCAAAATGTCTGTCTCAATTAAAAAAAATGTACCAGCAAGAGTCCAATTGCACAATGAAAATTTTCAAATTACAAAGATTGCCATTACTCTTGTAGATTCTTCATTTTAGTCAATTTGAATTAACACAGAAATACATCAGTTTTTATTAAATTATGCATGCTTGATAAACAGGTCAATAAAACAATCAATAGAATATATACCAACATAAATCTCCTCAATCTAATATGTTGCAATCAGACTTGCGTCAGACAACTAAATAATAAATAAGTATCTTGGTTAGTTCGATACATGTAGTTTATTGCAAAACCTAGTTGTACTCGTTGTTTCACTGTTATCCCCAATAAATTCTGTATTGTACACATCCAAAAAGATGCCTCACTTGTGTAGGGGTGACTCAGTGCTTATTCACAAATGTGACAGGCAGATTACTCAGGAGAAATGTAATCTTACTTGTTAAAAGCTTTTTACTAAAACCAATGTGATAGAAGCTCATAGAAGCACAATTCTGAATGCAAAACTCACAAATGACACTTTTACGATAAAAGTAATTAATTAGCATAAATTGAAAAGATGACTGTTCAGATTTTGAGATTTTTTTAAAAAAGGGAACAGGATGTTCTGCAATGTGGGAAAGATTATTTCCTATGCTGGGGGGGGGGGGGGAAAACATTAGTTAAGTTTTACCCAAAATTACTGTCATACCAGGATAAATATAGAATGAAATATATTATGGTTGCATGTTACAAAGCCAACAATAAGCCTGAAAATATTCAGTAAGTGCTATCAAAAAATTGATTTGATTTAATTCTCTTTTTTCTGACTATTAAAACCTCAAGTTGTTTCTGAATGCTCAATCCTTCCCAGTTCCACAATGATATTGTAGTTAATTGCTTGCAGTGAAATATTCCAACAGTCACAAATATTATTATTAATGGACCTGAGCGCTGCAAACTGCCAATCACCCATGATTTCATGCTGGGGAAATTTAAAGAGCTTGGATTTGCTTTACTCATGATTATGCAGATTTTGGCCTGTTGAAATTTCCATAGCAAAGGTAGCAAGCAGAATGGCATTTTATTTCCTACAATTATTCTCTAAATTGTTCTCTTAATATTGCATAATTAAATGTTATTTAGCATAAATATGATTTATATAACTCTTTGTTCCCAATACTTAGTCAATATTTTCCTTGAATTTTATCTTTATCTTGTCAAGAGCAAGGAAGGACAAATTTCTATGCAATTAATTAAAGGTAAATAATTACACAGATGTACATCTTTAAACATTAGATTTTATAAATTAATTTCAATAACTACTAATGAATTTCTGTGGAATTAATTACTTTTAATTAATTAGGTAGAAATTTATCCTTGCTATTGAGATGATACAATTCAAGGAAAATATTGAGTAAATACTGGGACTAATGAATAGATTATTTCTGACAAATGGAAATTGATTCAAAGAAATCAAGAGAATAAATGATGTTGTGTTGTTCAAAATGGGATTAACCCATAATTGGATATATTTGAGGGACGTTTCTGGTTACCTTAACACCCAATGGTAAATTTTATTCAGTATTTTTCAACAGGATTATCACTCTCCCTGATGGTTTTTTTTTTCAGATGTAAAATTGCCACCAAATGAAGTGAATCAAAATATAGGATGAAAAATTCAGCTGCAGTAAAACTTTCAATGCTGCTGGTCTGAAAAAAACAATTGCTCACATTTACTCATTATACAACTACCTTTACTGACCCTATTTGCTATTAAAAGGCCCAATGATCAAACCACATTGCTTGTTCTCACCAAGATCTCTAATCGCTTTAACCTCAGACATAACATTGTGTACCTTGACTCTCAGCGTCTGAGCCTCAGGATCAGTGCCTGATCTCTGCCGCAGTCTCAATGTGCTGATCCTGACTGCATTAGGGAGGTCACTCAAACTTCACACTGAAGGGCAGGAGACTTCATTTCCTTTGCCTGCAAGAGAAGCAGTTGATTTCCCTGAATTGGAGGTTTCTCTGCATTACACTCTTGCCCTTTCTGAGAACTTCATGAAAAGTTGCTAGGAGAAACAATTTTCAGTATGTGCTCCTCAATGATTCCCCCGAGCAAAGAAGATAGCTCTTGTGAGCATTGTTCATCAGACTAGCCAAGTCATCTTAGCCTATTGGGTGCACACTTCCTGAATCACCAATGTCCAGCCATGGCAGAATCAATTAATCAGTACCAACAGTGTTCTATAGTTGGACAGAATTGCTTGCACAATGTTATTTCCCTTTAAGAGCTGCTTGGAAAGATCGTTAAGACAACAGTAAGAAACTGCATCATATCATTAGGAAACATTATGCTCAAGCTAACAATGTCTATTTTAGCTGTCATTGCTCAGAAAAACCTACAATACTCTTTCACAAGCAGAATTAAGGTGACTTAGAGCACTGATTTCATGCCAAAAAAAAAGAGATTGTGCAATTTCTGAGCCATAATCTTTCCCTTATCTCTCAAACAGTGATTTCAAACAGTATATGTCTCTGGAATTTTGCTGTACTAAATAGATATTACCTTTAGAGCCAATGTCCAACCCCACAAAATATTACAAATCTAGGAAATGTTACCTTTAAAATTCATTGGGATGGTTCTTAGCTAACTGCAAATAGCACAATTCCACACAACTGATCCCTCCTGAGATCACAATGGTTGCTTCTTGCCTCCAGAAGTCAAAGCAAAGTATGCTTTAATAACTCTTTCCATTGTTGCCACCGTGCCATGACATTAAAAAAAAACCACGGAGGTGATGCAAAACAATGTGGAGAAAGGAACACTTTCCTCAACCCCTGTCCTCCTCACAGATCCAGTCACATATGGTGATTCACCATGTGTCACTGCAAGGCATAGAAAGAATCAATCTTCAGAAAGAGTTTGCAGCATATCTATATTATGTGTCACTTTGAAAATCTGTGATAATCACTGTGACCCACCAATAATGCAACAAATATCTACAGAGTTGAAGACTTAGGGTATATACATGTAGATGTTGAATCCATGCCTGAATAGAACCCTTCTGTTCAGATCTCTTAGCTGGCTTGCTGCAGTTTGCTCCATCATTTTCTGGGAGTTATAAACAAAGGTTGAAGGTTAACACTTTATTGCTTTCATTATCACTTTTGTTGTAAATTTTATCACAGATATAAATAACATCTGAAAGTCCTATAAAAGTGAATTGTGCCAGAAGTGTCTGGTCAGACTTCTTGATGGATGGGATGTTCAGTGGAGATCATTATTGCTCTATTGAAACATGTACAAAACAGGTTTTATGTGCTAGTTGCACATGAACAAATGGGACCATTTTCTCTAGTTTCTTGGCAAGGATGCCCAGAGCATTGTTCCATTTCGTTCACTGCAAATGAAGTTATTTGTGGAAAACATGAAAATCCTGAAGGGATTATGGTCTTTGTACAGAATTCCATTTTGCCAAGGTGCTAATTTCTTTTGTCGTCAATCTAGTATTTTCAGTAACAAAACTAAAACAGGTTATGATTTTCACAATTTCTATTAGAACTTTCCATGCTTCTATCATTATATCATTCAATTTCTCTTTCTTTCAATCCATGTATAATAAAGCTAAGCAAAATTCATTTTCCCTCTCCCTCAGACTTCTATGGAAATTCCAAGTAGAGAGATAAACTACACAAATAAAAAGGGTAAAAATATGTCAAAGACAACTTGTAGGGATTAAATGCCCAAGAGCAACATCCCCATTTAATTTATAATCTGACTTAAATTAGATATTTTTTTCACATTTAATTAAAAAAAAAGAATGAATCCCATTACGTTCCTGGGATAGTGAAAGTTCTCTGAGCAGTTCCTTCTTTGGATAACCTCTGAATGTCAACTTATTATCTGCTGTAGCAGGCCGCCGAACGCGCCACGCCCAAAGCAGCAACCAAACACCGGGAGCCCACGGTCTACACAGCCGGCTGAGATGGGCTATGCACTTTGAAGTCGGCACTTGACTTAGCAGCACGCAGCTCCAGTGCCCCATTTTGATGGGCTGGTCAGCGGCAGCCAATTGGGTGGAGCTAGGGAAACAGCCACTCTCGGGGATGAGATGGACTCGCTGATTGGCTGCTCCTCGGGTAGCACTAAACGACTAATCCCAGGAAGCGGATCGGAATGCCACCAATTGGGTGGCATGATGACGTCAGAGATGGGCTTCCGTTATAAGCAGAGCTGCCAGCACACAATAAATCAGTGTTGAATTTCACTCCCATAGTGTGTGTCTCTTCTTTGAGTGTAACCTCTCCAGTGGTAGCAGCTACTACAGTGGTGACCCCGACTGGTCCAACCAGCATGGTGGACCTGAAGAATAAGCGACCAGCCTACAATCAACGCAATCAACTACAATCAAGCTGCCCAGCTTCTGGACATCACAGCCATAGGTGTGGTTCCAGCAAGCCAAAGCACAGTTTGCCGTACAGAACATCACAGCTGACAACACCTGCTTCTACCATGTGGTCTGCGCCCTCGAGCAGGACACGGAAGCTTGCATTACTGACTTCCTCCAGAAACCTCCAGAATAAAGGAAGTATCAGGCCATCAAGGAACTACTAACCCAAGCTTTTGTGCTTTCACAGCACAAGCGCGCTACCCGCCTGCTACACATAGACAGTTTGGGGGACAGGGGCCCATCCGCTCTCATGAATGATATGCTCACCTTGAATGATGGCTATACCCCTTGTGTTCTATTCAAGCAAGTTTTCCCGGAGAGGTTACCCGAGGACATCAGGCTATTCATAGCTGAAGAGGACTTTGCGGATCCCAAAAAGGTAGGCACCAGAGCCAGCCTACTCTGGGCAGCAAAAATGGATGCCTGCGTTTCGTTAAATCATGTGGCCTTTTCTCTTCAACATCGGCCTACCAGAAGGCTGCTCAACAGACCGACCAGCAAGTCTTCCTCTAAGCCTGAAAACCCTGGTGAGCCATATTGCTTCTACCATCAGTGATAAGGTGCTGAGGCTCGCCAATGCCATTCACTCTGCGGGTTCCTGGGAAACACCAACACCGGGCATTGTTACTGACTGCGGCAGCTGGCACACACAACAGCCTTCTCAAATCCAGGATACAGTGACAGGCCGATGTTTCCTGGTCGACACCGAGGCCGAGGTCAGTGTCCTCCCCACCTCCATCTCTGAAGCACACCACCGGAAAGGAGGCTGCGAGTTACAGGCTGCCTATAACTCTTCAATACAGACACGGCACCCGTACTATCTCCCTCCATTTCAGCAACCACTGCTCCACTTGGCGATTTGTCTTTGCCTCCACCAGCCTCTCCCTGGGGCAGACTTCCTGAGGGCCATCTCCCTTCTGGTCGACGTCAAGGGCTGCTGGCTAGTAGCTGTGCACTCAAAGATCTTTCAGACCCTTGCACTGGAAGGTATCAAACTGACTGAGTGCTCCCCACCTACACTCAGTGGGAAGTCCAGGTAATGAGTTCACCAAAATTCTAGCCAAGTTCCCTTCCATCATAATGCTGCACTTTAATACCTCTGAGCCTGAACAAGGAGTAAGGCATCACATCCTCACTAAAAGCCCGCCACTTCACGCCAGAGCATGGCATCTCCTACCAGATTAAACTCAAGGAGGAGTTTTTTTTAAATGGAGGAACTCAGCATCATCCACTGCTCGGACAGCACCTGGGCCGCCCCCCTCCTCATGGTCCCTAAGGCATCAGGGGGTTTGGAGACTACTGGCAGCTAAATGAAGCCACCACGCCAGATAGATACCCCATCCCCCATATTCAGGACTTTTCTGCAAACCTGCAGGAGGCACGGATATTTTCCAAAATTGACAATCCGTGGCTATCATCAGATCCCTGTCCACCCTGAGGATATTGCCATTGGCATTATTACACTATTTGGGCTGTTTGAATTCCTCAGAATGCCCTTGGCCTAAAAAAAATGCCGCACAGACCTCACAAAGGCTTATGGAGGCAATGGGCAGGGATTTGAAGTTTGTGTTCATCTACCTTGATGACATTCTGATTGCAAGCCGTGATCGTGCCAAACACACCACTCACATCAGACAGTTGTGCTACAGATTGAGTGAGTTTGGCCTGACTATTAATCCAGCAAAATGCCATTTCGGCAAAGACTCAATTGACCTTTTAGGTCACAGGATTGACTGCCATGGGGCTAAACCACTACCCGACAAGGTAGAGGCCATTCGAGCATTCACCAAGCCTACAACAGTAAGGGGACTACAAGAGTTCACCAGCATATGAATTTTTACCGCAGAATGTTGCCAGGGACGGCTCACACCATGAAACCTTTATTCTCCCTTATGACCATTTCTGTAGTGTTCATCTCTTCTTTGAGCATAACCTCTCCAGCAGTAGCAGCCGCTACGCTGTACAATAATGAATTTGTCCCCTTGTTTTAAAGATTGAAATGTCGGTTGAACTCAAACATTCCCTATCTTTATTCTGACTGAAAATAACTAACAGCATTTCTTTCTCTATGGAATGAGCAACAATTATTTTTGGTACTTATTTTTCAGACTCGCAGTTGTTCCAGCATTATCCGTACTCAAAGGCACGAAACCACTGTGGTGATACAACCACTACACTAGCTGCCCTCCTACCAGCCAACTGCAGGGGGCAACCTGGGAGGCTGGCCCCACCTACTTGGTGTCAATCACCGGCCATTTAAAGATTCAAGTTGGCCCCCTTTGGAGAGTCAGACACATGGAGCCAGCAAAGGTACTGAGACCTGGTGTGTACCAAGTTTACACAAATCAAAGCCTGTGGTACAGTCTGTGGACTTTGTGTCAGAATTATTCACACAGCAGCACTCACAATTTAATTAGCTTAAAATTAAAAGGACCATGGAGAAGATCCTCACCATCAAGATGATAGAAATCGGCATTCAACACCTGGAGGCTCCAGCATACTTCGAGATCGGGAAGCATGCGATTGAGCCAGTCATCTACACACAAGCTGAGGTCATCAAAACAAACCACCAAGCTGGGCCCGTGCGCTTTCCAGGCTGAGATGGCAATGGTCATCCTGGAAAGCATGTACTGGCCCCTGACGGACATACTCTACGCTCAGTACCAGCTCAGCAACAGGGTACAGCAGCCAGGTGAGACAGCAGATGCTTACCTGGGGGCACTGCAAGAGCTAGCACACCCATGCATGATCGAAGTTGGGGTGACTGCTGGGGAGGTGGAGCAACTCGTCCAAGATACCTGCATGTGAGGGTGTGGTCAAGAGGAACTTGACAGAGACTGTTGAAGGAGTATAATCCCTCCCTTACCAGGATCATGGAGGTGGTCCACTCGCTAGAAGCTGAGGCTCACCACTTCGAGGCCTTTGATGGTCGCCTCCCCCAAACTCCATCCTGGACGACACCCAACGACAACAGTTGCTGAGGGGCCACAAGTGGAGGAGACGATCTCCGTGCAGTCCGCCGCTCCCGAAAGAACTGCCCTGAGAGGAACTCGCATTGCTCCTGATGTGGCAAGAAAGGCCACTTTACTAAAGTTTACCTCTCCAAACCCACTGGGAGTGCCGTGGCCCTCCGCGACCAACCGGGAGCCCCTTCTGACTCTCTGGACGCTTCCACATATAAATGCCGGGCAGCGCCATTTCTCCGCCCGCCACTTCTGCCCACACTGATGATGTCACTTCCAGCCCGGCTGTCCAACCATGCCTCTGCCATGTACTCACCATGGGTGCTGCCATCTTTCATCATCTAACTTTCACTATCACCAATGATGTCACATCCAATGTCATTTCCAGTCCAGTTGCCTGATTACACCAATGCCATGTGCGTCTCCTGGGCACCACGCCAACTAGCCCAACTCGCTAACTGGACAACATGGTCAACACACGCAGGTGTAAAACTGTGCACTTGCTGCACCTCATGCTCCTAAAGGCACCTACTAGCTACTACTAACCTCAACCATTAGGGAACAGTGACTCGGATCCCTAGCGTCCACCACACTAACTGAGGCCATTCCCCACAGCCATCACTGTCAACAGGAAGGCAATAAACTGCTTGTTTGATAGCATTAGTACTGAGAGCTTTGTGCACCCGAATGTGGTCTATATGCTGAAACTCAAGTATACCCAGTGAAATTCGCTATCGCTTTCGCAGCCCAGAACCACTCCATCATGATGCCAGGTGCTGCTCAGTTGGTGGTGGTGGGGGGGGGGGGGGGGAACCTTATCAAGGGTTCAGGCTCCTGGTCATGCTCCAGCTTTGTGCTCCAGTTATCCTGGGATTAGACTCCTAGTGTCATCTCTGCAGCCTCACCCCTACCTTCTGTGGCCCATTTCTCCCACTCACCATACACAGCACAAAGTGCTGCAACTGCCCCCAGCCCACCTGCGGGCTCTTCAACCTACCGGTGCCCCCTCCATCCCTCTTTAACTACCTGATGCCTGACTGTAAGCCTAAAGTGGCCAAGATGGTGCGAGGCAGTTGCACGACTAGCTACAACCCCAGGGGCAACGGGCAGCTGGAATGTGAAAACAGGGTGATCTGGAGAGCAGTTCTCCTGGCCCTGAGGTCAAAAGGCTGGTCCATCAACTATTGGCATGAGGCCCTCTCTGAGGCACTCCACACCATACGGTCACTCTTGTGCACGGCTACCAATCAGATCCCTCACGATTTCCTAGGAAATTGGTGACTGGCATCTCCTTGCCAGCATGGCTGATGTCTGCAGGACCAGTACTCCGTCGCAAACACAAGGACCCACAAATCTGACCCCCTGGTTGAGCAGGTGCACCTCCTCCATTCGAACCCAAACTACACCTATGTCAGGTACTCCAATGGATGTGAGGACACCATCTCAACCAGGTACCTGGCACCAGCAGCCCAACCCCCACCTGGGTACCCCTGGCCCATCCAGGATCCCCTGGGAGCCAACACCCCCTCTTCACCTCTCCAGAGGGCTTCACTCCCCACTGACCTTTCCCACATTCCCCAGACACCATCCTGCCTGCACCGCCGCCACCCCGGACCCAGCAGACCACTGCCCCTACCAACCATTGAGAGCCTGTCCTGTGATGGTCCCAAAGGCACAATGACCACTAGAACATTTGAACTTGTAGATACTACTCAGTACCAAGAACACCACCCCATCAAGGACTTGTTTTAAGAAGGGGGTAAATGTGGTGATACAACCACTACACTGGCCATACTTCTACTGACCTACTGCAGGGGCCAACCACTGTACCTGCAGGTAGGCAACCTGGGAGGCTGGCCCCACCTGCTGGCTGTCAATCACTGGCCCGTATAAAGACTCGAGCCGGCCCCTTCGGGGACAGTCAGACAGACATGTAGAGTCAGCAAAGATACTGAGATGGTGTACAAGTTTAAGCTAATTAAAGCCTGTTGTACAGTCTGTGGACTTTGTGTCAGAATTATTCACACAGCAGCACTCACAACCACAATTCCGTTTATCTGTTTGGTAGATTTTAAGGCTCTTGTAGAATTTTTGCTCATTCAATTAGATCTTAACATTTCATGATTTTCTTTGTTCGCAAAGGATGCTTCTAATTTAAAATTGGATTAATAAATTATTATATCCCATGTTCAATGTCAACACAATTTTCTCTTCTTCTGGCTATCTACCCTAGGATGATGATGGTTCCTTTTAGTCAGTTTGCGGGGTTTGATATGTGCATCCTGGAGTGGGTGTACAGGCCAATCCTTGACAATACCCCATCCTTCAGACAGGAACAGTGTGTGCGTGAATGGATTTAGCTGAGTACGGGGTTTGCACAGGTCCAGACCCACTCTCTCCACGTCCCCTCCTGGATCTAGTGGCATGGTGACTTCCAAGGTGGCTGGGGAATGTTCTGTTGCAGTCAATGGCCAGACCAAGCTTCGATGCAAGGGATGCCCTTTCCGCACTTCATGGCACTTGTTTGCTAGATGGCCTTTGACTCTTCGATATGGTTCATCTGCACTTTGACAGGTCTTGCTTTTCATTCTGCTGGATGTCCAGCCACCCTCTGCACCAAGGGAATCTGGTGGGGGAGCTGGGTTTAATCGCTGACCACCCGACAGGGAGCTCTGGGTTACATGGTTCCCATAGCACTCAGACGAGTGACCTGATCATTGTGAAAAACACACACACACACACACACACACACACACACACACACACACACACACACACACACACACACACACACACACACACACACACACACACACACACACACACACACACACACACACACCCTACTACTGAAATTATTATTTGCTGCGGCCAAACATGAACACTGGTGAAACTTTAAATGACCACAAGTGCAAGACAGACAAATAATTAAAAAAAAAGGATAGATTCCCTCAGATTCTTAGCTGTAACTTGTCCTTTTCTTATTTTGTGGATTTCTGATAAGCAGAGACAAAAATAATTTTTTCCACAAACTATCAGTGAATGATTTGCAGTGTTTTGTTTCTCACAACACCATTGGTTGCTTTGAAATGCAAATTCTATGTAAAGAAGTCTAGAAGTATATTATCACCTGTGCTTTATTTTCCATTCCAGTTGGACTTGTCTTGTAATTCTTTAATTTACTTAAATTTAATATCTCACACTTCTCCTATGATAATCATTAATTTGTAAGATGATTAACATTTGTTAACAAATCTATGACATTTTGTTTATAGGAAGAAGTGCATGATCATTTCTTCATATTTTAGAAGCAGCAAAATATGGTGGGATCATGAATTGCTGGTTTGGAAGAAGAAATAAAATAAAATAAGTGCATTATCTTATCACAATATCGTCACCTGGTAATAAAAGTGAAGAGTTTCAATGCAATTTTCTTCATATTGCACGTTTATTCCAAATAAAATATTAAAGAAATAGGTTATTAAGCTTTTAACAATAATAAACAAGTAAAAGCCATTAAACAGAGTAAACAACTAAACTTCTAAATTCAAACGACCCAAACACCACTTCTTTAGATACATACAAATTAGGAGTTTTTAAAAAAAGTTATTTATTGTCGAAACTTCCTCAGGACATTTATATAAATACTATAGGGATGATTTATATATTTAAACTGAATTTAAAAAAGCTGATATCAGTTAGATATGATTTATTATTAAAGTCTAGGGACAATACCTGAGATGAGATTAAAAAAGTTATATGAGCAAGATCTTCAGGTTTTATTTTTGGATATTACATGGGATTCCATTTTAAAAGAAGTAAATTCTTCTTCTTTTTGTGCCAATCACTCACTTTTACAATTGAAGATAATACATCAAGCCTACTTTTCTAAAGTTCAGTTGGTTAAATTTTACTCCAACGTTTCTTCACAATGTGACAGGTGCAGGACCGAAGAAGGTACTGTTACATATAAATATGTCTTTAAAAGAGATAGATTGTGGAGGGGTTTAATGTAGGCCACTTCACAAACAGATACTTATACTTCACATCTCATTTAAAATGCCAGAGCTTTGCTCAAGCCAGACAACCAGGCTCCAAGTGTCTTTAGAAAATGATGAAATTGCTTTAGAAGGAACTTCAAAAGCAGGTGCAAATGTGCTGATAAAGATCTTTCAAAGATTGGGTTTGGATCCTTGGAAATGGTTGTTTCGTTTTTACAAGCAGAGAGAGAGAGAGAGAGGAAAGAAAACAGGATTTCTCTTTTAGAGTGAGAGAGAGAGAGAGAGAGAGTACCTATTGGAGGCTGCAACATGGTAAGACAGCAGGCTTGTTAAAGCCCCACGAGTTCAGCCTGTTGAAAACCCCTGTAGTCCTTATAAGAAGAAATGGCCGGCTAGAGTGTTTCTCCTGAAATAAGGGAAACAAGAGGAACTCTGGTAACCTGGAAGAAGAGGTTATCATATGGCAAACTCACGAGGGGGAAAGTTTCTTCAGCAAGACACTGAAGTGGCTGATCGGAGGGAATCAGTTTGTTTGTGTCCAACGAGCAACAAATCTCTCCCTGAAACCAACAAGAACCTTCCTGAGTGGTAACCATTTACTTTTCAGCACCACAGCCTGGTGAGAATTCATAAATGTTCAATTTTGTGCACAGTACAAGCATTGCCTCATACCAGTGAACTTGGAGGAGTGAGAAGTGAGATTGGACTGTGAATCAAAGAACTTTCTTGAACATATATATACATGTGCACTTCAAATTATAAGGGGGGTAAGTTAAATCAATAGTAATAAGTTAAACTTTGATCCTGTTTTTATGTATAAAGAAAATTAAAAGCAACTTTTGTTTAAGTAACCATTTGTCTTGGTGAACTTCTATTGCTGCTGGGTTTTGGGGTCCTC
The DNA here is from genome assembly GCF_036971445.1 of Narcine bancroftii. Classification (NCBI taxonomy): domain Eukaryota; kingdom Metazoa; phylum Chordata; class Chondrichthyes; order Torpediniformes; family Narcinidae; genus Narcine; species Narcine bancroftii. The sequence goes on from NC_091470.1 coordinate 300,074,461, forward strand.
TGGACTCATAACAGTACTCTATTACAAATGTTCTGGTCTTGTACTTCTTTTTCCCTTTATTTGGGAAGATAGACCAAATCCCTTAATTGGCCTATTTGGATTAGCTAAAATAACTGACTTGAATTTAACCGTCTCTCAATCCATGCAATCTCCTTTGCTTCTCTTATTACTGATGAGATGGAACGATACTGTCCCTCCTACTCATACTCAATTGCTATCTGATATGATGGCATGTCTAACTTTAGGGAAAAAAAACATACTTTACCAATGTAATGGGTTTGAATTTTAAAAAAAAACTTATGGGGTCCTTTTAGCAACTATTTTCATAATTTATAAGATTTTTCAGATATCGCTTTGTGATTTTAATCTTTCCTATATGGTAGTAAATTATATGCAACTACCAAAAACTTAGAAGGGAAGGGGGTAGATTTTATACAATAGTAATGTCTTTTTTTCTTTTCAATTAGCCATTTTATATTTGTTTAAGTCCGCAATACACTTTTTTGTCTTTTGTTCAGTCTTTTCGTTAAAGTACTTTGTTTATATATTAGGTTTTTTTTCTATACAGATAATTCTTTTTAAAGTAATGGAATTTTAATACATTCTATTTCAACACGGTGTTTGAGTTGGAACCAGAAGAATTTATTACTCAGGGAAACAAATAGTAATTTAGACAACTTAAATTTCCCGATACACTAGGAATATGTCAGTTTTCCAAGTGGAGAGGATCTATTTGTGACCATGGTGATAATGTTGGACAAAATTTTAGTGCATGTTCTCTAATGGTCTTTGAAATCACAAGGATTTATATCCTCTGTGGTTATCTACTGTCAATGAGAAAATAGAAATGTACAGAAAGCACCCAGATTCACCAGTACCTTCTGATGGTTCATGAGATATGTCAGGACGAAGAAAACAATGTCTGACACTGGGAAAATGTGGAGATGGCTGTGGAAGTCAGCAGTATGACTCAACTCTTGGACTCAAAGTGACAAGCAGTTTAATTCCAATGACTTTAGGGAACTGTGATCGTACATTTTCTATTAGTTACATTATTTCACCCTTCTTAAATGAATGCAGCATGACTTAAAGCTGGATTTTCATTATTTCTATAGTATTTATGATGTCTCATGAGGAAAACAAAGTCATGGTAAACTAGTCCACAGTGTACACCAGTATTGTCTTTTGGCTAACATGCAATAGAAATCTTATATTTAGTTTAAATAGTATATAAAGTACTTGTAAGGGGTTTGACATTTTTTGATCTTCCAGGCATACAGAAAAAAATCACTTTTGTATGTACTGGGAATTTTTGTTTAGACCAACAATAAACAATTTTTTTGACCACTTTCTAGATGACAGGAACATTTTCTTTACCTAAAACAACTGGACTGGGAGACCACGTTCTGACAATAAAAAAAAGGAGAATTTGCTCAGGTGTTTTACACGGTTGTGGAACTGCTGTAATTTGGCATAAGGGATGAAAACAAACATTTTCTTTACGATGTTGGCTGAGAGCATTATTAAACCTCACAGTTCTTATTGTTTCTCAGCAATGGTCACAAGCTCCATCTCTCCCCTCTCTTTACCCAACTCGTCTTTCTCTAAATCCAAGACCGTACCTCAGTGTTGCCCTCCATTGCAGAACACATACCACACCACCGTCACCTGGCATCTTGTCAATTGCTTATTAAAATCTCAGTAAGCAGTGAAAGAGAATGTAGCTCATATAAATAGGTGGGATTTTTGAGTACAGAAAGTGAAGACCACCCACAAGAGAGCAGCTTGTTTAGTCGGCAGCACATTCACAACTGTAAACATCAGCACCATTACATGGTCGATGCAGTGCACGATGGACAAAGTACTCTACAGTTACTTACCTCAGATGCTACCTCCATCACCAACTAGCATAAAGAGGAGATGTAAATATCTCCATTTGCAGGCACATTTGTTAATATATCTCTATTTCTCCATCCTGACTCAGTCCCATGCCAAGGCATTTAAAATCTATAGGCAATGCAGAAGAACCACCGAGATTCCACCCAGATGCTCTCCACTCTGCTCAAGACAGAGAGAGAAAGAAAAATCACCGAACTACCAGAGGAGCGATCATGAAAGTGTGGACCCAAGAGAGCGGGGAGCAGAGACAAAGCGGTCCTCCGCTAGGTCCTACTGCCTGGCCTTAACACCACCAATCCCGCACAGGCTTTAAATAGTCTTTTAAAGGGGCTGATATTTTTTTTTTAAACATCTTGAAACCCTAGAGGTCTGTGCCCAAGATAGTGGTGCCCATGTTTGACAGCAGACCATGAAGGATGTGGGCTCCAGGAGATCGGATTTATTGTCAGAGTACATACATGACATCACATACAACCCTGAGGTTCTTTTATTGTTCCTGTGGGCGAGACAAAAATTACCACTTACTTGTAAAAATAATCAATAAAGTGCAAAAATGAGAGTCCTTAAGTGAGTCCCTGATTGAGTTTGTTGTTAAGGAGTCTGATGATGGAGGGGTAGCACCTAATCCTGAATACGGTGGTGCAAGTCTTGTGGCAACTATACTTCCTAGTAGCAGTGAGAACAGACCGTATGCTGAATGGTGTGGATCTTGATGATTGCTTTTGCTCTCCAACAACAGCATTCCCTGTAGATGTTCTTGATGGTGAGGAGAGTTTTACCTGTAATATCCTAGGCTGTGTTCATTGCCCTTAGGAAGGTTTTTACACTCAGGGGTATTGCTGTCCCCATACCGGACCAAGATGCAGCCAGTCAGCATATTTTCCAGCACACACCTAGAGAAATTTGCCAGGGTTTCTGATGTTCTATCAAACCTCCACAAACTCCTGAGGAAGTAGAGGCACTGGTGTACTTTTTTCAGATTGCCATTAATGTGCTGGGTTCAGGAAAAACCCTCCCAAGAACTTAAATTTGTTTACCCTCTCCACCCCTGATCCTGCAATAATCATTGGATCGTATACCTCTGGTTTTCCCTTCCTGAAGTCAAGAATCAGCTCCTTGGTTTTGGTGACATTGAGTGCGAGGTTGTTGTTGGTGCATCATTCAGCCAAGTTTTCAATCTCCATCCTGTACGCTGACTCATCCCCATCCTTTATACAATCCACTATCGTGATATCATCGGCAAATTTGTAGATGGTGTTATTGTTGTACCATGCCACACAGTCATAGGTGTATAGTGATTAGAGGAGGGGCTAAGAATGCAGACTGGGTGGAGCTCCAGTATTGATGGAGATTTTGGTGGAGATGTTTTTGCCATTTTAAAAAAATATATATTTATTTTTTGTTTTCCATCAATAAAGCAAAGAAACATCTCACATTGCTTCAAGATATACATATTCTTTCTTTGGCTTGGCTTCGCGGACGAAGATTTATGGAGGGGGTAAAAGTCCACGTCAGCTGCAGGCTCGATTGTGGCTGACAAGTCCGATGTGATATTCCCCCCTCCCTCCTACCCCCTTTAAAAAGAAAAGAGAGATAAAAAGGAAAAAGAAAACACTGGATGTAGTGTTGATGCTTATAATGGGCATCGGGGAGGTAGTGAGCCCCCCACCCCTTTTATATTTTCTTTTATTTATCCACCTATTGACATTTTTGTCATGATGTGGCTACAGCTGTGGTCCTGTGTACGTCAGATATGGCTGCCATATTTTAACGAAGGTGCTGTGTCGGTTTATAGTATTGCATGTGATTTTTTTTTCCCTATGGGAATACAGCTATGCATCTCTGTAATCCACTGACTGATAAGGAGAGGGCAGTCAGACTTCCAGGTCATCGCTGTGGCACCTTAAGGGCAGAGCTAAAAGCAAAACGTCTGACTCAAGTTGTGGTCAGCAAAGAACTGCTTTAAATCAGTTTTACAGGCAACATTTGTCACTTCTGGTTTGGCCGTCCCAAAACCAGCGTGACATCACGATGCTCCCGATGCATTCCCTGGTCTGCTGACTTCGTCCCCAAGACAAAGAGGGTCCAGTGCCATCTTAGCGTGGACCCCTGGAATGCATGGTCGGCCGGAACCACGGGCGATTCATACATGAAGTCCCGCCCCTCAGCTGCCACTACAATCACTTTATTTTTTTTGCTACGGACAAAGCAACTAATAAGAATTGAATTTGGAATGTAGTTAATTTATAGCTTATGTCCCCAGATGCAACATTGGGTCCAGTGGAAAGGCTATTTTTGTTATCTTGGTTAGCATATCAGCTAAGTCCTGCCAAAATAGGCTCACCTTTACAAAGGACCAAGTTGCATGAACAAATGTTCCCAACTCCACTCCACACTTGAAACACATCTCTGACACCTCTGGTTTTGCCTTGTGAATCTTTTGTGGAGTAGGTAGAGCTGGTGCAGGAAGTTGTATTGAACCAGTGTGTATCTAGAATTAATCACTGTTGTCACACTGTCTTGTGGTCTGGAGGTGAGAAAGTCCAGGATCCAAGAACACAGTGGGGTGTTGAGTCGCAGGTCTTGGAGTTTGCTGCTCAGTTTTGAAGGGATGATGCTTTTAAACACCAAACTGTAGTTGATAAAGAGCATCCTGATATATGAACCTTTGCTGTCCAGGTGTTCCAGAGCTCTGTGTAGAGCCATAGTGAGATAATAAACCTGTTGCTACAATAGACAAATTGGAACAGATCCATATTGTTGCTCACACAGGAGCTGATATGCGTCAACACTAATTGTTGAAAACACTTCATTACTGTCGACATGAGAGCTGCTGGTCGATACTCAGTGGACCGGCCCAGGGCACCACAGTGGGAGAACATCATCACTCAGAAGAAGCCAAAGAGATGACCTGTCATGAATGGTTACCAAGAGGCTCAGCTGCTGAGAGATTGGCTCATGCGAACCAGGTATTTAGACTGGGATTGAACAGAGTGCCAAGGGCAAGAAGGGCTCTCCAAGGTGTCCCAGATACTGAAAGCTTCCTAATTACATTGAAATTTTTGATCTTGAAGCTCAGTTCACCAATGAATCAAAAAGGAGTCTTTCCAGCTGCAGAGGTTACAAGAGCATTGGAGGAAAATGCAGGGACCCTCACTGTCTCTGAAGGGACTCTCTTTTGTTTCTCTTTCTCTTATTGTTGGGGCAAAGATAGTGGAATCTCTGTGGGCTATTACAGCAGGCAAAAATTGACAAATGTTGTGTATTATTACATTTTGTATTAGCACATGACAAGAAAGAAATTTTGAAGAACAATTTGGAAAATATAATAACGTGGTCTTGGCATTGGCACCAACATCCCCAAAACAAAAAGTTTATTATAAAAAGGTTGTTACAAAATGTAATTAAGTAAGTAGTAATAAAGCACAGAAAAGCAAAATAGTGGTACAGTTAGCATAGCTATTAGTGCAACACTATTACAGCACCAGTAACCTGCTTCAAATATGGCATTGTCTGTACGGAGTTTGTACATCCTCCCTGGTATCTGCGTGTTTCCTCCCTCTCTTCAAAACGTATGGGAGGTTGTAGGTTCATTGGGGTATTTGGGGCAGCACGGGCTCATGAGCCAGAAGAGCCTGTATGTCTACGTTAAAATAAAAATAATTTAAAATAATTGGGGTAAACATAATAAGGCCTTGGAGTTATACATGATTATGAAGAGCATGGATAGAATGGCCAGCCACAACCTTTTACCGGGGTATCAATAGTAAATAAAAGACAATATTCATTTATGGTGAGTGGAGAAAAGTTTAGGGATGTCAGGGGTACAGTTTTTTTAAAATCCAGAGTAGTGGGTGCGTGGAATGCAATGCCAGGGATTGTGGTAGAGGCTGGTACAATAGGACATGCAAAAGTCTCAATGGCAAAGAGTTCAAGCCCAAAACGTTGGTTATCCTTTCCTTACCATAGATGCTATGTGACCAGCTGAGTTTCTCTAGCACTTTTGTGTATTTCACTTCCATAGGCACATGGATGTAAGAAAAATAGAGGGTTATGGAGTGAGGGAAGGCAAAATTAAATTGTGGTGGAGTAGGTTTATTTGGGTGCGCACAACATCATGCACAGGCTGTTCTGTAACATTTGTTCTATAATTATAGTTTTCTGAAAGTGAAATAATGTTTAGCAGATTTATCAGAGATCATTAAGTGCTAGCAGGGTAAAGAGAAGAGACCAAGTGGATGTAATGCTTTAATATTTCCAAAATATTTCATGAATTACCACAAAATATTACTATACAATGAGGGAGGTGGGTCATGGGGTTGATGGTAACATTACTGTGGACAGTCTTGAAACATCAACATTTCCTTTCCTCCCTACCATTGCTGCTCTCCTGCTGAGATATGAATTCATAAAAGTGGGCAAGAAATAGTGATTGAAGGTGAATTCATCGTCAGTGCAGTAGGATACATTCAAGAGTTGAGGTTTTAAAATAAACATGTTGTCATTAAAGAAAAGGGAAGTTCCCAATTCTAGATTGCTCTGAATGTTCAGGAACATTCACACTGGATGAAGCAAAAGTTATGGGGAAATTATATCTGATACTGGGAGGTCAATGCCACAAAAGACCTGAAAGTATATGGAAGTGAAAAAACACACAATGCTGGAGAGGTTCAGCAGGACACCTTTTGTGTGTGTGTTTTTTAAACCTTGGTGTCTACAGAATGTTGTGTAAGAGTATAGAAAGAGCAGAAGTGAAATTAAAAGGAAATTAGGAAGCCAAAGAGAGCATGAAGTAATATTGGCAGGTATAAACATAAGATAACAAGCTGTTCCACATGTGAATAGGAAAGGAATCAGAAAAGAGAGTACAAGCAATGACGCAAACAGGAACACAGCTGTAGCCACACCCCAACAAAAATTACCAATAGGTGGATGAATAAATTACATAAAGGGGGCTGTTCCATAGCCTCTCTGGACATTCATTGGAAACACCGACATGGTACCAAGTATTCTCTTATTTTTCTTTTCTCTTTCTCCTTTTTTTAAAAAAAGGGGGTGGGAGAGGGAGAGAAACATCACATGTATGTATTGTTGGGGAATATCTTTACATTTTGAAGCAGTTTGTGATGTTATTTCCTTGTTTACTGAGGAAAAATGAAAAATAAAATATTTTTTTATAAGTACAAGCAAAAGGCAGTCTACATACAGAAACTGAAGACGTGGAAGGTTCTGAATATATTACACCCAACTCCCAAAGTAGAGTTGATATAGGTATTAACATTAAAGAAGAAATATGTGACGTACCATGCAATGTTCTCTATGTTATCAACCTTATGATTCAGCACTGAGGGATCTCATAAAGAAGATCTGCCAAATTTCAGGCTCAGTTGACTTTTATTGCACGGAATTGCAGACGAGTCCTCGGCAAATGGCACAGCTGTTCATCTGCTTCTCTGTTCATCCAGATCTCAAGACAACAAGTGTTAATATCCAGAATATTGACAGGTGCAATCCTGCCCTATATGGTTAATCTGATGCACTTCATCCCTAAGCATGTCCTTTTCAAGCTGCGTTATCTAACTCATCATACAATGTGGCTAGAGTGCATCTGAAATGCTACTATGACAGATAGTCAGATATTTACTAAATCTAAAATACTACTGGAATCTTTTGTCATAGCTACCTTTGGAGGAAAAGGCTTCTAGTAATAAAGGATCTTCAACCTAAGACATAAATCCTATATTTCACTTCCAATAGAAGTGGTGTAACTTGTCAAGTATTTCCAGCAGCTTCTGCTTCAGATTCCCAGCTCCAAGGCCTCCACTACTTTCCGATCAAAATGACATTATTTCAGTTTACAACATTTGACCTCGTGTTTCCCATTGAGAATGTTCAGACCACCTATTGGGAACGTTGCCTGTTTGGCATTTCTTCACTGGGCCCTTCTTCCAAAATGGAGAAATGACCCCAGAACACCAATTGTCATGCTCAATCCACTTGGTGGGAACTTCTACCTAAAGAGGTCAAACCACAGGGATACTGGCTACTAGCTGTCCGCAACATGGGTTGCCCTTATGAAATACAATAAAATGAGGTGCAGGATGCCTCATCATCTTTGACTGTCCCAGTGAAACCTTTTATTTAGGTGGGACCTGTAAACATTCACATATTGAACAGAAATACAATTAGACAGATCAATCAGCACAGAACCATGCCAAATTTTCACCCATATTGATTTCCTTTCTCCTCAACAGATTCATAGTAAAGAAAGGTTTGTAACCAGAGTTCCAGCTGATTTTTTCTATCCAAACTTCTTAATTGGAAACAATTTTTTGAAATTTGTAAATGAAAAAAAATTATATATATTATACCGTATTTAAATTTAGATGTACAGCTCATTAACAAACCCATGAGCCTGTGCCTGCCAAATACACCAATTAGCCTACAACCCCTGTACATTTTTAATGGTGGGAGGAAACCAGAGCACCTGATGAAACCCATGTCGACATGGGGAAAGAATGTGCAATCTCCTTACAGACAACTCAGGTTGCTGGCGTTGTAATAGCATCTCATTAACCGCACCTATAAAGACATTTCAATTATCATTTGTCTTCAATTAAATCTTTAATGCACCTTTTTCATGACATGATATTCACTTGTGGAATTATGTCTTCAACTTAATTCCTAAATTAGCCGTATATTTTCAAACATTTTCTAAATTACCAAAAAAATTATGATTTTTCAGTTCAAAAGTAGTCATTATTTTGGTTTTGCACAATTGTGTTTCCAGCATTTTCTATTTTTTAAATATCACTTTTTCTGTTGAACAGGTTATCAAATTAACTCATAATTTAAAAAGATTTGGCAGCAAAGTTAGTGCAAAACTGTTACAGTACCAAAGATCACGACCGAGGTTAGAGTGCCGCGCAGTCTATAAAGAGTCTGTATGTTCTTCGCATGTCAGTGTGGGTTTTCCCCAGGTGCTACCAGGGATTGTAAGTTAATTGGGTGTAAATGGGCAGCACAGACCGATGGGCTGAAAAGGCCTGTTACCAGGCTGTATGTCTAATTTTTAAAATGTAAAAGTTGCTTTATTCTGTCAGCAAATTATTTATTATTAGTGACTGATGATTGATAATGATTTAACTGTTAAGTTAAATTGAATATTTTGGATTTTATGTCTGGTATTTTGTTGAATTCTACTATTTATAGAACATTGAATATAGAGCCATGGAGCTCTGGAACAGACCCTTTAGCCCACATGTCTATGCCAAACATACCAATTTAAACTAGTCCTATCTGACTGTACATCATCCATATCCCTCCATTCCCTACCTGTTCATGTGCCTGAGTAAAAGTCTATTAAAAATACAATTATATCAACTTGCACCATCTCTCTTGGTAGCAATTTGCAGACACTTAACACTGTGCAAAAAAAAGTTGAACTCTACCCCTCACCTTAAATCTATGCCCTCGAGTAATTGCCATTTCCACCCAGTGAGAATGAAAATTATCATAAATATGGTTCTCATAATTTCATATATATCAATTAGGTTTCCCCTCATCCTCTGACACTCCAGAGAAAACAATCCAACTCTGGCCAACCTCTCCTTCTAACTAATACTCTCCAACTCAGACAGAATCCTGGTGAACTCGTTCTGTACCCACTCCAAATCTTCTACACCCTTCCTGTAATACAGCAAGCAGAACTGCATACCATACTTTAAATCTGGCCTAACCAAAGGTTTATACAATCACATACTTCCCAACTTTTATATTCAATGCCCCAACTCCAACACAAGTATGGTGTATGCCTTCATTACCACAATATCAAGTTGCATTGTTAATTTTAGGAAGCTATCACCTTGAACCACAAGATCCCTCTATATGTCAATGCTCATAAATGTTCTATCATTGATGTAGATTTTCTTCTAAAATTGATCTCTCAAGTTCAACTCTTCACTCTGCTTCAGATTAAACTCCACTCTTCCAATGTCTCCAAATGATCCATATCCTGCTGAGCCATTTGAAAACCTTCCTACCCACAACTCCACCAAGATTCATCTGAAAATTCACTCATCAACCTGCCTCCATTTTCATCCAAATGATTTAGATATATCATAACCATTAGAGATGGCAGAATGGATCCCTCTGATCACCACTGGTCACAGACCTCCATTCATACAAGATCCCTCCAACACTAGTGAGACTCCATGGATCAGCTTACCATAAAGAATCTTGTTGTTTGCTTAATAAAATCCATGTAAACAACATCAATTATCTCCACCTCAATAAAGCTCAATTCATGTTGTAAAACACAATCTCCTGCACACACAAGCTGTGCTGACTCCTAACAAGGCCATGCAAGTAAACACCATCCCCAATAATTTCCCTTCCACTGATTCAAGGCTCATTGACCTCCACTGACTGGCTTGTACCCATTCCTTTCTTAAACAATGGAACAACAAAGACTGATCTTCAGTCCTCTAGCATCTCACCTGCAATGGAGAGCAAGAGAATGCAAAGATGTCCGTCTAGGTCTCAGTAATTTCTCCTCTCAATAATCTGGGATACATCTCATCACATGCAGGACATGTGCACCTTACTGTTCTTTGAAAGACCATCTCCACTTTTTTGATAGATTATCTGCATACCTCCCCAGATCCCACCATCCCCCATCTTCCTTCACTTTGGTGAAGAACATTCTACATATTTGTATATTTCAATAAATTGATCTTAGGAACATGCTGATTTTGAGATTCAGTAGAACTACATTTTATAAATTTATTTCACGTAGAATGATAGTCTCATTACAATATTATATTTCTTTAACTTCCAAGAGTAATTTTACATTATGGAAAGTTTACATCCTATTAAATGTTACTTAATTCAGGTAAATTACTGATCTTTTTATAGAGAAAGTAAGTGTCTGTAGCATTTCCACAGGACAATTAAGTAATATTGAATGAAATGCTCTTGCCATGATGTTTGGCAGGAAAACAACTCTTTAAATATGATACATCAATGAGTGCAGAATAGTCTCAAGTGCAGAGAGATTAATGGTTTCTATATTAGTATCACTAATAGTCCATTTAATTCATTGCTTGTTTTCCACTAAATTTGTATTCACCAAAGCATCTGCTTTCTCAGAAAATGTTTTCTGAAACTGAATTATATTGAATTTATTCTGTAGTCTGCTGTTGATGTATGACATAAGAGTTATACAGAATGCACTTATTATCGAATGAAATATATATACCCAGAAGAGTCACTGTGTAAAAAGATTGACCCTACTGAAAGTCAATATGCACAGTTCATTATTCAGAACACCATGATCCATGTGGTTCAGGGGTGAGAACAGGAGGGTGTGATGGAGTTGGGAAAAGAATGGACCTGGAAATCTGAGAATGATGAGATCCTAATGAATTCTGCAACAAGAATTGATTATTGGATGTGGTTCTGTTTGTGCCTAACTACAGGAAATGATGGAAGAAGAAATGAAGGTAAAAGTGAGACCAGTTGGGGGAAGATCAAGAGTAAGTGGGTGGGGATGACAGGGTTATCATTGAAATCTACAGGGAGGTAGGAGTTATTAGCAGAAAGGGTTAGCAGGAAGCTTGGGTCTGGAGGTTGAAGAAGTGTGGGTTCAGCATTAGACTTGGAGGTTGAGAATGGCAACAAATTCTCCAATTATGGAGAAGGATAAGTCTGTGGCCCAGATTCAGATTCCAAATTGGAGAAAGGCCAATTTTGAGGAAATGAGAAAGAATCCAGAATTTGTGGATTGAGATGTTATTTTCAGGCAAGGATGTGAGAGGTAAGGTGAAACTTTGAGAGTTTGTATGTTTCTGTCAGGATTAAAGCCAAAGTTAACAGATATAGGGAACCTTGATTTTTGAAGGATATCAGAAATCCGGTGTGGAAGAAGAGAGAGGTTTATGGCAAGTATAAGCAACGATGGGGTACTTGAGGAGTATAAAAATAAAAAAAACCTCAAGAAAGAAATCAGGAAGGCTAAAAGAAGACATGCGGAAAAAAGTTTTGGCAGACAATATGCAGGAAAATCGCAAGGGGTTTCTACAGGTATATTAAGATCAGAGTGGTCAGCTATGTGTGGAGCTAAAAGAGATGGGGGAGATCTTACTATTTTGGATCAGTATTCATTCAGGAAATTAGCACAGCATTGAGGGAAGTAAGAAAAACAAGCAGTGAGGTTATGGAACCTATACAGATTAAAGAGGAGGATGTGTTTGCCATCTTAAAGCAAATAAAGGTGGATAAATCCCTAGGCCCTGAATAAGATATTCACTTATAACTTGAGGTAAAGGTAAATATTCCATTATTGTCACATAATCTACATTTAGAATGTAACATATGAAATTCTTTAATTTTGTCTAAGGTAAAGAAGACAGAATTTCCACTTTGCAAGCACCCCTCATAGAAATGAGGCCCCAGCAAAGAATGAATTTGTCACCCTTAGTTTATAAGACCAGTGTTCTAGAAGGCTAATTCAGAAATTGCAAGGCTCTGTGTGATAGTACAGATCTATCACCAATGTATATAGTGTATATAGTTATAGTATCTAGACTGTGCTTACAGCGATTGGCTGAGAGCTTAGCCACGCCTACTGTCTGGGCCTTAAAGGGTTGTGTCCCTAGCCAGGTCAGATCATTCCGGACTGGTCGGCCACCTGTGAAGAGCTCCTGTCTTTTGCTAATAAAAGCCTTGGTTTGGATCAACAAGTCTTTGATTCTTTCGACGAGCTCTACAATTTTATTAGCAAAAAGAAAAAAAGATTTTTTTTTGAAAGGGATGGAGCGTTTGACTCGACCAGAAAAACTTGATATCGACCCACAGTCAGCTACAGCCTTCAAAGCCTTTAAGTTCTGGCTGCTGAAATTTCCTGAGATTCATTCGGGTGGAGGAGGATAACCAGCGTTAACAACATTGCTGTCTATGGTGTCCTTGAGAGTCTACGAGAACATCCAGGATGAGACCACTTACACCGCAGCAATAAAGGTACTGAAAGAATTGTATGATCAACCAGTGAACAGAGTTCATGCCCGGCTCGTGCTTGCGTCGAGGAAGCAACACCCTGGCGAGTCCAGGAGGGCATATTTACAAGTATTAAAGGCGTTGGGCAAGGACTGTAACTGTGTGGACAAAACTGCTGCCGAGATCACTAGCGACCTCGTCTGGGATGCCTATGTGACCGGGCTCCGATCGAACGAAGTGAGGCTGCGCTTGCTCGAGCAAGGGGTAGAAAAACTAGAGGATGTGGCCCAGATTGCAATCACAATGGATAACGCAGCCTTAAAGTCCAACAAGTTCTCTAGGGACTGGACCCCTCGTTCTGATGTGAGTAGAGTGCCCTTCTACCCTACCACCCCCCGAGATACTGACGGCCTGTCGGCTGCTGCTACACTGCCCCCTGCAAACCCAAAATGTTATTTCTGCGGGAGGGACAAGCACAGCAGGTCCCAGTGCCCAGCAAGAAAAGCCAGGTGCCAGAAGTGCCTTAAAAAAGGCCACTTTGCTGCAGTCTGTAGGTCTAAAATGGCCGCCAGCAAACACAGTGCCTCGTGTGAAGCCCAACCGCCACTATCCCATTCAAGCTCTTCTTCCCCAGAGTTCTCGTCCAATGAGAGCGAGGGCTCCCCTGCACAGCAACGCCTGACGTCACGGAGACGCCGAACCCGGAAGGGGCAGCCCACCCTCGCAACCATGGAGTTGGCCTGCCTCTCGCCCCCGTGCGGAACACTCGACCCGGCCTCGGTCCCAACTGTTGTCAGAAATATCTAAAATGTCCTTAGTCATGGGTGAGGTGCTGGAGGATTGGAGGGTAACTGACATTGTTCTGTGGTTTAAAAAAAGGCTCCAAAGTTAACCCTGGAAATTATAGGCCAGTGTGCCTGGTCAGTAGTAGGCAATTTATTGGAAGGTGTTCTAAGAATTTGGATAGCCAGGGACTGATTAAAGATAGTCAATATGTCTTTGTGCGTGGCAGGTCAGTTTAACCAATCAGAGTTTTACGAGGTTATCAGGATAGTTGATGGTGGTGGTAGATGATTGTTTCTCAGACTGGAGGCCTGAGACTAGTGATGAGCTGGCATCATTATTGTTTGTTATCTATATCAGAGATCTGGATGATAATTTGGTAAACTGGATTAGCAAATTTGCAGATGACAAGAAGAGTGGAGGCATTGTGGATGGCAAAGAAAGTTTTCAAAGCGTGCAAAGGGATCTGGATCAGTTGGAAAAATGGGCTGCTGTAAAATAGCAGATCGAATTTAATGCAGGTAAGTGTGAGATGTTGCATTTTGGAAAGACAAACCATGCACGGTAAAAGTACTGAGGAGGGCAGGAGAGCAAAGGGATCTGGGAATACAGATACCCAATTCCCTGAAAGTGGAAAGGATTGTAAAGAGAGCTTTTAGCATCTTGGCCTTCATAAATCAAAGTATTGCGTACTGGATGAGTTGTACAAGACATTGGTGAGGTCAAATTTGGAATGTAGTGTGCAGTTTTGGTCATCTAACTACAGGAAAGCTATCAATAAGGTTGAAAGAGTACAGAAGTGACTTACTAGGATGAGGCTTGGACTTTAGGAGCCAAGTTACGGGAAAAGTTAAACAGGTTAGGACTTTATTCCCTGAAACATAAAAGAATGAGGGGAGATTTGATAGAGGTATTTAAAATTATAAAGGGAAATGTAGATAGGCTACTATGTAGATAGTAGGTGAGATACAAACCAGAGGACATGGGATAAGGATGAAAGAAGAACTTTTAAAGGAAATATCAGAGGGAACTTCTTGACCCAGAGAGTGGTGGGAGTGTGGAATGAGCTGCCAGCTGGAATGGTCAATGTAGGCTCAATTTTAATATTTAAGAGGAATTTGGACAAGTACATGGATGGGATGGGCATGGAGGGCTATGGATTGCATGCAAGACAGTGGAACTAGGAAGAAAAAAATAATTCAGCACAGATTAGAAGGATCAAATGGGCCTGTTTCTGTGCTGTAATGTTCTATGATTCTAAATTACAGTATAGGGAATTTGTTGCCATCTACAAATTTGCTGATGACACAATGGTCATGAGCAGAATTATAGACACCAGCTGGCTGAGTGGTGTCACAACAACTTTGCACTCAATGTTGGCCAAACTAAGGAACCTATTGTAGATTTCAGGAAGGGGAAATCAGGAGAACAGAAATCAGTCCTCATTGATGGGTCAGCAGTGGAAAAGGTGAAGAACTTTAAATTCCTGGGCATGAACATCTCTGAAGATCTGTCCTGAGGCATTCATGGTGATGCAATCATGAAGAAGGTTACATTTCATGAGGTGTTTGAGGAGATTTAGCATGTCACAAGTTTCTACAGCTGTACGACAGAGAGCATTCTGACTGGTTGTATCATTGTCTGGTATAGAGAAGTCAATGAACTGAACAGGAAAAGGCTACAGAGAGGAGTGAACTTGGCCAGCGCCATCATGGGCATCAGTCTTCACTCAATTGAGGATAAGAGGTAGTGTCTCAGAAAACAGCCCCTATCTTCAAGGACCATCACCACCAAACCATGCTCTCTTCACACTACTACCATCAGGAAGGAGGTACACTAGTCTGAAGACAAATGCCCAATGGTTCAATAACAGCTTCTTCCTCTCTCCCATTATATTTTTAAATGGACAATGAACCAGAGACATAACATTACTTTTGTTTTTGCACTAATTTATTTATTTTTAAAACAATGTAATTTACAGCAATATTTAATTTGCTAACAAATTTCATTGGACCATAGATGACTACAACACAGAAACAGGTCCCTTCAGCCCTTACAGTCTGTGCTGATCCATTTTTTCTTAGTCCCACTGTCTTGCATCCAGTCCATAATACTTCTTCCATCTATGTACCTGTCTAAACTCTTCTTAAATGTTAAAACTGAGCCCATATTCACCACCTCAGCTGGCAGCTTGTTCCACACTCCCACCCCTCTGTGTTAAGTTTCCCTTCATGAAGCCCCTAAACTTTTCCCCTTTCACTCTTAACCCATGTCCTCTGGTTTGTAACTCACCTACCTTCAGTGGAAAAAACCGTATCTACATTTACTCTGTCTATCTCCCCCTCATAATTTTAAATACCTCTTTCAAATGTCTCCTCATTCTTCTATGCTCCAGGGAATAAAGTCCTACCTGTTTAACTTTCCCTGTAACACAATTCCTGTAATCTAGGCAACATATGAGGAAATCTTCTCTGCACTCTTTCTCTTATTGATATCTTTCAACCTGCACACAATACTCCAAATTTAACCTCACTGATATCTTATACAACTTTACCATAACATCCCAGCTCCTATACTCAATACTTTGATTTATGAAGGCCAATAGGCCAAAAGCTCTCTTTACAAACCTATCCACCTGTGACACCACTTTCAGGGAATCAATTATGTGTTTGTATTCCCAGGTCCCTCTGTTCTACCATACAAACCAGTGCCCTATCATTCACTGTGTACCTTTTTTCTTGGTTTGCCCTTCCAAAATGCAACACCTCACACTTGTCTGCATTAAATTCTATCTGTAATTTTTCATCCCATTTTTCCAGCTGGTCCAGATCCCTCTGCAAGCTTTGAAAACTTTCTTCGCTGTCCACAATACGTCCAATTATAATTTTATCTGAAAACATGCTAATACAATTTACCACATTATCATCCAGATCAATGATATAGAATACAAAACAATGGTCCCAGCACTGATCCCTGAGGCACATCACTAGTCACAGGTCTCCAGTCTGAGAAGCAATCATTCACCACTATTCTCTGGCTTCTCCCTTCCAGCAATTGTCAAATCCAGTTCACTACTTCACCATGAATACCAAGCATCTGAACCTTCCTGACTAACCTTCCATGTGGGCCTTGTCAAAGGCCTTACTAAAGTCCATGTACACAACATCCACAGCTTTTCCTTTGTCAAATTTCCTGGAAATCTCCTTGAAAGGCTATAAAATGGTTAAATATGACCTACCACACACAAAGCCATGTTGACATCCCTATTCAGTTCATGGCTATCCAAATAATTGTACATCCGATCTCTTAGAACACCTTCCAATAATTTAATGACTTGTCACACAAGGTTTGTGAGGGTTACTTGTGAGCCTTTTTTTTAAACAATGGAGCAATGTGAGTTATCCTCAAATCTTCTGGCACCACACTCATGACTAAGGACATTTTAAATATTTATGCCAGTGCCCCCACAATTTCTACACTAGTCTCCCTCAAGGCCCAAGGGAATATCTTGTCAGGACTTGGGGATTTATCCACCCTTATTTGCTTTAAGACAGCACACACTTCCTCCTCTTTAATTTCTATAGGTTCCATGACCTCACAGCTCGTTTTCCTTACTTCCCTTGACTGTGCCTGAGTGAATACTGATTAAAACAACATTCAAGATTACCGCCATCTCTTTTGGCTCCATGCAAAGCCAACCACTCTAATCTTTAAGGGGACCAATTTTGTCCCTTACTATCCTGTAGAAACCCTCAGAATTTTCCTTCACATTGTCTGCCAAAGTAACCTCATGTCTTCTTTTAGCCTTCCTGATTTCTTTCTTGAGGTTTTACTTTCATTTCTTAAATACACTCCTCAAGTATCTCATTTGCTCCATTTGCCTATGCCTGCTAGACACCAGTCTTCTTCTGAACCAGATCCCCAATATACCTCAAAAACCAAGGTTCTGTATATCTTCTAACCTTGCCTTTGATCCTGACAGGAACATACAAACTCTCAATACTTCACCTTTGAAGGTCCTCCACTTACCTCACACATCCTTGCCCAAATACAATTTATCCCAATCCACACATTCTAGATCCTCTCTCTTTCAATTCTTTGTTAAGTTTCAGATTAATAAACATAAGAATAATACCAAGAGGTCGGGATTGCATTAACAACAGTAAACATATACAAACACAAACATCGAGCAACATATGTAAACTGAGCCTCCCAATCTCTTAAAATAATCAAATTTTATTACAAAAATATCCCCCTAAGAACCAAAAAAAAAACCACTGGCCTATCATGTTTCAACGGTTAAACAATTATTTTGTGGTTAATTCTGCTCCTCCACACTCACAACAAAAATGTTGAAAAGTATTTAGAAAGGAGCAACTGACATCCTATGAAAATATTGAATAAATGGCCTCCATGTTTTATTTTTCAAATTTAACCAAAATGTCAAGAGAACCACTTCTAATTTAATGGGAAAACCATTTAAATGTAGTAGGTGGTCATGGCCTTTCTGTTGAGTAGAATGGATCTCCTGACTAAGTAACAAGTGCAATCACATGACAAACTGAAACAGATAAGTGGCCAGAATCCAGAACTGGTTGTCCAGAAAGTGCAGTAATAGAATGAGGTTGTAGGTCAATGAGCAAAACTGCTGAAATAATATCAAAAATATCTTTCCAACATTTTCTCATTTCCTCAGAATGAGCCTTTCTCTAATTTAGAATCTCAATCCAAAGCCCAGACCTATCCTTCTCTATAATTAACTTGAAACTAATGGCATTATTATCACGGGACCCAAAATGTTCCCCTACACATACTTCTGTCACCTGTTCTGTCTCATTCCCTAAAAAGAGATCCAGTAATGCATTTTCGCTAGTTGGTACCTCTATCTATTTATTTAGAAAACTTTCCTGAACGCATTTGACAAAATCCAAGTCATCCAGCCCTTTTACATTATGGGAGTCCCAGGCAGTATGGGGAAAATTAAAATCTCAAACTATCACAAATTTGTTTCCTGCAACTCTCTATCATCTCTCTACAGATTTTCTCCTCCAATTCTCACTGACTATTGGGTGGTCTATAATACAACCCCATGAGTGTGGTCATACCTTCCTGGTTCATCAGCCCCACCCATATAGCCTCAGTAGATGAGCCCTCTGGTCTGTCTTGCTTGATCACAGTTGTGATATTTTCCCTGACGAACAATGCCACTCCTCCCCCTTTTACATTCCCCACTTCCATTCTATCACATCTAAAGCAATGGAAGCCCAGAATATTGAGCTGCCAGTTATGCCCTTCCTGCAACCAAGTTTCACTAAAGGCCACAATGTCATAATTCCAGACTTTAAGCTTTTCTGCATTGGTGACTCTGTCTTCCTCATGGTAGACAAAAGTTAAAGAATTTCATGTTACATTCTAAATGTAGTATTACATAACAATAATAGAAACTTTACCTTTAACCTTTCCTATAATACTCCTTGCATTGAAATAGATGCACTTTAGAACTTTTCCACCGCATATAACTTCCACCATGAACAACCCCTGTTGACTTCTAACAGTCCATGCAATTTTCACATAATCTTTTCCCTCCTCTATCTGCTCTGGCACTCTGGTGCCCATGCCCCTACAAACCTAGTTTAAACCCACTGGAGCACTACTTGGATATTAGTCCCACTCCACTTCAGATCCAAGCTGTCCCATTAGAACAGGTCCCACATTTCATGGAAGAGAGTCCAATGATCCAGAAATCTGAGCCCTCCCTCCTATACCATGTTCTTAGCCACGTATTAAGCTGCATTATTCTCCTATTTCTAACCTTACTAGCACATGGCACAGGTAGCAAC
The DNA here is from genome assembly GCF_036971445.1 of Narcine bancroftii. Lineage (NCBI taxonomy): Eukaryota > Metazoa > Chordata > Chondrichthyes > Torpediniformes > Narcinidae > Narcine > Narcine bancroftii. The sequence continues at coordinate 300,093,978 of NC_091470.1, forward strand.
CCTGAGATCACAACCCTGGAGGTCCTGTTCTTCAACCTAGCACCTAATTCCACCTGAAATATCCTTGCAGGACCTCTTCCTACCCACATCATTGGTCCCCATATGGACCATGACATCTCTCTCCTGAGAATGCCATGAAGTCGATCTGAGATATGTCACACCCTGGCACCAGGGAGGCAACATGCCATCCAGGATACGCAATCTCTTCTACAGAACCTCTTAACTGACTCTCTAACTTTGGAATCACATCACTACAACTCATCTCTTCTCCTCCCTTCCCTTCTTAGCCACAGGACCAGACTGCATGCCAGAGACATAATCACCATGGCTTGTGCACCCCAACATTATCCAAAATTGCATACTTGTTATTGAGGGGGACAGCCATAGGGATGCACTACACAGATTGAACAGTATCAGGTTTATTCGACCATTGACGTGAAAGCTGCATACCATCAGTTACCGATCCATTCTGAGGACCACCCCTACACAGCATTTGAGGCAGACAGATGGGTCTATCAGTTCCAGAGGATCCCTTTTGTCATCTCTATGGGGTCTCGGCCTTCCAGAGACAGATGGACAAAATGGTCAACGAGTATGGGTTGAAGGCCACCTTGCCTTATCTCGACGTCACCATTTGTGGACACTCTCTGGAATACCATGACACCAACCTCCAGAATTTTCTCCACATAGCCAAGGCTATGAGCCTCATGTACAACTCCAAAAATAAGTGCATGTTCTGGACAAAACATCTGGTGATCCTGGGCTATGTGGTGGAGAATGGTGTCATTGGACCTGAACCCAATCAAATGCACCCCCTGTTAGAACTCCTGATCCCCAAGACCATGAAAGCCTTGATGAGGTGCCTAGGCTTCTTCTCCTACTACGGCCAGTGGGTCTCTCACTACGCGGATAAGGTCCACCCCCTTCTTAAAATCTAGGTGGCTTTTGACTACGTTTGGAGCTACATTGCAAAGGCTACCACGCAATAGGTGGAAAAGAATCCACCCTTCCAGGTGGAAAGCAATGCCTCTGACGTAGCTCTGGCCGGTACCCTTAACCAGGTGGGCAGGCCGGTTGCCTTTTTCTCCTGCACCCTACAAGGCCATGAGCTTCGGAACCCATCACTGGAGAAAAAGGCTTAAGCCATTGTAGAGCACATCAGGCACTGGAGACATTACCTGGCCAGCAGAAAGTTTTCACTGCTCACTGACCAGTGATCAGTGGCATTTATATTTAATATTGCAAAAAGGGGCAAAATAAAAAATGATAAGATTGCTAGGTGGAGGATCAAACTCTTCACCTATAATTATGACATAGCATACAGGCCAGGAACCCTCAATGAACCTCCAGATGCTCTGTCAAGAGGAAGCTGTGCCTCTGCATACATCAGCCAGTTGCGGTCACTGCACAATGAGCTTTTCCCCCAGACATCACTCATATGGCTCATTTTGTCAAGGCACGCAATCTGCCCTACTCCACTGAGAACATCAGAGAAATGACCAGGTCCTTCCAGGTCTGCACGGAGTGCAAGCTGCACTTTTACCACTCCAACAAAATGCACCTGATAAAGGCATCCCGCCCTTCGAATGACTCAGTGTTGATTTCAAGGGTCCCCTCCCTTCCACCAACAGGAATGTGAACTTTCTCAATGTCATCAACGAGTACTCTAATTTTCTGTTTGCCATCTCCTGCCCAAACATGACCACCACCACGACCATCAGGGCCTTCCACTCTATTTTCACCCTGTTTGGGTAGCCAAGCTATATCCATAGCGACTGGGCCTCATCATTTATGAGCGAAGAGCTATGCCATTACCTGTTCGTAAGAGGCATTGCCTCAAGCAGAATAACTAGCTACAATCTCCAGGTGAATGAACAAGTTGAAAATGAGAACGCGACTTTATGGAAGGCGGTGAAGTTGGCTCTAATCCAAAGGCCTTCCAGACTCACGCTGGCAAGAAGTCCTGTCCACGGCGGTCCACTCCATAAGGTCGCACCTCTGCACGGTGACCAACACAACTCCTCACGAGCTTAAATTTATGTTCCAGAGGAAATCCATTTCTGGGACTACTCTCCCGACTTGGCTAATGGCTCCAGGGCCAGTCTTGCTGAGAAAGCACGTGAGGAGGAGAAAGACAGATTCCATGATCAAAAAGGTACACCTGCTGCATGCCACACAATGTATGCCTACGTGGCATACTCTGACAGCAGAGAGGACACTGTCTCAATCAGAGACCTGGCACCCACCGGAACTGAGGATTCGATGCCTCAAGTGTGCCAGGAACTACCGAGTACCCCACTCAGAGTCCCGGAAGACACTGCTCGGGAAGTGGACTGATTCACCTCAGACCTGAGCCCTCGAGACCCACTGACCCTGTACCACCGGAGGTCCAGGAGGTTCGGGAAGCCCAAAGTCCTCCAGCTCTGCGGTGCTCGGCCAGAATTACCAGACCCCCTGACAGACTTAACTTGTAAATATTTGTAAACTATTGTTATTTTTTAATTAAATGGTCTCTGTTTTTCACCCACAGGCTCAATTCTGAAGGAAGGGGTGAATGCAGTGAACTGGAATTCACTGTCTATGTATTTTCAGAAGGCTGGCTCTTCCCTTGGCTTCACTCTCACCTACCCCAATATAAACCCTGGTTTTCCTGTCTTACCTCAGATTCACCTGAGGACTATTGTGTCTACTGGCCATTGATTGTAAGCTATTAAAAGCATTTGTACTCCTCACTTGTCTCTGAGGGCAATCAGTCACGTTACAATCTTCATGACAATAAATTTGATTCTGATTCTTCTGATTTTGAAACTGGTATTGGAAGACAGGGATGGGGACATCTCAGGGTAGTCCTGATCAGCAAAATGATCAAGAATCATTCTGCTCCTCCTAACCCACAGAAGAGAACCTCTGTTGATCCCAAATCTTGGCCACCATATGTAAATTAACAATCAGTTCTGAAGTGTACTGTGGCGTCAATGAGAGATCATGTCAGTGCAGGTGAAGGGCACAATTCGGGCTTTTAAAAGATTGCATAGGTGATGAAGAGTAAATTCGATTGATCCACTCTAAAAATGCCTTCTGTGGTTATTTGGTCATGCCAACTGTGATTCCAATGGCTACAATTGGTAAACCCGACGAGTCCAAAAATGTATTTTTGGGCAAACATGGACTCTGCAGCTGTTACTGTGAAGCTGCCACCTTTCTGAACAGCTGAGTCTGAACTGTGGTTCCGACAGGCTGAAGCACAATTTCAACTTCACAAAGTCAAGTTGGACACCACTCGTTATTACCATCTTGTCAGTGCCATGGATCAGGCCGTCGCTAAGAGGGTCGGCAACTTCCTACGGGATCCACCACATACCCGCAAGAATGACGCTTTGTATATGGTATGTCCCATAGGGAAAGGGTAGCAAAACGACTACATTTTGATGGGTTGGGAGACCGTGCCCCTTCAGAACTAATGGATGAAATGCTGTTCCTGGCAGCTGGAAAAAGGCCCAATATGTTATTTGTGCAGCTCTTTTTAGAGTGAATGCCAGATGATATTAGGCTCTTGTTCTCCAAGTGTTCAATTGAAGATCCAAGGGCTGTAGTGGTGGAGGCAGACATTTTATGGCTGGCTAAAAAGCACAGTGAGGAAAGACAAGTTTGCACAACCAAGCCCTCTGATATTGACCCCGTGCCACACTCTAGTGCTCTTAGGACATCACTCCCTACAAGTAGACAACAGATTCTGATTAAAAACTGATAATGTAGGGAACAGGAACATCATTCCACCCAGTTCAATCCATCATCTCCTAAGGGGCAACAAATAGTTGAAAGAATAAAAGTAATCCTAAAATTATAGTCCTCTGTAAAGCATGCAAGGAGATATAACTCTCCAGAAAAATGTCAGTGTCTCAAATAAACAATATCACATTCAATCTAACTCTGCACATTCTTTATGAATATGGGAACCATTCACAAATATTCCTTCTGATGCCAGTAACCAAGAATATAATTTACTTGTCACCAAATGTCAGTCATGAATTCTAGCTCCCGTGTTTGTTGCATACATTATGAAAATGTCCTTCCTTTAAGACTATCACATAAGAATAACAATAATCTTTCAGAATTTTGTCACAGTTTAGCGTGACAATTGAATATTGACAGATGATGTGTTCTGCCAAAAGGCAAAAAAAAATTGACGTGTAAGAAAAAGTTAGTGAAAATAGAAACTGGGGCAAATCCTTATAAAAGAGTTTATTTAATAGAATTTAAAATTAATACTTGATTCTCCACAGGACTGGCAAATATCAATATGAACATTTCGTTATAAATGTTTTGATTCTTAATGGATTATCACTCATTCGGAAGAGTCTGAGAATTTGCTCTGAGTTGTTTCAGGATATTAAAATGAAAGTGTCTTGAACTTGAAAGCCTATTCACAGAAAGAGGAAACCTGTTGAGCACACTGCATTAAAAAATAAGAATATACTATGAATACAGCCATGCAATTAGAAGCAACACTGGACAACAATATTTTTCATAAGATGGCTTCCTGAAGAAAAATGGGGATTATGATAGACAATTTCAAACTGAACACAAAGATAATTTCATATCTTTCATAGGAAGTTGGAAAAACATTACATTATCTTTTAATGAATTTAGCATGTTTGATTGCTTAACGATGTGGACACATTGCGTTCATTTAACTGACATAAAAATGTTTTGCCGCTGATTTTCTTTTGTGCTCAGTATCTGATGTCTCTCGTGTCAGTGTTCAACAACAGTGGGCCAGCATTAATGGATCCTCGTTGCCCTGATACCGCTTTTCCATGGTCGCAATGTCATGGTAAAACCTTTCACCATGTTCATCATCAACTGCATCAAGATCAGCAGGGAAGAAGTCCAAGTGCAAATGCAAAAAATGAATTTTGAATTACATGCTGTACTTCATGGTTTTGTATGCTTGAGGGAAACTTAAAATATGACAGGAATCACAAAAAAATGGGTTATATCTAAAAAGAAAGGAACGTGATATGAAACGTTTAAGGTGATCTTTATGATCAGCAGTCCAAAATCCATAAAACACAGGTTGGCGCCGATTAATGTCCAATCGGGCAATGTCCGATTGCATATATGTCCGTGGTCCAATAGAGTTATAGGGTTATATGTCCATGGTCTAATACTGTTATAGGGTTATATGTCCATGGTCCAATAGGGTTATATTGGAGTTAAATCAGAAATCCCAATCAAAGAAGACGAGAATGGGTCATAGCGGATGTAACTTGAACTGAAGAAGAGGCAAGGGAAAAGGAAGTTGCAGAAGGAGAACAGGTGCAGAAGAGGTTCACTGTTAAGGGGTTAGCCAAATTCTTTGCAGACCTTAACAGCTTGCTGAAGAGATGGACCCAAGCATCGAACACTTCTGACTGATAGAGAGGATTGCTCATGAAGTGTTTGCTATATATAAAGAAATTTATGAAGAAAAGAAAACAACACTGCACATATTCCTGAAGATGCCAACAGAAGAGCCTCAGCCAGCTCCTTCAGGCATTACAGAGTTCATCAGTGGAGGTTATTCAACCTGAAACTCTTCCAGTGGAAGACCATGAGGAAGTTGAGAATGGTGATCTGGATGATCCTGATCCTCTGTTAAATTGTGTGTGATATCGGCTAAGAAAGTGTTTACACAAAAGTGTAAAAAGTGAAAAAGTTTAATTTATCATAAGTTCAGTATCCCATATAGCTTTACAGTAATATGGTGTTCGCACAATGTCCACATCGTACAGTGCCCAATTGTGCAGAACATATTGTGGACGTTAAGTAGCGCAGGTACACCCAAAAGTGTTCAGGAAGCAAAATTGTCATTGTCCAATCTAATCAACAAAATCAATTTATATAACATTCCCTGTTAAAATTGATTAAAGATCACCTCAGATTTTCTCAGTTCATTGTTGATTACTTCCTGTCAGTAATATGAAAGTTTAATATTTCCTGTTACTATTCAATATACTGTAACTGTAATCATATATAACTGCATTCCTGTTTCTCTTTATAATGTTATTCTATCAAACACCCTTTCAAGGGATAAGTAAAAAAGGTTCTGTATCTAGCTAAAGTCAAAAGTCCAATGGAATTCCCTCCACTTTATTGGATCAATGTTGCCCCAGTAACACTCAAGCCACCAGACAACAGCCAGGATAGAACAGACTTGGCCGATCCGGAGAAATGCTGTTTCGTTGGATTGTATATGAACAGTCAAATGATAATAAACTTGATAAACATTTACTCCTTCCATTTGTGGCATACCGTGGCCACAATGTGTCCAATCTACAAAATACAGAACAGTTACTCACCAGGGCTACTCCACCTGTACCTCCCAAATTCATCACAGTAAAGGCAAGAATCTTCAGACCACCACCAGATCCCTCCAAGTTAGGTCCTGGAAATGGCACAGTCGGTGGCACAACAGTAGCAGCATGGGTCAGCACAGGTCTGTGGCACTGCACGCCAGTTTTGCCTCCCAGTGAGTTTATCATTGGTCCAGTAAGGGGCTGCAGGGCAGCCCGAAGTGGTCGATCCAGGGGACAGTGGTGAGAGCTCTGTGGGGCAGGCTGAGAGAATCCACCCAGGAAACCATGACAAGAGTGCTGTGGGGGAGGCAGTGGTGGTTGCAGAGATTAAGGAGCAGTGGAGTTAAGTGCAGTGAAGTCAACAACAGAGAGAGAAGCGACAAGCCTAGACCCAGTTACAGGACTGACTGGAGCCACTGTTGTGCCAAATTCCCATTGGGAAATCACTGTTTTTTTTAAATATAAATTTGATTTGCTTGTTATCTTAATGCTGACAATGAAGTTAAATGCTACCATTGTCATAATTAATCTTGTTACTGTTCCCTGTGAACTTTTTTTGTGGATCCAAATTGGCACCAGGGCTTGGCAACTTTTTTGCGAGCTGCCTGCATAGCACACAAAACAACACTTCACTCTGTATCTCTCTACACGACAATAAACAATTTCATAAATTTCTTTATATATAGCAAACACTTCATGAATCTAAATCTTGGAATTCACTGCCCAGTGTTATTGAGGAAGTACCTTCTCCAAAAGGATCAGGAATACCTCACCACCAAGGGCAATTAGTGATGCAGTATAAAAACTGCTCACCAATATTAACATTTATACATATACCTAAATAATTTTGTCAAATAATGTGACATTACTTTTTATAATTAATTCATTTTTAACACTGAAATGTCATGTAACATTATCCACTGAAATTAGTTATAAACGTTTAATGTACGGTACTTGTTTAAAGAGGGCAACAACTCAGCAGAACAAAGGCAACTGAAGAAAAGACTGCATAGATTTGTAATAAACAACCTCCTATATTCTTTCCATAAACATTTATTGTTGATACTATTTACATTCTTTGTAACTCATCCTTCCAACACTGCGAACACATTTGCTACATTCCTGCATCAACATTGTCTTTTCCTCCATGCTACAGCATCCAGAACATGACACCATAATCAGGTTGGGATCTAACCAGAGCATTGTCAAAAATCTCCATGATAAAATGACACCTGTCGTGATGTCATCAGTAAATCTAACTATGCAATTCTTCATTCTAAATCTAAAAGGGGTATGTACTTTTAATGACTGAGATCACAAAGCAGATCTCTATGGGAAGCCATAATGCAACACCGCCTGCTAATTGAACTATTTTCACAATTAATATCAATATTCTCTTTGACCTGCAGCTCATATAAATGATTGGAGGTCAGTAACTTACCTTCAATTCCTTTAGGTTTAACTACATGGCTTAAAAGTCTATTATTGGAAATGTTATTGAATGCCTTCCAGAAATCTACATGCTTGGCAGCAGTATTCATTTGCTCACATTCAAATCATTTAATCAGGTTCACTGGGTCTGATCTACCATTTACAAGTCTTTATTATGATCACACGAATTTACAAGTCTTTATTATGATCACATGAAAACTTGATCCATATAATTTCTAATGGCATACATTTACTTGGGGAAACATGATAATATATGTACTCTTAGTTTTAGAAGGATGAGAATGTATTAATGAGATTCTTTTGAGATTACAGTCCATTGTAAATTTGTGCCAGGTGCAAATATATTGAACAATTCCCAAACAAATAAATGGATTAGGAATAGAATCATATCATTCACTCACTCAACCTAGTTTATTCTCCATCCCCTAGCAACTGTTTACCGAATCTTTTCCTTTCACTGGAAATACAGCCATAGTTTATTTTTGCTGGCCAGGATCAATTGAAAAAAAATGTTTATATTGATTTCAATCAAACCCATTTGGATTACCTGAGAATATCACATCAAATGCCTCTAGTGATCAATTTAAATGCTCTTTGTTCAAAAGTAACTGTTAAATCAGTCAAACATAACATGCTTATTTGGAAGTTAAATTAGCTGCTTGGTTTTCTAGTTATTCACCTGAAGTGTTCCTGCTGTTTCTCCCTTTGCAGCTGCTGTCGAAGCTGAGTATTTCTGAGTATTACGACTGTCATTTAGTGTCTTTCCCAATAGTTATTTTCTATGTTGTTCCAGGTTATTGATTCATCATATTTTCAAATGTTTGAGGTTTAGGCATGGTTTCTGTGTTTGAGCCCTCCTTGATGAATAAAATTTTCTTATTTACAGTCTCACAATATTTCTCAAATGATGGACAATGTTCCACAAATATTTCCTGGCAGCTTATTAAGCTGACTTATAACTTTTGATTTGTCGACGCGCTGTTTGATCTTGGACATAACTGAACATTTAAATAAAAACAGAAAATAATTGAAATGTTCAACAAGTCTGAGGAGAGAAATTCAATGAATATTTTCACATTGATGACTTTTCATGAAAATGGTAGAACATTAGAAATGAAAAAAACGTAACATTGTGGATACAGGGAGGGCTCACAGAGACTAAGTAATGGTCTGTAAAGTAATGGTGGAAACAGAAGATATTTTAACAAATATAGTGGTGGTGCAGCAGAAAGAAGGTCTGGGGAACGACATAATCTTCATCAAAATTTTTAATCATAAATTGAATGGGACAAACAAGATCTTAAGCAGCAGAGGAGAGAGAAAATATTGAATGCTGAAAATGAGACATCCAAGAAGAACCAGGACCCGTATTTTCAGATTTACAACAACCAGTAATAGAAATATGGCTGTATGATTTCTATATGCACCTATTAATGATTCAAATGGTGTAAAAAAAGTAAATCCATGAAAGCAATCTGCTGGAAAAATGAGTGCGACATATTCCAGGTTCTAAAATTGCAACATGGAATATTATTTTTGTGAGTGTTATAGGCACATGATTTTAAATTAAGGACGTTCAATTAATCAATGATATATGGATTGTTCAGATAATGATTTACATTTGAGTAAAGAGCTTCCTAATTTTTTTCTCTAAATATTACCCATACTGGACAACTCCTCATTTGTTCCTTCTTATGTTGTGATTTATTAGAATGCAGTGCAATGAAAGAAATGGATTTAACATGATCCATTAGTAAGAGCTGCTGCACAAGAATTCACATCTGCACCATGCAATTTAGTTACTGAGATAAAAGGAAATTGCAATATATTTTCAGTCTAAATTTAATAGCGAGATAACAATGAACCAGATTCACTCAAAACAAGGATAGCACATTGCCAAATACAATATCTGTCTAGATATTGGAACAATTTTTCTGATTATTACATATGTTTCAATATTCACATGATTGGAATAGAAAGCTCAAGCATAATTTTCTTGAAAATAACTTTCCTTCATATCTTCTGAATTGTCTCAGCTGATCCACATTTTGAAAATGCATTTTACCCTTCAAGCATGGGTGGCGTAGCACAATGCCTTTACAGCACTAGCGATCAGGACTTGGGTTGGACTCCTGTGCTGTCTGTAAGGAGTTTGTACGTTCTCCCGTGTCTGCATGGGTTTTCTCTCAGGGCTACCGTTCCCTCCCACCATTCAAAAACATACTGGGGATGTAGGTTAATTGGATGTAAATTGCGCATCACAGACTCATGGGCCAAAATGGTCTGTCAAAAAAATATTTTTCTGCAAGCCTTCAAGATTTTCATTCTGATGTCTGCGAAAATATTTTCAAAGATTCTTGTGTTAAAGATTTGCCAGGTTCTTCCCATTATCAGTGCCTGTCCTCTCAACATCTCTAAAATGCAGCTATTCTCTAATATCCACTGATCTCTCCATGCTTTTACCTTTATCATTTAAGAGTTTCTCCATTCCCTCCATGCAGACAAAATCTTTACATCCACAAGGACTGCCCCACCACCCCAAACCCTTTTGCTGGTTTTGTACTGGTGTGGAATTTCCTGGGACTACTATAGGCATCCATTTAAGTATGGGTGCAAAATTCAAATTATTTGGAAACAGCAGAACAAGGCAAAATAATTCTGGATCTGACAGACATCTAGACCCAGAACCTATTCAGTTTTACTAAGCATCATTATTTCTGTGAGCCATTGAAATAATAAAAATTCAAACATTAACTCAATGGCAACATTACTGAAATGCAACCCACAAAGGTTTAACACTGATGAAAATACTTAAAACACTTACTACGAGGTAGTTAAAAGTAAGGGTCCGAATCCTTCAGCCTTTTCACATCTTCCTTTATTCAGTTAATCTCCCAAGTGCAGATACCAATGTAAGTTAAAGCCTTCCAAAAACAGCTCTGGAGACAGAAGTTTGACCCAAGAGGTAGCCGTGCTATCTCATCACACTTTTCTCAGCAGCACCAGCTCTGATTTTGAACTTACGACTTTCATGACTTTGACTATCCTCCATCCATCTTGCTTAAATTCTCCCCTTGTCTTAATAACTAAAAAATCATTTCTCATTTCCATAAGTCTGAGAACCTTTCTACTTGAATTAGGCCCTTCATGTTTTTGCTGGCTTCCCTCAAATTTCCCCCAATCTCCCCAACTTATTGATGTATTCTTTACATATCCTGTCAGTACATTCTCTGCTTAAAGTTTTCCACTACCATATCCAAAGAAGCTGACAGCTTTTTGTCCCTGTAGCAGCTCGTCAGCATTTTCACCCTCACTGCTGCTAAAAGACAGCACCTAATTTTACTTACAGTGTAAGAATATGCACGCATCAAATAATTAAGCTGAAGACCAATAGGGTCTTAAAACAATTTGAAACATTCATCTTTTTTGACTGGTCCAAAAGATCAATTATTTATTTTTTGGACTTTTCAGTTTCAAATCTATGGAATTTCACTGCCTTGGAATGTGTGCAGTAGATGGTCAAGACAAGAAAATCGCTAACTTTATTTGAAATATGGTTGACGAAGTCAGTCTACAGTAGATGAAAACTTAATAGTGTAGACATTAATATATGTACAGATATATCTTTTGTCAACCACCAAATTAACCTCCTTTTTAGAAAATCAAGTACAGTACTGTAGTTATGAATGTTGGACATCTGTAATTAAAAGAGAAAATGATGTAAACACTATTAAGTCAAACACCAGCTGTGGAAAAAGAAACAGAATATTTCAGGTCAAAAACTTTGCACACAGAGAAGGAAGATGCTGGAATCTTGGGCAAAAAAATGGTTTGGCCTGAAATGTTGACTGTTTTTTTTTCTACCTCTAATACTGCTCAACCCAATTGTAATTAACCCTTTTGTTTTCCACAGATGCTGCCTGATTTGCCTAGTCTTACCAGCATTTTCTTCTTTTCCTAAAAGATCTACCTATATCTGCGGGCCTTGAGGTGGTACGATTAGCGTAGCTTTTACAGCACCTGTAATCAGGTCCAGGGTTCGAACCCTGTGCTATTTGTAAGGAGTTTGTATGTTCTCCCTGTGTCTGTGTGGGCTTATTCCGGGTGCTCCAGTTTCCTCCCAATATTGAAAAATGTATGGGGGATGGTTGTAGGTTAATTGGGTGTAATTGGGTAGCATGGGCTCGAGTTGAAAGGGTCTGTTACTGTGCTGTACAGGTACCTAAACTTTTATCCGGAATTCCGAAAACCGGCAACCTCCAAAAACTGGCACTTTTTTCAGTTGATGACATCTGCTCATCAAAGATGGAGTTTGGCACCAAACATGACTCGACGTGACCCTCACTCAACTTTGGTCAGGTTCCAGTACTTTATAAGCGCCTCCAAATTGCCAATACCTACGCCTGTCCAGCATTGCGGCGCTTTCAGTTGGTCCGGTGGCCACTCCATGGCCTTTGCTGCTACCCATAATCCCCCTCACAGCTGAAACTGCTGTAGTACCAGCACAGGGGATCCAAGAAGGGGACCGTTCTTCAGGTGCTGGTACAGTGGGGAGCGGAGGGGGTGGGGGGAGAGAGCGACAGCAGCACAATTTGGTTGGGTGAGGAGGAGAGAGACAGCAGCGTGACTCAGGCAGGCGATGGGGGGGGGAGAAAGATAGCAGCATGACTTGGGTGGGCGAGGGGGAGAGAAATGGCAGCGTGACTCAGGATGGGGGTGGGGGGGAGAGAGATGGCAGTGCGACTCCGGAGGGGGTGGGGTGGGAGAGACAGCAGCACAACTCAGGTGGGCATGTGGGGGGGTAGAAAGATGGCAGCACGACTCCGGAGGGGGTGGGGTGGGAGAGAGATGGCAGTGCGACTCAGGATGGGGGTGGGGGTGCATGTGGCAGCACCACTCGGGCTGGCTTTAATAGACAGAAATCAAAATGATTCTGAAATCCAGAAGATTCCAAATAACAGCAGGTATCCAGTCCCGATGATCCCGGAGAAAAGGTTAGGCTGTGTATATCTAAAAAAAACAGCTTTTCATTTGGAGTTTAATCCAGAAAAGTGTGAAGTAGTTAATTTTGGTAGTACAAATTTGAAGACAGAATATAATGTTAATGGAAGGACTGTGTGAAAGTAGTGTGGAAGATCCGAGAGAGAGAGAGATCTTGGGGTCAGTGTCCATAGGACACTGTACAGGTTGATAGTGTTGTTCAGAATGAGAATGGTGCATTGGCCTTCATTAATCGTGGGATCGAGTTCAAGAGCTTTGAGATAATGTTAAAGCTATATAAGAACTTGGGTAGACCCCACTTGGAATAGTGTTCAGTTCTGGTCATCCCACTTTCAGAGGGAAGTGGATGCTATGGAGAAGGCACAAAGATTTACAGGGATGCTACCTGGATTGGACAGCATACCTTATAAGGATAGGTTGAGTGAACTTGGTATTTTCTCCTTGAATAGATTGAGGATGAGGCTTGATCTGATAGAGGTGCATAAGATAATGACAGGCATTGATCATCTAGATGGCCAAAGACTTTTTCCCAGGGCTGAAATGGTCAATGCGTGGAGGTAGAGATTTAAGGCACTTTTGGGAGTAAGTATAGGGGTATGAAGTAAGAGGTATGTTTTTCACACAGAGAATGGTGGGTGCATGGAATGTGCTGCCGGCATTCTAGTGGAGGCTGGTACAATTCCCGCAGAGTTCAAGACAGCCATCATCATCCTGCTACCCAAGAGGGCGACAACAGCAGTTTTTCCCCTCATCCGCAACAACGTTGAGTCACACTACATAGAAAATGTGGAAAATCTCATGAAATGGTGCGAGAGTAACAACATGAGTATCAATGTGAACAAGATGAAGGAGATGATCGTGGACTTCAGGAGGTCCAGGAATAACAACACTCCACTACACATCAACAACTCTGTAGTAGAAAGAGTGGAGAGCACCAAATTCCTTGGAGTTCATTTAACTAGTGACCTACGTGGACACTCAACATCTCTTCACATATCAGGAAGGTGCAACAGGACTGTGCTTTCTGAGAAGAATGAACCGGGCAAGGCTACCAGCCACCATAATGTAAACCTTCTACAGGAACTCTTTCAAAAGTGTTCTTGCTGGCTGCATCACAGGGTGGTATGGTTGCTGCAGAGAAATGGATCAGAGGTCAATCTACAGGACCATAAGAGTGGGAGAGAGGATCACTGGAGACTTCATTCCCCCATCAATGGGGGATCATTGTCTGAAGAGGGTATTGAAAATAATTGAGGACTCCTTCCACCCTGCACACAGCTGCTCCCATCGGGGAAGAGATTCAGGAATATTAGAGCCAGCACCACCAGGCTGTGGAAATGTTACTGAAAATGGCGGCACTGCTGGAGCCGGTGTAATGGCAGCACTGCTGCTGATGCAGACCCACTGGGAGTGAGGAGCGGAGATACAGCGCTCCTGAGGGGTCCAACCACCCAGTCAACTGCTATCAGCTCTGCACAGGCTTTGAATGGCCCACTAGAGAAGCCAATGGTAATTTTATTTAAAACCCTGTGGCCACGGGATGGCGGAGCCTCTGATCAGCATCAGCCACTAAGGGTTGCAGACTTCAGGGGAGCATAGGGCTGATGCATGGCACCAGAAAACAGGGAGACCATCCCCTGTCTGAGAAGGAGAGGTAGAGGAGATGACCCACGGGACAGTAGCCCAGGTGGCGGACCAGTGAGGGGGCTCTGCGGCTGAAAGACCAATGCATGCAGCGGACTGCTGGCGACTCAAGGCGAGGAACTCACAGAGGCTGTGGGCAGCTGGAGACTGGCTCGAAACTGGCTGAAAGGATACCAGGTATCAGAACTGGGATGTGAGGGAGTGCCGAAGAAGGGTTCCTGGCCATGTCGGAGGTTCGGATCTGGAGCTCGGGTTGCCAATGGTTTGAACTAGTCTCTATGTGTCTGCGGAAATGCTGGAGGTGAATCTATGGACACACAGTGATTCTGGGTGGGGGGGGGGGGGGGAGATGACCACTCTCTTTTGCTTCTCTCTCCCTGACTGTAAAAGGTACTTCAGGCAATTTCTGCTAATGGCGAATCTGTCGGCCTTACAGCAGGCAAAAGCAGTTAGGTGTAGTATGACACTGTTTCATACAAAGACAATATATTGAATCTTGAATTTTTTCCCCCCACCAGTAATGAGATTGCTGATCAACCAAAGAAACAGCTCACCCAAACCATCCCAGATTCTCATTTGCACAAAAGAATATTTATTTTTTTAGAGCTAAAATGCTTGTCCTGCCTATGCATTATTTGCCTGTATGTGTGTTATATCTGGTTGTGTGTCTGCATGTTTTGCATCGAGGACAGGAGAACGCGATTTCTGGTTGCACTTGTACAATCAGAAGACAATAAACTTGACTTGAATAGGATCTTTTAAGAGATTGTTAGGTCGGTACATGGAACTGAGCAAAATGGAGGGTTGTCAAGTGGTCCTTCACTGAATACCGTGACAATGTATTCAATTTGAAAACCGATAAAACTGTGAAGCACGTTCAGAAATGGTTACATGGTATCGGTAACAATTCGCTTTTGTCTGCGGGGGTTCTATTAAAAAAAACCTAATGTTCTCGGTTTAATGCTGCCAGATACAAATGATAATGATTATTTCGAAAGTTTCCAATATTCCGGAGATCTTGAGCCTTAGGTTTTCATGCCTTGACCTCGACAAACCGCTGCCTTTTGTCAGTTACGATTATGCCCGACGACCGCCTCCCCATCCAGGGCCGTCTTTCCTGGAATGCGACTTGAGCACTGTACACAATCCCCAGCTTAATTCCAAAGAGTGAAAGCAGAAGCCACTGCCAGATCCAATCCTCTGGTCTGCGTTACATCCATCAACATCTTAGCTCATCCCTGGCATCAAGGGCTCCCGATGCGCCCAGAACGACGCTACAATAGGGTGGCGAGAAGCGGGCACGAACGATCACAAAGTGTTCCCACAACCCGCCACGATTTAAACTTCGAGGAACCTTCCCACAATTGAAGTTCCGCTTTAGGTGGGTTCAGATGGCCCCAAGAATTAAGCGCAGCAACAGTTCAGACAGGGAAGTTGTTCCTGAAATGATGCATCTGTACCGTTCTGCCAAGTATTGGATTGGCCGCGTTCATCAAAGGGGTCGGAATGTCCGTGAGACCCCGTTTCCCACGGGTTCGCGTCCTGTCAGGGCAAAGGAGGCGAGGAATTTGGCGAGCTGGAACGTTTGTAATAGAGGAGAGCTGAAAGGACCGAGATGATGTAACCACGTGAATCAGCCTGGGGGTATTTGAAAAATAGCCAAAACATGCTGCTCGTCATCCAGGGGGGGATCCGTGTCCACTCTGGTGGGCAGTGGCGCCGACGCGGGGGGGCGGGGGGATTCACTCCAATGTGAACACAAACCCACCAGAGTGCCACCAATATTCCCAAGCATCAGCAATTGTATTGTTGGATTGAGTTTAGCAACGAGCCACATGCAGTGTCGGGCTCCCCGCTGCAGTCTGCACCCCATGGATGTGCCTGAGATCTGGGGGGGGGGGGGGGGGGGACAAGGGAACAGAGGAACAGCACGGATTGCAAGGATCTCGCTGCTTCCCGGTTATAGAGACCCTGAGCTGTTGCCTCCTCCTGTGCTAAGCAGGGGATTGAGATTTCGCGCGGTCCCCACCCTCTCCCCTGGCCCCCTCCTCGAACACTCTCATACACAGACGTCGCTGTTAAGGATGGAGGGTGGGGACAGCAGTACTCACGGTCCGTGCATCTATCCGGGGAGCTGCAGCCGATTCCAGCGGGATCTTCGCCCAGGGCCGTTTGTTGGCAGCGCCTGCGCATGCGTGCGGCTGGTTACAAATACAACACTGGGATTTTACAGTGAAATCCCCTTCTGGTTCCACATCTAATTTTGGGGATTTATTTCCCTTCTCACTTTTCAAATAATAAAAAAAAAAGAATTTGCATTTTGTGTTGCAGCAATGTAAATCAGAGCTTGCATAGAAAAAGGCGGAATGTTTTCACAAACCCCAACCCGCTCTCTTTAAAATCAGCGATCGAGTCGGGAATAAAATGGCAAATGAACCGTGAATGCTACAGAGCCCGATCAAAACTGCTCCAACTGCACTCGCAGCCGTGGGTTCGCTTGGATCCTGCCTCTGGGAACGGCAGCCCTGCAGAATGTAGCACTCTCAAGTTGTACCAAATTCTCCTGGGATCTCCCAACTGTGCACATCCCATCTCTGAGATGTCAGTGTAGATATCTGAGACCCGACGGCGATGGGGAAACTTGATACTGCAATTTTCACCAAGTCCATCCAGATCCATTGCCGGGTGAAATCAAGTCTGCCACACCATAAACAAATATGAATTGAACCTCAAAGATCAAGCTGCATTTGGAAGTGAGCTGCCTTGTTTATTATTAAACGATCTGTCCATATTTAAACAGCTGTCTAAGGAGCGATGTTTAATTATGGACAAAATCGAATTAATTATGATCATTTATATAAAATGCAAGCAGGCAATTTCTGTAACGATTCTATTGCTTTATATTATCTCCACCCCCCCCCCCCCCCCAAATAACTGCTTCATTGGAGCCTCTCTGCCATTTTCTACGGACAGCTCCGCAGCATTACACAAAACAGGGCAGGCGCCTTTTACTGCAGGATTTTTAATTTGATGACATCCTTTCATTCATTTGCCAAATCGAAACCGAGAAATCCCAACACTATCAGAAATCAGGGGACTTGTAAATCAACTGAAAATGCAGGTCCACAGCCTCCGAGAGAAGGTGAGCACATAGCAACCATAAAATGGACGGTGGGGAGGTGGGGGGTGGAAACTACAGACGTAATTGTCATGGCAGAGATAATGTACATAAAATAATAGGATATCCCCCTTAGGCAAAAATGTACAAACATAAATAACACACTCCTGAGTTGGTGGGAGTTACAAATCCCCAAACGTTACAGATTCCACAAATCACAGGCTGGGACCCGAGTGGTCAACACACTAACCTGCTCCCTATTGTGTCAGTCTGTGGAGGAAGATGTTTTTCCCCCCATTATAAAGCCCTGGTTTGAAGTTTGGATCTTGAGCGTAAATAGAATGCCAAGACAATGATCGAAACAGATGATGGCATCAAAAATAATAATTGCAGGAACCATGAGAAGCAAAATCATTTGGCTGAAATTGTATTGTTGGTAGCAGTTCTTTAATGGTCAAAATTAGCGGAAGTTCAAACAAGAAACGATAACGAGAATAGTCCAAAAACGCGGAGCTGTCTAATTGTGGACTTACCTCGGGTTTGATGTATGTTAGTCGGCGAAAGCTCTCAGCACATGAATTCGCTTTAAGCTTATGGATTTTTTTCTTGACGTCCACTCGTTGGTGTCAATGAACATGGGTAGCACTCCCGGAAGGTCGCTTTCCTTTTTTTTAAATAAAAGATTCTTTTTTAGAGCTGTGATGGCACCGGAGAAAAGTCAGATCATCCGGCAATAACGCGTCGATGGAGAGATCGGACAAGAGAGAGCGTTCTTGCCTGTGAATTCTCCATCTCCAGAGAAAGCTGGTCCTCCCACCTCCTCTTATTCTTCAGTAGAATCAACCAGCATCACAGGAAAGTACATACCCAAGGAGCCTTTCCGTGTCTGACCAGTCAACGCATTATTGAGTCCCAGCTATAAGTCAATATTGCAACAGCAGGGCGATCAATCAATAATAATTCATCAACATTATATGGATACAGCCTTAAGGTGGAAATGAACGTTACATGAAGTCAGGGAGGGTACACATCATTTAAAATAATATATATATACCCGTTAACTGGGAGAGTGAAGGGATTGAAGTTCTCAGTGACCAATGAGAAGCGCCTCGAAGAGAGGAATCGTGATTTGTTTGGATTCAGAAATCTCACATCAAGAAATATGGGGACGAGGTGCTGTCGAGCGGTTGCCTGGCAGCGTCTTTTGATCCCTGGCGAGTGGAACCTGTAGTATTGGGCAGGAAAATAGCTGCCTCACCAACATCACGGTCCGTTCTCAGCCAAACCCTGGAATTATCCAACGATTACAGGAGAGGTTATTGGATGAGAGCGTCCGCCGTCCATGGGACTTTCCAGCCTCGTGTTAATTGTGCGCCCTGTTGTTTTTGTTTAACCAAGGCCAGGTACATTTCTCGTTATGAAAATAAAAAGCCTCAGGAAATTAGAAAATAAACAGCAAGCAGATTGGATCGTATTCGTGGAAAGAGAATGGGGATTAATAACGTTGGCTGCTTCTCTCTCCACAGATGGTCCCTTTTCTCTACTGGGTGTAAACTAACAGGAGTGCAGGATCAAGACATACTAATAGAACCAATTCTTCACTGACTTAACGGAGGTCAGCAAAGAAGCAAAGGAACTTGCATGGAATTAGGGCGCCCTTTAGTCCAGTCATCTGATTGTACAAGTACAGCCCCACGAAAGAGGTTCTCTCCTTCTAGCTATTTTAGTCTTTTTTTTTCAGAACTTGAGTATACAGGCCTTTCTTCAACGAGCTCATCTTTCACCTGTAAACGATGGGTCGAAGAAGTTGTGAAATCAAAGCAATAATAGAAAACTGGAGTCGCAGAAGAGCACGCTGGAATATGCCACAAATAATTTGCTAAATCTCTGAAGAAGACAACATTTATCTCTTTTATCTGCATTCTAGGAGGGTGAGGTCTGCATCAAAAGCATGTTAGTAACATCTGCCCCTAAGTATTGATAGACTCTGTCTAGGCCGCAGTCTCAAACAAACAATGGAGTCAGCACGGATCATCCTACTTTATTCTCACCACATTTCATCAATCCCCTCAAGATTCTACCACTCACTAACATGCTCAGGGTAATTTACTAACTAATTAATCTACTAACCCGCACATCACTGGGAAGTGGAAGGAACAATAATGATGCCAAGTTTATTATTGGTTGTCCTTCAGTTTGAAGGCATTGTTGTGCAGTTCATCTGTGGACATGAATGTGACTTTGCAGTCTCAGTCTGGAAGCGCAAAGTCTAGCACAGTGGGGGCACTGGAAGTCCATTTTGTAATAAATGTGGCTGCTGCTTTGTGATGCTGTTCACAGTTTTCCATCAGTTTTTGGCAGTGCCTGTCTTCAAAACTAGTGTGGGCTTCATAGTACAGGACTCATCAACAGGATCTGTCAGCAGTTGAAGCTCCTAGTTCTCTTGGCTGGATTCCTTCACAGCAAATTTATAACGCTTGTCTGGACAACCTTGAGGTCTCCTTCCAGTCTTCAGTTCACTATAGAGAAACTGGTGAGGCATACGGTGGTCGTCCATTATGATGATATGTCCCACCCACCGCATCTAGGCTCTGATGATCAGGGACTCAATGCCGGTGGACTTTGCGCAACTCAAGACCTCCAGATTGGAGACACAGTCTTCCCAACAGATGTCAAGGATGGAACAGATGGCACACATGTGGAATTTTTCCAGTTGTTTGATGTGACGGAGTCCAGTCTCACATCCATATAGGAGAGAAGGGATGACCACAGCTCTGTCGACTTACAGCTTCGTAAAGTTGCAGATGTTGGGCTGATTGAGCACTCTGGTACACAGCCTCCCCAGAGCCCGTCTGGTCTTGCTTATCCTGGAGTCAATTCCTTTGTCATCACTCAAGATAATGCTCCCGAAGTATTTGTCAGCTGGGTGTTGTCAGCAGTGATTTTTTAGTTCTATAGTGTTGGTGTTTGGCATGGAATGTTGGAATACTTCAGTCTTGTTCAGGTTGATGGTCAAGCCAAAGATCAGAGCAACATCTGAGAATTTGTTCAGCCAAAAGCACACAGACATCAGCAAAAAGCATTTCTTGAATGACTATGTGGAGGCACTTCCTCTATGTATTCAAGTGGTGAAGGTCAAAGAGAGAGATGTCCAGTCAGTACCTGATGTACACTCCCTCCTCCAGACCATGGACAACGTGCAAGTGAAGAACAGATGGAACAAGACTGGGGCTAGTACACAACCCTGCTTCACCCCATTAGAAATGGCAAATGCAGTTGATGTATCACCACTGCAGAGGACCTGTCCTGTCATTCCATCATAGATCAGGAAGATCCAGAGAGCCTCCCTATTTACAGTGTCAAATGCCTTGGTCAGGTCAATGAAGACAGAGTAAAGAGACTTGTTCTGCTCGAGGCACTTCTCCTGAACTTTTCTCATGGCAAATATCATGTCCACTCAGTCAGTTCTGGCTGAAAGTTGCACTGCACCTCTGGGAGATTCCTTTCTGAGACAGTGACAGGTCTGTTCAGGAGGATACGGGTGAAAATCTTGCCTGTGATGAACAGCAGTGAGATACCTCTGTAGCTTGATTTGCTTCCCTTATTTTTGTAGACAGCCACAATGAGGGCATTGTAGAATTCATCAGGCATCTCCTCTGTTAACCAGGTGTCTTCCAGGATGTCTTGGAACACCTGTAATGCATTTGAGCTTTGCAGATCTCGGCAGGATTGTCATCCTGTCCTGTTGCTTTATTTGCATTCATCTGCCAGACCTCTTGCTGCAGTTGATAACCAGGATGTCTAAGTGTCTAGTCATGATCTTAGCACTCCACAACACCTGTTGGGCCTATCTTCTTGACTGTTGGACCATTAACTAGTCTATTCCACTCAATCTGCCAGGGCCAGACTTCACATGCTTGGATAAACAGATCTCTTACCACTCCAAGGGTCAAAGACCCATCGGCTGCCCTCACCTGGTTTAGACCATCTGACGAGACAATTTACCGGGTTATGGCCGCTGATTATGGTACAGCTACTTGGAGCCACAGGCGAGAGCTGACCATCAGATGGGGACCAAAGGTAGATGAGCTGCCCAAAAAAAGGGCACATGGATGCACCCCCCCCCCCACCAGAGATGCTACTCCACACATCTTTGGGAAGTGGAAGGACCAATAATGATACTGTTTATTGCCAGATACATTGTACAACGTATATAGAGTATGCACCAAAATTCCTAGTTGCTGACCCTGAACAGGTACTTTATAAATAAACATGCAAAATCAACTAAAAAAACACGAGTATAGTTAATTGAATTAAAATGGGAAATAAATATATGCAAATAGGTAGATAATAAATATTCACATTTATGCTGATGCAAATAAAAGTGACTCTGCAATAGTGCGAACATTCCTTCCTTGGTGTTAGAGCAGTCCATGATTAGAGTAATAGGGGAGGTTCAAGAATCTAATAGCTATTGGAAAGCAACATTTCTTGAACTGAGAGGTTCTGGTCTTCAGTTTTCAGCACCTTCTACACAAAGATAGTAGTGAGGAGAGGTTGTGACCAGTGTGATGGGGGTCCTTTATGATTTTGGCTGCCTTGTTGAGGCAACACCTCACTTAGATGTTCTCAGTGGAGGGGCGGTAGGAGCCTATGATGGATTTGGCTATGTTTTTAACCTTCTGGATCCTTCAGTGTTCCTGGGCACTCAAGTTTAAAAACCAGGCAATCAGTCAGTACCTTCCACAATGCACCTGGAGAAGTTTTATAGAGTAGTCGCTGACATGCCAAATTTCATCAGTCTTTAGAAAGTAGTGTGCTTTTTTTACGGCTGCCTGAATGTGCTACCTGCAGTAGAGGATGTGGACTCCCAAGAACATGAAGCTTCTAACTAGTGTTCCCAGGAAAACCTACCGGCTCACAACGAAAAGGTGCAACCTCTGCACGGACAGCATGAGTGATCAGGATTGACTCACAATATGTAGAGCTGCAAAGTTTTACTGGAACAGAATGTGGAATTCAAAGCAAGGAATTAATCAGTGCCCTGGGTTCAACTGGAAGTATCTGTAATTTTGCATTTCTTTGCAATCAACAAGAGACAGATCAATTCTGTTTATTTTAAAATTCCATGCCAGACGTGACCCTGTGACACATATTACAATCTGAGCTAGTAGAATATCAGGCAAAAGTTAACACTACTTTTACACTAATGTAAACTGATGAGCACAATTCTAAAAAAAAAGGCACAAGACATAAATATTTTAGGATACCTGCGCAGAGTTTGTTGAAAGTAACAGGGCAGTTTGTGAAAGCAGTTTAAATATACGTAGTAGCACAGAACACAGGAGCAATTGAACCGTGATGAAATGTTGTAAAGTAGCTGGAATATTGCATCCATTTCCATGTTTCATTCTTTAGGAAAGGTCTGAGGAAAGGGTGTATAATAGGCTTATTGAAATTATTCCAGTCTTGCGAGGCTGTAATTGCTTTCCTTGGAATGGAAAGATTGTGACAGAATCCAATAGACAGGTAGAAAGAAGTTATTCCCAATGGCAAAAGGATCATGATGAAGTACATGGAATGAAAGAAACTCGCAAATGAACTATAAGTGACAAAAGGAATAAGTTCTTTATCTGTGATAGGTTAGCACGTGGAATTGATGGCTAAGGTACTAGTGATGGCAGTAACATTTGGAGAGAACCTGAGCAAGTATCTGAAAGAAAATAACTTTCAGGCCTCTGGGAGAAAGGGAGTAGCTGGCTTGCTCTCATGAAGAGCTGGTATAGACACAATGAGCTAAATGGCTTCCTTGCATGCTGAACCAATTCTGTGTATGAGAATGAATACTATTATTCCCTCAGTATTCATCCTGTCTGTCATCCTCTCCACTGGAAACTGCAGGTGAATAAGACAGCCTCAATGTTCTCATTTTGTGATTATCTACTATTATTTGCTTACATGCAGCAAGTCAAAGGTTGGGTTCCAGCAGAGTGCCCTTATTTTCCCCAGCTACTGTCAGAATATTATTCAGCTACACAGATATTTTTGAATGATCACAATTTAAACTCCAATTTCTCTTTTAAGCTACTGAAGGTCATTAGAGTCAATTTTGGTACAAAAATTCCTCCCCTCTCCTGCATTGGATGAGTATCTGACCTGATAGGGGCATGCCCATTTCCACCCCTTGGTTCAAACAAGTATAGATCATTCACATCTTTAAATGTGGGGTGAATTTCATGAGAAGAGTATTACAGGAATGAATGGAAGTAGTGCATTCACCCCGATGTAAGATGAAAACAAACAAATAACTGTGGAGAACTTTATGAAAGTGCATATTCTACTACTGAAATATCAATTTTACAAGCTTTTATCAATGCTGAAGAAGTGATGTAACTCCTGATTAAAGATTTTGCTAAAGTCTAATGGAAAGATTATGAGGAACTGATGCAGAAATAGACATGGAGGGGTACAATAAAGACACAGGCCATTCAGCTATTGCATCTCAAATGACCAGCAATCTATTCAAACTACCCTTACATTGATCCCATTTTATTTGTTCTCTCCATAGTCATATGAACTGCACCCTACCATATCTTACATACACCCCAGTGGCAATTTACAGTAATATGTTAACCTTGATGTCCTGTTTTGCGGAAACTGCCAAAATGTTTGGCCTGGAAGTCAGCCTGAAGAAAACTGAGGTCTTCCATCAGCCACCTCTCCACCATGACTACCAGCCCCCCCACATCTCCATCAGGCACACAAAACTCAAAACAGTAAACCAGTTTACCTATCTCGGCTGCACCATTTCATCGGATGCAAGGATCGACAACAAGATAGACAACAGACTCGCCAAGGTAAATAACGCCTTTGGAAGACTACACAAAAGAGTCTGGAAAAACAACCAACTGAAAAACCTCACAAAGATTAGCGTATACAGAGCCGTTGTCATACCCACACTCCTGTTCAGCTCCGAATCATGGGTCACCTACGGCTCCTAGAACGCTTCAACCAGCGTTGTCTCCGCTCCATCCTCAACATTCATTGGAGCGACTTCATCACCAACATCGAAGTACTCGAGATGTCAGAGGCCGACAGCATCGAATCCATGCTGCTGAAGATCCAACTGCGCTGGGTAGGTCACGTCTCCAGAATGGAGGACCATCGCCTTCCCAAGATCGTGTTATATGGCAAGCTCTCCACTGGCCACTGAGACAGAAGTGCACCAAAGAAGAGGTACAAGGACTGCCTAAAGAAATCTCTTGGTGCCTGCCACATTGACCACCGCCAGTGGGCTGATATCACCTCAATCCGTGCATCTTGGCACCTCACAGTTCGGCGGGCAGCAACCTCCTTTGAAGAATACCGCAGAGTCCACCTCACTGACAAAAGACAAAGGAGGAAAAACCCAACACCCAACCCCAACCAATCAATTTTCCCTTGCAACCGCTGCAACCGTGTCTGCCTGTCCCGCATCGGACTTGTCAGCCACAAACGAGCCTGCAGCTGATGTGGACATTACCCCTCCATAAATCTTCGTCCATGAAGCCAAGCCAAAGAAGAATCATCTGGATGAAAACCACACAGTCACAGTGAGTATACATATAAACAAAGTCCACACAGACACCACCTGAGGTCTGGATTGCACACGGGTCCTTGGGGCAGATCAGCCAAAATCATTTTGAATGGCAAGGGAAATTTAAACGTCCTGAGTTACAGGGAAAGGTCAAACAGGTTGTAACTTTATTCCCTGGAGTGTAGAAGAATGAGGGGAGATATGTTAGAGGCATTTAAAATTATGAGGGGTGCATTGAATTGGGATTTACTGGTAGTGTTCTGTGCTGATGGCTGGCTCTGCCCCCATCTGTTAACATATAACCCTGGTTTCCTGCCTAAACACAGAACCCTTCCAAAGACTGCTGTGAAACCCTACCATTCTTTCTTTTTCTTTTTTTTTCTTTCTTTGGCGGCTTCGCGTCAAAGATTTATGGAGGGGTATGTCCACGTCTGCTGCAGGCTCATTGGTGACTGACAAGTCCGATGCGGGACAGGCAGTCATGGTGGGGTGCTGGTTGATGGAGGACCTCAGTTTTCTTCAGGCTGACTTCCAGGCCAAACATTTTGGCAGTTTCTGCAAAACAGGACGTCATGCGCTGGAGAGCTGGCTCTGAATGGGCAACCAAAGCGGCATCATCTGCAAAGAGTAGTTCACGGACAAGTTGCTCTTGTGTCTTGGTGTGAGCTTGCAGGCGCCTCAGATTGAAGAGACTGCCATCCGTGCGGTAACGGATGTAAACAGCGTCTTCATTGTTGAGGTCTTTCATGGCTTATAACCATTAGTTATAAGCTAATAAAAGCATTTGTTCTCCCTCCAGTTGTGAGAGCTTTTATTCGCGCTACAATGGGCTAAACAGAGTACATTTAGGTAGACTTTTTCCATTGAGGGTAGGTAAGACACAAACCAGAAGACATAGGTTAATGATGAAAGGGGAAAGGTTTAGATGGGACCTTAGGGGGGAACTTCTTTACACCGAGTGTGGAGGGGATGTGGAATGAGCTGCCAGCTGAAGTGGTGAATGCAGGCTCAATTTTAATTTCTAAGAAAAATTTGGACAGCTACATGGATTTGAGGCACATGGAGGGCTATGGTCTGGTTGCATGTCAGTGGGACTAGCCAGAATAATAGTTCAGCATGGACAAGAAGGGCTGAAGTGCCTGTTTCTGTGCTGTATTGTTCAATAGCCAAGTGATCAATCCCTGATCCTAGTTTCTTTTGTTCTAATAGCCTGTCAGATTGAGACATCTTACTGGGGAATGAAACAAAAACAGATAATGTTCCATTCATTTAACAGGTCAGACAGTATCTATAAAAGGAGTAACAGTAACATTTCAGGTTTGTGACCCTTTGTCGAAACTACTTGTAAGGAGTTAACACAAAGGAAAAATAAATACCTGAGGTACCTTTAAACCCTGGGTGTTATATTTTTAACCCTACAGAAGTGATTAAAATAGTTAGAGAAGGTTAGAATTAGGTTCAAAATCCATCTAACTGATGTCCATTCTGTTTACAGAATTTTACTCATGACAGGAGATGCAACAAAGCTCTTTGGCTATTTATGGCTGGAAACTGCTGAATTCATTGTTTTCAGACTGGTAGTCACCCAGTGGCAGAATACAACATTGAGCAAGAAGTGAATTAAAACATGGCCAAAGTAAACATGAAAAATGCTGTAAATCCCCCAATAAAGACACCTACTGGGGTATATATAACAGTTACCCTATAGCTGAAATTAATGTTTATATCCATGCCTGTCCCAATTATTGTGATAAAAGTAGCCCTCTCAGGTGTGTTTCACATATCTAGCAATGCTAAAAGCTGAAATGATTGTTCTTGGCAGCTGGTTGGGGCTGGAAGTATTGGGGGGAAGCCCACCCAATATTTGAATGTTGCAGTGTTCATCTGAGACTGATACATTGGGGTTTGGGGATTTGGGCTTTACTCTGTTGGTCATGCAACATCTGCATAGAAAAAAATATTGTATCCTTGGATATCATTCTTGGAATTACCTTTTCCAGGAGAGCTGGGCATTCACACATAAGAGACACCCTCCCAGTGGTTCATAATTCCTAGAAGTAATTTCTGAGGCCTCAAACCTATAAAACAACTTTGAACAATTGTTTCTAAAGGAAACTATTTCTGCAAAAAGTTCAAATAGATTAAATAATTCAAAGCATAAATTATGAAAAAGATTCTCATATGTGATCTCAACAAAGCCCCATACAATTGCAGTAAGAATTTCTAATGCCCAGATTCAAATTAAGGTTAATTTGCAAATTTGACATGTCACCAGCATCCCTTAACAACTTCTACAGATGCATCATTGAAACCATTCTATCAGGGTGCATCACTGTGTGGTACAGGAGCTGCTCCACCCAAGACCACAAGGAAACGCAGAGGGTTGTGAATGTGGCTCAGGCCATTACCCCATCACCTCCTCTCTATCGTCTCAATCTGTATCTCCCGCTACCTTGGGAAAACAGCCCACATAATAAAAGACTCACTTCACTCAGGCTGCACTCTCTTTCCCTCCCACCCACCAAGAAGAAGATTCATGAGTTCCATGATCACCATCAAATTCAAGGACAGCTGTTTTCCCACTTCTTGCACCTGTGTGCTAGCTCTCAACAACATTTATACAAAGACACCTAGGTCTCTTAGAACACCACCACCCCTCACCATTAAAAAAAAACATTCTTTTCTGTTTTGAGCTCCAATGTGAACAAACTCACATTTTTTTTCCATTCGATATTTTGTATATATTTTCTTCACTACTCACCCAGCTAATCCAATCTATCTGAAGCTTCTACTCTCTCACTACTCACAATCCCAATGCTATTGTATCATCAGTCACCGATCCCAGTCTATAGGCTGTGACCAGAAACCCGAGAAAGATTCGTTTATTACTAATCTTTGATTTCTGTCCGATAAACAATTAATATTGTATATTATCCCTGACTGTGTGCTCTCATCTTATTCACCATTTTGCTGTAAGGGACCTTAATGAAAGGTTTCTTAAAATCTATAGACACCATATCCACAGATTTCCCTCTTATTTATCTTCCTAGTCACATCTTCAAAGAGCTGAAAGATTTCCTGAAAGCTCTCTGCTCAAAAGTTGATAACCCAAAAGGCAAACTCAGCTATTTTTCCACAGGTGTGACCTGACCTATAGAATGTCTCTGGCATTTTCTGCTTCAAGTTCAGATTTCTGGAAACTTTAATTATTTGCTTTTCACCCATCCTTTCCTATGGGATTGATGGCACCACTCAAATGAAGGGAGATATTGTATGGATTGCTACAGCTGAGGACAGGATTGGAATTACAGTAGGCTGTGTTCTTCAACATGTACTGTTCCACAGTTGGGCTTAATATTAAGTCCAATGGCAAAGCAGGAAGTTAGCTCTCTTGGAGTCATGGAGTCTTTGAGAACAATAGGCCCTTCAGCCCTTTGAGTCAACACCATCCATCAACCAGCCAGGTTGCACAAATCCAATTTTAATTCTTATTATTCTCCACACATTCTCATCAATTCTCTTCAGGTTCTACCACATAGAATGGAAATTCTTGTAGCCATTTAACCTACCAACTTGCATGACTTCAGGGTTTGGAAGGAAACTCACATAGAGGGAGTACATGCAAACTCCACACAGACACCTCCCAAAGTCAGGCTTGAACCCAGGTTTCTGGTGCTCTGTGGCATAGTACCTAGATGCACTGGACATGCTCTTCGAAGTTTGACATATTTTGGGCAAGGAATGCCTGCATGTCAACAAGCTGACAGTGGAATTGTCAACTGAAGCTAAACAGAATTTGGCTCAATTTTCAACTCATGATTCTTTCAATGGAACTGAAATAAAAATATGGAAAAAAAACCAGACTCTCTGACATGTTTAGAAAGTGGTGAGTGAGTAAAGCACAAAAGAAAATATTTGTGAACATAAGGACAAATCAGAACTATATGTGGGTAATTTTCTATCACTTTTAAAATGAAATAATTTGAGAACAGGCTCTGTTTAAAAGGATCTGTAAGGCAAAGCAATATTTCATGGATGTGAGAAATTGTGTTTTTTGAAATATTTTATTTATGTTTTAACTACCAAATAAAATTGACATCTTTAAAATAGTCTAATCCATTAACCATATGGTATCTCACTCCCTCCACCCCCTTACCCTAAAGCCCAAAAAAGAAGGAAGAAAGAGTAAAAAAGATACAAGATGTAAGAAGAAAGTCTGGAGATTGTTCAGAGCAGTGGTTCTCAACCTTTTTCTTCTCACTCACATACCACTTTAAGCTATCCCTACACCATCAGTGCTCTATGATCAGTAAGGGATTGCTTAAGGTGGCATGTGAGTGGGAAGGGAAGGTTGAGAATCTTTGCTCTAGACCAAATTGTTAATGAAATATTTTGCTTGAGAAAAATTGTCATTGGCCCATTTCCTTTGGAGTTATGAAACCATGCACATAATGAGTCAGTTAGGTACAATTAAAACAGTGGTTTTCAAACTTTTACTTTCCACCCACATACCACCTTAAGTAATCCCTTACTAATCACAGAGCACCTATGGCATAGGGAATTCTTAAAGTGGTATGTGAGTGGAAGGAAAAAGTTTGAGAACCATTGATCCAGAGAGTCCTTTTCCAGAGATCATATTTACCATCAAATAAAGGAGGTCACCAAGGATGAGGTTATCAGAGAAATGATTAAACATTCATTCCAACACTGCAAATATGGGGGCCATACTTTCCAAAATATATGATAACTATTCCTTAAGCCATATGTAATTTTCTCAAGTGATACACAACTATGAATTTCCGCATTTCTAAGATTGTATCTGATTTCTAAGTTACAGCAATATATTTCAAGATACTGCTAAGGCAATTTCTACAAACTTTATTTGATACATGCTTAATTTTAATTTTTAATATTGCATAATAAAAATAGCATTGGTTCCTGTGGGAATTTGTTGTAATAAATTACTCACATCAAGCCAGAAAGGTTTTACCTTAGGACCCTGCCAAGTAGAATGCAAAAATGTACCAATCTCTTGCCATATCTAAAACACAAATCTGGTAAAATATAGTTTAATTTATGTAAATTTTGTGGGGTAAGATATAACTGATGTAAAAAATTATATTGTACCAACTTATATCTTACATTAATTGTATTTGTCATACTCTCCCTACACAACTCCATCTAATTTTGGTCATCTATTTGCCTATATAAATCAACTTCTCATCTCTCTCTTGACTTATGCATCTCTTCTTTAGAAGACCCCTTTTGTAACAAAATATACATTGCAGAGATACATTTACATATATTACTATTACAAATCAACAATTCAGCGTTTCTACAATTTGGTAAGTCAAATTTATTCCCAGTTTTTCATTCATTCAGAAAGGCCTTTACTTGATAGAAACAGAAAAAGATATTATTAGATATACTAATTTTATTCATAATTTGTTCAAAGATTAAAAGTTGACCTCATTCAAAATAATCTTCAATATTTTTAATACCCTGTTGTGACCAAATCCTTAAAGATTGATTATCAATAGAAAATGGAATAAGTCTATTCAGTACTAAAGTCATCTTCCTTGACAATAAACCTCTTGAACCGATTTATTTATCGATCTTACTCCAAATCTCAATGAAATGTTTCAAAATATGGGTATCTCTAACCCCATACAACATTTTAGCATTCCATTTATAAATATCCACCCAAGCAGGTTTTTCTCTCATAGTCAAATAATACATTAATAAATCTCAAGTGAGCAGCCCTATAATAATTTTTAAAATTAGGGAGTTGCAAGCCTCCCAAATCAAACATCTTGAAATGGTCAAAAGTATATTTTTTAAAAAATTGTTTAAAGCACCAATGATTGAGTTAAGGAACATATTCGCAGGAAGGAATAACATTGATAAAGTTGTATATCTCTCGTCCTCTGAAAGAAAAATGATCCTTTAATCATTCGACGCATATATTTATTGCACTTCCAAATCATATTCCAAACTATATTCCAGGATTTTAGTCCATTGAGAAATTACTATACAAGACCTAGAGAAGTTACTGTATGATTTCCAAAGGGATTTCAAGGCAATGACATTGCATCTTGTTTTGCTAGTTCTTGTCAGTGATTTGGGAGCTGCTACTTAAATAAACGATAAGTATATGTGGGCAGTTCACTCATAACTATGTCCTGGAGCTGCAATATATTATCAACGTGAGATTAGAAATTAAGTCCTGTAGCAAGATTACCAGTTCTGATTTGGATGGTCTTGAAGTACAAAGGCTTTTTTTTTATATTAACTCCTAAATTTACTGATATCGTCAATACCTCTCTCTACCCACCTGTTGCAAACAAACCTCCATCTATCTGTGCCCAAGAAGAGTGTAGTAACCTGCCTGAATTACTATTGACCTGTGGCACTCACATCCACAGTGATGAAGTGTTTTGAAAGGCTGGTGTTGAAGCCTATCAGCTCCTGCTTAAGTGGCAAGATGGTTCCGTTCCAATTTGCCAACCACGGAAACAGGTCTACCACAAGCCCCATCTCACTGGCTCTGCACCTCGCCCTAGAACACATGGACAGCAAAGATGCATACATCACGATCCACTCATCAAATACAGTTCGGCATTCAACATCAATCCATCACAACTGATCAGCAAACTCTGAGATATGGACCTCAATACACCGCTATGTAATTGGAACCTGGATTTCCTCACCTCCAGACCACAGTCAGTGAGGATTGGCAATAACATCTCTTCCACAATCTTGATCAGTTCCAGAGCACCACAGTGCTGTCTACATAGACCCCTGCTATACTTACTTTACACCTATGATGGTGTGGCTCAGTAAAAAAAGAACAACATCATCTACAAATATGCTGACAATACCACAGTAGTGGGCTGTAAAAGGGGTGATGAGTCAGCATACAGGAGAGAGATTGAAAACTTAGGTGAATGGTATAAAAACCACAATTGTGCACTCAATGTCACCAAAATCAAAGTGTTGATTGTAGCCTTCAAGAAGGAAAAACCAGAGATGTACCTTTCATTGGAGAACTTCAGAGGTGGAGAGGGTGAGCAAATTAGAGCAGGGGTGTCAAACTCAAATTCACAGAGGGCCAAAATTAAAAACTTGGACTAAGTCGTGGGCCAAACTAAATATTTATTGAAAATTTTCAACAACATCTGCATGTTTTCTCTTCTTTCCACATATGTAATGTTAAACTTTTTCTTATTAAAATAAATGTTTAATTATAATTTTGGTTAAACTTTCCAGAAGAAGCATTAACAAATGAGAAATAAAATATTCAATAAATAATATTTCTCTATAGCCTTGAAGCTCCTTTTAAATGTATTTTTTTTCACAAGCCAACAAGTCAAAAAAATAACAACTTGCTTCAATGAAAATCCAATCTTTCAACTATGAACTGTCCAAAGTTAACCAAAGAAAATATGAATCCAAGCTTAGCTTGCTACACTGTGATTTACTCTGATGCACCTGGGTCTAAACCAGATACTTGGCATCTCTTCTTAGATGCAAGTTCATCAAACTCTGGGGTCAGAGTTTGTCTCCCACCTGTCTTGAAAGGTCTTGTTTTCTGTCTTTTGTTTGGCCATTTTTCATAAGGGGTTTATTACGTGTGAGTTGGGTGACAGATCGCAGATGCCAATGAAAGTAAAGAGAGGAGGTGGGGGCGATTAGCGGGCTGACGGGCCGGTGCCAAAGCATTTGCAAAGCATTCTGGGATTTGTAGTATTAGCTGTGCATGCGCTATACTGGCGCGGCGGCCAGCGGGCCAGCTCTAATACATATTTGATATGGACTTGCGGGCCAAATATAATTATATCACAGGCCAAATTTGACCCACGGGCCTGAGTTTGACATGTGTGGCTTAGAGGAACTGATACGCGATGCATGTGTGGCTGGATTCAATTCCAATCACATCAGACAGAGGCTTGGAAAAGGACCATCGAAGCCTACAAGAAGTGTTGTCGACCTGGTTAAAGCTCTCAAGGCATCGCAGATTAATGCAGAGGTCTTCTCGGCAAATGTGTCCATCACATGGGGAGAATGGGTGCCACCATCTTGGGACGTGGTGTCCAAGGTCACCATCACTGCCATCGAGCACCAAAAGTGCTACTTCTGCAGCCACACAAAATATCCCCGTAAGAGCTGCCTGGCCCAAAACGCTACATGCTCTGTCTGCGGGAATAAGGGACACTACTGGAAGGTCCCAACTTTTCTCCAGCAGTGCTGCATGCATCCGGCAGCCGCCACCATCTTGGACTGAACCACTTCTGATTTGACTTCCGGCTTCACTTCTGGTTGCAGGAAACTGGTTGGTGGGATCACGGGGGCTGCAAACTGAGATGGCATCACTTCTGCCTCTCTTCAGCAGTGAGGAGCGGCAGTCATCTTGGGGGGGGGGGGGTGGGCAGTACTACAACAATGATACATACAGTGATCAGACATTGGCCTTGATTACCCTGGATCAACTTCAACTGGGCAGGGTCATAATGGTCATCGAGGTAAATGGTTGTGTCACAATTGCTTATTTGATACAGGGACCACAGAGAGCTTCATTCATCTGGGCTCAGTGCACTGCTACACCCTCACGGTAACCCTGTCAAAGTGTAAAGTCTCCCTGGCCTCCAAATCCCACTCGGCTGAGATTCATGGCTGCTGCACCATGACGTTGACTGTGTGGGGCACAGAGTACAAGAACTTTAAACTCCTTATCATGCCACAGCTCTGTGCACCAGTCATTACTGGGACTGGACTTCAACTGCTAGCTAAATAATGTCCAAATGGAGTTTGACGGCCCACACCACCACTCCCCCCAACCCCTCCATAATCCATAACTACCAATTTTCAAACTGCCCGACCTCCCCTCCAAACATGACCTGTGGTTTGTCCACCCTCCAGGTCCCACCGCCATCTCTGTTCAAGAACCTCACCCCCAACTGCAAGCCACTCACCACCAAGAGCAGGCGATACAGACCATGGACAGATCCTTCATCAAAGCAGAGGTCAAATGGCAGAAGGGATCATAGAACCCATCACCATCCCCTGGAGGGCACATGGTGGTAGTTAAGAGTGGAGAGAAACACCACATGGTCATTGACTACAGTCAGACCATAAACCATTTTACCCAGCTGGATGCCTATCCACTCCCTAACATTGCTGACATGGTGAACGAGATCGCCCAATACTGGGTCTTTTCAGCCATTGACCTCAAATCAGCCTATCACCAACCTGATCTGCCTGGAAGACAGGCCATACACTGCTTTCGAGGTGGACAGCCACTTCTACCACTTCCTCCAGTTCCCCTTCAGGGTCACCAATGAGGTCTCTGTCTTCTAGAGGAAGATGGACAGGATAGTGCATGAATATGGGCTAAAGGCACATTTTCTTATCTGGACAATGTGATCATCTGCAGCCACAACCAGCAGGATCACGACATTAACCTACAGAAATATCTCCAGACGGCCAAAAGCCTCAATCTCACATACAATCAAAAGAACTGTGTGTGTTCAGCACTTCATGGCTGGCTATCCTCAGTTGCATTGTGGAGAATGACATCACTGGGCCCAATCCTGACTGCATGCTGGAGCTCCCATTACCCCACACACTTAAGGTTCTGTAAAGGTGGTTGGGGTTCTTTTCGTATTACGCCCAGTGGGTTCCAAATTATTCAGACAAAACCCACCTCCTGGTGAAAGGGCGATACAGACAGGGGAAACCCTGTCGGCAGAAGCCCAAGTGGTGTTCACACGCATCAAGGGTGATATCAACAAGGCAGCAATGCATGCTGTGGATGTATCCATCCCCTTTCAGGTGGCAAATGATGCATCTGACTTTGCCCTGGCTCCCATGTTCAACCAGGTGGGCAGGCCCATGGCGTTCTTTTCCCAAACCCTCCAAGCCCTGAACTCCGGCACATAGCCATCGAGAAGGCCATAGTGGAAACTGTGTGCCACTGGAGGCACTAGCTGGCCGGAAAACCGTTCACCCTGCTTATTGACCAACATGCAGATGCTTTTTTGTTGAATAATAAACAGTGGGGAAAAGTTAAGAACGACAAGGTCCTGAGGTGGAGAATTGATCTTGTATCAGCCCGGGAAGCTCCACAAGCCTCCTGATGCACAGTCCCAGGGGACATGCACCACTTCCAAGTCCTCCAAAACAACCTCTGCCATCCCAGCATCACCAGGCTTTACCACTTTGTTAGAGCTGGCAATCTCTCTTACTCGATTGAAGATATCAGGGAGCTGACCCGGAGCTGCCTTGTCTGCGCCAAATGTAAACCTCAATTCTATTGGCTGGATGAAACTCACCTGATTAAAGCCATCTGCCCTTTCGAGTATGGATTTCAAGGGACCTCTCCCTTCTACGAAAATGAACGTATACTTCTTAAATATCATTGATGAATACTCCCACATATTTTTCACCATCCCCTGCCCAGACATAACCTTGGCCACAGTCATAAAGTCACTGTGCAGCATATTCACTCTGTTCGGATACCCCTGCTATATCCATAGCGACCGGGGATCCTTGTTTATGAGTGAGGACCTGCACCAGTACCTGCTGGCCAATGGATTATCTACGAGCAGGACCATGGGTTATAACTCCCGGGGGAACGGCCAGATAGAAAGGAAAAACACCACCGTCTGGAAGTCTATTCTCTTAGTCCTCAGGTTGAAAGGTCTGCCCATCTCCCAGTGTCATGAAGTCCTCCCTAAGGTGCTCCACGCCACCAGGTCCCCCCTCTGTACTGCTATTAATGAGACACCGCATGAAGGGCTCTTTTTCTTCCCCAGGAAGTCAGCATCAGGAATCACACTGCTGTCCTGGCTGATGACCCCTGGGCCTGTCCTGCTCCAGAGGCATATCAGAAGCCACAAGACTGACCCTCTGCTTGAGAAGGTCCACCTCCTCCATGCTTATGTGGTGAACCAAGATGGCCAGCAGGACACGGTTTCCATCCAAGACCTGGCACATGCGGGAGATCCCTTGATCAACCAATCAACATCCCCTCATGGTAACCCCAGCCAGCTGGCCCCACTGTGCCCAGAGTCCCATCCCATCCCCAGACCAAGCAACCCCATGGTCCTATTAACCCCCCTCAGCCACTGGAAGCACAGCCTGTCACACAAGACACCACTTGGTAGCCAGCAGCTGAACCACAGAAAAGTTTATGACGGTCGCATTGTCAGACGAGACCACCGGACAAGCTGAACCTGTAATGAACATTGACTCACTTCAGCCTGTCGGACTTTGTTTTAAAAGAAGGGGTGAATGTGGTGGAACCATTGTAAAGCTATTAGCACTGACTGTATGAATGAACTGTACAAGCTTGCCTGCCCCTGTACCTGTGACTCCTCCCTTTGGAATTCCCCATAAAGACTGTTACACCCAGATGCCTCCCTCAGGACCTGCCTTGGAACTGAGCCAGCAACATGTGAGATGTGTTGGTGTCTTAAGGTGATTAAAGACTTTTAATCACCACTCTCTGTCTCATGTAGTTGATCGATAGCGCTACAGAGAGCAGCAGCAATGATCAAGGATCCACATCACCCATGTCTTTTTCTGTTCTCACTACCACCATCAAGAAAGAGGTATAGGTGCCAAAAGACTCATACAACCAGGGTCCTGCCCCTCCACCATTAGACTCCTTAAACAACAGACTCAATCAGAGACTCATTTAAGGAATCTTACTTTGCACATTATTTATTGTTGAATATTTCTTTTTCTTCATTGCACAGTCAGTTTGTTAGCATTTCTTTCTTTTTTTACATTTCTCTCTTAAGTAAATGTACCTTTTTCTTGAGTACAGTTTTTTGCACTACCAATAAGTGGAATTTCTACCTGACCTGCAGGAAAAAGGAATCCCAGGATTGTCTATGCTCTGACTCTAAATCTGAACTTTGAATTTTGAACTTTGAAAATCAATGAATGAATGAGCCAATAAGTTGTGACAGTAGTTTTGTAAATGGTGGAGAAACATTGAGAGATTGAGGTGAGTCGTCAATCATGGAGGACACAGCCTCTAAACTGTTCATATTTATGTTGTTAATTTGACTAGTCCAGTTATGTTTCTGGATCATGGGTTTTCTGCAAGATGTCGATGATTGTTCTGTGATGGAAGATCAAAGGAAAACTGCAGTGAATTTTTGAAGGAATATACTGTTACTGGAACGCATGGCTCAAATGTTACCTGCTATTTGTTCCATCTCCACAGAAGGACGATACAGTCTGCTCCTTTATCAAAGGTGTTGTGAATGTAGTTGATCATTGTAGATCTGTAAACAAGCAGTTCTGCTTTTTATAACAAGAGAAAAGGTCATCAGGATGAATAAAAATGATTGGACAAAGTACAGCCTCCAAGGAACTTCTGTTCTGTTATTGAGATGAAAAGGACTCTAACACTCATGATAATCTTCCTTTGTTTTGGCGTTGATTCCAGCTGCTGAGAAGATTTTTGCACCCCACTGAATCTTCAATTCATCAATCCCACTGCCATCGACATAAATGGATCTCTAAATTTGGAGATGTTGCCCTTGCATTTTTTGAACTTTTCTCTTTTCATCTAGATCAGTGGTTCTCAACCTTTTTCTTTCCACTCACATACCACTTTAAGTAATCCCTATGCCATAAGTGCTTTGTGATTAGTAAGGGATTGGTTAAGGTGGTATGTGAGTGGGAAGGTAAGGTTGAGAATCATTGCTCTCAACCCAATTGTTACTGAAAAATTTTGCTTGAGAAAAATTGTCATTGGCCCATTTCCTTTGGAGTTACTAAACCGTGCACATAATGAGTCAATTAGGTAGGATTAAAACAGTGGTTTTCAACCTTTTTCTTTCTACCTTAAGCAATCCTTTACTAATCACAGAGCCCCTATGGCATAGGGATTTCTTAAAGTGGTATATGAGTGGAAAATAAAAGGTTGAGAACCACAGGTTTAGGGTATACCTGTGCTGAGTTCTGGATAGGTTTGTCCCATTGAGACAAGATAAAGATGATAGGATAAGGGAACTGTGGTTGACAAAATAGGGGAGATAACTATTTGAGAGGAAGAAGGAAGCATACATAAGGTTGAGGAAGCAAAAGATAGGTAAATTCAGGCAATCTAAAAAGTTTGACATTCAAGTATTCTTACATTCAGAGGTGTAAAGGTTGGAGTAAAATTCTCTGAAAGTATGATTTATTTTTAAAAATATATTAGTAGCAGTCTTGCCATTTTCCATGGTTTTTTAGCAGATATTCCCTTGAATTGTCTGGCCAGCAACTTACCCGATTTCCCACCATGAATGTAAAAATAATTCTTACTCCTCAAAAACTGCTGTTCAATAGGGTAGGTAGAGAGAAGGACAAATTTAGTTTAAAGTTCTACTCTCCTTTTATGGATATTTATCATGAGCAAATGGTAAATTAAGTTGTTTAATTTAATTTAAGCTTTCCTTATTGGTTTTCTTCTTAACATTGGTTGTGTAAGAAATCATTTGCCCATACAATCAAATTAGACATGATTGGGAAATAATTAATAGTGAAAAAAATGGTACCCCCCTACAAATCTAGTTTAAACCCCCACAAGAGTTTTAGCAAACCTTCCTGCCAGGAGATTTGCTCTCCTCAAGTTCAGGTGCAATTCATCCAACTTGTAAAGGTCAGTCTGTAGAGCTCGTCGAAAGAATCAAAGACTTGTTGATCCAAACCAAGGCTTTTATTAGCAAAAGACAGGAGCTCTTCACAGGTGGCCGACCAGTCCGGAATGATCCGACCTGGCTAGGGACACAACCCTTTAAGGCCCAGGCAGTAGGCGTGGCTTAGCTCTCAGCCAATCGCTGTAAGCACAGTCTAGATACAGTAACTATATACACTATATACATTGCTGATAGATCTGTACTATCACACAGTCCTTCCCCTGAAAAAGTTCCAATGATCCAAGAACTTGTAACCCTGCCCCTGCATCATCTCCTCAGCCTCTAATTTGTCTGCATTATCTTCCTCTTCTGTCCTTTTGTAACTCGTGGCACCAGGAGTAATCTAGAAATTACCACTTCTTTCCCATCTCGCTAAACTTACTTTGTAGGACCTACCCCACTCCTGCCTATGTCATTGGTACCAATTTATACCATGATCTCTGGCTGCTCATCCTCCTCTTAAGAATATTCTACAACCACTTCGTGACCCAAGCACCGTGGAGGCAACGCATTAGCCTGATGTCTCTTTTGCGGCTACAGAATCTATCTACTGCTCTAACTATTGATCCCTCTATGTCTATTTCTCTATCTGACTTCACCTTGCCCTTCTGAGGCTCAGAATCACCCACAGTGTTGTTGGTCTGGCTTCTGCCTTGCCCAGATTGATCAGCCCCTCAGCAATATCCCTAGCGATTTTCTTGTTGCTGAGGAGAATGGTCACAGAGTGACCCTGCACTGCCTTCTTTCTTCCCTTATTCTTTTCAGTGTTCTCCCATCTATTAGCTGAAACCTGCACTCCGGATGTAACCGATTGCTCAAAAATCTTATCTATGGCTTTCTCCACCTCCCAGATGATTCTCATTTCATCCAACTTCAGCTCCAATTCCTTGATACAGTGTTTCAGGAGGTAGAGTTGGTTGCAATTACAATCATCAGGGAAACCATCAGATTCCACGAATTCCCACATCTTATTGAAGGAGGATCCTAAATGTTATTCTTAATGTTATCTGCTAGAGCTATCTCCTGTCACTTTTGACCTTTCCCTTTTTTTTAGTTTGCTCCTCAGTTCCTGAAACTCCTCCAGGTATACGCTTGATCCCAGCTGCTTATACCTTCTCTACCTTCTTGTTCTTGACCAGAGCCTGAAATGTAAGATCCTAAAAAGTTATGATTGATAGCCTTTAAAGAGAAATGATTGATAATTCAAATTTTGATGATAAGCTAATTTGATTTTTAAATTACATTAGTTGAACAATAAATATTAGGCACAACATCAGATGGGCACTTCAACAAAATAGTGACTGGAATCTATTATGTGTAACTGGGTTTCATTTTAAAATCTCATCTGAAGGGCGGATTTCTAATACCATAACACTCCCTTGAGGCTGCACTCAATGTCATCCAATTCCTTGGCTCAGGTGAGAGAAGGTTATCACTGAGCACAACAGACATTGCACTGAAGCCCTGCATCCTGAAGTTCAGTTCAGTACAGAACACATGGAAGAGATCTAAAGTTCATCAGGATCTATTCAGATTTTGGTCTGCCATTGGAATGATCTGGTTATTTTCTTGACACCATCTGAATAATCTGGATTCCTTTACTGATTATTGATGCTCATCTTTCTCAGCATTTACATCCACATGAAGTATGGACTCAATTGTCTGATTATCTTAAAAGAGAATCTCTTCCAGAGGTAATGCTGAATATAGGACAAATTGTCTTCATTGATATGACAGAGAATGGAGAGGCAATATTCCAGAAGGTCTCTCTTGGAGCTAGCACTTCGAAGGCAACCATGAAGAAGGCACACCAACACCTACTGTATACTTTCTAAGGAGTCTGGGGAGATTTGGCATATCATCGAATATTCTATAAACCTTCCATAGATGCACTGTGAAAAGTAGACTGATTGGTCGCATCACAGTCTCATTTGGCAATTCAAGTACCCAGGAATGCAAAAGGTAACATACATATTTAAGCTAATCACAGGGTCTAACCTCCATCTATGTGTGGTACTGTCTCAAGAAGGCACCCAATGTCATAAAGTTTCCCTACTACTCTGGTCACAACCTTTCCTCACTGCTACCTTGAGGTATTGTAATGGCCTGCTAATGGACATGCAAACCGGCGCACAAAATAGCTGACAAACATGGCGACCACGGCCATCATCCCAGGTGAACTCCTGCAGGACGGGAGGATGGGGAAACTGTAGCGGGAATTCTGGCCAGTCCCAGGCCAGCGCCCTGATGATGCGGGGCCCTGACGTTAGTGCCTGGGGTCCATATAGACGTGACAACCAGTACAATAAACCGGTCTTGACTTAAAGACTTTGGTGTGTGAGTCATTCTTCTCCACACCCGCGTAATACAAATGTTACATTGGTGACCCCGACAGGTCCAACTGGCAGTTGGATCCAAAGATGATGGACCAGTGACCATCCATGCAGCCTCACTCAGGCTCCAAACATTTTGAGTGTAACAGCCACACGTGTGGTTTAAACAGGCCAAAGCTCAGTTCCAGCTTTAACACATTGCTGCTGACGACACCCGCTACTTCTACGTTATGAGCGTATTCAATCAAGGCACAGCGGTAAGGGTCATAGACGTCTTCTGGATTTGTTCTGGAGCAGAAGTGGTGCAACTGCTCCTGGGGCACAGATTAAACAAATATGGGCAACACCCCTCCCCGAAAAGGTCAAGGCAGTCCTGCACTTTGCTAAGTCACATACAGTAAAAGGGCTACAGGAATTTGCTGGTATTATAAACTTTAACTACAGATTCATACAGGCAGTGGCCCACATCATGCGCCCCCTCTTTGATCTGATGGAGGGCAAATCAAAGGACGTTACCTGGGATGATGAGTCTTCAAAGGCGTTCTACAATGCCAATGACGTGCTGGCCAACGCCACCCTCTTGGTCCACCCCAGACTAGAGGCACCTTCCGCTCTGACAGTTGACGCCTCCAACACAATGGTAGGAGGCGTACTGATTCAGCTCAATGGCAACCCCTGGCATTTTTTAGCAGGCACCTCCTGCCCTTAGAACTCAAATACAGCTCTTTTGACTGAGAGCAATTGGAACTGTACCTGGTGGTAAGACATTTCTGCTACTTTTTGGAAAGTCGGCAATTCAAGGTCTTCACCAATCTCAAGCCATTGACCCTCGTCTTCAATAAGGTATCAGACCAATGGTCGGCCTAGCAGCAGAGACACTTGTCTTATGTGTCCAAATTTACCACAGACATACAGCCCATCACAGGGA
This sequence comes from Narcine bancroftii, assembly GCF_036971445.1. Classification (NCBI taxonomy): domain Eukaryota; kingdom Metazoa; phylum Chordata; class Chondrichthyes; order Torpediniformes; family Narcinidae; genus Narcine; species Narcine bancroftii. Next base: position 300,136,065 of record NC_091470.1, read on the forward strand.
AAAGCAATGTGGTAGCTCACACCCCATTATCGAGTCAGTACACATCCTGTCCTGGGGGTGGTCGACTATGGTCCTCACCAAAGCACAGCAGTAAGACCCTGAGATCCCTGTTTATTGGACAGCCATCTCCAGTCTCAGGGTGGTAGACATCCCTATTGACCCAGGTAACTTGACACTACTGTGCGACATCTCCACCTGCCCCTGGCAGCCCCCGGCCCATTGTCCTGACCACATGGAGGTGTCAGGTTTTAGACGCCATACACAACCTGGTGCATCCTGCAATCTGAGCCATGGTCAAGATGGTGGCTAGTAGGTTTGTCTGGCAAGGTCTCCTTAAGCAGGTCAGCCAGTGGGCCACCTTCTCGAATTTCCAGTTCCCAAAAGTGCAGACTCATACAAGGCACCCACGCAGACTTTTGAACCAGTGCGGTGCAGGTTCAGCCATGTACATATTGATATAGTGGGGCCACTACCAGTTTCTCATGAGGCAAGGTACTGGCTGACCGTGGTTGACCACCTCACGAGGTGCCTAAGGTGGTCCCACTGGTTGATACCCCCACAGAAACCTGCACCAGGGGACTCATCGACACATGGGTGTCCAGATTCAGAGTTCTAGAGCACCTAACCTTGGACATTAGGGCACAATTTATCTCTGGGCTCTGTGCAGCACTAGCTAACTTCCTGGGGACACAGCTCCACCACACCATGGCATACCACCCTCAGGCCAATGGGTTGATGGAGCGGTTTCACAGACACCTGTAGGTAACCTTGATGGCCTGGCTAAAGGTGCCAACTGGGTGGACGAACTGCCTTGGATCCTGGTGGGGATTCGCACCGCGCCAAAGGAAGACGTCAATGCCTCGGCAGCAGAGATGGTCTATCACTCACCTTTAATAATTCCGAGGGAGTTCTTGACCCTCGACAAACACCGGGAAGACACCGCTGCCACCCTTGAGAGTGTGGCGAAAACTGGGGTCCCTGGTCCTGCGATAACCCCCACCATATGGCCAGCCCAGACATAACATCTTCAGGGACTTAAAGACTTGTCAGTATGTGTTTGTGTGAAGGGGAGCACATGAGCTGCATGAGGGGCCCTACAGGGTCATCAGGGATAAAGGCTCCACTTTCATCCTCAACATCAGCAGTAAGGAGGAGACCTTTATCATCAGCTGCCTGAAACCAGCATCTCTGGATTGTGACCAGCCAGTCTCCACTCCTCCCCCACGACGCAAGGGCAGACTGCCCAAGTCAGCGGACAACAGCCCGATTGTTGGATCGGTGGGGGGGGGCACATTCATGTAGTGGTCCACCCACTAAAAGGACGATGAATGTGGCAACTGTGTGAACTTGGGGGTGGGGGGAGGGTGACACATGACATCATCTCAGGTGACCTCCCTCACATCGGAAAGACAGGGAACTGTGGTGGGAATGCCGACCAATCCCAGGCCAGCACCGATGATGCAGAGCCCTGATGCCAGTGCTTGAAGCCCATATAAACATGATGGCCAGTGCAATAAACCAATGTCAACTTCAAGGCTTTGGTGTGGGTGCCGCTCTTCTCCGTACCCACATAGCTCGAACGCTGGAGTATGTGAATAAACACAAGTTCAAGTGTTCATCTGCTAGAACTCAATAACTCAGATTTTTCCTGAGTGAGATTGCTGCTTTGTCACACTGTTCATGTTTCCTGACATTTTTGTATACTGAACACACTAAATGCATTGTGAAGAAACCATGTCAGTGCCTTTACTTCTTCAGAGTTTGCAGAGGTTTGGTATGACATGAGAAACCCTGATCAATTTTGAAAGATGTATGCTGACCGGCTGCATTATGGTCTGGTTTGGGAACACCAATACCCCTGAGCTTAAAGTCCTCTGAAAGGTAGTAAACACAGCCAAGGACATCACAGGCAAAACCCACCCCACTATTGAGAACATCTACGGGGAATGATACCGTCAAAGAGCAGCATCAATCAAGGATCCACACCGCCCAGCACACACTCTTTTCTTGCCGCTGCCATCCGACAAGAGATATAAGTGACACAAGACTTCCATCACCAGGTGCAGAAAAAGCTGCTACCTCTCCACTATCAGAATCCTCAATAATAAACTCAATCAGGGACTCATTTAAGGACTCTTACTTGTGCACTTTATTGATGTAAAATTCCCCCTGTATTGCATAGTTGTTTTTTTTTACATTCATTATATAGTTCTTTATTGTTTACATGTATACACTGTGTAAAGTTTTCTTTGCAATACCAATAAGTGGTAATTCTACACTTCCTGCAGAAAAATAATCTCACGGTTGTAAATGATGTCATGAATGTTCTGATAATAAATCTGAAATCTGAATCTGAATGTCTGTCTTGGGGGTTTCTGAATATTGATCAGTGTTGCTGTTCACTTCTTTAATACTTTAAAAAAAAAATTTATTTTTCACACTATGAACCATATTGACCAAACTACACATAAACATTTCCCTCTTGAATATACACAGTGTCATTTACTCCCCCTTGCCCCCTCCCTTCCCTCCCTCCTTCACCCCCCCTCCCCACCTACTCAATGTTCAACATATATGATACATTAAACCCATTAAACAATGTCATCACACAATGAAAATAAACAAGAAAATTGTGTCATCTACTTTTACAAACTGCGTCACTTCATTTCGTCTTCTTCTCCTTCTGTCATTTTAGGTGGTGGAGGTCCGCGATAGGACTTCTCTGTTGTGTTCCATGTACGGTTTCCAAATTTGTTTGAATACTGTGATGTTATTTCTTAAATTATATGTTATTTTTTCCAATGGAATACATTTATCCATTTCTATGTACCATTGCTGTATTCTCAGGCTATCTTCTAATTTCCAGGTTGACATGATACATTTTTTTGCTACAGCTAAGGCTATCGTAATAAATCTTTTTTGTGCTCCATCCAAATCGAGTCCAAGTTCTTTACTTCTTATATTACTTAGAAGAAAGATCTCTGGATTTTTTGGTATGTTGCTTTGTGTGATTTTATTTAATACCTGATTTAGATCTTCCCAAAAATTTTCCACTTTCTCACATGCCCAAATTGCATGTACTGTTCCCGTTTCCTTCTTACAGCGAAAACATCTGTCTGATACTGTTGGGTCCCATTTATTTAACTTTTGGGGCGTGGTGTATAGCCTGTGTAACCAATTATATTGTATCATGCGTAACCTCGTGTTTATTGTATTTCTCATAGTTCTGGAGCATAGCTTTTCCCATGTTTCATTCTTTATCTTTATGTTTAGATCTTGTTCCCATTTTTATTTGGGTTTACAGCTTATTTCCTTATTCTCTTTCACTTGCAGTATGATGTACATGTTTGTTATAAATCTTTTAATTATCATTGTGTCTGTAATTACATAATCACGATTGCTTCCTTCTGGTAACCTCAGCCTGCTTCCCAATTTGTCCTTCAAGTAGGTTTTCAGTTGGTGAATTGGTAAAGATTGAAATAGGTATTGTATCTTTGGGAAGATATTCATTTTAATGCAATTTACCCTTCCTATCAGTGTTAGTCATAAATCTTTCCAATGTTCTAAGTCATCTTGTAATTTCTTCATTAATGGCTGATAATTTAGTTTGTATAGATGGCCTAGATTATTATCTAGTTGTATACCTAGGTTTCGGATTGCCATCTAAATGGTGATTCTTTCTTAAACTTTGTGAAATCCGCATTATTCATTGGCATCGCTTCACTTTTATTTACATTGATCTTGTACCCCGATACTTCTTCATATTCCTTCAATTTCTTATGTAATTCTTTTATTGATATTTCTGGTTCTGTTAAGTATACTATGACGTCATCTGCAAATAGAGTGATTTTATATTCCTTCTCTTTTATTTTTATCCCTCTTATTTTATTTTCTGTTCTTATCAGTTCTGCCAGTGGTTCTATAGCTAAGGCGAACAGTGAGGGAGATAGTGGACATCCCTGCCTAGTTGAGCTGCTTAATTTAAATTGGTTTGATATATATCCATTTACTGTCACCTTCGCCAATGGTCCCTTATATAATGCTTTAATCCAATTAATATATTTCTCTGGTAGGTTGAACCTCTGTAGTACTTTCAATAAATAATTCCATTCTACTCTTTCAAAGGCTTTCTCTGCATCTAAGGCAACCACCACCGTTGGTGTCTTGTTTCCTTGTACTGCATGGATTAAGTTAATGAATTTACAGATATTGTCCATTGTTCGTCTTTTCTTAATAAATCATATTTGATCTAGTTTTACTATTTTTTGTACACAGTCGGCCAATCTGTTTGCTAATAGTTTAGCTATTATCTTATAATCTGTGTTAAGTAGAGATATTGGTCTATACGATGCTGGTGTTTCCCTATCTTTGGTATTACTGTAATTATTGCTGTTTTGCATGAATCTGGCATGTTTTATGTTTCTTCAATCTAGTTCATTACTTCCAGGAGAGGAGGAATTAATAAGTCTTTAAATGTTTTATAGAATTCTATTGGGAGTCCATCCTCTCCCGGCGTTTTATTGTTTGGTAGTTTTTTTAATATATCGTGTATTTCCTCTATTTCAAATGGTTTTATTAATTTATTTTGCTCCTCTTCTTGCAATTTCGATAGCTCAGTTTTAGCTAGAAACTCATGTATTTTGTCTTATTTCCCTTAGTTCTCAGTTCGATATAATTTCTCGTAGAATTCCTTGAAGTTTTCATTGATCTCTGTTGGGTTATATGTAATTTGTTTGACCTTTTTCCTTGATGCCAATACCGTTCTTTTAGTTTGTTAAGTTGCCAAGCTAGTATTTTGTGCATTTTTTTCTCCTAGCTCATAATACTTCTGCTTCATTTTCATTATGTTCTTCTCCACCTTATACATTTGTAGTGTTTCATATTTTGTTTTTCTTTTTGTTGTATCTTCCCTTGTTGCTAATTCTTTTTCTGTACTTGCTATTTCCCTTTCCAGCTGTTCTATTTCCCAATTGTAGTCCTTCTTCATCTTAGTTACATAACTTATTATCTGCCCTCTGATGAAGGCTTTCATTGCATCCCATAGTATAAATTTATCTTTCACTGATTCCGTATTTATTTCAAAGTACATTTTAATTTGTCGCTCAATGAATTCTCTAAAATCCTGTCTTTGAAATAGCATGGAGTTTAATCTCCATCTATATGTTCTCGGTGGGATGTCCTCCAGCTGTATTTCTAATAACAGGGGTGAGTGATCCAATAACAATCTAGCTTTATATTCCATTTTTCTAACTCTCCCATGGATGTGGCTGACAACAGGAACAGGTCTATCCTTGAGTATGTTTTGTGTCTACCCGAATAATATGAGTATTCCTTCTCCTTTAGGTGTTGTCTCCTCCATATATCCAAAAATTGCATTTCCTGCACCAATTTAACCATAAATTTGATTACATTGTTCTTTCTGCTAGTGTTTTGTCCAGTTTTGTCCATCTTTGAGTCCAAATTAAGGTTAAAGTCCCTTCCTATCAGTATATTCCCATGTGTATCTGCAATCTTCAAAAAAATATCTTGCATAAATTTTTGATCCTCTTCATTAGGTGCATATACATTGAGCAAATTCCAAAATTCTGAATATATCTGACATTTTATCATTACATACCTCCCTGCTGGATCTATTATTTCCTCCTCTATTTTGATTGGTACATTTTTATTGATTAATATAGCTACTCCTCTGGCTTTTGAATTATATGATGCTGCCATTACGTGCCCTACCCAGTCTCTCCTTAATTTCTTGTGTTCCATTTCAGTTAGATGTGTTTCCTGCATGAATGCTATATCAATTTTTTCTTTCTTCAGTAAATTTAACAGCCTCTTCCTTTTGATTTGGTTATGTATTCCATTAATATTTATAATCATATAGTTCAACATGGCCATTTCATACTTTGTTTACCTCTCATTTCCGCTTCCTCATCACCACCTTTCCTCCTTATCCATTTCTGTTTTCTTTTTTTGAACGCACTATAAGACAACACTTCTAAAACATAAAATATTTCCACTATTCCCACATCTAAAATTTCCTGAACCCCAAATGTCCCCCCCCCCTCCCTGAGTTGTCCCTTGTTCCTGGCCGGGCAACCACAACTCCCCTCTCCATTTAGATTGCAAACCCGCTCATGTCAACTGATTTCGCAGTGACTGTTATTCTCTCCCACCCAGCCCCCCAGAAAAGACTTTTATCTTCACATATAACAAATCTCACTCTCTTAATTCCCCCCCTACTTCCTTTCTTTCCTTTCTTCCCCTTCTTAGTTCTTACTTGTACATTATTTTTCTTCTTTATATGAAGCTGGTCGTCATTCTGGTTCTTGTTGCATCTCTTCATCTCTCTGTCTGTTTTGCAGGTGTTCTGCAAATTCTCGTGCTTTCTCCGGATCCAAGAACAGTCTGCTTTGCTGCCCCGGGATAACTATTTTAAGCACCGCTGGATATTTTAACATAAATTTATAGCCTTTCTTCCATAGGATCGATTTTGCTGCGTTAAACTCCTTCCTCTTCTTCAGGATCTCAAAACTTATGTCTGGATAGAAAAATTTTTTTTGACCTTTGTATTCCAGTGGCTTTTTGTCTTCTCTCATTTTTTTTCATTGCCTTCTCCAATATATTTTCTCTTGTTGTACATCTCAGGAATTTTACTAGAATGGATCTTGGTTTTTGTTGTGGCTGTGGTTTTGGGGCTAATGTTCTGTGTGCCCTTTCTATTTCCATGCTTTCCTGTATTTCTGGCATTCCTAGGACCCTGGGGATCCATTCTTTTATCAATTCTTTCATATCTTTGCCTTCTTCATCTTCCTTAAGGCCCTCTATCTTTATATTGTTTCTCCTATTATAGTTTTCCATTATATCCATCTTCTGAGCTAACAACTCCTGTGTTTCTTTAACTTTTTTAAAAGTTTCTTCCAATTTTCTTTTTAAGCCATCCACTTCCATTTCTACGGCTGTTTCTCATTTTCCAACTTGTCTACTCTTTTCCCTATTTCTGTCATGACCAGCTCTAATCTATTCACTTTATCTTCTGTACTTTTTATTCTTCTTTTTATTTCACTAAATTCTTGTGTCAGCCATTCTTTTAATGCTTCCATATATTCTTGAATTTTTTTTTATCCATGTACTATCCATTCCCTTCATCTTCCATTTCTCTGTGCAGAGCTAGATGCTTTCCCTCCTCTTGCCCTGTGTCGGCTCCAGGGCCTGTGTCCTCTACCTCTCTTCCATGTATCTGTGTCTCTTCTGACTTTCTTGTTGGGCTGTTTGTTTCAGTTTGCTGGGTATTTTTTTTTTATGGTGTCTTGATGTTGGTCCTCTTCCTCTGGGCTGGTCATCTGCTGTGTCTCTGATTTCCTTTTTTCATTCTCCTCCCTCCCATTCCCATTATTTTCTATATCTTCCCACTGGGAGCCCTGCTGTCGGGTCTGTCTCAGCTGTTCAAGCTGTGGAGTTCCACTCTCCAGCTGGTTCCCCCCTCCCGTCGGTCTTGTCTTTGTCGTGCACATCGCGCACCTCTGTTTGGCTCCGTGAGCCATCTTTGTAGTCCTGGGTTCGGTGGGTCGTGACCCTGCGGGGTTTCCACTGACCTCAGGGAGTGGGCTCCTCTTTCCATGGCGGGTCCCTGCTTCTTCGTACAAGTAAGGCCTTCACCTTTCTCTTCCTGTGTCTTTCTTTCTTCTTTTCTTCCCATTGTTTTTGGCTTTTTTTCTTTGGTGCCATTTCCTCCACACCTTTATTTTTTATTTGTTGTGGTTTGTGTGTCTGGGGCTTTGCTTTTTCTTTAATTTGTTCCTTCTTTTCTGGAGAGGGTTGGTATTCTCCTACCGGCCACTACTCCATCACGTGACTCCTCCACTTCTTTAATGCTTTAGGGGCAGCCTTGGTGTTTATCTTTTTGGGATTGACAGTGGAAACCTTTTTGACTTTACTCAGAGGTGAGTGATAAACCCTAGGCAGCAACACGGACTTGTGGAGATAGAAACTCTGGCACCCAAAAATCTCTGGCAATCTTTGGTAGCTAGAAAAGCCCTGCCTTATATCAATGTTGATTGCCAGTGTCAAGATTTATCAATATTCCTGTATATCTTTGCCATTTCTAAACATTTTATAACTAATGAAAATGCAACAGAGTTAAAAATTATAAAGGTTATTAGGTTCACATTGATAAACTAACTCAACCACAACAAATATTTAGACATTCAAGTCATTACAGTTATTAGAGGAAATAATTAATTTTGTGTCTTACTTTATTTCGACCTCTTTTTCCTACAATCATATCATCACTATTCATATTAATAGATCAGAATCCAAGAAGAGAGTCTCCAACCTAAAATGTCAAGAATTTTCTTTTCCATCGTGTTAAGCTTAGTGGAACAAAGAGCTGGGAAGTGACCTTCCACATGCAACTTATTTGTGGCCCTGGGTATTCGACCAAAATGAAGATGACTTCATTGATACTTTTAGAGAAGCATCAGAGAAAGAAAAGGCCCAGACACACACTTCTCACCATTTAAATTTGGAATTCAATATGGAGCTATGGAGTCATTGATCCTGACAAAATCATACAGAACAGTAGATAACAAGTTATGGCAAGTATTAATTGCTAATGGCATCACTTTATTTATGACTGAAATGAACCAAGAACTTTTTGGATTGCGTAGATTCAAATTTATGTGAACTGGATATAATCTAACAACTTCCCATCTTCTTCGATAAATGTCAGTGCTATAGTTGCAATGAAACAATTTAGTTTGAAATTGGAAGACTAAAGGCTTTTTTTTCTGAATTGCAAGCATTCCATTTGGATCCTGTCTCATTTAATTTGCTTATATGCACTGAATTCAACTGCATATCATGAAGAATTTGTTGAGTTGTCTAAAGATTGGCTTACGTGATAGCAGATGTTGGGGGATTGTTAGTCATAGGACATCTCTCAGGACAGGGATAGCATTCTGTTAATACAAGCGAGAACCAATCTTCAATCTCGTCAAGTCAAATTACCTTCATTAACATTCATACCATGCTCACACGGTAAAGACAAGATACATCTCTCAATGTAGTGACAAAAGACGGCTTTTCTTGATCTCTGGATTCCTCTCAAAGGTGATGAAGGGGTTTCAGTCCTATACACCAACTGTTTATTGCTTTGCACAGATGCAGCCTGACCCACTTAGTTCCTGCTGCACTTTGTGTGTTGCTCCTGTTTTAAGGTGCAGAGGAGAATTTTTTTTGTCCGTTGAGATCTGCTTCCATTGTAAATATGTAGTTCTATAGATTACATGTTTGCACCCAGAACATTGAAATAAACTGCAAATTTGACTATTGAAACTGTATTATTCAGTTTCTTACACCTCAAACCAACAACACAGAGGACACAATTCAAAAGGGTTGTTTTTTAACTCAAAATTTATTTATGACTATTAACAATATAACGTCTTAACCCAATTAACATAATTAACTATAACAAATATACAAATATCATATCTTCATAAACAGTGTGTTTGTAAAAAAAAACCCAGACCATTATAGTTTGTGCCCAATATTCAAAAAGAGAAAAATCTCCCCAAAACCCCAGGTCAGTCAGTCAAGTAAGTTAGTCTGAAAACATAGGCAACAGAACTCAATCCCAAAGCTCAATGTACAACTTCAGTTCCCGCAACTGAATAACAAAAAGTCGTTGTATTGGAGAGAGAAATGATTGATGTTAAGTTGTTGTAAGCTTATGTATCCTTTTCCAAGGCCTCCTTAGATGACTTCCCTCGGTTCTCATATTTGGATTTGATGCCTTCATTATCTTAGGAGGCATGTACCTTTTATACAGCTGCTCCTGGTTGGTCTCTGCTGCTCCATTTATTGCAGTTCTGCTGCTTCAACTGCTGTTCTGAGCGTTCTATTCTCTCTCTGTCAGCTCGACCCAGCTGTGTCACAAATCATAGAGTTCCCAGCAGAATTCCATCCTTTATGATAACAATGTACAGACCAAAAGGCCAGTCCATGGTCCATAACAACTTGCTATTATCTTTGTGCTTTAAGAGTACAGTGTACTTTTGATTTCAGAGAGATTTTTGAGACTGTCTCGAAGAGAGGTCCTCCAGAATGTTTGCTTGTCATGAAGACTTTTTACATTCATAGTTCCAGTCTACACAGATACAACAGTGAAGACATTGATAATACCAAGTTGGATCATTAATTCGACACATTCATCTGAAGATGGTGGCTAATCCCTCAACTATTTCAAGATACTCTTATAATATGGAAAGAGGCTATTTGTTCTTTTCTGGTACATAGAACAACCCTACTCCCCCTCTGATTTTCCCTGTATCTTATTCTCCCACATTTCCATCAACAACCCCCCCCACCCCGCCACTCCCAATTCTACCATTTACTTATAGATGGAGTAATTTAGAGTGCCCAATTTAAATACCAACTCACAGGACATTGGGATGAGGGAAGAATCTGATGCCTCTGGAGTCAGGAAGAACATGCAAAGAGATCATGATTGAATTTGGATTGCTGGAGTGCTTCGCTACACCCTAGTGCTTAGTCTGTGCCAGCCAGGCTGCCTTTTATTATTACTGAGAGGTGGGACATCTGATGGTACATCATTTGCCCATTAATTGTGGTGAATCATTCAGCAAAATTCACAATCAGATATATCAGGACTAGAAGTACACCACATCAACTTTGTGCTCAAAATTTGGATAAGTAAATAAAACATTACAACAATATAGTCTCTCAAAGGGTGGCATAGAAGTACAGAGGTGGTTCACTGAAAGATAGCCAGTGCTTAAACCACAGTGAGCAAACATATGGATTCGGGGTTCAATAGCATCTAAACTGGAGGGCTGACATGTGATGTAACAGAGATGGAAACTGAGGGGACAGTCATGCAGTAAAATGTGTGGTCAGAAACTCAATTTAGGGTCAAATGAGATGTCAGATTTTCCTCTTTTCCAATATCTACCTCTCCGATCTAAACATGAAAGTTGACAAAATATCCTTGAAGTTGCTCCCACTTTGTTGTCAGAATTATGTAAACAATATGGCGGCCATACCATTTCTGTGCACCACTGAAGGGGATTTTGAGATCGTTCCTCACACCTTCCCTCCACCAACATTAGAGTGTAGTTCTCTTGGAAATTTTATCATTAGTGTCTGGATCTGCTGTGAACACTTGAAGTGAATTTCAGAAATAAACAACTGACTGTAAAGCAGGGATTCTCTTTTCTTTGTTTCTAAAGATCTTACATATTAATGTTGCAGCAATGGCTCCTTGTTTTTGATGTCTCAACAACTGTAAAGTGAGCTCATGTTCCATCCTCCATAATTGTAAATATTTCTATCATGACAGCTTGCAATTTGTTTTGTTGCAATTAATAAAAATGCAAATTTCACATGAGATAATATTATTTATTTATTTCAGGTTCCATCATAAATTACATTCATCTGAATCCTCAGTATTTTTCCAAGTATAGAACCCATGGCATACAATTCCCAAACAAGGTTATTTTTAAAGTTTAATATAAGCTCAAAATGATCTTTTTTTAAAAAATCTGTTGTGTTTTTTGGAATTTATTAATTTTATTCAAGTTACTTTAATCCAAAATCCTGCAAAGATAAATCCTTAATTTCCACATTTATTTTGCTATATCAAGGGCATCGGGTACTTCTTTTCAATTTGCTGATGTTTTTCTACCAAATAATACAACCTGACAATTTTTGCCACAGTATCAATATCTATTTAGTCTTTTTTAGCATGACCTGAAGATGAATTCACCTTTCCCTTCAATTCAATCTGAAAATCCTTGACGAAATGCAAACACTGAGGTGATAATCTGGGACAACACTTTCCACTTGATCTAACCACACAAACCTCCTTTTCTTTCTACTAACAATTTGTAATCCACATCCCAATTGTTCCCATTTTATTACCTATTAGCTTTCTGAATTCAACCTTTATTGGTATAGTTTCCTTCACCTTTCATACCTATAACGCCTTCAAAGAATTCTATTGGATTTGTCAAGCACAATTGCTTTGCTTGGAATCTGTATTGGCCATATTTAACTACGATCGCTTTGCTTAGATCTATGTGAAAGTATAGAAAGTAAGCTAATGACTACTTGATGGCTATAGGCCTGTACTTGTTGGGGTTTAGAAGAATGTGGGGGGAGGTGTGAGGGATGATCTCATCGAAGCATTTGGAATAATAAAAGGGCTGGATAGAGTGGATGTGGAGAAGATGTTTCCAGTAGTGGAAGAGTCTATGATCAAAGGTCACAGCATCAGAATAAAAGGACACTTCTTTAAAACTGAGATGAGTAGGAATTTCTTCAGCCAGAGGGTAGTGTGGAGGTCAAGAATTATATTTAAAGCTGAGGCTGATAGGTTTTTGATTAATAATGTTAGAAATTAAAGTACCTTTAAAGAAATTGCTCGAGACAAAAATTGAGAACAAAGAACATTTATTACTACAACAATGCAAAGTTGGGTGCTTCCCCTTACCCTGGGAATACACACACACACACTGGGGCTCACCCAACTTTTATACAGTTGATTTCAGTGTAGGAATACCCTCCCCCTTACATTCTTCTGCCTCCTGCTGGAGAGGTTTGGCATTAGGCAATCCTGCCTGCCTACGTGCAATTTCAGTATACTTGGAGAACCAGGGGGGGGTATCCTGTCGGTGTCCCTTCATGTCATTGTCCTTATTCACACCTTCCTGATTCTCGGGGCTACAGTCTCTTGATATGCAGAGTTGACTCATTCTATCTAGGGTTGGCTAATTTCATATGTATAAATCTGTGTATGGTTAGCTAATTAGAAATGTATGACTTGGTACTTCTGTCCAGGGCTAGGAGACCCTTATCTGATCCAGACTATCTCAACTTCCTACATTCTATTGTACCTTACCATTCCTTATCTTAGTCCTATGGTCTTGTCACAAAGACTAGAAGATTCTTATGTTAATCGTGCTGACTCTGCTTTCCTGCATCCTAAGCCCCAAGCTTATCCTGTTTGAACTGGTTACAGCCATTTTACTGATGAACTTTAGTTTCTTCCATGTTCATAATTTTAGATCAATTTTCCCATCTCTCACAATCCTCACTTTTCTTTTAGATCAGTAATACTGATCTTTCACCATGATCAGTGTTACTGATCTTTGGTTACTAGTGTCAGTGTGACTGATCCCGCCCCCCCCCCTTCCTCACTTTTCTTTTAGATCAGTAATACTGATCTTTCAATTGTAAGGTGTAGTTTTACCCAGCTGGTCAATAACCGAATTGTAACACCTGTGTAAAGTCTTTAGGTAGGGGAGCACCATGAAGGTCAGAGTAGCGAGTCCAGCTGCTTATTAGGGTTGCGAGTATCAGGCTCCAGTTCTCAGTAAAGAGTCTAGTCCAGCCCACACGTTGAAACATTGAAGCAGTGTCTTTGAACCACCCGACTTTTGTAAGCGTTGTCCTGACGAAGTCTGTGAGAGACGCTGCCTTCAGCAGCGAACGAGTAGTCAGGCGGTTCCGTTGAATTGTGGCTAGTATCTGATGTCCTCTTCAGCCCCGAACCCTAGGGCCACCGATCTCCGAAGGCTGTTTGGAGCCTGATATTAAAGTGTCAAGCAGCTCACGTTGTTGGAAACTGGTGCTCCCCTTCACGGGGTGATGAAAAGTGACCAAGCTGGGGGGGGATTGTTTCTTGTGATTTAACTGTGTGTTGCAGCTTGTCTGCTAACATTAGCATATGTATCATTGAACTTGTGAGTTGCAGCCTGTCTGTGTACATTAGCATATGTATTAACTCTTTCTCTCTCTGTTACATGTACAATCCTGACTACCATTCTGTCTGTCTTTGTCCCACCATGTCCTTTGTGCTATCGCTTCAAAACTCCTGTCTTTAATACCTGTGTAGGCTAAGATACAAATTAGATGTACTCCACTAAAGCTGTTCAGTTCCCCTGGTCCGTATTGGAATCCTTTGTTAACCCATATCCCACTATGACTATACATTAAATCTATGCCCTGTCTACATTCTAAAGGAGCACAATTGTAACCTCTGCTGCCCCTATTCCAGGGGGACTTAAAACATTAACGAACAATATTCCAAAAAATGAGTAAAACAACAATGAAAGTAAAACCCATTGAAAGCAGCAATAAAATATAACAATAACTGAATAAACAACAATAAATGTAAAGCTCATTGAAAACAGCAATAAAATACAACAATAACTGAATAAACCACAAAAAAATGTAAAGCTCATTGAAAACAGCAATAAAATACAACAATAACTGAATAAACCACAATAAATGTAAAGCTCATTGAAAACAGCAATAAAATACAACAATAACTGAATAAACCATTAAAGAAACGAAAAAAAAATGTTAAATTACGGCACTTTGTAACAATCTGACTTTCCTTTGTGTTAGTGTAAAAATTGTAAAATGAAACACAAACCATATTTGCATGGGTTTTGAATATGTTAGACCTTATTAAAATGCAGTTGGAGCTGCTTGTCTGTATGGGGCACAACCCTCCAATTTGTTAGAGTGAGTACATAACAGACATTGCAGCACAAGAGCCCCTGCAAGAGAACTTGAAACATATTCAACCTTTAGTTCTGCCTTAAGTAAAATGCCTTGTGCCACAGCTCACAGGAGCTGGCCTTATTTAAAACAGTCTGTAAAACAGGCACCAAAAAAAAGTTAAAAGATGTTCTTATGAAGATTGCACACACAATAATTTAAGTACAGGCTAGTTTCTATTATATTCCACTTAAAAGTTCTGCTGCATGAATCCTGGAGCTTGTGGAGTCATTATTGAATCAAGAAATATTGGTGCCATGCCAATCTCATTCTAACATGCCAATTTCTCCAGTCCTTAAGTCAAGATGTACTGAATAGCATCTGGTACAAGATCTGTGAGTTCTTAATGATATTATTATTCTTATGCACCCAATTGTTCTGAACTATGCCACCAATTTAAATCATATTCCACCTATTGCAATACTCACACAGCACCATAGACCAGTTCGCAGGTTTATTTCTCCATTAAGCTGAATCCAGTCGCGCAGGGTTTACCTCCGTGATTATTTACAATGTAACTTCTGCACTACCGGATTTAAATATAAACCTGATGAATGGGGAAAGTTATCATGAATTAAATAACAGCGGCAATACAGAGAAATTGTGCTGAGGCATTAATTTCACTCCAGAGGAAAATGCACCAGAGAAATGAATGATTAAACTTATAGGAATCCCCATAGGAATCCCCAGAGGTATCTTTATTCTCCAGAGGTGGGTGATCTTTAAACTCACGGACCTTGACTGCTGAATGTGTAGAAGAAATGTATTAAATGTGTTGATAGGGCTCCATACCTCTAACTGCAAGACAAGAGCCTGAAGCCTCAATTTCAAGTGCCACAGTGCACTTAAAGGGACATGCACACTCCCCCTTCAACTGGCTGATCCAGCCACTTTACACATCAGATCCTTTCTTTATCTCACATACACTTAAAGTTAAGATGTATAGAACTCACCCTATTTGCGCAAACATTTCTCCCTGCAAATGTTATAACATCACTCAACTCTCAGGTACTCCCTGTGCAAAATCACATTTAAATACAATTTATTTCATAAATTGGAATTAACTGGTAGTTAAATTCGCTAATTCTACAGTATTGAAAAACGATCATTTATGACATTTAATTTTTAGCATGAATTTTAATCAATATTGGTCAGTGACTGAAGTGGGAAGTCGTGATTTATGAAATTATCTCTGGTCTCTACTCTCCCACTCCCTGCACTTCTCCCAACATTCAGGAGCTGGCACACAGTCCCTGCCTTTTTTTCATGTTACTCATCTACTATTCCTTTAACTGCTTGCATCAAAATGTTAGCCTTTGCTTTCTGCTTATCCTCAGATGTCTGGACAAATGCTTTTTGTGTGATCTGTAGAAGCTGGGTTATTCCCTGCTCATGCCAATTTTCTGTCTTTTGTAATTTTCTCTTAATGTCTGGGGCTGAGTTGGTAACAAAACCTGTTAGTACCAATTGTTCCCCTGCTGGGGATTCTATGTCGAGACCCCCATATTGTATATATATATGGTCCCAAAAATTGGTCTAACTGTTCAGCACATCCCTGGGGATCTTCTATCAGGGAGGTCAGTTCTTTCTTAAAGTTACACACTTCAGTACTGGTCAGGGGCACGTTTACGAAACTGAGACCCTCTCCCATGGGAACTTCCCGCAGTGGTCTCATCCAATTGGTTTCTGGCTTATTAGGTCTGGGTTCCTGCTCCCTGGGAAATGAATCAAAGGGTTCTGCCCTTTCTTCCTGAAGAGTCTCACGCTGTTCTGAATTAAAGTTACCTCTCTCTCCTGCCAACAGAGGTGGTAATCGAGTGCTTTGTGAGCAAGTTATCATACCACTCCTGCTCTCTTCTCTCTTCTCTAGTGGTGGGGGAGGTGGGGAAGGTGCAGAAGGGTAGGTCATAGGAGGGGAAGGAAAGATAGGAGCTGGCATAGGAGGAACATAGGGTGGAGGGAGGGAAT
The DNA here is from genome assembly GCF_036971445.1 of Narcine bancroftii. Classification (NCBI taxonomy): domain Eukaryota; kingdom Metazoa; phylum Chordata; class Chondrichthyes; order Torpediniformes; family Narcinidae; genus Narcine; species Narcine bancroftii. The sequence goes on from NC_091470.1 coordinate 300,152,613, forward strand.
GTAACACATCCCAACCCTGTGATTCAGGGACAAGAGGTTCCTCCTCTCTCTTATCCCTGGATTCTTTCTCATTCAAAACCAGCTGTTCAATGGATCCCTTGAGCCAGCAGGCTGCATATTCCCTGCTCTCAACATTGTCTTTCTGGTTTTGAGAGAGCCATAGGTTCAAAGCTTTACACATCCATTCATCCTCGGATCCGAATTTTGGCCAGTACACGGAGCTCCCTTTAACCGGGTATTTAACCCATTCATTACAACAATACCTGACCATCGTCAGTTTGTCTTTACCGCGGGTCTTTCCTGTGCCCCACTCAGATAACATCAACCCAAGCGGGCTGTACGTAGCTATCTGGTGGTCACGTCCTGTGTCAGGACTCTCATCTTTACTGCCCACCATTCCCATGCTTAGGAACAAGTAAAATACTCTTACCGAGTTCTAGCAGTACTGCTCTAGCGCGCGTCCTTCCGCCGTTTGTTCTCAATGCCTCTTCTCGGATATCACTCGCTTCTTCCACTGACCAGCCACCCGTCGCCCGTGAGTCCAGCTGAATCAGCCGGGGTGCACCTACTCTCGTCGTCGGGGTACTCTGTCAGTGGAGGGAGTGTGATCCCGGACGAGCCCCCATTTGTTAGGAATTAAAGTACCTTTAAAGAAATTGCTCGAGACAAAAATTGAGAACAAAGAACATTTATTACTACAACAATGCAAAGTTGGGTGCTTCCCCTTACCCTGGGAATACACACACACACTGGGGCTCACCCAACTTTTATACAGTTGATTTCAGTGTAGGAATACCCTCCCCCTTACATTCTTCTGCCTCCTGCTGGAGAGGTTTGGCATTAGGCAATCCTGCCTGCCTACGTGCAATTTCAGTATACTTGGAGAACCGGGGGGGGGGTATCCTGTCGGTGTCCCTTCATGTCATTGTCCTTATTCACACCTTCCTGATTCTCGGGGCTACAGTCTCTTGATATGCAGAGTTGACTCATTCTATCTAGGGTTGGCTAATTTCATATGTATAAATCTGTGTATGGTTAGCTAATTAGAAATGTATGACTTGGTACTTCTGTCCAGGGCTAGGAGACCCTTATCTGATCCAGACTACCTCAACTTCCTACATTCTATTGTACCTTACCATTCCTTATCTTAGTCCTATGGTCTTGTCACAAAGACTAGAAGATTCTTATGTTAATCGTGCTGACTCTGCTTTCCTGCATCCTAAGCCCCAAGCTTATCCTGTTTGAACTGGTTACAGCCATTTTACTGATGAACTTTAGTTTCTTCCATGTTCATAATTTTAGATCAATTTTCCCATCTCTCACAATAAGGATGTCAAAAGTTATGGGGAGAAGGAAGGAGAATGGAGTTAAGAGGAAAAAAAGCATTGGCCATGATTTAAATGGTGGAGCAGACCCGGTGGGCTGACTGGCCTAATTTTGCTCCTGTGTCTTAAGGTCTTATGGGGTGTCCACATATAAGAATTTCAAGGCTTGTACTTTGGCCTTGAACATTGTGATCTAATATTAGGAAATTGTACTCAATGGTTGTAGAGCTCTACTGGTTTGTTACCTATTTAATATTTATATGGGCAAAATCCATGAGCATCTTCTCATATCTATCACCAAACTCCCACTTATTCTTCCCAGTTAGCAACGATCATGGTGAAAAAAAAAATACTCTCTTTCAAGCAAAGCAAGTTTTCAGGTTTGGATTTTACCGTGAAACAGTGCATCTCATCAGATTACATTTTAATTAAACTTTATCATGGCTCTTAATCATTGCATAAGGAGTCTGTTCACCGACAGGACTAGTGATTGGATGATGAATCATCCCAGTTTTTGACTTTGGACTAGAAGATAATTGATTATTATTTAATTGATGTAAAATTTCAGTTAAAAAAAATGGCTACTTCTCTTCATAATAACCAGTGAGCGTAAAAGAAAATTGTATCTCAGAAATCATTAGTTTTTAAATCATTTATTCCCATGGTTACCTTGTAACAGCACTGATTTACCACAGCTTACAAACAAATAAAGAATATACTCACTGGTTTCTTTCAGCACCACCATGAAGTCGACTTTCTTTTTATTTATTCACTGGACATATCATTGCATTCTTTAACTCCCCAAACACCACCCAGCTAAACTCCTCTGACCTTTTCAATGGTTCACTGCAACACAGGTGATCCTGACATTCTCATTCTCCTCCTCCTGCATCTCAGGTTCATCACCCGCATACTGATGCTTAACACACCCGTGCATGCGTGCTATTACCCCTGTGCATCACATCGCTTACATCATGAGCAGTGGCCAGCACTGTTCGTGACGAAGGATGTACGTGACTGTGACAGCTGCCTGCCTCTCCCCACCCCCTCCGCCTCTGAGCCATGTAAGGAGGTGTCTGATTGGAACTGTCCCACTTAAGTAATGGTCCGGAGGGCTAACAGTTAGGCCCGACCTCGTACAATAGTGCAAGACAGGTGATGCACGGTCTAACTGGCAAGGGTGTGACTGGCCCTCTGACTCTGCCTCTAGCACAGAACATGGACCATCGATATATGTCGGCTTCAACCTGTCTATGGAAACTGTTGTCAGCCTTTCCATTCCTTTCGATCACAAAAATCTTCAGGTGGCAATGGAAGACCTGAAAAGGGCCATCGTAAATGGGCTGGAGTGGTTTGCAAACAGCATCATGCTGGAGGAATACACGAGAAATGCGTTGTAAATCATTTGGCACATACACTGCCTCGTAGGAGTAGGTTGGAGTAATCACATGCTTTCCCGAAGACAATCAACATAACTAGCCAGATCATAGAACGTTGTGCTTGAACTTGGATTCGCAAACTTGCCTGGCAAGGTTAATGTAGTGCCATATACTAGCTCTGCTGCTGAACATTCAAGAATTGCCTTAATAGCAGTACACACTCCAAGGAGAACCATGGACAAATGTTCACGTAGATGCGATGCGTCACCAACTGCTGTTAATGTTGCCTTCAATTGTTGAAGGAAACCCTCAATAAGGCCTTTGGCCTGCGGATGGTAAGCCATAGTACAAATACGGGTAGTTCTCAGAAGATCAGTGAGAGCTCAGAACAACGCCGACTCGAACTGAGACCCTCGATCCATTGTAATAGTGACAGGAACACCGAAAGATGGAATCTCACAAACCAGAAAAGCCCTAGCGACCATCTCTGCAGAGATATCAGTGATGGTAATGGCCTCCTGCCGCCTGGTAGTCCGGTCTTCACACATGACCAGATAAGTATATTCCCAAGATGGCAGAAGTGGGCCTACCAAGTCTAGGTGCATATGTTGGAAATGGGAATCCAGATCAACAAAATCGCCTACCTTGGATTTTGTGTGTCTGAAGACTTTAGAGCATTGATACAACAAACAGGTGCTAGCCCATAATCCAACATCCTGTTTAATATGAGGCCAGATAAAACATTCTGTAACTAGTTGGATTGATGCTCTTCTACCAGGATGCATAGAAAAGCAGACGTTCTGTCACTTAAAGAGAATCTGAAAACCAAATGGGCATATTTTTCAGAGACTGAATCAATCAATGGAAATACTCTGATGAGATTCCAAGCAATGTTCTTGGATCCCAACAGCAAGTGATAACAAACATCTAAATCAGTACTTCTCAACTATTTTTTATCCCTAAGATTATTTAAGGTGGAATGTGAGTGTTTAAAAAAAAGGTTGAGAACCACTGATCTAGAGGATGTTGTTGGTGGTAGTGTTAATGTAAGTCTATGATGAGAAATTCATTGCCATCTTTTCACACTCAAATATTCTAGAAGTTGAGCTCATAGGTTCTAATCAATTCCATTATATCATATACTTTAGTAAAATAAGAGTTAAATTTAAACCTGTTGCATGTTTTTATTTGTAGAATTTATCAGAAGTTTTATGGAGCACACTCATGTCAGAGTCTCACTATATGGAAGCTGGCCCTTCAGCCCAATTATTAAAATCCCCCCAGCTCTTCAAAATCATCCTCTGCCTCCTCTTACCAGTTGTGGAACCAATTTACCATCTTGCCTTGAATCCCATGGGTTCTAAACTTATGCTCTAGTCTTCCATGCAGGACCTGGTCAAACATCATTACATCAATAACATTTGTATTCAAATGGTGTATTCAAATAGGTTGCTTATTTCGATTCTAAGCAGAATTTATCAGAAACATTTACAGCTATAAATGAGTAAAAGTCACTCTGATTCTGAAAAAGTAGTGATTTGTTCATTATCTTCATCCCCTATATCTTTATCTTCCTGCTCTGAGTGAGTCACTGACAGAAAATATTCTGATATGAGAACATAATGAGAAGAAAGATATTGGGAACAGCCCCATAATATTTACACTAATGGACATATTCAAAATGCTTGAGCAAGATCTCAAATTCCACTTCAACAATTGGAGCATTTTAAATTCATTAATTATTAGGGATCATTCACGATTATGGGTTCTAAGGTATATTGCAGATAGTGATCGGTTTTCAAATTAAAAAGACAGCTTTGTACAAACAGTACTGTCTACAGAGCACTGCATGGTAACCCACAGCGGAGGGGAGGGGCACCTAACGTAAGACAATACGGCTGAAGTAAGTGACAGACCCCAGCAAAATGTTCGAGTTTGAGCTTGTTGTCACGATGGTAAGTATAATGTACATATGCCCAAAATTGTTACTTGCAGCAACCAAACAGATACATAAGATGTACCAACTACAACAGTATACACTAAATTTCCTCACTGCAGAAACAGATAATAATGTTAGAGGATATACAAATAAATAAATAAATATTCACCATTACAATGAAGAAAGTGACATTTCAGTAGTGCAAAGTAATTGTTTTACAGGACCCAGGGTAATTTATAGTTAAGATCGTAAGAGGAGGGGTTCAGGAATGGGGCGACATGGTTAGTGTAGCAATTAGTGCAACAGTATTACAGCACCAGTGACTCAGGTTCAAATCCAGCACTGTCTGTAAGGATTATGTACAATCTCCCTGTATCTGCATGAGCTTCCTCCAGCTCCTCTAGTTTCCTCCCACCCTTCAAAATGTATGGGGCTTGAAGGCTAATCGGGGTATTTGGGCAGCATGGACTTGTGGCCAAAAGGGCCTGTAATTATGCTGCATGTCTAAACTTAAATTTAAAAAAAACCCTGATTACCATTGGATTTAAAATTGATGTTGAACCTAAAGTTGCTGGATTTCAGGCTACTGTACCTTCTTCCCAAAGGTAGCAGTGAGAAGAGGTTTTGGTTTTGGTAATGTTTTCACATAGATGCCTTCAATAGATGGGAGATCGGAACCAGTGATGGACCTGGCTATATTTTCCACTTTCTTCAGCCTTCTGTATACCTGGGCACTCGAATTGCCAAACAAGTTCATGATGCTTCCACAGTGCACTTGTAGAAGGTTTATAGCGTATTTGCTAACATGCCAAATCTCCTCAGATTCTTAGGGAAATAGAGTAGTTGGTGTATCTTTTTCACATATGTCTCCAAGTGCTGGCAGGCCCTCAGCTACAAGGGCTCTGAGGAATTTGAGGGCTCGAATCTTCTCCCCCTGTCATTCCATCAATGAAGACAGGAGTGTGGTCCGGACCTTCGATCTCTCTTTCCTAAAATTCACAGTAATCTCCTTGATTATGGCAACATTGAGAGTGAGATTGTTGTTTTGGCACCTCCCAAACTGGTTCTAGCATTCCTTCTGTATTCAATTATTCAGCCATCCAGAGATAAGGCGTTTAGCATATGAGGCAAAATTGAGTCATTTGGGGCTGTACTTGCTGGAATTTAGAAGGATAAGAGGAGATCTTATAGAAACATATAAAATTATAAAAGATGTACAAATGCATTGTGAAGAAAGAACACCAGCATCTCTACTTCCTTAGGAGTTTGCAGAGGGTTGGTATGACACCAGAAACTCTGGCAAATTTCTACAGGGGTGTGGTGGAAAGTATGGTGACTGACTACATCACAGTCTGGTATGAGAATACCAATGCCCCTGACCAGAAAGCCCTTCAAAAGGGAGTGGACATAGCGCAGGGCATCACAGACAAAACCATCCCTACTATTGAGTACATCTTATAGGGAGCATGGCCATCGGAGAGAAGCCACAATCATCAAAGACCCACATCACCCAGCACATGCTCTGTTCTCGCTGCTGCCATCAGAAAGAGGTATAGATGCCACAAGACTCACACCACCAGGCTCAGGAACAGTTGCCTCCCCTCCACCATCAGACTCCTCGATGACAAACTCAATCAGAGACTCATTCAAAAATTCTTACTTTTGAACTTTATTGATTTTCTTTGTTCTTTCTGTATTGTCAGTTTATTTACATTTGTTATCTACTTACAGTTCATTGTTTGCTTACATGTTTATGCTGTGTACAGTTTATTTTTTGCACTACCAATCAGTGGCAATTCTGTCATGCCCATAGGGAAAAGGAAGCTCAGGGTTGTATGTGATGTCATGTATGTACTCTGACAATAAATCTGAAATCTGAGATAAAGGTAGGTAAGTTGTTTCCAATGGTAGGGAGACCATAACAAGGGGACTTAGCCTCAAGATTCAGAATAGTAGATTTAGGTCAGAGATGAGGAGGAATTGCATTTCCAGAGGGTGGTGAATCTGTGGAAAACACTGCCCATTGAAACAGTGGAGGTGACCTTGGTAAACATATTTAATATAAGGTTGGATAGATTTTTACATAGTAAGGGAATTAAGGGATATGGGGAAAAGGCAGGTAAATGGAAATGAGTCTATCATCAGATCAGCCATGTTCTCATTAGATTGGCAAAGCAGGCATGATGGGCCATATGGCCTACTCCTACTCCACTTTCTTATGTTCTAATCACAGTAACATCATCTTCAAATTGAGACATTATGTTGGAGCTGAATTTGGCTATGCAATCATGAGTGTGCAGGGAATTGAGGAGGGCTAAGTACATAGTTTTGAGGTGTCCCTGTGTTGCTGGTCAGCAAGGAAGAGATGATGTTGCCACTCTGCTCTGACTGCCATTGAGCAAGTTGAGAATCCAATTGTAGAGGGATGAACACATTTGCAAATCCTTTTGTTTGCCTCTATGTTTTGCAGGCATGATGGTGATAAACCTAGAGCTGTAGTCAGTAAATAACAACCTGACATAGATGTTCTTGCTGTCCAGGTGATCTAACACAGAGGGGATTTTTATTTGCTCAGTTATTTGAAACTATTATAACGAAGTATGGGAAGAAGAAAATTGCGTGACCAGGTCCTCATTCACCACCTTAATAATAATTAACTTCATTATGTCGTTTTAACAAAATGCTTTGTAGCAACTGACCTTGGCTGGATCTATGAAACTTGAAAGTATCACTTCACTGGTTAGTGTAATGCTAGTAAGAATTTTGTATGTTCTCCCTGCAAACTTGAGCTTTCTCTGGAGTCTTTGGTTTTCCTCCCACGTTCTAAAGACATAGGGGTTTGTTGGTTAATTGGTCACATAGTGCATAATTGTGCAGTGCAGGCTTGTGGGCTGGAAGGGCATGTTACCTTTTAAATTTAGATACAGGCATCAAGCATATGGATGCATATGTAATTTCCTCACTAAAAATTATGTTGTCCTGACTCAGAATCAAATTTCCCCTCTTTCATTATTTAGAGATCAACATTCTTTACTCTTTACCTAACATGACTGTGGATGTTTCTTCAACTCAGGCTGTGATGATTCACAAAGTGATTCATCATCATCTCCCCAAGGAGATAAGGAATATACAATAAATATTGGCTTTGCCATCACAAAATATCACAAATATAAATCAAAAAGCTGATTGTATCTGAATTTGCACTTCATGCAAATTGCATAGTATCAACTTACTTGTATAAGATTGTATCTAATTTCTCTTTAAACCAAGTAATATTTGTAGATTTCAAATATAACTAAAACATTTCCACATTCATCATAATTATGAAGAACGTGAGATCTCTATTTAAAGCATTTAACATTGTATGTTCCATCAAGTTTAGCATTGAACTAATGACTTCACTGTTCTAACTTAACTGCAGAACAAAACATCCATGTGCTATCACTTATTGTTACTTTATTTAGAATGTAGAACATTACATGACTGTACAGGCCCTTTGGCACACAATGTTGCACTGACCTATATGAACCTTCCCTACCTCACACCCATAACCCTATTTTTCTTGCATCCATGGGCCTCCCTGAGTCTTTTAAAAGCCCCTATTGTACCAGCTTCCACCACCACTCCTGGCAATGCATTCTGGGCACCTATTCTATTAAATCACCTCTCATTCTTCTTCATTCCAAAGAGAAAAAGCCCTAGCACTGTTAGCCTTCCCTCATAAGACAGGTTCTCCAACTGAGCCAACATCCTGGTAAATCTCCTCTGCATCCTCTCCAAAACTTTCACATCCCTCGTGTAATGACGTGACCAGAACTGAACACAACGTTCCAAGTATAGAGCTGCAACATTACCTCTTGATTCTTGAATTCAATCCCTCTACTAATGAAAACCAGCATACCATTAGCCTTCTTAACTACCCGATCAAAATGTACAGCAACTTTGAGAGTTCTATGGATTTGGATCCCAAGGTCCCTCTGTTCTTCTACTTATTAATTGAATAACGGTATTTAAAAAAAAAAAAATTCAGGTTTCTGCTATACATTTTCCACATGAGGTATGTGATTTTTTAGGTATATTTGGGAATGAAATTTGTGTCCGAATAATGGTGAAAACTGGTGATAATAAACTGACAGCACCCCAGACAATTTCTCTTTCAATGAAAATTATTTGTTGAGGCACATTTTGCAATTATCCATTAATCAGGTGATTGTGATCAACACATTTTTTACACATCAAAGCAATCACATCAAGTTATATGAGTGGAGTATATGCACCTCTCATATGCACCAACTTTGTTTTTTGAACTATGAATAGAAGCCAAGAATTATTAGTTGCACAAAGAAACTATTTATTTTCAGAATCTATTTATATCACTTAAGTCTTGTGATATTAAAATGGCAACATCTTATTGGCATTTCAAAGCAGTTCAAAGGAAGAGTTGTTGACCTGAAATATTAACTCTCTCTCTCTCTCTCCTCCTCCCTCCCTCCCTCCCTCTTCTTTTCCCTCTCCCCCTCTCTCCCTCCCTCTTCTTTTCCATCTCCCCCACCCTCTTCCTCTGCACTCTTGCACTGAAGATCCCTAGTCTGCTGAGTATTCCCGACAATTAACATAGAGAAGAACTTGGTCAGTTCACAAATGTAGTATGGAACTCACATTTAATCTTTATAACAACTGATGATAGTGAAAAGAAGCATTGAAAGTATGGTAACAGAACCATGATCAGAATTAAGATTAAAATGATTTGGAAAGGTTGAACAGGTTTCTATTTTAACCACGTGAACCATTTGAAGCCAGTAACATGGACACTATGTTCCATTTCTTTTATAAAAGCCAACATTTTTGTCAACAGTGCTGCTCAGCCCAGAATTTTTTTTTCCCTAAAAGGAAAAAATTAACTGCTCTGCAAAAAGAGACATCATAGACACTGGAGACCTATTACCGAGATTGATTGATATTCACAGTTTGAGACAGATATAGTAATATTGCTGCTGGCAACATTTCTCTTTTGAGGGCATGGATTATGCACTGATAATTATTTCCCACGCAGTGAATAATTCTACTTGTGCAATCAGAATAATGCAATTATTAATCAATACTCTACCTATTAAAACAAAAAAAATGTTTAACATTTGACTGCTTTATGTGGCAGTACATTCATGAAAATAACCTTAGAATAAATTAAAATGATATGTTTTATGTTATTTTGTAAATTTCTCAGACACATCAGTTTAGGGTCAATATTAATTAATCATTTAACTGCCCTCAATTCCCTGTTGGATGGAACAGTACTTCACATATGTCTATTTTCAGTTGATGCACTGAAAATACACAGGTACTCAATTTTGCTTTTTTTTAAATATTCAGATGCAAACTGAACAGTTTAAATGGCCTGATTGTCTAGATGCAGAAAAATAGAGTAGTGGACAAACATAATGATAAAGGCTCAGTAAATATCTGGTTGCAATCTTTCTGACCAAAATGATGAGGTTCAATGGGAGATGCTGGCACACTGTTAAATTCAGATTCAGTAAGTCATTGGCAAGAATACTTCCTACAACAGCAAACAGTAACAGTAACCCGATGAAAGAACTTCAACCTGAGAATTTAGTTCTCTCTTTTTATAGATACATCCTCACCTGCTGAATATTTCTCACATTTTTGGTTTTATTTCAGATTATTAGCCTCAGTATTATTTTTCTTTTGAGAAATATTATTAAGGTGCCAAAAAGCTAATATTGGTGTTAGTGAGTTCATTATAAACATACTGGTTACATTTAAGGGAAGTAAAATGGTTTGATTCTGAGTAGTTGAGTATTACAACCAGGTGAATCATAGTCTCATTCTATTAAAGCTAATAGAATAAATTAATACGTTTCATTTTTAAGCTACTGCAAAGTCAGTGGGAAAGTGGAAAAGTGAAACTTGAGAAATCCTGAATTAAATTTATTCGAGTTCCTACTGTGAATGATGGACTCCAGTATTGAAAATGGAAATTTATATAAAAAAATAAAGAGATTTAACTGTGGCACATGGGAAGAAATTGATTGGATAATCAATTCTTCATAACTTGGACTAGCTTTTATGTAATTGCCACAATTTTATTTTACTTCAGGTTAACATCCAGTGATGCTAATGCTCAGAATCAAATGGGTTAAAAAAAATCAACAGATTATCTTTTCCACATTTAGTGGTCAATGATCTCAAGCATTCAAAACAACACCACAGAGAATTTCCACTTCCCTATATAAAAACAGAACATTTTAGAAATACAGGTACACGATCCTTTAACTGGACATCTAAAATCCAGAAAGCTCCAAAATCCGGTAAGTGGGGAGAGAGGTGGCCGAGGGACCGGCGCTTGGGGGAGGCGGCCGAGGGACCGTCTCTTGGGGAGGCAGCCCAGGGACTGGTTCTTGGGGAGGCAGCTGAGGGACTGGCGCTTGAGGGAGGCAGCCGGCGCTTGGGGGAAGCGACCGGTGCTTGGGGAGGTGGCTGAGGGACCGGCACTTGGGGGAGATGGCTGGGTGGCTGGCGGTAGGGGGAGGCGGCCAAGGGACCAGTGCTTGGGGAAGGCAGCCGGGCGGTCGGCACTTGGGGGAAGTGGGTGGGTGGCCGAGGGACCGGCGGTCGGCACTTGGGGGAAGTGGGTGGGTGGCCGAGGGACTGGCGGTTGGGGGAGTCGGCCGGGTGACTGGAAGGAAGTGGGGGTGGATATGGCAGCACAATTCTGGTGGGCTGGGAAATTTGGAATACACTGTCCCCCAAGGGTTCCGGATAAAGATCATGTACCTGCATTCAAAATGCTGTCTACAAATTACACCACAGTTGTCAGCAGACTCACAGAAGCAATGAGAAAGCGTACAGGAGTGAGACAAATCAGCTAGTTGAGTGGGGGCACCACAACCTTCCATTCAACATCAACATAACTAAGGAATAGATTGTGGACTTTGGGGAGAAGAAGCCAGAAGAACACAAACAAGCCCTCATCAAGGGGTCATCAATGGAGAGGGTAAAAAACTTCAAATTCCTGGGTGTCAAAATCACTGAAGGCCTATCCTGGAGCCGCTATGTTGATGCAATCACGAAGAAGGCTCACTAGCGGCTATACATTGTGAGGTGTTTCAGGAGATTGAGGAGATTTGGTATGTCACTAAAGACGCTTGCACATTTCTGCAGGTGTACTGTGGAAAGCATTCTGACTCGTTGCATCATTGTCTGGTATGGAGGTCCCAATGCACAGCACAAGAACAGGCTATAGGCAGTTGTACACTCAGTCAGTGCTATTATGGTCATTAGTCTTCACTCCATTAAGGACATTTTTAAGAGGTGGCACCTCAAGAAAGCAGCTTCTAACATCAAGGACCCTCACCACCCAAGCCATACCCTTTTCTCACTGCTACCATCAGAGGTATAGGAGCTTGAAGACACACACTCAATATTACAAAAACAGCTTCTTCCCCTCTGCCATCGGAGGAAAAAGCCTACTCGTACTTTCTCTGTCCATATCCCTCATAATTTTGTACACATCTATTAAATCTCCCCTCATTCTTCTACGCTCCAAGAAATAAAGTCCTAACCTTTTTTCCTACACTATTTGAATATCCCTTTATTTCTTTAATATCCAGGAAATAACAATCCTTTTTTTCGCAATGAATTAAATGAATGACCATTCAGAGTTCTTTGGAATGAAGAAATGTATCTGTATTCAGAAACTGTGACTTCAGTTCAATACTTCACTAGAATTTTTAAGAATTTTGTTAAGGGACAAACAAGGACATTTGGACAGTTAGCTAAGTCAGTGTAATAAATGATGGGATAGACTGCATGACTTCAGGCTGTTTTATTAAATTAAATTTAGACATACAGCACGGTAACAGGCCCTTCTAGCCCACAAGCCCATGATTTGGAATGCCCTAATTAACCTACAACCCCTGCATGTTTTGAAAGGTGGGAGGAAACTGGAGCACCTAGAAGAAACTGATTCAGACACAAGGAGAATTTATTCCTTACAGACAGTGCTGGATTCGAACCTGGGTCGCTGGCCCAGTACTGCAGGAAGGGAGGGGAGGAGTCTAGGCTAGGTGGAGAGAGAAAGGAAGTAGGAACTGGAATGACTAGTTAAGGGGGGGAGGGGGGAAAGGCAAGCTGATTAGTGGATTGCAGTGAACTCAATGTTCATGCCCTGGGGTTGGAGGGTGCCCAGACAAAAAATGAATTGTTGTTCCTCCAATCTGCAGGTGGTCAGGGTGGGGTAGTGTGAAGGTCATGGACAGACATTTGAGCTTGAGAGTGTGACTCAGAATTGAAATGGTTGGCTAGGGGGAAGTCACATTTGTTGCGGACAGAGAGTTACATGTCAGGAGGTCCCCAAGAAAAGTTGGGCCAACATCTTACTCTTAAATATTGTTTTATAATACTGTATTGAAATGCATTGGTTTGCTTGGGCTTTGGTAATAACTTTTGTTTGTTTTTGAAGACCTATTTTGTATCATTTCACTTTCTGCACCCACTCTTCGTACACACGTTTTGTCACCTTTGTGCTGTGCTGCGAAACTTCCAGGACTGGATACACCCTGCTGATCTTACTTTCCCTGCTGATGTAAACTGGATCCAGCTAAGTAATGGCGGCAAAGTGGAGTAGAACCTCCTCAAGGAATTTTTCAGCCATATTTTCTTTTTGTTTAATTATTTCCAGTTAAGTTGTTTTGATTATTTAAACCAAACATCTCGCTCTTTTATTCAGTGTTTTCGTGTGGTGACATCATCTTCATGCTTTTCAACCATTTCAAGAAACATGCCTGATTTCTGATTTATTATCAGAGTACATAAATGACATCATGTACAACCCTGAGATTCTTTTTCCCGCGCGCGAGGCAGAATTACCACTTATTGGTAGTGCGATAAAAAAACTGTACTCACAAGATCACAACATAAAGGAACAGAAGCAGGCTACTAGGCCCATCGAGTCTGTTCTGTGACTCTACACTATGCTCTCATCTAGTTTCAATTTCCAGTCTTTTCCCCATATCCCTTGATACCCTTACTAATGAGATACTTATCCATTTCCTGTTTGCCGTATGTGAGAGAGTTCCACAGATCCACAACCCTCTGACTTCTTAGAAGTTCTTCCTTATCTCTGTTTTAAATGGATAACTTCTAATTTTAAGACTGTGATCCCTTGTCCTTGATTCACCTACCAAGGGAAACATCTTATCTACATCACTCTGTCAAAACATTTCAAAATTCGAAATGTCTCCAGGAGATCCCCTCTCATTCTTCTCCAATGACTATGGACCAAGAGCTGCCAAATGTTCCTCATATGTTACCCCTTGCATTCCAGGAACCATCCTAGTAAATCTCCTCTGCACCTTCCCCAACATCATCACATGTGAAGAAATAAGGAAACTTCAATACAGAATGAAAGAATCAATAAAGTGAGAGTCCTTAAACGAGTCCCTGTTTGAGTTTGTTGTTAAGGAGTCTGATAGTGGAGGGATAGCAGCTGTTCCTGACCCTGGTGGTGTGAGTCTTGGGACACCTATACCTCTTTTGTGTTGGTAGCAACGAGAACAGAGCATGTGGTGGGTGGTGTGGATGTGGATCCTTGATGATTACTGCTGCTGTCCAATGGCAGATGTTCTTGATGGTGAGGAGGGTACTTTGCAGTCCAGAGTTCAGAAGATCAGGACACAGAATGCACGGTGATTTGAATGCCTGTGATTTTATTACCACCCTCTTATTCCTTCACTAAGATTAGTTTCTCCTTTAGACAAGGTTCAAGGAAATCTTAACAGCTTCAACCAATTTAACCCATCTTCTTTTACTAACCTCATAGACTCTGACGACAGCCGTATTGGATCAAACCTATTGTGGAAAACTCTGATTTCCTGCTTCCAATCCAACATGTCTCCACTTATGATTCCATTGTAAATCATGTTAACATTAACTCTTAACTGAAATTTAATGGATCAAAAAATGAAGTAGTTTATTGATTTAGCATAGTGTGAGTTCAGTGAAGTACCATCAAGGTAAAATTAACAGAACATTTGGTGTTTATTTAGTCAATAGTGGAATCATAAAAATGAACTATTAATATAAGAGTTTCAGGATTGTCATTTGGCTTACTGAACTCATTACCACCAATATTTTGTAAAATACATAACACATTACAAATTGTGTTAATCAAATTTATTATTTTTAACATCAAATTCTATCCTCAAAAGGACTTGCTAGCATAATAAACATTCAAGTTCAACCTGATGAAACAGCTTTCTCCAGTCCACGGTGCAAAGCACGCATGCAAACATAAAACACATAAAAACAAAAGATAAATAAACACTCTACATAATGGCATATATTTAAATAAATATGATTAATAAATAGTAGAGTCATCGGAATTGCTTTAGCAGCCATTCAGCATTCTCATTGCCTGTGGGAAGAAGCTGTTCCTCAGCCTGGTGGTTCTGGCTCAGATACTTCTGTATCGTTTTCCTCAACGGGAGGAGCTTGAAGATACTGTGTGTGGGGTAGTAAATTTAGACATACAATACAGTAACAGGCCATTTTGGCCCATGAGCCGGTGCCACCCAAATACACGTGAATGATCTACACCCCGCGATATGTTTTGAATGATAGGAGGAAAAACTGAGCCCCTAGGGAAAACCCACGCAGAAACGGGGAGAGCATACAAACTGCTTACAGACTGTGCAGGATTCAAACCCTGGTCCCAGTTGCTGGCACTGTAACGGAGTTGCACTAACCAATGCGCCATCTGTCCCACCTTAAAAAGTATGGAACGCTTCACGAATTTGCATATCATCCTTGCATATGGGCCATGCCAATCTTCTCTGTATCATTCCGATTTTAGTATATGTGCAGCCAAAGCAAGGCCTCTTTAAACAATGATCTTGGTAAATCACATCAAAGGAGGGGGTGGGTAAGGGAGAAGGGAGACCCTATTGACCTCTTTGCCATTTTTATGGTTCTGTGGATTGACCTCCAATCCAATGCCTTACCACACTGTGATGCAACTGGCCAGGACACTCTCGATAGAGCTCCTGTAGAAAGTTGGCAGATGATGGCCAATAGCCTTGCCTGCCTCAGCCTTCTTAGGAAGTGCAGCCATTGTTGCACCTTCCTGACAAGTGAAGAGATGTTATGTATCTGAGATAGGTCATTTCTTAGGTGGATTCTAAGGAAAAGCATGCTCACCACTCTTTCCACTTCAGAGATGTTGATGTATAGTGGAGGGTGGTCATCCCTGATCCTCCTAAAATCTATGATCATCTCCTTTATCTTGTTCATGTTGAGCCTCGGTTTGTTATTCTCGTGTCATTTCTCATCTCTGTAGAATGACTCATCGTTGTTGCTGATGAGGCCATTTACTGTTGTGTCATCTACAGACTTGATGGGACTGTTAGAGTTGGATCTGGCAGTGCAGTCATGGGTTAATCGCATGAGCAAGAGCAGACTGAACACACAGCCCTGAGGTGCGTGATGGTACTTGATATTCTACTACTGACCTGGGCAGACTGTGGTCTTTCCATTTGGAAGTTTAAAATCCAGTTATAGAGAGGAGTGCTGAGTCCCAGTTAGGACAGCTTCTCCACCAGCCTCCAGGAGGTGGTTGTATTAAAAGTTGAGCTAAAGTCAATGAACAGCAGCTTGGTGTATGAGGCATCATTCTCCAGGTGGGTCAGGATGGAGTGGAGGCAGGGCCAATGCTACCATTAGGCCAACTAGGCACCCACCTAGGGTGCACACCTTAGAGGGGCATTGTTTTTTTTAAAAATATATTTATAGTATCTCCATACATTCATTTCAAATTGACAGTATAACATTACATAATAGATACTAAATAATTTTCAAATTTTCACCCCCCCCACCTCCCCATACCCCTTAGGAAACCACTTTGTGGTGGTTAATTCCCCAAAACCCAAATCGGTGTGGTATAAACCACAAGTGGCATATGACTTTCGGGAGCAGAAGTACCACTCCCTCCCCCCACCACCCAGGCAGACAAAATACACGTATAAACCGAAAAATCATCATTTCTTATATCCATAAAACCCCGGACCATCAATTTAACCAATCTTATTCATAAACTCTTTTTTTTGAAAATCCAAACTTGATATTAAATTTTGCAGCCTTTCCACCCTCCCAACACTGAGTTAAACATTGTTTACAATCAATAAAAGCTTTTTTTAAAAATTTTTTTTTCAAGTCTTCCTGAATTTCATCCACTGAATTAAAACACCTCTGAACATACCAGTTCAACACCGAATCTTCCATTCTTCTCAGTCTCAAGTTGAATTTGTAGCTTACTTTCAAAAAAAGTTTTTTCAAATCTTTTAAAATTTTCTTGAACATAATTCCTTCGGTCTTGATCTTTTAAAGCATCAATGTTATTCATAAGTTCTTTCTTCTATGTTTCCCAATTTAATATCAAATTTTCCACTTTGTCAATCTTCTCAATGTTAAGTTGAAATTGTTGTTTATTTTCAAGAAAAACTTATTCAAAATTTTTAACTCTTCTTGGACATTGCTCCTTCAACTTTAATTTTATAAATCATCAATCTTGTTCATAGTTTCTTTCTACTGAGTTTCCAAATTTAATAAAGTTTCAGTTTTTTCCAATTTTCTCAATATTAAACTTATCTTGTTGTTTAGTTTAAAAAAAACCTTTTCAAAACTATTAAAATCTGTTTGCAATGTATGCATACTCACAGATAATAAATCCACTCTTCCAATATTCCATCCAAAAAAAAATCACTGATAAACCTTATTGCAGGTCAAGAAGTTCCATATATATGTTTATCTTCAGAAAATATTTCAAATATTTCAAATCAACATTCGTCGCCATCTTTCAAAAAGGAGTCCGAAATCAACTTTAATAAGTTCTGTTCTTGAGAAAATTCCAGCACCAACTCCGGCTCTGTCTGGGCAAATAGGTCAAATTTCTTCCAAAGTCAAAGAATGTAATTTTGTTCTGTATTTATAGATAATAAGTTCATCCTTCCGATATTCCATCCAAAAAAAATCACTAATAAACTTTAATGTTATCTGGATTTTTAAAACTCACGGGCAACCAATGCCAATTATTGCAATTTATCTTCATAAAACATTTCAAATCAATATTCATCACCATCTTTCAGAGGGGTGTCCAAGGCCAGCTTATCCGACAGTCCAATTAATGAGCTCCGTTCTTAAGAAGATTCCAGCCTTGACTCCGTGGTTCTGTCTGGGCAAGTAGGCCGAGTTTCTTCCAAAGTCGGAGAGTGTAGTTTTGTTCTGTATTTGAACTCTATTTTCCTTAATCTTTGTTGCCATTTTAAACTAAAAACAATTGATAAACAAAACAAACAGAAAATAAATATTCTTAAAACGGGCATTTATATAACTGCCTGGGGGAAACCGGGAAGGCACATCCGCTCCCTACGCCATCTTGCCACGCCCCCAGAGGGGCATTGTTGAAGAGAGCAAATTGTTCCCCATAGTTCAGGTAGGCTGAGGGAAGGGTTTGGAGTCAGCATCAGGAGCTCTGGTGTGCCCTGTTGGTCAACTGCCAAGGGCAGGGTTTGGAGTCAGTGTCAGGAGTTCTGGTGTGCACCTGTAGGCCGACTGCCAAAGCGAGGCTTCAGCCTTCTGAGTCGGGCACTGGGAGCTCAGGACAGGTACTAAATAATTTCTAATAGCAGAATGGCTATCAATATTTATAGATGAGCAATAAAAAATATAAATTCTTAAAAGAAATCAACTCAGCAATTATTCCATGATATTTTTTTGTCATTTTATTAATGATTTTGTTTATCTCAGTTAGCAAAGTTTCATAAAACATGAGAACTTCAAAAGTCAGACTAACAAAAAAGCACTCTTGTATTTCTGTGTGTAAATCCATGCTGAAATTATATAGTTACATTTTGCTCAGGGTTCTCAATCAATGTATTGCAAGTTCTCACCAGTTGTTGTTGTGTAATAAGGACATACTATCCTTCCAGGCAGTTCTTAAAAAAAACATGCAATCAATTTTATTATTGCTATAGTTGATGCTGTCTCACAGAGGTGCAATTAATAGAGCTACAACCTCAAAACTCCAGTGATCTGGCTTCTGCCCTGAACTCTGGCCCTGTTTGTGCAGTTTGCTCATTCTCCATGTGAGCTTCCTCTGGATGCTTCAATTTCCTCTCAAATCTCCAAGATGTGGGCAGGTAGATTATTGACCTTTGCTGTAGTCAGTTGTAGAATTTGGTGGGGGGTGGGGGGGGGGGGGAAATGATAGAAATGTGGGAAAATTTAAAAAAATGGAGTAGCATAGTTTTGTACAAGTCAGAGCAAACATGATGGGCTAAAGGGGCATTTTCATACTGCATCATTCTTGTGGGAAAAAAATTGATACTGGAAGGTGTATAGGCTTAATGGTGTGTGAAGTAAAAGGTTTTAATGCTGTGTTGCCCTTGGCAGAGGTATGTATGCTACCAAGTGCCCTTTAGTTCAAAATGATTTGTATACCAAAATATTTTCTTTTGCATTTGAGGAAGATAATCAGATTGATTTATTACTTATTCTTGCAATTTAAAATAAATCTAGCAGTTTCAAGTTTTGAGTTTCTAATTTTTTCTATAACATCTGATTTTGAAAGTCGAAGTTTGCAAGTTTTTTTTGGGGGGGTTGCAAGTAGTTGGCCTTGCCTAGGGCACAAAACAGTCTGGCACTGGCACTGGCCCTGAGTGGAGGGCTCCCTTCCCACATCTCTGCCCCACCTCCCCCCCCTACCTCCCCACCCCTGCCAGCCATATCTTGATCTCACTGTGAAATGGCTTTTATCGTTTTGCCAGTGGTCTGTGTGCTGGGGTTAGCAGGACAGATATAAAGTCCGAATATCTAAGGTAGGGGCTAAGGACAGACTTTTACACACTAGAGACATTAGTGTACACTCGATCTGGGATGTTCCCTCCTCTGGATGTGAAGTTGAAAATTGTTGCACAGTTTTCAGATTGGGGTGATTAAGTCATCAACTACAATCATACAACCATCAAGGTGGGACGTCTGAGCTTCACAAATGGTACCATAAAGCTCCTTCATGGCTTCTCCCTCATTCATCTAAGGCAGCAGCAATCACAGCCTGGCAGAGAATTCCCTAGGCAGGTAGAAGGGTCTGCATTTCATGATCAGATACTCTATCTCTGCCGAGCAGAAGGTCTTCACAGCAGGGGCATTTGCGCACCAGTTCTCACTGATGCAAATACACAGACTCCCTCCTCCACACCGAGTATTGCCAGAAGCAGTAGCAATTCTGTCTGCCCTGAAGGTCATCTAGTTAGATCGCTGAATCTGGAATAGCGTCCTGGAGCCACGTCCCTATAGTCAGCAGAGCACAGCAGGCCTGCAGTTCTTTCTGGATCAGACGCAACCCCAGTTAATCCATTTTCTTCTGCAGTGATCTCACAATTGCGAGTAAGATCGTTGGGTGCTTAGGTCTAAATGGGTTAACTCTCAGTCCAGTCTTGATGCCGGCCCGCTTGTGTGCTTCTATCACAGTCATAATGTGAAGAATTTTATATACTCTCCATGAGAATTCTGTCAACCCCCCATCAACTTTTCCTGCTGCCTCAGAAAAGATCCAACTCATTGAAGAACTCATCCCACCTCAGCCACGCTCTCTCTTCTCTCCTCCCATCAGGAAGAAGATTCATGAGTGAGAGATTGCACACCACCAGGATTTAACGAGAGTTTCTTTTGTGTTGCCCACAGATTCCTGAATGGAGCTCATACCAGTAAAACCATGTGACTTTTGCTCTATTCTATCAGATCTCTCTCTGTAACTCTGATATAGCATATATGGATTGACTAATCGGATTGATGCAAAACACACTCTCCCACTGTACTTCCAACTTAAACTAAATTACTTATGAGGTTTTCTCTTCATATATTATGGAATTTTCTTATTTTTGGTCAATCTCTCCCTGCCTTCTAAGATCCCTGTAAATTTCATAATCTGATTCTTCACTATCTTATTGGACTCAATATTTTCTAGATTATTTGCATGAGTATGGGAAATTGTGAAACTGTGGATTACCATAAGATATCTCATTCATCACTGCCCAGAGTATGAAATGCGTCGATGATTTTTTAAAATGATCCAGCATTTATATAACTCCAAACCACCCAAAACTGATTCTTAAGTTTATCTGAAATGATCTAGCAGGTCATACAGTTCAGGAGATAATTAGGGATGAACAATACATGCTGGCATTATCCGCTATGTCCACATGACATTAATAAATAGACACATGAGGAGGGACATGAGTCATGTGCAGGCAGCAGAGTTTTAGTTGAATTTGGGCATTGTGTTTGATGAAGGTTTGCTGGGCCAAAGGGCTTATTCCTGTGCTGTACTTGTGATGATAGAACAAGGTTGAAGGGCTCAAAGAATGACAATCTTGGATACATGTTAGGACCAAATGGTAAAAATGTATTTACACGCAGGGGCAATACACAACAGGAGGAACACACAGACACACACATACGCACACACAAGCACATGCACATAGCTGCAGAAGAGTAATGCACAGATCATCCACATCAAATACAAGTTCATTACTAATGATTGCAGCAATGCACATCAATAGCAAAGAAATACGAATCGAGCTACAAAATGTAACATGCAGACACAACAGTCTCTCCCAGGTGAATGCCACAAATAGGCCCCACATTTTACTGGCACATATCTTACAATTAGTCTTCATTCATCGCCCATAGTTTGCAACTTTGAGTGGACTTCAGGAACTGTCTCAAGGAGAAAAGAGAATGTTGTGATTTTATCCTGCAGCTGGCTAGGGGGTCGGCCCAGGTTGACCCATGTTACCTTAGATGGGGAGGGTGGATGAATTGGAAGGTGGCTTTACTTGTGGTTAAGTCTAACCTTGACTGACATGGGGAAATTACTTTTGACCTGCCTCTTGCCTGGGTGGTCAGATGATCTTCCAGGTGCAAGCACATTGAAAAACTTTTGTTCTGATCAGCTTCCTGTCTGACCTGTTGAATAATCCTGGAGATTACAGTATTGTTTGACGTTTTATGTTCTATAGAGCAAAAAAAATCCTTAATGGAGAAGTATGACACTTAAATCTCTGGGCCACCAGCACACTGTTTCGGTTAGCTGATTAAACAGTAGCTCATAGACTAATGCTAGAAGTCATGCAGCTGTTCAGAGCTCATTTATCTAACCCATTCAAATAAAACCAAGTGCATCAGAGGGAAGGGACAAAGAGGCAATAAAATATTCAGAAACATAAAAAATGCTGAGCGTGAAGGTGACCGATGGAATAAGGGCCTAAGCAGCTGTTAATATTATAGCCAAAAGTGACAATCATTGTTTTGCAAAGTATTTTAACTTTAAACATTTGTATATGAACAAATCCAGAAAGGAGCTAATGGGACAAAAACAGAAAGGGACACAGAAGAAAGAAGAGCAAGGCGTCATATTCAGCAGTGATATTATATAGAGGACATCTCAGACATCTCAGGTCCATGATGAACATCATGGAATATTTACGGAAATACACAATCCCATTTCTCAAAGACGATGGGGAATCTCTGCCCCAGAGACACAGCGTTGCGAAGGCTCCCTCATTTGAAGTATGTTAAGTGGAGGTTGATACAATTTGAAAGATTGGAGAATTGACGGCTATGAGGAGCTGGAAATGAGGTGGAGATGAAGGTTGGGGCAGGTCAGTCATGTTGACATGGCTGGGCAGTCGAGAAGGGCTGAATGGTTTATTGCTGCTTCTATTTTCCAGAGTTCTTGTATTTCCAAGGAGTAAAAAGGCATGTGAATAAAGTTGTCTTATTATGAGAAATTAACAAAGCATACAAGGCTGAGGATGGATGGATATTAGTTATCATTAAGAAATCGATCAAAAAATTGACATGGAAAATAGGAAAAGGTAATTCCACTTTTGAAATCTACACCATGATTCAACAAAATCATAAAATATGAAATAAATAATGGATAATCTTAGTTTAACTTGTTTATTTGTCATATTTAACCCTGTACAGTGAATAGATTTCTTCCACAAGCAGCCTGACATAATCATACACGCAGGTGTACAAAATAAAAGAACAAGAGCACAATTTTAGAGCATTCCATCACAAAGAAAAAAAGATCAATCAGTCCAATGTAAGGGTAACATGAGAGCACCACTTTACACTTCAGTGTGGTCATCCCACAATCTCCCCATATCTTTGATTCTTTTGGCAATAAGAAATATACTTATCTTCTTAAATATACATTATGCCTTTGTCTTCATTGCGTTCAAATTTATTTCAATTTTAAACTTGGACACACTGCACGATAACAGGCCATTACGGCCCACAAGCCTGTGCCGCCCAATTACATCCAACACCAGATACGTTTTTGAATGGTGGGAGAAAATCGGAGCCCCTGGGGAAAACCCATGCAGACACAAGGAGATTGTACAAACTCCTTACAGACAGTGTGGGATTTGAACCCTGGTCCTGATTGCTGGGACTGTAACAGCATCGCGATAACTGCTACACTATGCATGCTGTTCTGGTGGGAAAGAATTTCCGACGTTTAGCAAGTATGCGGAAATCAAATATATTAACCACACTAATTTTAATCTGCTTTGCACTCTCCTACTCACCACCATGTCCTAATCACTAGGAACCTCTCTGTTTTGTGCTGACAGCCCTACCTCCCCAGCCCCCATCCCCAGCTACGTATCATCTGCCAACATGAAAATATACATTCAGTTCCTCATGTGAATCATTGATACATATTACAATTAGCTGAGATCCAAGCACTGGTCTCTCCAGTTGCACTCTGTTAACCAGTGCTCAATTCATGCCAGTACAATAGCCTCAGAAATATCAGAAATGAATACCATAAATTTCAAAAGATAAAGGGTCTGATGATGGTGAAGAATTGTAAAGTAATTTACATAGGTAAAGAACAAATGCTGGAAGATTAAATGGGTCTAAATCCCTGGACATGATCACATGCATCCTATGATTTTAAAACAGGTTGCTATTGGGATAAGAATCACAGATCATAGTGTTATAAGTGCAGAAACAAGCCATTCAGGCCACCAAGTTGTGTTGACCAACAACACCCACTTACACTAATCCTATACCAATGTATAGCAACCTCCTTTGAAGAAGACCGCAGAGCCCACCTCACTGACAAAAGGCAAAGGAGGAAAAACCCAACACCCAACCCCAACCAACCAATTTTCCCCTGCAGCCGCTGCAACCGTGTCTGCCTGTCCCGCATCGGACTTGTCAGCCACAAACGAGCCTGCAGCTGACGTGGACTTTTACCCCCTCCATAAATCTTCGTCCGCGAAGCCAAGCCAAAGAAGATACCAATGTAAGAAATTGCAGAGAATTGTGAATGCAACTCAGGCTATCACACACAAAAAAAGACTCATCCCACCCTGGTCACTCATTCTCTCTCTCTCTCTCTCTCTCTCTCTCTCTCTCTCTCTCTCTCTCTCTTCCTCCATCCCCCCCCCCCTCCCCCCCCCCCAACTCCTTCCATTTGGCAGAATAAGATTTAAGGACAGTCCATTTACCACTATTACCAGACTGTTGAATGGGTCTCTCACTGCCAAAATGATGCACTGTCTTTATGGAACTTTTCTCTGTAACACTGAACTCTAAAATGTTGTTTTATTTTGCACTACCTGTTCTGTTTAAGTATGGGTTGACTTGTCTGGATATCATACAAAAAGTGTTTTGTTGTATCCTCGATACACATGACAATAAACAATTCAATTCAATTGAAGTTTTGCACTTAAGGTGTGAGTCTTTAGGATTATTTATTATTTATTCCTGAGGAATATGAATGCTCAGTTGTAGTGTGTGTTCCAGAGAGATTGAAAGATGTTTGGATACAACAAGAATTGAGAGATATGAGGAACAGATGGAAAGTGGAATTTAGGTAAAAATATTGTCCATAATCATATTAAAATGTAGATCTGGAGCTAATAGCCAAGTTATCTCCTGTTTTTCTCATTATCTTATTTCTTCCAAGGGCTCTTTTGAAATAAAGGAGGTAAACTTTACCATTATCCCTTTGGTGCCATTCAGAAAAATGCTGGAGAAACTCAACAAGTCACACAGCATCGATAAACTAAGTGACCTCTCAAGCACATTTTGTGTATTGCATTACAATTGCAGCATCTGCAGACTTTCCCATTTCACTGTGTCTCTATAGCCTGCTCAACTCCTGCAAACAGCCCAATCTACTCTCTGCACAGACCTTAATTCAAAGATTAAACACTTTGTCGACCTTGGACACAACTACCTACTGTACTTGATACATTTTCCATAGCAGAGTTTTGTTACCGTTACTTGAACAATAATTTGGCAGACCTATTTGCCACCCATTATCAAATGTGCCCAATTTTCATTTCAATGATTTGATCCTTCAGTTTACTGCCTTGGAAGTGACAGAGAGAACATAATTACCTGGGGATTTGGAGAGCCCACTATGATAATGAGTTGATGTCGAACACATTGTACAATGTATACAAGCCCCAAATTCTTAGTTGATGCAGCCGAACAGGTACTTATAAAGAAAAAATATCATCGTAAACTAATTGAATTAAATTATAAGAGACAATCAATACATAAGATAAATAATAAATATGCTAGTAATCCTAGTGCCATAAAATGACTTGCAATAATGCAGACAGATTAATGTGCCAAGGAAAGGCTCAAGAGTCTGATAGCTATCGGAAATAAACTGTTCTTGAAAATAAGGTGCTGGTCTTCAGGGTTCTGTACTTTCTGCCTGAAGGTAGCAGTGATAAAAGGATGTGACAGGGAAATGAGGGTCCTTTATAATGTTGGCTGTCTTCTTGAGGTAGTGCCTCACCTAGATGTCTGCAATGGATGGGAGGTCAGAGCTTGTGATGAATCTGGCAATGTTTTGTAGAATTCTGCAGTCACGAGGACTTTTATTGCCAAACTAGGCTGTAATGCAACCAATCCTCATACTTTTCACAGTGCACCTGTAGAAGTTTGATAGGGTATGACATGGCAAATCTCCTCAGACTTCTTAAAAAGTAGAGGCAATGGTGTGCCTTCTTCTCAATTGCCACAATGTGATAGCTCCAGGAGAAGTCTTCTGAATTATGGACTCCTAGGAACTTGAATGTTCGGACTCTCCACCTTCTTCCCAAAATCAACAATAAGATCCTTGGTCTTGATGATGTTGAAAACAACATTATTGTTTTGGCACCATGCAACTAGGTTCCCAATCTTCATCCTGTGTCCTGTCTTATCATTTCCAGTTAATCATCTGATAATGGTGGTGTCATTACAATAGTAAATTTGTAGATTGAATTGGCACTGAACATAGCTACTCAGTCACGGGTGTATAGAGAATAGAATATCTTAAAGTTTCTAACAATTTATTAGCGAGTTAGCCAACAGGAAAATATATCCGAGGTGTTAATCTGTTAATCTATAGCTAACGACATAGACATTCCAATTTACTGATTGGCTGAGTTTAGCTAGTACATGAAAATGAAACAGATTTTCTAGAAGTAAAAGACCCACTATATTTGGCCCTGTGGTATAGATAGAAAATAGGCCTTCTCAGCACCTGAAGTGCATGCAAGTAAGCTGCTAGTCAGATGCCAGCCAGCTACAATGTGTGTCAAGACATCTTTAGCTCGTGGATGTCAAAAATATATAGTTTCCTGATTGAGAGTCCGAACATTCAAGTTCCTGGGAGTCCATAATTCAGAAGACTTCTCCTGGAGCTATCACATTGCACACAGGTTTGATTTGATGACAGGATTGATTTAATGACAAGTTTGCCATTGTGAAGTTCAGTGCATCAGCTAATGCTCACAATGAACATTGCACATATACTGACCTTAAATATCACAAGACCGAAATCAGCATTCCTCTCTTACCCAAACATTCAGAATAGTTGCTGGCAGATGGTTCCAGGACATTATTATGAATTGGACTCATCTATATATTTTTTAAAATTCTACAGAAAGTGGGGCGTCAGTGCTGAAGGTGAGATGAAGCTTCTGCAGAAGTATTGCTGGACATGGTTCTATTAGCAGCATTCTCCTCGCCAACTGACATGACCGAAGATGACCACAAAAAAAGGAGGGAAAATGAGGATGGCAAAAGCAAGGAGGGTTCTCAGTAGCTGGTCAGATCAACCCATAGTGTCCTGGGAACAATTCTCTAAGAGTTGCATAAGATATCGACACTTCAATGAGGACTTCCTTCTTGAACTTTGCAACTTGCTCCATTCATATCGTTGACCTCATATTGTTGACTATTTAGCTGATTGAATTTTAACAGTGACGAAGATGGGAAAAGTATGGTCGAGGGAGGTGGAGGAGTGCCTGCAGGATTACTTTGAATCGGTGGACTACACCATATTCAAGGACTCATCCTTAGACCTGAATGGATATGCAATAGGCATCAACCTCTTCATCGAGTCCTGCATGGGTGAGCGCGTGCCCACGCGCACATACTGGGATTTCCCCAACCAGAATCCTTGGATGAATCAGAGGATTCGTAACCTGCTGAGGACAAGATCAAGGCTATTTAAGGTGGGTGATCCAGACCTCTCCAAGATGTCCTGGTACAACCTGTAAAAGGTTATCTCTGTAACAAAGAAGCAATTTCAGAGGAACCTAGAGACAGAGATAGATACATTGCAGATATGGCAAAGAATGCAGGCCATTACATCTCTCAAAGCAAGAGAGAACACCATGGATGACTGTGACGCTACATTACCTGTTGAGCTGAATACCTTTATGCTTGCTTTGAGAAGGAGAACTCAACCTTGCCTACAAGAAGCCCTGCAAAGGCAGAGGACCTCATGAATATGTTTCTGAGGCAGACAGCAGAACATTATCAAGCATTATGCCCTGATGGTATTACTGGCAAGGTACCCACAAACTAGTCAGACTGTTCACAGACATTTTCAATCTTTCACTACTGCTGTCAGAGGTTCCCACCTGCTTCAAAAGGGCATCAATCATCCCGGTGCCCAAGAAGAGTAGAGTGAGCTGCTTCAACAACTATCACACAGTTACACTAACATCTTTTTTTTTCTTTTCCAATCTTTTTATTATTATTATAATTTATAAACACATACAGTTCAAAGAGATATAAAAAATACATAGTAAATAATGAATTAATACAGATATTAAACAATAATATTGCAGAATAAAAATATATCATAAAAAAAAATTTAGATCAGTTTAGAGTATGAACTATCTCTAAAAAAAATGATATAATTCATAAAAATATATAAAAAAAGAGAGAAAAAAACCCAAAAAGGAAGAAAAAACAAATCTGAATTAAAAACTTAAAAAAAAACCTACCGATATAGCTAAATCACGCCGATCACTCCGATCTCATCTAACAGCCCAATTATCATACATAATCATAAAAAGAAAACAGAGCCAGATCAACTCACCACAAATGAAAATATTGAATAAATGGTCGCCAAGTTAACTCAAACTTAGAAGGGGATTCATAGACAGAGTTTCCAATTTTCTCTAAATTTAAACATTGTATAGTTTGGGTAAACCATTGGAAAACAGTGGGAGGATTAACCTCTTTCCAATTCAATAGTATAGATCTTCTAGCCATTAGTGTAAGAAAAGCAATCATACGATCCGCAGGAAGAGATAAATAAGTCAAATCTATCATAGGTAATCCAAAAATTGCAGTAATGGGATGTGGTTGTAAATCAATATTCAAAATGGTAGATATAATGGAAAAAATTTCCTTCCAATAATTCTGTAAAGAGGGACAGGACCAAAACATATGTGTAAGGGAAGCTATTTCCAATTGACATTCATCACATATAGGATCGATATGAAAATAAAAGCGATGGAGTTTATCTTTAGACATATGAGCTCTATGAACAACTTTAAACTGTATCAGTGAATGTTTTGCACATAGAGAAGAGAAGTTTACCAGTCGCAGAATTTTATTCCAATTTTCATTGGAAATATGAAGGTTGAGTTCTCTTTCCCAATCATTTTTAAACTTTCCAAAAGTCCCAGAATTTATTTTTGTAATTATATTATATAATTTAGATATCACACCTTTTGGAGGGAATTTTGAATATAGTATATCGTCTAAAACAGTCGTAGTCTCTCGATTGGGAAAAGAGGGTAAAGTCGAAACTAAGAAACTCCTAATCTGCAAATATCGAAAGAAATGAGATCTAGGTAAATCATATTTCATGGATAATTGTTCAAATGACATGAAAGAGTTATCCAAGAATAAATCCGAAAAGCATGTTATACCTTTAACTTTCCAGAGTAAATAAGCTTGATCAATTAGAGAGGGATGAAAAAAGAAATTTAGTACAATAGGGGTTTCCAAGATAAAATGACTTAGGCCAAAAAATCTCCAGAATTGAAACCATATACGTAGTGTATGTTTAACCATTGGATTATCAATTAGTTTATATAGTTTAGTAAGAGTAAAAGGGAGAGCAGCTCCCAAAATAGAACTAATTGAGAACAGTTACACTAACATCTAATGTGATGAAATGCTTTCAGAGGTTGGTCATGGCCAGAATTAACAGCCACTTTCTCAAGAACCTCCACGTCCTCTTTGCTCTGCTACTATCGAAAAAAAGGTACAGGAGCCTGAAGATGAGCATTCTGTGGCATAAAGACAGCTTCTTCCCTTCTGCCATCAGATTCCTGAATGAACAATGAACCACAGACTTTGATTTTTTCTTGCACTATTTTTATTTTTTTATAAGATGGTTTATATGAATATTGGCACTGTGACGCTACTGCAAAATAATGAATTTTGTGACATTTCCATGACAATAAATTCTGATTCTGATATGTCATAATCCTACCAGGCTCAAGCTGAGGGGAAATGTAAATGTCCTCTGTTGTATAAAGGAGTTCACTGAAGCAACATAAAGAGAGAAGACTATGTTTCACCCCTTTCTTGGCAGAGGGCAGTAGGTGGAGCGAGTTTGGAGCTTTGAAAAGATTGTAGATTTATTCATAATGCAGGGTGCCATTGAATACATGCACATCATTCTAATTCTTCCAAGTGAGATCCTTGAGCTGTACGGTGACCATTATGGATGATGTCCATTCAATATTTAATGACTTGGTGCTCATTACCTGAAATAATGTCCCGATTCCTGGTAGTGGTCATTATGCCTTCATTTTCTGGCTCTCTGCTGTGTGTTCTCTTACTATTGCCACTATTCCAAAGGATGACTATCTGCTGAGGGAAGACTTTGCGCTCACAAACTTCAATCCTAGTGCATGTGAGTTGCATGCACTTCCTAAAATGTTGGACTCCAGAGTTAAGACAATGATTCTGCTGCAAGGGGAGCTCTGGGGGAGCCCTGCTATGCATTAAAGTTCACCCTGCCTGCTGAAGGCTGCAGCAACTTACTGTCAGAAGCGCTCATCCGTAGCCACCAACAAAATAATGAAGAGCTACCAGAAGAAAGGAAGAGGGAGCAGGGGAGAAGCAAAATTTAAAAAAAAAAGGAGATAACTTAGATACCTCCTTTTTGGCCAGGTGATATGTGGACTATTCATCAGAACACTTGACTACCAAACATGGAGATTTTCCAGAAACATTCGAGAGTATGGGAGCAGGTACATGTAGTGTTCAAAGTCCTTGCAGGAGCAATTAAAATCATCAATGCATTTCTGATTTATGCCCCTGATACTTCTAACATACCTTTCATCACTTCCACTAAGAATTCCAATATCAAGTTCATTTATTTAACATCCAATTGTATCAGTACAACACAAAGAAACAGCGTTCTTCAGTCCATAGCACAAACAATGCAAACACATATACAGACATAACACATGGTGCAGCACATGTATCTTCTTTTCTTTGGCTTGGCTTCGCGGACGAAGATTTATGGAGGGGGTAAAAAGTCCACGTCAGCTGCAGGCTCGTTTGTGGCTGACCAGTCCGATGCGGGACAGGCAGACACGATTGCAGCGGTTGCAAGGGAAAATTGGTTGGTTGGGGTTGGGTGTTGGGTTTTTCCTCCTTTGCCTTTTGTCAGTGAGGTGGGCTCTGCGGTCTTCTTCAAAGGAGGCTGCTGCCCGCCAAACTGTGAGGCGCCAAGATGCACGGTTTGAGGCGTTATCAGCCCACTGGCGGTGGTCAATGTGGCAGGCACCAAGAGATTTCTTTAGGCAGTCCTTGTACCTTTTCTTTGGTGCACCTCTGTCACGGTGGCCAGTGGAGAGCTCGCCATATAATACGATCTTGGGAAGGCGATGGTCCTCCATTCTGGAGACGTGACCCATCCAGCGCAGCTGGATCTTCAGCAGCGTGGACTCGATGCTGTCGACCTCTGCCATCTCGAGTACCTCGACGTTAGGGGTGTGAGCGCTCCAATGGATGTTGAGGATGGAGCGGAGACAACGCTGGTGGAAGCGTTCTAGGAGCCGTAGGTGGTGCCGGTAGAGGACCCATGATTCGGAGCCGAACAGGAGTGTGGGTATGACAACGGCTCTGTATACGCTTATCTTTGTGAGGTATTTAAAATAAATATTATTAATAAATTATGGTCTCAGAGAGTTGTTTCAGCAGATGATCAGTCATTCAGCAGTCTCATTGCAAATGGGAAGAAGCTGTTCCTTATTGTACTCTGTACAATAAGTACTGAGTCAATAAATATTTTCTGTCATTCAATGTCTCCCAGATCAGATTGCTTCAGAATGCCTGCTAACACCTCGTTTCAGTTTTCATTCCAGCACCAATTTGTGCTGTTTATCTTTAAATGAATGTTCATCACATAATTTGTTTGAGGACTCTTCAGCTTAGCACTTACTGGCTTTTTCCTTAATGCTTAAGAAGTTGATTTATTGATAATGGGTAGATAATGGCCAAATAATTATTTCAAACGATTGTGTTCATGTACATTCTGGAAACTGTCTCAACGAATTAATTGCCTTCCTCTCGCCCTTTTCATGTTGTGTTTTTATGACTTTGGGAGATTACAGTGAGTTAAGTAGTTGCACAGTTGTAAATTATAATAAAATATGCTTGACACAGTGATAAGATCTAGATTTTAATATGCCAAATTGAAAGAAAAAAGGGCAAAAAAAGTAAAATAATTGTTTATATTGGCATTGCAACACAAGTGTACACAAAGTTTCATTTCCATTTGAAGTTTCCTGAATTTAAACTATAAACCTTAGAGTTATTTCTTGTAAAATGATGCAAGATGAAAGATGAAATGCACCATTTTGCCATGAATATGACAGGCATGCAGGTGTCTACCAGGAGGTGGCAATGTAACACAGTTATTCACTTCTGCACACAAACCATGTGATAAAATAAGTTATTTTCCCACCTCGAATGTTAAATATTGTCAGAATATGATTCAAGATATTAAAATCAGAAGTATGCACACAAAATATAAAAATATTGTTATTGTTTCTTATAATTTGACCCAGAAACATGTTGATAATTTAATTACTCTACAGAGAGGTAAAAATAGCAAAAGGTAAAAGGGGAGTGAATGATGAACATGTGAGAAAGAGTAAATTGCTGGGGTTCAGCGTAAGGAGACAAGGTATGGGATTGGTGGAGGGTTCTGCAGGAAAGACAAGAGATCGTAATTGGGAGCAAAATCAAATTGGTGGAGGGACAATGGGGGCAGAGGAGTGGTCGGCACTCCAGGCTGAGCAGGACAGAGCCAGTTTAAAGAGGAGGGACAAGGGAGGGGTAAGGCTAGAGCTGGCATGGTGAAGCTAAATGAGAATGGGGATAATGGATAGATAGAAGCAGGTGGGGGAGAGGGAGGTGTGCAGTAGGAGACAATGGCTGGTGAGTGATAGGTATAGGTAAATAAAGAGATTAAAAAATGGTTAGAATATTGAACATAGCACATCGTGGAAATAGATCCATGGGCCACGTGAATTTTATATCGAACATGATGTAGAAATCGAACTAAAAACCTGCTGCTTGCTCCTAATAGATATCCTTTCATCACTTACTCATCCATGTGTCTATCTCGAAACCTCTTAAACACTACTATTGTATCGCTTCCACCACTATTTTGGGTAGCCTGTTCAAGGCACCTATCACTCTCAATGTAAAATATTTGCCTCACACATCTCCCTTAAACTTTCTCCCAGTCAATATTGGGGAAATCAAAGTGTCCCAAAATAACAACACTGTAGGTTTTGCAATTTTCAATTATCTGACCATGTGTCTGTTCCGCCAGCTATTGGGAGGCATATAATATGGCTCTATCAGAATGACTGCACCTTTCTTTTCCCGATCTCTATCCACACTGCCTCACCACTGGGTCATCTCTGAGTGCAGCTGTGTAACAATCCCTGATTAGCAATGCTACATTTCCACCTCTTTTATTTCCTTCTCTATCCCTTCTAAAAATAAAAAGAAACCCAGGATCTTTGAATTGCCTATCCTGTCCCTCTTGCAGCCATGTCTCTGTAACAGCCGCACCATAATTCCATGCCCTGATCAAGGCTCTATATTAATCTGCCTTATACACAATATTCCTTGTGCTAAAAGAAGGGCAATCCACAGGACCATAAGAGTGGTAGAGAGGATCACTGGAGTTTCTCTTCCCTCCATCAACGTGATCTATCGGGATTGTTGAAGAGGGCACGTAAAATCATTGAGGACCCTTTTCACCTGCATACAGCATCTTTCAGCTGCTCTCATTGGGAAAGAGATACAGGAGGATCAGAGCCAGCACCTCCAGGCTGAGGACACTGAACAAACAAAGGAACTGCTCACATTAACCATCTGAGACTCTCATATTCATAAAGCAATAATTATTTTTTTTATTTGTAGATATGTATACACATCCTACATATTCATTGTTTGTCTGTATGTGTGCTATGTCTGGTTATGTATGTTTTGGACCGTGGACCAGGGAACGCTGCTTCATCTGGTTGTACATGCACAATTAGATGACAATGAACTTGATACGACTTGAAAATAAACACACTTCATCCCATCAGGTCTTGCTGTGACTTTCACCTGTTCCTTCCTGTCCTTTCTTTTAGTTTGATTGCTGTGTGACGTGCTTCACTGAGGATTCCAGCACATTGCTATAGCCTGAGGGCCTCACCTTCCACCATCCGGACACTGACATCAGGTAAAGATAGAGCTGGCAGTGTTTGTTTTATCATCAATTTATCGTGCCGCACAAATGTAATGGTTAGGTCCCAGTCCTGCTTCTCTAACCTGGAACATCTGGATATCAAGTATAACCTCATTCTAACTGCCAAGGGAGTTGTCCACCATCATCCTGATCATGTGTACATTCTGCCCCAAGTTAACATTAGGCTGGCACTGGAGGGGCTAAGCTCTGTAATCAGTAGCCACAAGAAAGCATCCCCTGATGTCCTTCCCAACCATTGTAATGGACCAACCAAACCAGCCTGAAGAAGTCTCTGACCAGAGGAGCCAACATGTTTGACCATTGCTACACCACCATCAAGAATGCCTACTGATTCATCAATTATATTTAATGCCATATAAATTAAATCAATTTAATCCAAATTTATGCTTTAGATGTGGCACAGAGATTGGTACATTTATACATTCTACTTGGTCATGTACAAAGGTTGCATAATTTTGAAAAGATGTGGGCAAATTTTTGGAACAAATCATAAAAATACGTTTACCATTAACAGCTGAGCTTTTTCTTTTGGGAAATGTATGTGATATGGAGCCCCAATTGAAGTGGTAAAAATAACATTAAAATACTTTGAAGTTGCATTGGCGGTGGCAATTACATGGAAATCTGAATTCCATCATAAAATTGATTGTTGGAAGAGGGAGATGCAAAACTGTATTCCCTTAGAAAAGGTGACTTTGTAGCGGCGGCTACACTGTTCCTGCAATAACACACGCAACCAGACAGGCTGAGCTCAGTGAGCAGACTAGTTTATTGCAGGCTGCTGGGCTGCACTTATACTCCCAGCCCTGGAGGGCGCTGACATCACCCGGCGTCACCTGGTCCTGCACCGCTGGTTTCTGAGCCCAAAGCTGGAAGGAGGGAAAACCCCTGATGGCACCATTTTGGCTGGCTGCCCCGCCGCGTGGCTTACAAGCGGGGCTGGTTCACCTGCCTTGTGGTGAGCCACAAGCCCCTCCACCCCCAGAACTGATGCCAATGTCCTTTTTTACCAGGTGGCCTCGCTTCTTGGGCTGGGCAATGACCACAGGCTCGGTGGGATCGAGGTGCGCTGGTAAACAGCTCATGCCTGCCGCCCAAGTCCAGCGTGAACGTCAAGCCGGAATGCTGAATAATCTTGTACGGCCCCTCGTACGGTCGCTGCAGAGGCCCTGCTGAGCAAAAATGAAGTCCACGGAAAGCACCTCGCCAGGAACATGAGAAGGGTGGGTGCCATGCCTGGGCAGCGGTGGGGGTTCGAAAGAGTCCAAGCATGCCCTGAGGTGAGTAAGTAGTTTGTGCGGCGACTGCTGGGGATTGTGAGGTGTGTTGACAAACTCACCAGGTAGTGCCAACGGCGCACCGTAGACCAGCTCAGTTGATGACGCCTGCAGATCTTCCTTGGGAGTGGAGCGGATGCCCAGGAGCACCCAAGGCAGTTCATCCATCCAGTCAGGACCGGTGAGGTGGGCCATGAGCACCAACTTAAGGTGGTGATGCAGACATTCGACCAGTCCATTGGCCTTCAGGTGGTAGGCCGTGGTGTGGTGTAGCTGGATCCCCAACCTGTTGGCGAGCTGTGCCCAGGGCGCAGATGTGAACTGGGTGCCCCAATCACTGGTGAGGTGACCGGGACGCCGAACCGGGCGACCCAACCATGCAACAGGGCTCGGGAGCAGGAGTCGGTGGAGGCGTCTGGCATCGGGATTTCCTCAGGCCAGCGAGTGGTGCAGTCCACCACCGTAATGGTTGCCCCGTGAAACTGGTAAGGGCCTGATGATGTCCACGTGAATGTGGCTGAACCATTCCCAGACGTATTTGAACTCCTGTACGGGTGCCCTGGTGTGCCTGTGCACCTTGGACGTCTGGAAATTGGTGCATGTTCTGGCCCAGCCCTCGATCTGCTTCCGCAGCCCATGCCATCTGGACTGTGGACCTGATAGACGGATGTGAAAGGTCGTGGATGTGATGGAAGACCTGTCTGTGCCACTGCGGCGGAACCACTGGCCGCGGGATGCCCAAGGAGATATTGCACAGGATGGTGCCTTTGCCGTTCAGAGTTGGGAGGTCTCGGAACCGCAGGATGGTGATGGCGGTCTTAAAGGCCCTTGTCTCCTCATCAGCTTCCTGGTCTCGGGTGAGCTGGTCGAAGTCAAGGCCAGGCGTCAGTGCGCAGATGGCCAGTCGCGAGAGTGCATTGGCAATCACATTGACCTTCCCTGCCTTGTGCCGAATGTCAGTGGTAAACTCCAACACGAAGGAGAGGTGACACTGCTGGCGGGCTAACCAAGGATCCTTTGCCATCTCGATCGCCTGGGTGAGGGGTTTGTAGTCGGTGAAGATGTTATAAGTCCTCCCCTCCAAAAAATAGCGGAAATGCCGCACTGCCAGGTTCATGCCCAGTAACTCGCTGTCGAAGGCACTATACTTGCGTTCCGGCAGGCGGTGCAGGCGGCTGAAGAATGCCAGCTGCTTCCAATGCTCATTCACCAGCTGCTCCAGGATGGCACCCACGTCTGTAGCAGAAACATCGACAGAGAGTGCCATATGCAGATCAGTGTGCGGGTGGGTGAGCATGGTGGCCTTCGCGAGGGCATCCTTGGTGGCCTCGAATGCGGTGCAGGCTTCTGGGTTCTAAGCAAGCATCTTGTGCTTGGCTGCGATGAGGACGAACAGCGGCTGCATGATGTGTGCAGCTCCTGGGATGAAGCGGTTGTAAAAGTTGATCATACCTGTGAACTCCTGCAGCCCCTTGAGCCTGTCTAGGTGTGGGAACTCCCTGATAGCGGCAACCTTTGCAGTGGTGGGCATGGCTCGTTCGGCCATGATGGTATAGCCTAGGGACTGCATGGACTCTTTCCCGAACTGCCACTTGGCCGGGTTGATGGTAAGGAAGAAGTCGGACAGCCGGGAGAAAAGGGCATGTAGGAGGGCCTTTTGTTGCACCCAGACCTTGCTGGTGACAAGGATGTCGTCCAAATAAATAAAGATGAAATCCAAATCTCTGCCCACAGAGTCCATGAGGTGCTGGAAGGTCTGAGCAATGTTCTTAAGCCTGAACGGCATGCGCAGGAATTTGAACCAAAGAGAGTGATGATGGCCGTCTTAGTTATGTCCTCAGCATGCAGTGGGATCTGGTGATATCTGCACACCAGGTTAACCTTGGAGAAGGCCCTCATGCCGTGCAGGTTGGCCATAAAGTCCTGGATGTGAGGGATGGGGTAATGGTCAGAAACGGTTGCCTCAATAAGCCGTCAATAGTCTCCGCAGGGATGCCAGCTGCCAGAGGCTTTCGGGTCCAGGTGGAGCGGCGAGGCCCATGGGCTGTTGGACCGCTGAATGATCCCCAGCTCCAATGGGTGCAAAAACTCCTCCTTCGCTACCTGGAGCTTGTCAGGCGGGAGCTGGCATGCCTTGGCGTGACCCGGTGGGCCCTGTGGTTGAACACCCCGTGGCTTGGTGAGGCAGTGGAGAACTGTGGCTTGAGGAGTGTTGGGAACTCATCCAGGATTCACTGGAACTCATCTCTGGGCATGCTGTTCATGGTCATCTGTGGTTGCTCCGAGCGGGAGGCGTCAAGACGAATGGCCTGGAAGGTGCGGGGGTCCACTAGGCACCAACCTCAAATATCCACCAGATGCCTATGTACGAGGAGGAAGTCTGCACCCAGGATAGCATTTGGGAGGGATGAGACGGTAAATTTCCACGAGAACTTCTGCTAGCTGATCTGGAAGTGGAAGTGGATCTGGAAGTGGGGCAGCCAGACAAAATGGCGCCATCAGGGGTTTCCCCTCTTTCCAGCTTTGGGCTCAGAAACCAGCGGTGGGGGACCAGGTGATGCCGGGTGATGTCAGCGCCCTCCAGGGCTGGGAGTATGTGCAGCCCAGCAGCCTGCAATAAACTAATCTGCTCTTGTTTCCATAAGTCTGGATTGCCATTGCGTTGGCCGCACGGAGAGGAGGTCCACGTGGTCGGTTCCTGGATTCGATGACCATGGCCGGGATGACGCTGCTATGGGCTTCAGTGTCAACAAGGAACTGCCGGCCGCTGACTGAGTCCCACGGGTAGAGAAGGCTGTGTCCTTGGCCAGCCGCTGCAGCCATTAACAGTGGCCGGCCTGGTCATTTCCCTGGAACGTGCAGGGCTGATGAAACTTCTGAGCCTTGGCTTGCTAGCGCTGGTGGTAGAAGCAAAGGCCTGAAGCGGATGCTGTGGCCTTGGTTATGCTCTTTGGGGCCCCTGCAGGGGCCGGGAGCTCTACCGCAGCACTAGGGGAAGGCTTGGCATGGTCATGCCCATGCCTCATGACCTGCTGGATCACTTAACCTTCCGAGAATCATGCGAACCATAGCTCTAGACCTTCTGGGTGACTTTCCTCGGATCAGTGAAGCTCTCCTGGACCAGCAGTGGCTGGATGTCCCTGGGCATATGTTCGAGGAAGATGCGCTCAAAATGTGGGCAGTTGGTGTGCTCATCCATGAGCGCGAGCATCTCCTCCATCAGTTCCATCGGGGACCTGTCCCCCAAGGCGTCGAGGTTCAGCGCCCAAGCGGCATGGTGGTGTCTGGATAGGGACCCGGTAAGCACTCGCTTGAAGGTCTCGTACTTGTCCTTGGCAGGTGGGTGCTGAAGAAGGTGCAGCATGCGTTTAGCGGTGGCCTGGTCCAGGGCAGCGACCATATGGTAGAATTTGGTCATGTCAGACGAAATCTGGTGGAGGTGAAACTGGGGCTCCGCGTGGCCGAACCAGGTCTCTGGCTCCTGGACCCATAATTCAGGCAGTTTCACGGCTATAGCACTGATCCCAGGCTCGCTCATGATGGGTTCAAAGATGTTTGAACCAGTCGGGGTCACCAATTGTAGAGGTGGCTACACTGCTCCTGCAATAACACACGCAACCAGATGGGTTGAGCTCAGTGAGCAGACTAGTTTATTGCAGGCTGCTCGGCTGCACTTATACTCCCAGCCTGGACCTGGCTGAGAACTCCGCTGGAGGGTGCTGACGTCACACGGGCATCACGTGGTCCCAAGCGCGTGTTTCTGAGCCCCGAGCTGGAAGGAAGGGAAACCCCCAACGGCGCCATTTTGGCCAGCTGCCCCGCCGTGTGGGGCCAGTTCGCCTGCCTTGTGGTGAGCCACCACAACTTATGATATTAAAATGGGTATGATACATACTTAAAATATGGAAACCATATTTAGATATTATGGGTTTGGATAGCTAAATTTTTCTCTTCTACACCCCACCATCAGTTTTAAAATAAATCTTAATGGTTGAATCTTATCATTCTGGTTTAATTCTACTATTTTATTAATTTTCTGTTTTTCTTTTTGGGAAGGTGAAGGTGGTGGGGGGGTGAGGGTAATTATCACAGTAGCTTTGCACATATATATATTCTTTTCTCTTTATATTTTTATTCTCTCTTCTCACCTTTATGTACTATGCAACCATTTATTTTTCATTATATTTTGATAATTGTAAGTATCATTTGGATATGATTCTATGTTATTTTGTACTGTATACAAAACTATAAATATATTTTTTTAAAAGAACACCTACCGAGTCATCCCATGCCCACTCTTCACACTTCTGCCCCCGATGTTTGATCAGAGACTGAGGACTACCACACTAGTGGGGAAGAGGCGACAGTATGGACGAGGGTGGCAGTGAACTGGACCACATTCAAGGACTCAATTTCAAACTTGAATGAAAATGCCATGGCTGTCATTGACTTCATCAGGACTAATATGGATGTGTGTGCCCAGGTGCACATACTATGGATGAATCAAGGGATTTTCATCCTGCTAAGGGCTAGGATGATAATGTTTAAGACCTGTGATCCAGATCTCTACTATAAATCTAGGGAAATCCTATCTTAACAGCAAAAAGTCAATTCCGAGTGAAGCTAGAAATAGAATCAGATACTTGTCAGCTATGGAAGGGTTTGCAGGCCAGTACATACAACAAGGCGAAGCCTAACATCATAAATGGCTATGATGCTTCACTCCCCGATGAGATGAACAGCTTTTATGCTCACTTTGAAAAGGAAAATTTAACGGTACCAATCAGAATACCTGCCTCAATGCTTCACATCTACTATAATGAAGTGCTTTGTGGGATTGGTCATGGACTGAATTAATGTACCTAGGTAAAGACCTGGTTTGCTAAAATTGCTCCATGGCAGATCCAATCTCACTGGCTCTCCACTCAGTTCTGAATCACATAGACACCAGCAATACATACATCAAGCTGATTTTCATCAATAACAGCTCAGCATTCAACACCATCGTCCCCTCAGTACTGGTCAGCAAGCTTCAAAACTTGGGCCTCTGCATCTTTCGCTGCTGCTCGATTCTTGACTTTCCCATCAGAAGACTACAGTCAGTGCAGATTGGTAACAATGTCTCCTCCTCACTGACAATCAACACAGACACACAGAATTATAGAAGGCAATGAGGAAGGGTACAAGAGTGAGATGGAACAGCTAGTTTAGTGGTGAGACAACAACATTGCACTTTAGCAAAACTAAGGAACTGATTGGGATTTCAAGAAGGGGAATCCAGGAGGACACAAACCAGTCCTTATCAAGGGATCAGTAGTGGAAAGGGTAAATAAGTTCAAATTCCTGGGTATCAACATTCTGAAGATCTAGCCTTCATGCTGATGCCATCATGAAGAAGGCTTGCCAGTGGCTATACTTCTTTATAAGTTTGAGGAGTTTTGCTATGTCACCAAAGACTCTTGCAAATTTCTACAGGTGTACTGTGAACACGATTTTGTGTGGTTGCATCACTGTCTGGTATTGAGAGGCCAATGCACAGGAAAGGAAAAGGCTACAGAGAGTTGTGAACTCTGTGAGGACCATCATGGGCAATGTTCTTCAGTCCATTAAGGGTGGTGTCTTAAGAAAGCAACCACCATCATCAAGGTTTCTCACCACCCAGGCCATGCCATCTTCTCACTGCTACAATCAGGAAGGAGTTACAGCAGAGGTTCTCAACTTATTTTATTTCCACTCACATACCATTTTAAGTAATCCCTATGCCATAGGTGCTCTGTGATTAGTAAGGGATTGCTTAAGGTGGTGTGTGGGTGGAAAGAAAAAGTTTGAAAGCCACTGTTTTAAACGCACCTACTTAACTCATTATGTGCACAGTTTCATAATTCCAAAGGTAATGGGCCAATGAGAATTTTTCTCAAGCAAAATATTCACTAACAATTGGGTCTACAGCAGTGGTTCTCAACCTTCCTTTCCCACTCACATACCACCTTAAGCAGTCTGTTACTAATCACAGAGCCCTGATGGCATAGGGATTACTTAAAGTGGTATGTGAGTGGAAAGAAAAAGGTTGAGAACCACTAAGTTACAGAATCCTGAAGACAAACACCCAATGGCACAAAAACACCTTCTTCCCCTCTGCCATCAGATTCTGAAGAAGCAATGAACCACACACACTACCTCACTTTTTCTCTTCCTTTGCACTTATTTATTTGTTATATAGTGTATTGATGGAAATGTAATTTGTAGCAATTTTGAACCTATAATGCACATTAACACTGCCAAAAAAACAACTAATTTCATGTCAATAACTGCTGATTCTCATTCCACTGAGCAACCTAGACAAAGTTTTCAAGGTAATGAATGGACACAGATTAATCACTCATATAGTTTCTACTTTGGGGGTTCTGAATTGAATCCCCGGGCATCATGGATTGGCAGCTATCTTGGTATATGGTGAAGAATTTAAAATAGGTCTATTACTGAAAATAAAACAAAATTCATCCTCAGTTTGCAAAGCTAAACAAAGCAATAGCTGCGTGGTCGACTTCATTTTTGAAACGCATTCCCACTTGATAATACTGAAAGTATTTGAAGCCGTGGCGGCATGTTCTATTTAATTTCTGAAATTCAGTGCCATTGATTTAAATAAAACTGAAGTGGAACATTTAATCCTATCAACAGAAGAGCTTAAAGGGTCCTTATCTGTTCAGGGACGACTCGTTACTGTTTCAAAAATATGAGTTAATTCATGGAAAAATATGATGTGAAAGAGTATGATGTCAAAGTATGTGGTCTGCAGGGTGAACTAGATAGGCTTATGTGGCACAAGAATTTTGTATGGATAGTTAAATCAGTGGGTGGCAGCATTTTACCTTTAGCACTTGTGAATTTATCTTCTAACTTATTTCACATACAATTTTCTTCCAGAGCATAAAAGTGTGATCATATTGTACTAATCTTTGATCAGTTTCTGAAAACTATTCTGAGCAAGCATTAAGTTCATGCAATTATTTAATAATTTATTAAAGTACATTTGACTGGATTTTCCTCGTCAGGTAACTTGCTTTCTCTTTCAGCAGATAGCAGGCATCTGGAGAATTCTGATCCCACACTTGGATCTTCAGCCTATTTTTGCAGAGCTGACTGCTCCTCTCAACATCTAATGGCTAGTCAATTTTAAGATCATTCATATTTCCTCCCAACTTCCCCCATTAGTTTACCTATCAGATTCTTTGGCTAATTTAAATGATTATATGATATTTTGCCCAAAAGATTACGTGTCATCCTGTTGACTCTCCTTTGTACCACATCTCAACTCAGTATATGTACTGGGGGTGTAGGTTAATTGGGTGTAAATTGAGAGGCACAGATCCATGGGCCGAAATGGCCTGTTACTGTGCTGTATGTCTTAATTTCTAAAATATATATTT
Organism: Narcine bancroftii; assembly: GCF_036971445.1. Lineage (NCBI taxonomy): Eukaryota > Metazoa > Chordata > Chondrichthyes > Torpediniformes > Narcinidae > Narcine > Narcine bancroftii. The sequence goes on from NC_091470.1 coordinate 300,195,163, forward strand.
TTTTAAATTCCTGAGGTTTAGAACATAGAACATAAGAACAGTAAAGCACAGTCCTTTCTGCCAGTGTTGTGTCTGTGCCGATAATGACACATAATTTAAACTAAAGTTTTGCCACTTGCACATGATACATACATATTTTAAAAATATTCATGTGTCTACCTAGAAGCCTCTTTAATGCGACCATCGTATCTGCTTCCACTTTAACTCGAGGGATTCACTACTACATGTACAAAAAAATCAGCCCACAAGTTTCCTTTAAACTTTCTTCCCATCAACTTAAATCAACTCCAACATCTTCCCAACCACTGACATCAGGATCACTGGTTTATAATTTCCTTTCTGCTGCCTTCCTGAATAGTGGGGTGACATTTGCAATTTTCCAGTCTTTCAGACCATACCAGAATCTACCGATTCTTAAAAAATCTTAATGTAGTAATCAGAGTCGGAGTACTCTACTGTTGGGACTCTTGTCTTTTGGATGACTTATTAATTTATCAGTTTTTTCTCTGCCTTCTGAAGGTGGACCTGAAAGATATGGCATCCCTACTCAAAGAACAGCAAAACGGTTTTCTTCATTTCTTGGTGTTTGACAGATATTAGGATTTGCAGAAGATAGGAACAGTTACACACTCCAAATATCTCCAGGGGCTTTTGATTAAAGGAGCTCAATTTATGAATTGGTGGTTGAAGTGTTCATTTTAAAAACTGACATCTGAGGATGACATTTACACATAAATAAATGAAGTTCTTAAATTTATGCTGTATCTGAAGTGCCAGTTGATGAAGTAGACAAAGATGATGGGGTCAAACAATAATCATGGCTTTTATTAGCAGAAACTCATGGTACAATAATGAAAGACAATAGGTGCATATACAGTTATACCCAAGGGGAGTGTCGTTAACAGTAGAGATAATGCACAGCCAACGTTAGTACAGCAAGGCTCGCTAGAGGGGAGACAGGCAGCTTGGCAGACATTCACCACAGTCTCCTCCCTGCAGAAGAAGGGTTAAAATCAAAAGGACTGCTGCGAGAAAAGGCTGAAGCAAGCGATACATGGATATTATGTTTGGCCTTGAGATACTCTAACAGCCAAAATACGCCAGTATCTAGCAAGCAATCGAAAAATAATGAGATGTTTTATGAATGTGTCAGCCTATCAGGTTGTTTACGAATTCTGGTGCTTCTTCTCAAAACAGGTGGCTCCTTTGCAACCTTGGGAACTGGTACAGTTCCTGGGTCTGTAGTGTGGGAAGGACTGACTTCTGGACCCGCTCTGAGGCAGTGGAGCCTCAGCATGGCCATCTGAAAGCTTACTAGGGGATCATAGCTGGGGAGGAGGGGTGAGCCCAATCTCTCAGGCTCACTCTGAGTAGGGGTGTGAAGAAAGGGGGAACCAGGCGAGGCCAGATCTCTTAGGGGTACAGTGTCAGTACTCCCGTCTGGGAATTTAACATGAGCGTAGTTGGGGTTGGTATGCAGTAGATGAACTAGTTGGACTAGGGGGTCTGTTTTACATGCCCGAGCATGGCTCTTCAACAGCACGGTTCCAGGCTCAGATAAACAGGATAGCCAGTCCATCACAGTTCCTGATTTCCTAGGAAAGGCAAACATACGTTCATGAGGTATTTGATTTGTTGCAGTACACAATAATGACTGAATGGAATGTAGCACCTCAGGCAGCACCTCCTGCCACCGGGTAACAGGGTAACCATGTGTTTCTAAAGCAAGATTAACAGTCTTCCAGACTGTAACATTAGCCCTTCCGACCTGCCCATTGCCCTGCATGTTGTAGCTCATGGTACGGCTGGTGGCAATCCCCCTCCATATCAGGGCTCACTGCAGTTCAGCGCTCATGAATGCTGAGCCCCTATCAGTATGAATGTAATTGGGAAAACCAAAAATGCTGAAAATACTATCAAGTGACAATGACAGATGCTGACGAGACATCAGAGCAAAGGGAAACCTGGAATATTCGTCAATTACAGTAAGAAAATATACATTTTTGTTGATGGAAGGTAATGGTTCTTTAAAATCTAAGCTAATTCTCTCAAAAGGTTGGGTTGCCTTGATGAGAGTGACCTTCAGAGCTTTGAAGTATTGCGGCTTGCATTCTGCGCAAACGGGGCAGCTTTTAGTCAGTTTCCTGACTTCTTCCAGTGAGTAAGGAAGGTTGTTAGCCCTTATGTAGTGGACGAACCTCGTGATTCCAGGGTGGCACAGTCTGCTATGGATCTCTTTTAGTCCCTCCAGCTGAGCACCATGAGCAGATCGTGACAATGCGTCAGAGGGATCATTTAGCCTGCCCGGTCTGTACTGGGTCTCATAATTATAAGTTGAGAGTTCTATTCGCCAGCGTGCCATTTTATCATTCTTGATTTTACTTTTGTATTTAGTACTGAATATGTAGGCTACAGATTTCTGATCAGTGACAAGAGTAAATTTTATGCCAGCTAGAAAGTGTCTCCAGTAGCGAACAGCTTCAATAATAACTTGGGCTTCTTTTTCAATGGCAAGATGTTTAAGTTCAGGTCCACGTAATGTGCGGGAGAAGAATGACACAGATCTGTCCTTTTGATTAAGGGTTCCTGCCAAGGCACAAGCTGAGGCTTGAGTTTCTACTTGGAATGGGACATCCTCGTCAATGGATGAGAGGGCAGCTTTGGCAATATCAGCTTTAATTCTCTCGAAAGCCTTCAAAGCCATTGGAGAGAGAGGAAAAGATTTAGTGTCAAACAGAGGGCATGCCTTCATGGCATAGTCCCAAACCCATTTGCAGTAGTAAGAAAAGAATTCCATACACCTTTTAAGGGCTTTTGCTGAGTCTGGGGGTGGTAACTTCCTAAGGGGGGGGCATTCTTTCCGGGTCGGGGTGGATTTCGTCCTTGAGGACAATGTACCCCAGAATGGGTAGCTCTGTCGCGTTGAACACACATTTGCCCTCATTAAATGTAAGGTTGAGTTCTTTAGCTGTTGCTAAAACTTTCTTTAAGTTGTTGTCGTGCTCAGCCTGTGCTTTCCCACAGATAGTGATATTATCCAGATAGGGAAACGTACCCTGTAACTCATATGTCCTAACAATCTTATCCATTTCCTTCTGAAACATGGACACACCATTAATTACCCCAAATGGTACCCTTTTAAACTGGTATAACCCCCCATCAGCCTCAAAAGCCGTATAGGGCCATTCCCTTTTCTTAATGGGGATTTGGTGATAAGCTGCTTGAGGTTGATAGTGGAGTATACTTTGTATTGTGCTATTTGATTAATCATTTCATTGATGCATGGCAGGGGGGTAGGCATCCAGGTTAGTGTAATGGTTGATTACAATAGCCAGTGGTCTCTTAGTGTGATTTTTCACGACTACCACTTGGGCCCACCACGGACTCTTACTAAGTTAATTTACTCCTTCTTTAAGCAGTCTCTGGGTCTTTGCTTTGATAAACTCACGATCCTCTTTGCTGTAAGAACGGCTCTTAGTGGCAATCAGCTGACACTCAGGGGATAAATCACTGAAAAGGGAGGGAGCTTTGATCTTTAATGTGGACAGACCGCAGTAACTAGCGCGGGGGATTATAAGTGTGGATAGTGGCACATCGAAATTTAACACTACACTGTTCATCTGAGATTGAATATCTAACCCCAATAACACAGGGGCACAAAGCTCCAGCATAATAAAGAGCCACACATCAGCCAGGCAATGTCTCTGCAAATTTAAAGTTACTTTACACTTGTCCTGTACAGTTTTTGTAAGTTCACTACAAGCCATCGATGTCTTTCAGTTTGTTGGATATCTCCGTAAATTTAAGGCTCTGGCAACTTTCTCGTGGATGTAGCCGTCAGTACTCCCCTGAGTCTATTAGACAATCAAGAGTCTCACCATTCACCTCCCCATTCATAGTCAACCGTTCCAATCCATAACATCCCCCAAGCTTTACAGTCAATTGAGCTATCACAGGGGATCTCACCTCGCCATCACTTGAAGTCGATTCAGCCTGCTCGTCTGAAGATTCCCCCTTTTTACAGTTGTCTTCCATTCCTGCAGCTCCAGGACACATTTTCTTGGTGCTTCTTTTCTTCTTCTTATCAGTGGGAATACATTCCACCTTACACGCTTTAGCGAAGTGGCCGAGTTTCCCACAATAGCTGTGGGTAGCAAATCAAGCTGGGCACTTCTGTCTGGGGTGCCAGGTCTTATCACAGAAGTAGCATTTTTCAGGAGTTTGCCCTTTTCTTTCCTTCGGGGTCCCAGCACTCCTGGATGTTTCCTTTTCAGTTTCTAGCATTTCACTGGACCCCATGGCACTTCTCAGTGTTTTGGCTAGAATGACTGCCCGGTCGTAGGTTAAGGGCTCTGTCTCCAGCAGCATCTGTTGGATGTAACTGGAGTCAATCCCATTGACAAAAGCATCCAGCTTCAAGGCATTGCGGTGTTGTTGCACATTGACTGCCCTGACATCACATTTGTTTGCCAGCGAGTCGAGGGCCAGTGCACAGGCAGCATCACTTTCCCCGGGTTTCTGGCGTCTAGTCAGCAACTGGTGTCGAGCAAGCGCCACATTCCGTGGCCCTGCATAGTAAGCAGTCAGACATTCCCGGGCTATAGCCAGAGTGGTAGCTCCTTGCGTTATGGCAAAAGGGACCTCACCCAGTGCAGAGAGTTCAGGTGGCCCCACTGTATCGCCTCATCGACCACGTTGTTTCAAGCCATGTCGTAATCGAAACAAGCAATCCAGTGGTTGAAAATTTCTCTGGTCCTCGGGGCAGACTGGTCGATTATCAGCCGCTCTGCCTTGAGTGCTGTATCCATTTCTGCTAATAAAATTGAAGTGCCAGTTGATGAAGTAGACAAAAACGATGTGGTCAAACAATAATCATGGCTTTTATTAGCAGAAACTCATGGTACAATAATGAAAGACAATAGGTGCATATACAGTTATATCCAAGGGGAGTGTCCTTAACAGTAGAGAAAATGCACAGCCAATGTTAGTACAGCAAGGCTCGCCAGAGGGGAGACAGGCAGCTTGGCAGACATTCACATTCCTGCTGTCAGGAAATATTTTCTAGCAAAGCATTTGAAGATAACTGTGGAGCACTGTTAGCCAGAATCAGACACACACACAAAGATAAAGACTGTACAACAGGCTTTAATCCACAAAGACTTCAACAGACCCAGGCTGGCTGTGGCTGCACCATCTCTGAGTGAGGCATTGGGAGGCCGGCGCAGGCTTATATCCCGGAGGGTGATTGACACCCGACCGGGTGTTGTCCTGTCCCCTTACACTCCTGCAGGTACAGAGGTTTCCCCCTGCAGTAGGCAGGTGGTGTACCACCACAATAACACACAATAAAAGGAGGAGTTTTTCTGGGAAGCAGAAAAGCAAATGAGAACAGAGACTACACGCTACAGTCAGTTTCATTTTCAACAGTTTATTTGAAAAAGGCCGCACTGGGTCTTACAAGGTGGCCGTCAAATCCCGCCCCTGCATCGTCAGTGACGTGACGTCGCAGCTGAGTGCACGTGCATGGCCCCACTGCCCACGAGAGAAGCAAAACCTGATGGCGCCCTCTTGACATGGCTGCTCTGCTGCCGCGGCCGTGACAAACACAAAGCCGATTCACCTGCGACGTGATGTGTGCCACCAGACTACCATCGTTTGGAGAATAACAAACATAAACTTAATATACAGTATAATATATGTGATCTATAAATATGTAGCAGGACGACCAATTAAATAAGAGATAAATCTGCACAGCAGAAGACCAAAAAGCATGAATAAATTTGTCAAAAAGCAAGGAGAAGCGAAAACCAACAAAGAAAATATTGAGAGGTGTCAGTGAATGATTTGGAAAATGGTAAACAGTTTCTCAAATACTCTGCAAGCACCCACAATAATGAACAAAATGGAAAATATAATTAAAATCGAGTTACTTAAACCAGTGTTCTCAATATAAATCATAATGAAAGCCAAAACACAATGTTTACATCTCTAATATCAGAAAACATAAAATAAAACATGAAAATATTGAAGATTGGTCTTGCACATAGCTTACATCCTGCTTACATCATAACAAAGCTTTTAAAACAGCAGTATCGACGAGGAAATAAGATCATACTTGTGTGAAAAATTGTGATTTTGCAGAGCATTCACGTCGTAAATGACAATTGCTCTTTTGAAGTAAAAAAACAATGTTTTTCCAGCAAGTGATTTTACTTCAGTCCCTGCGTCAGCAGACATACGTGTTTTACTCCATTGTTCTCATGAAGTTGTTTTCGAACAAAGCTATGTAATTCAGTAATAAACTTTAAAATAGCGAATGACAAATCACCAGCAATATTGTTTTGTGAATATTTTTGAATATGTATTACCCATCTCTGATATATTAGGGGAGGAATTAATCCATCCATGTAGACCAATGTTTCTGTTAAAATGATCTGAGAGAGACAAGAAATTAAATGCATTGAATGTTTGTTCCAGAGCAGAGACAAAACTAATTGTATGCCTGATCTTTCTCCATGATTGGAAGGCATTAAAACACTGCATACAATAAACTAGTTTGATTAAAATCTGTGCATTTGAAAATTCGTTGCCTTGTAGCATATTTTTGTGTTGTGTGCTAGCCAGTACAATACTCCAGCAGATTAAAAGTACATAGATCATTGTATTTTGTTGTGCATGAGATGAGAGTTTGAGGAAACCCAATGAAATGAGTTAAATTGCATTTGTGCAGTTTATCTTTGTCATTTAAGCTAAATCATTGGTGGTATTACAACTAATCAGAATTACAAAATATGTTTGATAAATCTGGCATTTTATGGAAATATTTGAAGTTCTGAAAACTCAAAAATTTATTAAAGTACAATTTCTAAGACTCCCGGCCAGCTGTGATATGGTGTAGATGCAAATATCAGGAACTCCTGCCTATTCTCTATTCTTTTCACTTCTTATATTTTTATTTTAAAACCAAAGTGTTATATATTTTGCACCTTTCCCTTCTTTTACTCTTGTTTGCCTCAAAACGACTACAAAAAGTGGAAAATCCAGGAGAAAAAATGACCGCTAGTCTAACAATAGAGGCTATTTCTATCCTACTGGATCAACAGAGCCACACATTGGCTGCTGACTTCAAAGCTTCCTTAGCTTGTTAGAAGTTACAGTTGATCAAATCTCATCATTAGTGGAGGAGCACAGCCAGCATTTTGCCATCTTTGGAGCTCGTTAAGGAACACTCAAGCCAATGTGTTACTGAATTAGAAGACGCCTGCTCCAGCCTACAAGAAAGTAACTCGAAGTTAACGACTAAAGCTGTCGACCAGGAGAGCCAGAGCAGACAGCAAAAGTTGCATATCTTGGGGTTGGAAGAATTTATCGAAGGAGGGCAACCTATAAAAATTCTTCTCTGATTTGTTATGTGAGGTTTTCGGGAAGGAGGCACTCCCATCCCCGCCAGAGATCAATAGAGCTCACCGCTTTTTAGTGCCTAAACTGGCTCTGGGACAGAGACTGTGCTCGGTTATCATTCGTTTACATTGTTATCAGATAAAGGCGCTCTGATCTGAGAGGCCCGCAGGAGAGGGAAACTGGAATATCGTGGTCAGTAGATCCGAGTGGTGGAAGATTATACTTCCAAAGTTATGTATCAGTGAGCTGAGTACAGGGAAATAATGTCGGAATTATTCAACTGAGGATTCAAGCCATCCCTGTTATATCTGCACAACTCCGTATCACACTCTCCAGCTGACACAAGAAGTGGCTGTCTTCAGTTGTTGAGGCTCAGAGTTATATAGACAGTCTCCCTTCCACTTCATTTGCATCATAAACATCCGCTTGATGACTGAGGCTATTTGACTATTAATGTTTTGAAGCTTTATAGCTTCTGTCATACAATATTTAGTGGCGAGGACCGTCTGGTCCTCTCTGTTTTTATGTCTAATGTCAGCACATTTTTTCTCAAATAAGGTGCCCAAAACTGCTCACAATATTCCAAGTCTCACCAGTGCCTCAGAAAGCCTCAACATCACATCCCTGTTCTTATATTTATTCCTCTGGAAATGAATGCCAGCATTGCGCTTTCCTTCTTCACCGCTGGCCCAACCTTCAAGTTTACCTTCAGGATATTGTGCACAAGGTCTCTCAAATCCCTTTGCATTTGGGAATTTTCAATTTTCTCCTCATATTCATTCCATAGCTAAATCATTGATATACAATATATTCCCCCCCCCCCCACAAAATAAACATAAATACAATATCTGAAGGGATTATGGGATGAGCATTCTGTTGGGAGAAATTCATGCTTGGTTGTGTAAAGACATCGTACACTAGTTTGACTCACATCTACATATTAAGTTGACATATGCAGAGGTGAGCAATATCAGTGGCACACAGCCTTTATACATTTATCCCCTATATAATTCTCTACTTTCAGTACTTTCAAAAGATGTTTATATCTTGCATTAAAGCTGTAAAAGATGTACAGGGTTAACTGAATAGTCACCTAGCTACTATCTTCAAAACTTCCTTTCCTGGGTCCTGTTCCAAGCCTTGATAACAATGAACGGCATTGGCATTTGTTTTCTACTTTACTTTTACGCCTTTCATTTCTACTGGATATTTCAATTATTCAATAGTTACACTTAGAACCTTAGAGTGTATCAGAAGAGAAATTTATAGCTCGGCAGCGTACTTGAGATGCAGCAGAAAGATATATTAATTAAGGTGGTGGGGAATCGCAGTGTGACATTACTTTGTGACATTGCTTACCCCCTCCGCAGGTGCCTTATTCTTCAAAGTGGCTTGTATTCCATTTGTTGCCATGGAAAATAGTAAGGAATATTGGAATATTATTATTGGTGATCTACGAGAATATGGTAATATAATATCTTGTAAAAATTAGAATTTAGCAAAACTTGCAGGACGCTGTATAACTTAGTTTATAATTATTGTTTCAATAATATATTAAAAATGCTATCACTAATGATGAGAATAATATGATTTTATTTCAGTCCATATTTCAGAAGCCCTCTGTTGGAGCCACCACTTCAAGGCAACCGTGAGCAAGGCACACAAATTATTACTTTCTGAAGAATCTGAAGAGCATTGCCATATCGTTGAATATTCTATCACAATTCTACAGATCCACTGGCTGTTTGCGATACAGCCTGGCTTGGTAATTTGAGAGCCCAGGGACTCCGAAGGCTGCAGAAGGTAACAAACATAATCAGATCAATCACAGACTCCGACCTCCCATCCACTGAATACATCAATGACAGGCTATACCTCAAGAAGGCAGTCAACATCATAGAGGACCTCATCACCTTCATCGCAACCTCTTCTCACTGCTACATTCAGGCAGAAGGTGCTGAAGCTGAAGTCTAGCATGTTAGGTTCAAGAACAATTTATTTTCAACAGCTATCAAGCTTATGAACCTCTTCTCATTACATTAAACAGTGACAGCTCCGACACCACAAAAGGACTGTCTGTAACTTTATTATAGACTATTTTAGTTTTTTAAAAATAAAGTAACTGTTCAGCTCCCACAAGTAATAACTTTGGAGCTTATGTACAATGAATATGACAGTAAGCTAATTATCATTATTGGGCTTTGCAATTTTGGGAAAACACAAGCTATAAAGGTATGAGATTAAAGGTAAAATGAGAACTGTATGACCAATCTAACAAGTACCTGACAGGCATCCTCAGACAGGAGTATTGGCAAAACGGTGTATTAAATGTACAGTATTTTGTGCTATCTTCATGCAGTTTTATTTGCCAGAAGCCCTGGGATGCATCCAATTTAGTGAAAAACTTTGCACTGGCCATCTCACTTGTAATTTCATCCCTGGATGGTATCTGATAATGTTCCCTCTTTATATTGGCATTTAAGTGTTCTAGGGCATCGTTCTTCTTTTGACACACACCATTGAATTCACCCATTCTGTGGGCTTCTCCACTTTCTTTATGACCCCAAGTGTCTTCGTTCGGTTGAGTTCTTGCTTGAACTTTTCTTTTAGTGGTGCTGGAACACGCCTTGCAGCATGCACTATTAGCTGTGCATCCCCTTTTAACTGTATCTCATAGGCGAATGGTAGAACTCCAAACCCCCTGTGAAGATGTTGATCCAGTATTTCCTCTACACTGTTCTGTGCATTGTTAATGTGATACACCCTCTTGACTAGGTTTAAGTTTTCACATGTTTTGTCACCAAGTAGTGAATAATGTCCATCTGCAACTACAGTGTACCTGAGGTCATGCTCTTTATCTTTAATTTTCACCTTGAGTTTACATGTACCTTTCATGTCAATGCTCTCTCCATTGTAGGCTTTGAGCACTACAGAATTTGCATGGATGTTTAGCTTTATCTTCATTGCCCTGATATTGTGCTCACAAATCAAATTGACCTTTGCCCCTGTGTCTAACTTGAAAGGAATATTTGTTACATTTGTATGCAATGACGTAGCCCATTTATCCTGCTCGACACTGTTCAATTCCTGCACCACCATGCCCACAAAAAGTGTATTAATGAGAGCAAATTCTTCTATAGTGTGTACACTTTTACTTCTGTTCAGTTTCCCTTTGGAAAACATTGTTTTGCATAATGATTCTGCTCTTTGCACTTGTTACAAACTTTTCCATAAGCTGGGCATTGATTTGGCATATGTTTAGTGCCGCAATGTTTACAAATGAATGTCCCTCCATCTTTTTGATGGGTTTTTGCATCTCAGTTTTTGTTTGTGTGTGTGTCCAGACACTGTGGCTACAACTATGCCTTCATTTTCACTGGCTTCTATGCCATCCTCGAATTTTTCCGCATGATGCTAAGTTAGTTGACTAGCGTAGCATATCTTCACAGTTCCCGCCAAGGTAAGCTTTGTCTCTTGCAGCAACCTCTCTCTCACTTTCTTATCAATAATCCCGAACACAATTTGATCACTTATCATTGAATTTTGCAATGATCAAAAATTACAGGTTCTTGTTTTAAGTCTGTTAAAAAAGTATCAAAGCACGTAACGCTCAAATGTTTCATTTTTCTTTGGTAAACAGTGTTCATCAAACATTTCGATAACCTTGTCTTCTGCTTTGGCAAAAACAAATGTGGTTAAAACCTCTAGAGCTCGAGGTTCCTCCACGGTAGGTAACAATGCAATCTTCCATGTATCTAGTTGGCTGTAGTAATACACCACCGGCCTACTGCAGAGGGCAACTTCTATCCCTGCAGGAGTGTAAGGGGATAGGACACACCTGGCCGGCTGTCAATTAGTCGGCCTGAATGGATCAATCCCCACCCCGTCGGGTGTCAATCACCCTCCGGGATATAAGCCTGTGCCGGCCTCCCGAGGCCTCACAGAGTTGCTGCAGCCACAGCCACTCTGGCTCTGTGGAAGTCTTTGTGGATTAAAGCCTGTTGTACAGTCTTTATCTTTGTGTGTGTGTCTGATTCTGGCTAACAGTGCACCACATTGGCTATCAATTCCAATTGCTTGTAATTAAAGTATAAACCTTCACTTAAACAGCCTCCACTTGTGGCCGATATTTCCAGTCCAATTTATAGTGTTGGGAGCTTTTAAACCCTCCATATATGATATTGATTATTACTCACTATGTCCACTGTGGGTTTTTTTTTCTTTTTTCAATCCAATGCACAGCAGAACTTGGCTATTTCTTCCACTCCTGGTATCATGTGATGCTTCTTCAATTAAAATAAAGAAACGGGTTCTTTTTAAAACTAGATTTATTAACTAAAAACAAAACACACACCTACAGATCTCTTGGGAAGGCATTGTGGTGGCTGTGGTGCAGCAACAAACACAAAACTCAAGAAGACTGTACTACAGGCTTTAATCAGCTTTAAGTAGAACACCAGGTCTGTGTAGCTTCTGGTTCCATGTGCCTGACTGCTCCAAAACGGGCTGGCTCCAATTTTACATGGGCCGGTAATTGACAGCAGACAGGTGGGGCCATCCTCCCAGGTTGCCTACCTACCTTGCCTACCTGCCCCCTACAGAAGCTCAGTAGTAGTGCGGCTATAGTAATGGTTGTATCACCACATTCATCCCCTTCTTAAAATGAGTCCGGGGGGAAGGGATGCTTTAGGGCATTTAAAGTATTTCCAAGTTCAAGCAGTCCGGTGGTCGCCTTTGTCGCTGAGACTAAAGCAGGGTAGGCTCCTGGTCAATGGTCAGTGGGGGCAGGGCTGCTTGATGGTTGGACGAGTCTGGGGTGTTCAGGGCAGTCAGTGGTGCAAGTGGGGTGGTGCATGACAGAGTGGGGCTGTAGGTATGGGGTGGGTTCATGGGGGTGGGGGTGGAGATCTGTGGAGAGGCTGTAGATAAATGTCATACCCGGGGGTGTCCTGGATGGGCCGGGGGTGGCCAGGATAGGGGGGCTGGGTCTCTGCTGGTGCCAGATCTCTGGTCGAGACAATGTCGTCCCGTCCATTGGGGTAGTGCGGGCTCATGGGCCAGAAGGACCTGTTACCTTGCTGTATCCATATAAAAAATAAAGGAAATGGGATGAGTATAAATGTGTACTTTATGGTCAGCAGGCACATGGTGAATGGAAGGACCTGCTTCCATGCTCCATTTCTCTCTGACACTACTGTTTCAAACCTTTAGTGCACAGTTAACCTCATCAGATTAGGAGAAGTGAGCACAGTTGTGTGATTAACTACATTGTGCTGAGAACATCACCCCCACTCTGCCTATCAACCTACGGCATTGCATATCCACATGTTACACCTATCCTTCCCTGTCTTTGTATATTGTCAATCTTCAACACTATTTTATACAATTCCATATCTTCTTGATGGGTTCTTTCACCAGGTTGTGTCCTTCCATGTAATGTCATTATGTGTTCTTTCCCTTCACACACAGGAAGAATACAGAAAAAAAAACAGGGAGAGGAAGAAAACCAGAGTTGGCTCTCCAGCTATCTCATGATTTACACATTTATAGAATGTAAGAAAACCACACAGGACCAGGAGTAGGCCATCTAGTCCATCGACCTGCTCTATTATTCAGTAAGATCACAGGTAATCTGGCCATGATTCAGCTCCACTTATCTGCCTGTTCTTCATAACTCTTGATTCCCTTAATATTAAAAAGTTCCCCAGTTATTTAAAAAAAGATGAAAGAGCTGATGGAGATCATGGACACTTCTCGGTTACCTGGCGAAAGACATAAATATTGGACAAACCCATGTCATGTTGCATGCGAACATGTTTATTTTGATGACAAAAATAAGCATTCAAATGTGAACTGAATGTTTAATTATTCTATCTTTTGTAGTTGAAGTCAGAGTTCCGGCAAATAAGCCAAAGATCACCATTTGTATGACATTCCCTGAAAGATTCTGAATAAATTCTTTGGTGACATGGTTAACGTAGGCAGTTTGCATAACTCTAATTCAGCACCAGCTGCCTGGGTTTGAATCTGGCGCTGTCTGTAAGGACCCATGTCTGCGTGGGTTTCCTCTGGGTGCTCCAGTTTCCTCCCACCCTTCAAAACGTACAGGGGTTGTAGGTTAATGGGGGTATTTGGGAAGCACAAGCTTGTGGGCTGCAAGGGCCTGTTACCATGCTGTATGTCTAAATTTAAATGTAAAAAGTAAAATTAAAAGTTTCCAGCAGGAGCCAGGAGGTTTGAGAAATTGAGATGACTGGTCATTTTGGCAGTTACCTGTAAAGTGTATTTACAGGATCGGCAGCATGTTCTGTTCCAGCTGGCTGCAACCTCCTTCCACTACCCTAATCAGATGGATCCAACCACAAAGAAGTACAGGTAAATAAAGCCTCCAAAATATAGACGATACAGTAAATGCTTAGCCAAAGTACTTCGGCAGCTGTTTACTTTTACAGGCAAGAAAATGCTTGTGTATTAAATATTCAATGTTGTTTTTCTGATTGCAGCTGCTGTTCACATGGCCCTGGTCTTGGTTTTGAGTTTCAAGGAGCTCAGTACACAGATAAAATGCATTAAACTCCTAAACCTGTGTCAATTTATCTCTAAATTGAGCAACTAATGTGGGTTGATACCAAATTGCCTGTGACAAGGAGTTTGTATATTTGTAACTTAATACAGTTGAGTAAAGTTAGTAGTTAATGAGTTGGATCTGAGTTTTCATGCATTATCAATTTCAGCACCTTTAACTCCTCACCCACTGTCAAATACTTCATGTTAAAACTACCCCACACTTTGTTTTGCATTTTGAAGTAATCTTTGAATGAAATTGAAAATTTAATGCCAATTTATGAGTATTCTAGCTGTAGTCAGTACTTCATCTAACAAATCCTGGCTACAGTCCCTAGCAATCTTACAAATTTTTCAGTATAGAAAACAGTCACAAGGAAATTACTGTTTAGATCAGTTCTCACTGAGATCTAATATGATTAGCTGCTTCTGACAGTTATCAAGAAATGATGCACAAGATCAAAAATAGACTAATTTTTATAGTTTAAATGAATATCTCCAGAAATTCAATTAATAGTTGACCATTCCAAATTATCATTCAGAAGCACTTATGGATCAACTAAAACTGACCCTAGTTTATGATTATGTGGTGGTAATTTAAGAAAATATACTTGCACATCAGTAATTAATGTTCGATTAAAAACTTCATTTTATAAATGTCAATCACTGTAAATCTCTTTGACATTAAGGCAACATTACATTAAATGGCATTACACGTGTTTATCTGATTGTTTTTCTAAGGGATGTTTTGTTCTCTTGATGTATTATAAAGGAAACTTGGTATTAATGGAAATTCTGTATTTATGTATTATTAATTATGATTTTTTGTATAACAGATATGTGGTTGATATATGATTTTAATATTTGAATTTAGTTTTAAAGTGGATTTCATTTGTTAAATACATGAATTATGTTTGATTTAAATATATGTGTAAGGGTATTATTTTAGTATTGATATTTTTTTGTTAGTAATTTTTTTTGTTGTTGTTAAGTTTTATCCTTTTTTGTAAGTGGGGTTTTTCTATTTTATTTACAACATTGTTAATTAATTTTTCACTCTTTATTTTGGGGGGAGGGTTGGATTAATTTTAAATTAGATGATTAATGTTGTGTTATAATTATTGGGGGGGTTAATTTGTGTAGTTTAATGATGTAGTATTCTAATTTTTATTATCTTATTTTTTATTATTTCTTTAAATGTAATTTTTATTTTATTCATGTCATAAAATTTTAAATAAAGTTTAAAAACAAAATTGCATTACACATTTCACACTGTGTACAAACTAAATTTATATCATTTAAAATCAGCTATGCACCTTACCCACATCCAAGGCTCAGGCTCATTCTTCTCTACTCCAATGAATTCAAACCTAGTCAACCCAATCTTTCTTCATCCAAGTTCCTCCCATTTTATCATTTGGGTGAACCTTGGCTGCAATCTGACTATGACAAGTATGGCTCAGGTTAAAAAGAAAACAAACTGCAGATTTCAGCAAGGCATAATTATTTTTGCATTCAAAGTGAAGGGGAAATTATTTGCCTTCTTAGCTACTTGCTGCACCTACATATTTGCTTCTAGTTACTGGCATGTAAGGACACCCGGGTCCAATCAGCATTTCCCAGTCCATCTCTTTTTAGATAATGCTCTGCCTTTCTGATTTTCCTCCAAAGTGGTTAATTTCACAATTATCTAAATCATACAGCACCTGCCATGTATTTTCTCACTTACTTAACTTGCCTCAATCACGTTGAAGCCACTTTGTATTCTCCACAAAGCTCACAGTTCTATTCAGTTTCACATTATATTGCCAAAAATTCTTCAATTGCATGAATAGATGTAAAACAAACCTAAGTTTTATGACTTATAGAGAAAAGGCATATTATCAGCATGACATAACCATTTGAGAGAAAAATTGGTTTCGCTGGAGGAATAGATTATGAAAGTCTTTAAATATACCCAAGATTAGTCATTACTTTGAAACTCTAACTGCTAACTTAAGCACATAACAATTTATCAAGACACAAAAAATGTCACGGGTAGCATTAAATAAACTCACTTGGAAGTATGCGTTAGGTGGGCTTCAATTACCTCACCTTCAGAATTATTATGAAGCAGCCCAGTTGAAATTTATTAGTGGATTGATGGATTTGGACCAGCCTCCAAGTTGGGCTGAAGTTGAGATGGCCTGTATTCCTGAAGTTGAGGTGTATCAATTTATATTTTGATGGAATGTAAATTTGTTGAGGGAATATAATATGCCGATATTAAAACATTTATTAAAATTATGGATAAAAAAAAGTAAGATTTTAGGATCAAAAGGTAAATTGTCAATTTTAAGTCCATTATATAATAATCAGCTTATTTCTTTTTCAATGTTTAATAGTCATTTAAAGAGTTAGGACTTAAAGGGTATAAAAAAAATTACAGGATTGTTTTGTAGAAGGTCAGTTTCTTTTTTTTACTCATTTGAAAGAGGGTTTTGATATTGCTGAAAATTCTTTATTTGTTTATTATCAACTTCGATCTTTGGTGAAAAATATATATAGTAGAGAGATGATTTTGCCTGTATTGATGGAATTCGAGTCTTTGATTTCTTCTATACCAAAAAGGGGTTATATTTCTGTTATGTATCAAATATTACAAAACAATATGGATAAGTCATAATGGGAGAAATCTAAGATTAAATGGAAAAATTATTTAGCTTTTGTTTTCCCTGAAGATTATTGGGCAGATACGTGTCATGATAGTGTTACTAAATTGACGAATGTGCGGTACGGAATGGTTAATTATAATTTTTTACATCAATTGTATTTAACACCAGAGAAATTGAAAAAATATGGTTTTAGTCATTCGGATTCTTGTGTTGGATGTCATACCCACACTCCTTTTCGGCTCCGAATCATGGGTCCTCTACCGGCATCACCTACGGCTCCTAGAACGCTTCCACCAGCGTTGTCTCCGCTCCATCTTCAACATTCATTGGAGCGACTTCATCCTTAACATTGAAGTACTCGAGATGGCAGAGGCCGACAGCATCAAATCCACGCTGCTGAAGATCCAACTGCGCTGGGTAGGTCACGTCTCCAGAATGGAGGACCATCGCCTTCCCAAGATCGTGTTTTATGGCGAGCTCTCCACTGGCCACTGTGACAGAGGTGCATCAAAGAAGAGGTACAAGGACTGCCTAAAGAAATCTCTTGATACCTGCCACATTGACCACCGCCAGTGGGCTGCTATCGCCTCAAACCGTGCATCTTGGCGCCTCACAGTTCGGCGGGCAGCAACCTCCTTTGAAGAAGACCGCAGAGCCCACCTCACTGACAAAAGACAAAGGAGGAAAAACCCAACACCCAACCCCAACCAACCAATTTTCCCTTGCAACCGCTGCAACCGTGTCTGCCTGTCCCGCATCGGACTTGTCAGCCACAAACGAGCCTGCAGCTGACGTGGACATTACCCCTCCATAAATCTTTGTCCGCGAAGCCAAGCCAAAGAAATGTACTGGAACTTTTTTTGGTCTTGTATGTATGTACAACCATTCTGGGATGAAATTAAGTTATTTTGGGAAAATTATATAATTTTAAGTTACCATTAGACCCATCTATTTTTTTAATGAGCTATATGATTCCTTTAAGGGGATTAGGGTTGGATAAATTTCAAATTGCATTTATATATTTAGCATTGTCTGTCGCTCAAAAATGTGTAGCATGTACATGGAAAGATAATATAGCAATTAATATAATGCGATGGCATAATGAATTGAAAGCTTGTATTGTTATGGAAAAAATTACATATAATCTACATGACAATTAGTCTTTTTTTGTTAATAAGTGGTTACCATATTTGGAATATATGCATTTAGATATATTTTGATTTATTATATATTTTTAGTTTCTGTTTATATATTTTTAGCTCTCCTTAAGAAAGCTGGCTGATGGGGTGGGGATTAAATTTTTTTTTTAGTTGTCTTTTTTTTAATGTATATTCATAAAATTTTCTTTATGGAATGTACTTTGTATTACCATTAATGATTCTTTAAATAAATAAAGTTTTTAAAAAAGACACAAAAAATGTTAGATAAGTATATTATGTGGAATGCTAAAAATTGACCTATGATTAAATTGTCATCCTTGAGTGTAATGTGCTGGAAGAATATAACAGCGACTTTAAAAAAATGAATTGCACATAGACTTGAAAAAGGAACTTTACCAGTCCACGGGAAAGGTAGAGTCTGAGTAACTGGAGGCCGCCATAGGGTGGTAATTTTAAGCAACATGTTCAATTATTCTAGTCTCCAATATGGCCAAGGTGGCCTCAAGGCTGAACACTGGGTTATCCTGTATACAGTGCACAATGTCATCTAAATAAATAAATAAATAAATTGATCTGCATGCTGCCATTAGTTTACTGAAGGATCTTAGTGATTTCCTCATAAAGGAGGGTGCAAGACATTTTGGGTCATGAGTTTGAATGAATGACTGCTTCTTATGGAGACAAATTGCTGTGGAGTACAAAAGTTGACAGTGTGCATTTCAAGTAGCATTAGATTTGATCAGGAAATCATTGCTGTAAAAATTTACTGTGTAATATTTAATTGCAATGATCAATTTTATTGAAAAATTTTAAAAGCAAAAAGATCCCCTAAACTGATCACAAATAATTCAGCAATAATCAATAATGATTGATAACATTTTTTTTAGATTTGTGTGGAAATCATTATTTTGTTGTTTATTTGTGCATTTATAGCTCCAACAATTATGAACCAAATTTAATCTGATTTACGTCCAGACGTCATGACTTACGACCATACACCTTCGTTGTGAGCCACAAAGGCTACCGATATTAAGAATGCTTCACATTATTAGGAATGGTTCCTTAGGCTGCTTTTTAAAATGTGCTTTGTATTATGGATGGACAAATAATAGATTTGTAAATGTTATCAATTTTATTGATAAAAATTGTTTAATCCCCTGATGAGGGTGCTAATGCCCCATTATTATGAAAATTCACATCATAAACATAGAAATATGAATTCTATTGACAGTTGTTACAGTGGCAAATCAAAAAACTGCAATCGTGATTATTTAATGTGTCTCAATTAATCAAGTTCCTCAACCAACATCATAAAGGACGGCCCTTATCATGTTCACAATCTCTTCCCACTGCTCCCTTCAGATAGAAGCTACAGAAGCCTGAAGACCAGCACTTCTAGGTTTGAGAACATTTTCTTTCCAACAGCTGGCAGGCTATTGAACCTCCCCTTGTCACACTAACCATGACTGCAGCAAGTAAGAATTTTGCTGCCTATGTACATTGAACAATGTGTATGAAATTAACTCCTTATCATCATCCATACTGGTTTTGCATCCTCTATCACTGTTGCTCTTTGTCCTTGCCCTAGTCTGCTGTACCTCACAGAGCCAGAGGGTGCCAAAGGTGCTGGAGGCATCCTGATTGTGTCTGAGATGTACATCTGGACCTCAGGTTGCTGATGGTTTGGACTGGTTTGGTAGGCTGTGTTGCTGTAAAAGCTGTGGAAGCACTGGAGGTGAAACCAGAAACATTTGGTGACTCTAGGGAAAGACTCTTTTGCTTCTCTTTTTCTGACTGTAAGGGGCACTGGGCAATTTCTGTTGATAGGGAATCTGTCTGCCTTATGGTAGACTAAAGGAAATTTTGTGTAATAATCACATTTTCTGTTTTAATTGAATGACAATAAAATCTTTAAATATTCAGTCACGGTGCCATTGATCAGGGTGATGCTGTCATCTTCCCCAGATAGGGTATTCCACCCAACAGTATTCACAACATATATTTGTTTGGGAGGGAGAGCATCATGGAAGGCTATTATTGCCTGTTTGCTCCTCCAGGTGGCAGCTGTCTGATGTGGCTACTTCCTGAAATTCCTGTCCATGATTCTCTCTGCCTCCATTATGCTCCTCTGCAAGTCTAACTTGTGCCCCAGCAGATCCACATGGCTTGGGAGAAGTTGCAGCTGGAATTGCTTCACGTGGACAAGGACCTTTGAATGCTCGCTGACCTCCCACATCTGCAAGGAGCAGCTTTCCATACCATTGACTACAATGACCTCCCAATAAACCAATCGATATAAGAAAATTCTTACCATATCTGGCCCAGTTGCTACTTGCCCTCCTTACAGGTGCATAGCATTCACCAAAGCCCGCTGTTCAATCTAGCAGTGGCATGTTTACCTCAAAGCAGGGGTGGCCAAACTACTGCCCTGGGACAACTGCAGCCTATTGCCCATTTTTAAATAGCCCGTTAGAAAAAAAGTGGCAGCACTACCACTGGACCCCATGGAGAGCAGGAGCGAAGTCTCAGCACTCCTCTATGAGGTTAACCATCCAGTCTGACTGACATTGACTTTGTACAAGCTTTATACAGCCTGTTAAATGAGCTGACAGTGGTTGAAAACTGCAGGGCTTAATATTGTTTGGCACATGACTCCTTGTATTTTTATGTATGTGGCCCACAACCTAAACAGTTTGGCCACCCCTGCCTCAAAGCAACCCTTCTCAAAATGGACCCTCCTCCAGGGCCCATTTCCTTTTTATGTGATGCTGTCTATTGGAAGGAAAACTAACAGCTGCTCACCTGCAATAGACTTTTTAAACTCCCTCTGCTCTTCCTCCTTGTAGCTTAGCCTGCCAGAAAGGCAGTTGGGTTAGCTGGGACAACAACCCAATGGTATGAACAATGAATGTTCCAATTTCAAGTATCCAGCACCATTTTTGATTATTTCTCCCTGCTTCTGATCAAGCCAGGCTCTCTCAACACCTTCTATTTTTTTAAACATTCCTAGTCCCCAGTTATCCAGTCCTTTCCTCTACCCCATCTGGTTCCATCTGCCATCACCCACACATTTCATCCACTGGGTCTCCTATCCCCTTCCCCCACAGGTTCCATCTGCCCATCATTACTTCTTTATCTGGTTCCACTCATTAACTTCTTTATTGATTAGATTCTAGAATCTGCAGCCCTTGGTTGTCTCCACATTACCTTCCAAACCCCTTCCACCACCTGTCTTCATTTGCCCTTCTTTTCACCTGGTTCCACCTATCACTTATCAGCACCTATCTCACTCCTATGCTCATTTCTTTATACTGTCTATATCCCTTTCACACTCTCAGTTCCAATGCAGGGTCTCAACCTAAAATGTCAATAATCTCTCAGTTTCCACAGATGCTGCTTAACCAGTGGGTTCCTGCAGCAAATTGTTTTTTGCTCGACCTTTTAATGCCTCCTATTGTGCATTTAAAGTTTTGCCTGTCAGTCTTTGATTCCAATTTACTAAGGGCAGTTCTATGGTTCCGTCTTTGATATTGGCTCGTTTCTAATTGATTCTTTTTAGAGTGTTTCAACTTTTCTATCGCTAAACTTTTTCATGAAATGTTATTGTTAATGCTTTTTAATGCTGTTCCCAAATAATTCCTCTGATGTTAATTAAAGAATGGGCAAACATGAATAGATTAAAATTGACAAATTTAATGACCAGCCACAGTGAGACTTTGGATATTGCAAAAATAGAATGGATTAAATTTTCTATTTCAATGTGTTGGCAGTAATCTGGTACAGTGAATTACAGCATGCCCCTGCTTGTCATTCCTTTGAAATAAATCAAATGACTATCAGCTAGATTCTGTATCATCCACTACATTCTGTAACCATACAATATAACCAAATTTCCAGGCCATTATTTTATATTTATTCAGTTACATCATGGTGTATCATGGTTTATCAGTTACATCCCTAGAGTCACCAAATGTCTATGGTTTCACCTCCAGTGCTCCCACAGTTTTCACAGCAACACAGCCTGCCAAACCAGTCCAAACCATCAGCAACCTGAGGTCCAGATGCACATCTCAGACACAATCAGGATGCCTCCAGCACCTTTGGCACCCTCTGGCTCTGTGAGGTACAGCAGACTAGGGCAAGGACAATGAGCAACATCTACACCATCCACACTTGTACACCCACTCCTGCTGCTCACACTCAGATTAGGTCCAATGTGAAGGTGAAATTAAATCTAGCAAAATTCTTAGCCCATAAGAAGACATCCGAAGGACAGTAAGAGTGTGACATAAAGAAACAGAAAATTAAGGCACTACCACACCAAGTGGCATTATCACATTCCCATATGTCCAGAAATGAAATCAATCACTGAATTTTAATGAAAAATGTTATATTCCACAAAGAAATCATTTCAAAGATGCAACATGAAAGATTGAACAAACAAATTTAATGGGATTATAGTAATTATAGGGCAGAGTACTACATAGTACTACCAATGCAAGGAATTCCCAGTTTAGTAATCTTATCTCAATCCACAAGGTTTCTATCTGAAAAGTAATATCAGAAATACCTGCCCAACACAACATAGAACAAGTAGCAGATGTAATAAGCAAAAAATATGTGGCAATAATATTTTTTACAACAGGTTGCTCTGATAAGACTAGTTTATCAAATAGTTCCAGATTAAATATTAATAGATACAGGTGTACTCCATGTTAAGCCTTCCATAATTGGGTAATGAAAATTCCTGCTTACAGAATTCACTAATCACTACTCAAAAGTTTGAAGTATGAAATTAAATTTACTCTCACAGAACACCTTATTACAGTATTGTAAAATATGATCTCATTTTTAATACATTCATTGTTAGTGTACAGTTTGATGGCTACATAATCAATTCTTTATTATTCCTTAGGATGTCTTCAAAGAACAACCATAGCTTTGTACTTCCAACATCATTTCTGCATTCATGGTGCATTTGTTATAGCGACAGTCCAAAATCTTCACATTCATTAAGTTTGCAGATGTCAGGTCTAGTGTGAAGTGGAAGTTCAACATCACCATGATGTAACTGAATAAATATAAAATAGTGGGCTGGAAATTTGGTTATATTGTATGGTTACAGAAAGTTAAGTAAAGACCTCCTGTCTCAAAACATGTTTGCATGGATTAGCCATTCTTATAGAGATTTCTGGATAGAGTCTTACTGCATCGAAGCAGTTCCTTTGACTCATTGAATCCTTGATGATCAATAACCACCTATTTACACTAATCTTGCATTAATTTCTCTTTACTCTCCCCCAATTTCCTCCAACTCCCCCCCAGATCCTCTCACTCATTCATGCACGCAGGGAAATTTACAGTGACCAATTAGCCTAACTTCCTGCTTGTCTTTGGTACATGGAAAGAAACTGGAGCATACTGAGAAAGCCCATATGATCACAAGTAAAATGTGCAAATTCCAAACAGAGGACATATGAGAGACTGCAGATGCTGGAATCTGGAGCAAACAACAGTCTGAGGGAGGAACTTAGCAGGTCAAACTTAGCAGGTAAAGAATGGTCAATGTTTTAGGCTAGAACTGTTCATCAAGACCATTGATGCTGCTTAGACCATTGAGTTCTGCAACAGACTGTTTGTTACTTCAAGTAAACAGGGCTGGAAATGAGAATTGAACCTTGGTTACTAGAGCGTCTTGAATAGGTGAGAAATTAGTTCCCTCTTCCTCTTATGGAACAGATTCCCATTTCCTAACAACTGACTCAAATAAACCCGACCATATCCCAAAGTCCAGTCCCATGTCACACAAATTGACCCCATTCCCACTCAACAATTATCCCAGTCCTTGATAATAGGTCACCCACACCAACCTTCCTTCTCCCCATCCCTCACCCTCACTGAATGCCAAGACAGACCCCCAATTCACAGACCACTTCCTCACTGCCAATCATGGACACATAACATTCTGACAACCTACATAGCCCAGTCCTCATCAACAAATCTCAGGCTCCTTACTGATGTTTACCACATTAAGCTTCTATCACTGTTACACACTTGTTAATATTATTGAAAATAAAGAATGAATCCAAGTATCAACCTGAA
This sequence comes from Narcine bancroftii, assembly GCF_036971445.1. NCBI lineage: Eukaryota > Metazoa > Chordata > Chondrichthyes > Torpediniformes > Narcinidae > Narcine > Narcine bancroftii. Next base: position 300,219,044 of record NC_091470.1, read on the forward strand.
TAATACAGTATAATCCCCCAATCCTAAATCATGATTTGTGCCTAATAAATTAACATTTGTCTTTCAGTCTGTTTAAACATGAAGTGACCAGCAGGTGTAGGTTTTCATGGTATCAAATAAAATTGGCAGCAGAGCAGTGTCAAAAAGAATACTTTATCCTATGTCATACCTAATTGTTACAGTCAGCACCTCAGATCTAAATTACGAGAGTAGTGAAGCTAAACATTTACCTTAAGTAGCTGAAGCCCTTCATTTTTCTGTTCATCCTCAATTTGGATGATTTCTGTTGCTTGGCAACCTTCTGAATAGTACTGAGCTCTGAACTCAGTGAAAAAGCTTCTCTGCATTGAAGGAAGCCTGGGCTCCAGATAATCTTCTTTTGATTAATGAGAAGACACTATTTATCTTGCACATGGACATGAATTCTCAGTTTAGATAGCTGTCTGTATTTTCTCTACTTCTGGGAGAGGTTCATATATATAATCTGTTTATCATTGAAGTGATAACAAAGGATTATCTACTCTCAATAAAAACGTGTCTTATCTTAGTGCATTTGATCTTACAGATTATCTATATATTTTTACATATCTGATGTAGAGACAAATAAAAAATTGCACAACACTCCTTCATCTGAATCCATACACTTGTGTTTGTAAGCCAATTTCACATGCAATCATGTACAACACCATTGAACTTGCAAAGAAAAATAATCAATCTCTTTTTCAAAACACACTCCACAGATCAAGGAATAGCTTTAGTATTAGGATTTATTAGAATCCAAAGAACAGATGGTCTGTCCATTCATAATCCTTCATTACTATTAATGGAATTTGTCTTAACTAAATCAATGTGAACAGTGTCTAAATATGGCAAGGATTCTACCAATTAAGCAAACCAATCACATTATACTAATATAATTTTGTCATAAATAATTGACTGTAAGAGATAGAGGAACTTAAAAAGTCCTGATATTTTGCCAACCTATACTACACCAACTTAACCCATCCCTCTCACATAACCCATAACCCTAAATATTTCTTACTTCCATGCCCTTATCTGAAAATTTTAAATGTCTCTATTGTATCAGCCTATATGTCCAGCCAAGACACTTACCATTCACTGTGTAAAAATTCTACCTGTGATGAATGCCCTAAACTTTCCTCCAGTAATCTTAAATTGATGCCCTCTGGTATTGGCCATTGTCACTCTGGGAAAAAGGTGCTGGCTGTTCACTCTTTCTATGCCCCTCATAATCTTATACTGTATACCTCTAATCATTTGTTGCTCCAAATAGAAAAGCATGAGCTCACCAAACCTTTCTTCATATGACATGTTCTCCAATCCATGCAACATCCTGGTAAATCACCTTTGCAGGCTCTCGAATTCATCCTATAATGAAGCAACCAGAACTGAATTAGTTTTATAGAGCTGCAATATTATCTCAAGCCTCGAACTCAGTCCCTCAAACTGATGAAGCCTTCTTAAACATCCATTCAACCCTATCTATGGACTTGGACCTCAAAATCATTCTGTTCCTCCCCACTGCTAAGAAGCCTGCTACAAACCATGTACTGCGCATTCAAGTTCAACCTTCCAAAGTATATCACTTCATACTTCTCCAATTGAACTCCATCTGCCACTTCTCCACCCAACTCTGCATCTTGTCTATATCCTGTTGTAGCCTTTGACAACCCTATAAATTATCAATAGCACCTCCAACCTTCGTATCATTTGAAAACTTATGGATCCACCCTTCCATTTCTTCATCCAAGTCATGTATAAAAATTACAAAGAATAGGGGTCCCAGAACAGATCCCTGCTGAACACCTCTCGTCACCAACCTCCAGGCAGAATACACTCTATCTACTAGTCCTCTGCCTTCTGTTGGCAAGCCTATTCTGAATCAATGCAGTCAGGTTTCTATGGATCTCATCCATCATGACTATCTAGATCAGTGGTTCTCAACCTTTTTCTTTCCACTCACATACCACTTTAAGTATTCCCTATGTCATAGGTGCACTGTGATTAGCAAGGGATTGCTTAAGGTGGTTTGTGGGTGGAAAGAAAAAGTTTGAAAACCATTCTTCTAATCTGTTCTAATTGACTCGTTATGTGCACAGTTTCATAACTCCAAAAGGAATGGGCCAATGACAATTTTTCTTAAGCAAAATATTTCTGTAACAATTGGATTTAGAGCAGTGATTCTCAATCCTCCCTTCCCACTCACCTACCACCTTAAGCAATCCCTTATTAATCACAGAGCACTATGGCAATAGGGATTACTTAAAGTGGGATGTGAGTGGAAAGAAAAAGGTTGAGAACTACTGATCTAGATGAAAAGAGAAAAGTATTTGATTGCATCTTCATCAATGTTTCTCCACATTAATAATAATAATAATCACTGCTCAAATTCCCATCTTCTTAATGAGGACTCCATTTATGGGACTCTGCCAGTATGGAAAGGAGAACAGGTTCAGAACAGATCTATAAGCTCAGAATCAAAGGTTGATCAAGAGTCTGATAACTGTTGGAAAGAAACTTTTCTGGAACCTAGAGTTTCAGGTTTTCAGGCTTCTGTTTCTTCTACTGAAAGTAGCAACGAATAGAGCTTGTGACAGGAGCGATGGGGTTACCTTCTTAATTGGCTACCTTCTTAATGTAATGCCTCACCTAGATGTCTGCAATGTATGGAAGATCATAGCCTGTGATGGACTATGTTTACCATCTTCTGCAGCTTCATGCACTATTAAAATAAAAAAGAAAGTAAGTGACAAATTTATGGCAGAAATGAAGGAGACATGGTTGATAAATGAAAGCTGTGATTCAATGAAGAGTCACTGTGGATAAATGAATTTTTGCTGCTCACATGCTGGTAAGTGCCTTCATTTTTCAATTCAATGAACCTGGAAAATAATTCACCACAGACTAGTTAGCAATTCTAATTTTCTACCTGCAGTTCCATGTTCCAAAGAGTGAACAAAAATTATTTTTATGGTTACATGCAGATACAATATTAAAATATGCATATGAATCACACAGACCTGTTTGCAAGAAACATGTGGAATTTTGAATATATTTCCCCATCATTTTGTGTTCGATTTTGTTGAATCAGTCTTGTTATTCTATTCATATGTTCAAACTCAGGCTAGGATTTAAAGTTAGGTTCCATCATTTAAATAGTGGCTTGAAGAGTTTCAGAGAGATCTGGAGCCATACAGTGAGGACCCATGTCATTGACCCATTCGCCCAACTCATCTATGCTGGCCATAGAAACAAGAAAAATAGGAGCAGGAGAAGGTCTTTCAGCCCTTTAAACCTGTTCCATTGTTGATCATACAACTTCAGTACCCTATTCTCATTTTCTCTCCATACCCCTTGATCGCTTCAACCAATAGGGCCACACCCAGATCTCTTTTGAAGATATCTCACAAACTGGTCAGGACTTTCTGTGGCAGGAAGTTCCACCTGTTTGGAACTCTTGGAATGAGGACACTTCACCACATCTTGTTCTAAATGGATTACCTCTTACCCTTCGACTGTGACTCTTTAATCGCGACTTCCCCAACATCAAGAACTCTCTTCCAGCATCTGATTTGTCTAGTCCTATCAGAGTTTTATTTCTTAATGAGATCCCCTCTCATTCTACTAAATTCCAATGAGTATAATCCCAGTCTATCCAATCTCTATAGATCAAGGTTATCAATGAGAGCATGGCCCATTTGCTTGCAATTGGCTCATATCAATCTACTGATCATAGTCTACAGTTCCCCCTTCAGTACCATAATCCCCAGCAAACACATTCCAAACTTCAGGATCTTGGTCTCAGCACCGCCCTCTGCAACTGGATCCTAGACTTCCTGTCTAGCAGAGCGCAATCAGTCATCTCATCAACAATCACATTCGACATTGGTGCTCCTTGAGTATGTATACTCAGCACCATACCATATGCCCTCTACAACTTTGACTAAACAGCCAAATACCATTCCAACTCCATCTTCAAATTCTCCACTTCCACCACAGTATTAAATCTGGGTATCAAATAACGTTGAGACAGAATGCAAGAAAGAGAATCAAGTCTAGTGTTATAGTGTCAAAATTATAAATTCTCTCTCAATGTCACTAAGATGAAGAAAAAAAAAATTGGCTTCAGGACAATGGAAAATAGCATAGCCCTGTCCACTTCAATGGTTCTGAGGTGGAAAGATCAGATAACTTCAAGTTCTTTGGAATAAATATCTCCAAGGACATGACCAGGAATAAACATTTTGACACTACGGTAAAGAAAGCACACCAATGATTTTAATTTCTGAAAAAAACTAAGGAAGTTTGGCATGTCTTTGTCCTTCAACATATTCCACAGGTGCACCATCGAAAGTATACTTTCTGGATGCATCACATTGTGGTGTGGTATCTATTATGTTGATGATCAGAAGAAGGTACAGTAGGCAGCAAATGGAGCTCAGAAATAACACAAACCCCTTTACTCCATGAACCCTTTAAAGTTTAAAACCTTGTGTTTGTGATTTATGGTTTTTTATGACTTTCCCTGTAGGGATAAATTATTTTGTAGAGTTACCTCTGCAACTGGATCCTAGACTTCCTGTCTGACAGACCGCAATCAGTCATCTCATCAACAATCGCATGTTGTAATATTCAAGCGTACGAGGAACTCGTTCTCATTCTTAGAAGAACCATGGAAAGAGAGTAAGCTCATTCGAGAAACCTTTCTTTGAAGTCATTATTATTCATTATTAATCATTTACTATAATTTTAATTCATTTATATTTGTTTGAAGTTGAGTATCATTATCATTTACAATATGCTTTGTTTTACTCATCGTTATGAATGCGAAGCAAATGTTTATTCGCTTGAAAAATTAAAGCTATTTACAGCTGCAATCACAAAGTTTGATTTATTTGGATGAATAAGATGCAATTCGGAATATCATTGCTTACTTTCCTTGAAGATTACATGTTTTAAAAGTGGGTCATATTAGAAGGAGGGAAGTATCATCTATTAACCCCACCTACATCTCCAGGTGCTAAAGAAGCTGAGGACCATTACACCCTGGATTCCTCCCTCCTTCCATTGGGGAGAAGGCCCAAGAGTGTGGTAGTATTTACTAACAGGCTTCACAGCAGCTGTCAGACACTGATTGAACCCCACAACAGTGCTACCAGACTGCTCTTGCTTGATACTAATTGATCTTTCTTTTCATTGTAACTTTGTACTCTTGTGAATTGTGTTTTTTACATGGTATGAATGTTAGAGATGACCTGATAGACAGCTCGCAGAAGAATCCTTCTCACTGTGACAAATAAATTTAACAAAACCCATCTCTCTCAACATTTCCTATCCAGGTACCTGTCCCTATGTCTTTTAAATATTGTAATCATGCAAGCCTCCACTGCTTCCTCTGGCTGCTTGTTTCATAACTCCACCATCTTCTATATGAGGTTTACCCTTCAGGTCCTTTTAAATCTTTCCCCTCTCACTTTACACGTATGCCTTTTAGATTTAGATGCACCTAATCTGAGAAAAAGACTGTCGTCATTCACTTCATCCAAGTCCCTCATGATTTTATATTCCTGAATCACTACAAACTTCTATGTTTCAGGGAGAAAAGTCCCAGTCTATCAGTTTTTTTTCCTTATATGAACTCAAGCCCTCCAGTCTGGCAAAATACTTACAAATCCTTTGTGAAGGTGCTTTGCTAAATGTATACAAGACTAAAATTCATCCTGTTAAGCTAAGAATCTCAGATCACAGAGTTCCCTTTATACTTGTGAATTGATAAAAGATAAGGACAGATGTAATGTCTAACCTTCACATTTCTAAAACTTCACAAAAAGTTTGAAAGTTCTGAGGAGACAAAGAATTGCAGGAGAAATTCAACAAGTCAGACACCATAATGGGTAGAATTTTTTTCCTTAAATAAATTTAATTCACTATAAATCATAATATAAAGTAAAACAATGCAAAAGTTATTTTGCATCCATAGTATATATACTTTCCATTCTTGTATACTACTTTGTTACATTAATCCTCTAATTTGCTACATAGCACCATTGTCACTAATGTTTCCCCTTTTAGTTACACCCCCCTCAATTGTTTGATGGGCTTCCCCTCCAGTCTCAGCCCCTCAATGTTGGGTAGCGGAAGGACACTTGTGTTGGCTGCACCAAGCCTCAATCTGTGCCTCACTCCAGCAGCCTGGAATCCATCAGTTGGAGCATTCCCTCACTAATGTGTCAAGAGCAACAAGTTTCGAGCTTTGGCAATGATATATTCTGCCAGATGATCTGGACAGTGTGCTCAGCAAACAACCCTGGAGTATCCACTGTTCCTCAGCGTCTGCAGAATGTTCCGCACTGATGGACTTCTGGTTAAAGATGTTTGTCTGAAAAACACTTTTCCACAAAGGTTAGGTAATGTGGCCATATCAGATGATGGGGTAATGGTCAATCCACATTTTAGGTCAAGAGTAAAGAAAATGGGTGAGATTATGCATAAAAAGGGGGAAGGAAACTGGGGAGGAACCCAGAGGTGATAGAGTACAGGGAGTCCCTGGATTATGAACGAGATCCATTCTTACATTTGTCTTTAATTCAAATTTGTAGATAGGTTGGAACAGGTATTATATGGTTCTTATTTAGAGTCAGTTAGTCAAATGTTTGTTTTAGTACTGTAAAAAAAATTTAAAGAAACAGTTCTTGAAACAGTTTAGATAGGAAAATAAATAAAATAGATCATGATTAAAAAGGAACATTCGTGAGATAACATTATGCGCATTGGAAGCAAAATTTATTTGTAAGTACGAGTCGTCCATAAGTTGGACATTTGTAAGCCGGGGATTCCATATATAGGATAGAAGGTGTGAGAAGTGGAGAGACAGGTAAAGGGAGAAACAATTAGAAAGGAGGCAGTCAAAGAGAAGTTTGAGCGGGGTGAATTTTTTTTACAGAAATAAAGAAGAGATGGAAATTGGAATCAGATGGGGTGGGAGTTATCTAAAATTAGAAGATCAATGTTCATGCCATTAGTTTTAAGGCTACCCAGGAGGAATATGAAGTGTTGTTCCTCAACTTTCTGTTTGGCCTCACACTGACAATGGATGAGGCCAAGAACAGACATATAGGAATGGTTGGGGAAGTTAAAATGATTGGCAACATTAAAAAAAATTTTCTTTCCAACCTCTCCTAATGATTTCTCCCTCTTACTATCTCTCCACCTCTCACATCTTCTGTCCTCTCACCTATAGGCCTCTCTCCCAGCTTCTTTCCCCCCCAAATATATGTAAAATCACTTCCTTTCCCCCCCTCCCCCGGCCTTGATAAAGGATCTAGTCCTGAAGCGTTGATAGTTAATTTTCACCCATGGATGTTGTCTGACCCATTGAACTCCTCCAGCAAATTGTGATTTTCTGCAAACCTCAGTGTTTCTCTTTGAAGTTCTATTTGAAGTATGACTACATGTAGAAAAAAAAATAGAAGTCAATATGGACACACCAGACACACAGTTATTGAAAAGACTAATCTGGTGAAGATCCATTAACACATTTCTTTGAGTGACAAGAAAAACATAATAGTCATGTCATCAATAATAATTCCCCAGCTCTTCTTTGCAATAATGATATTTCATCTGTGTCTGAGAAAGCAGACATTGTATGAGTTTGATATCTCATTTGAAAGGTAACTAAAATAACAAGCCTGTTCACAAACCTGTTATCAAAAGTCATGATTGGATCCATACCTCACACTTTGAGGAAGGGCTCAGACCTGAAATGTTCCTCCAGCATTTGTGTGTCCTTGCTACAATGACAGCATCTCCAGACTTAAGTATTTCACCTTGATTGTATCTTTAGGCCTTGATCTAATTTGCAGCATGTCTTGTTTTTAGATCCCTTTGTAATATTTTAAAGTTCCATTGTACATTTTTATTTCAACAGTTTCCTGGCCTGAAAGCCAGGTTGACTGATAGGTTGGGTTTGGAATACTCCGGAGGAAATTTCAACCCAGAAGCAGGTAAATAATCTGGTTATCTGGCTAAATGTGCCTTGGAGAAAAAGGGGATTAGCCTTGGTGTGATTGTAATTGAACACAAGTGGAGTTAAGATTCTTAGTCTGAAGGATTCCGAATCATGGTGACTGAGCTTAAGAATCTTGTCTGGGGGAAGGTACTCAGTGAATACAGTGGGGGAAAGAGTTTGGAAGGTGATCGGTGGTCATTGTGGGGGAAGATGATTGGTGATGACTGTGGGGGAAGGAGATCAGAAGATGATTGGGGGTCACTATGGAGGAAGGTGATTGGTGATCATTAGAAGGCAAAGTTATTTGTGTGTAGAGGGAAATTCTATCGGCAGTAAGGAAAATAGGTGGAGGGTCTTGGAAGATACACCATTGTGCCTGTTTTCAACTCCTTTGAAGCTTCAAGATCAAGTCAAGTCAAGTTTATTGTCATCTGATTGCACAAGTACAACCAGCCAAAACAGCATTCTCCGGTTCTCAGTGCCAAACATGCAGACACATCATCAGACATAACACATATGAAGACAAACAATACATAGGCATGACAAGTATTCACATTGACAAATAAATAAATAAAAATTGTTTACTATATATGACAGTTTTGGATGGTTCCTTTGGTTGTTCAGCATTCTCAGTGGCCATGAGAAGAAGTTCTTCATCCGCCTGCTGATACTGGCTCTGATATTTTCGTATCTCTTTCCCGCTGAAAGATGTTATGCATGGGATGGAAGTGGTCTTCAATGATTTTTGGCACTCTCTTCAGACAATGATCCTGTTAGATCACGTTGATGGGGGGGCGAAGACTCCAGTGATCCTCCCTGCCACTATCATGGTCTTTTGGATTGATCTCTGATCCATTTCTCTGCAGCAAACATATCACATCTGGGATGCAGCCGGCCAGGACGCTCTCGATAGAGGTCCTGTATCAAGTTGACGTAATGGTGGCCGGTACCTGCTTTGGTCTTCTCAGGAAGAGCAGTCACTGTTGTGTCTTCCTGACAAGGGTGAAGATGTTTGCCCATGATAGGTCACTAGTTAATTGAACTCAGTGCTCTCCTCTCTCTCTCCTCTACAAAGTGGAGTGATGTCTAAGGATCTCCTTAGATGTATTTATCTCATCTTTAGAAGTTGGGATAAATCTGAGGAATGCAGTCTCGATATAATTTTTAGGATGTAAGTAGAATCTGCTGGTGGAACTCAGCAGGTCATGCAGAATAAGTGGGAAAAGAATGGCTGGCATTTTGTGCCAAAACTCTATTTGAGTCTGGGGTTGTGGAGAAGAGATGCCAATGTAAAGTGGACAGGGTGGGTGGGGTGGGACAGGGGCTCCATGTGAGATTGTGAACCAGGTAGGGTGTGAAACATAATGGATAGAAGCAGAGGATGGGCAGATGCCATACAAAGGGAGGGAGAGGCATGTAAACCAAAGGGCTCAGGTGGAGTAAAACAGGACTGTGTGATTGGAAGATAGAGACTGCCCATGCTGGAATCTGATAAGTAGAGAAGGTGAAAATAGTATAATAAAGAGAGACCAGATGGAACCAAATGTGGTGGTGGGCAGGGGTGTGGGGGGAGGGCAATTGGGGCTAATGAGGGAGAATGGATGAATCTCGGCTTTCATGGCCATAGGAATGCGGTGTGCTGGTCTCACCTCTGGGTTGAGCCGCATGGAATATGTCACTGGAAGCCTTCCCAGCTCATCGGTGAAAAGTTCCCTATATTCTGAGAAAACTGCTCGTGAAAATTTTTTTACAGGTAAATGAAGCTTGATTATTATCCATCAGTCTTTCTGATGCCATCAGCAAGTGGAACAGTTAATGCAAATTTGAGGGACAAACTGATTTCACGCAGTTTAATTCAGTCAATTGTATAAGAAAGATGCAGGAACCAGCAGGTTTGTTCATCATGCTGAAAGGATTATTTGAATTTTACTGGATATGATTAGCCAAATATTTAAATGTATAATTTTGACCTTACTGTGCTATTCATTTTTCCAGAATGAAGCGTAGGAATGACAATCTGAATATTGATCCCACTCTTCAGTCTTTCTCCTTCATCCAACCCAAGGACACTCTGATTCACACAAACCCCAACCTCACAAAGGATTCCACATTGTTTGTCAATCTCCATCTCCTCCCGGTCCAACCCTTCCACCCTGTCCTCATAAAACTGCCTATCTCCCCTCTGCATTCCAGATGAAGAGTTCTGGACCAAAACATTAACCATGCTTTTCTGTCACTGATGCTGCTTGACCCACTGAATTCCTCCCACTGTTTGTTTGCTGCTCCAGATTCCACCATCTGCAGTTGCTTATGTCTCCAGAGATTCCATTGCTCCCTCTGACCTCTGATCCATCTAAATTGCTAAAGTCAACTATGTTTCTTGCTTATTCACTGTCCTAACATCCCCATCCTCAACCATGATGTAAGCTTGGCTCCATACAACTTCTCAAAATTTGGCTTTGATTGTAGACCAAATAACCATTTTTCACCCTTGTCCTCAACTTTGGTCCCAACTGGGCTAATAGCTGTATTTTCCACATAACCCACAGTGCACCTAGTCCCCAGTCCCAGGAGACCCATTTCCATAAAAATGTGCAATGTGCATTATACATTAGGCCTTAGGAAGAGTTTGGAGCCCACAACCATAAGTCATTAGTGCCCTGCTATAGCACAACTGCTTTGAATCAGCTTTTTGAGACCAAAATCTTTGTTGCAATTATATCCATGTTTGAGTTGTCAACACAGCGTGTTGCAAATAGCTAGAAGTACTTTGAGAGGACTGTGATATGCTCATTACATGCACATAACTATCTGAACACTCGATGGGCTTCTGATGAGAGACAAACACAAATATTCAATCTCCTTGATAGCTTTGCAGCTGAGGTGAGGTTTAACTGGCTCTCAAAAACTGGGAAGCCTGCCAGTTTACAAATGGAAAACAGCTGGGTTGCACTCTTCCTCACTTTATTGTGTGTTTGGATTTCTATGGGAGTGGTGGGTGGGGGGGGGGGGGGTGTATCTTGGTGTTGGTGGAGATGCTGAAACTGAGAATTTGAGGGCAGATGGCTGTTGACATCTGCTAGCTTGCCTATCAGTGGAAAATCATGAACATATAACAAAGCTGCAGCAATACACATTCAGATATGTCAAGAAAAGTGACTAAATGTCTGGAGAAGAATGTTGAAGAGGGACTGAAAGAAAGAAACAAAGAATCAGAGAAACAAAGGACTGTAGAGAGAATTCCAGATCTCCTGCCTTTGTTAGTGAAAGTCATTGCCACCCCTGCTTGGGCAATTAAATTCTAGGGTAATCTAGAGACCAAACTTTAAACAACAGGAATATCACATGTATTTATCAGGGTAGAAAAGATTATAGAAAAAGTGAGAGGTGAGACTATTGTGGCATTTAAAATCTGAGGGTGAGAATTTTCAGTCAAAGAATTGTTTAAATGCAGATCAATGAGCACTTGGGTGATAGATCAACAATCAGTACAATTTATGATATGGGCAACAGAGCTTTAGCTGTTTAGAATTTATTTATAATAAAATCCAATGAGGGTTCCAGGGTACTGAAGGAATAAATCAGTATAAACATAACAAAGATAGATGAAAGTTTGAGTTGAACTGAGGCAGAATGAAATTAGGTAGCATGTCGGAGCTAGCAATAATTATCCGAATAATGATACATATGAGTGATCCAAAAGAAGGTAAAATAGAGGCTCTAAATTAAGGTTTAAAAAAAATGACACCAGGCTTGTGTATCCAGTAAACTGATAATCCATTATCTGTTGACTGTTCTGAGATCCCATTTGTTTAGCCTCCAGCTCACCGAGTGCTAATTCCTGCACTCTCTCCAACACACTGGGGCTGCAGATCCTGCATCTATTAGCATACCATTGTCTTGGTCTCGGCATTTTGTTTAACACCCAGTGCCCATATCTTATTTTTGAATATTTTATTTTTGATTTTGAAAGACTCATATAAATTCGAACAAACAACACAATCTCTTTCAACAATAGTATTTAACATACAGAGTCTATTTTCCCTATCCCTCTCCCCTCCTTCGCATTCCTTAATACAACAAAGAAAAGATTAATAAAATTAAACAAATACAAAGAACCAAATATCATCACAAACCTTTAAGGGAACTTAAGAAAAACCCCAAGAAACCTAAAATAAAAAAAAGTTAAGGAACAAAATACAAGAGCACGTCATTTGCACCATGGCCCACTTCATTTCACTACTGCCATGGATTGTTGCATTTCCTTTAATTATATCTGCGTGCCAATGTGTTGCAGATAGGGTTGTCACAACCTAACAAATGTGCCATATTTCCTCTTTAAATTGTACTTGATTTTCTCCAGGGGAATACAACTCTGCATTTCCATAATCCATTGTGTAATATTTAGTTGGATTTGGACTTCTACGTGACTGCTATACACTTCTTGGCTACCGACAAGGCGACCTTCACAAACTGAATTTGATATCAGGACAATTTAAAACTCATGTCCATAATGTTTCCCAAATGGTACAATTCTGGATCCTGTGGAAAATCCACCTTTGTTATATTTTTCGGAAAGTTCCCCCCAGAAGGATCTCACCTTTGTACACAGCCAGGTTGAATGGATAAACGTTTCAATCTCCACATTACACATTTCTGAAAATTTTGATATGGATTTATGTAATTTTTGTGGTGTGAGGTATAGTTGATACAGGAAATTGTATTGCACCAACCTGTACCTGGCATTAATAACTGCTGTCATACTAACCAGACACAGGTCTGACCAGCACTGCTCGTGGATTGTTGTGTCCAAGTTTGATTCACACCTTTCCCTCGACTTGTGTAAGTCTGGCTTCAGGACCTCACTTTGGAATAAGAGATACATCGTAGAGATGAACCTATGTGTCTTCTCCTTTCAAATTAGAATCTCCATGTCACTACACATGGGTAGGGCTGTAGATGGTCCCAAATTATCCCTTAAGAAAGATCTTAGTTGAAGAGAGCAGAAGTAAGTTTTATTAGACAAATCATATTTATTCCTTAGCTGTTTGAATAACATAAGCTGCCCTTGCTTATAACAATCCTTGATACATCTGATCCACTTCTGGCAGCAGGTGACCAGGATCTTATTATCCAGAGCCATAGGTATTAGTTTGTTCTGGGTCAAGAGCACTTTAGGAGATATCCCCACCTTGATTTCAATACATTGATTTATTTTTTTGCCACGTTTGAGTTACATGTTTTAATTTGGAGTTATTCATTTTCTTTGATATCAATTTACTGCCACATTTATATATATATAAACTCTCCTGCTATCTTTTCTCTTGTCATGTGCAGTCCAATTTGTGCCCAGGAGAGGGTACCACCTCCCTCAAAGAGTGAGGCTATAAACCTTGACCCAATGATATTTTTAAAAATCCGGCAATTTCAGACCTCCCAATTTATAATTCAAAGTCAAATTTTCCATGGAGATTCTAGCCACTTTACCATTCCATAACAACTTTCTGTCACATTGTTGAGCATCTTAAAGAATAACTGGGATTGGCAAGGATTGAAATAGGTATTGTAGTCTCACCATCACCTTCATTTTAATGCAATTAACCCTGCCCACCAAAGTTATGGGCAGGCTTCTCCATCTACCAAGACCCTCCTCAATATTCCAGAGCAAAGGGAGATAATTGAGTTTATATCCCTAAATATTTAATTCTTTCTTGCAACCATTTAAATTGATTCCCTTGTTGATATTGTCTGTAATCCCCCTTTGTCAAGGGCATGATTTCACTCTTATCCAGATTTATCTTGTACCCAGACATCTTGCCATAATCCTCCAGTGTGGTCCTCAGCCTTGCCAACAACACCATTTAAGTTACCATTTGTCTTGGTGAATTTCTGTTGCTGCTGGGTTTTGGAGTCCTCTGGGCTTGTAACATACCCCCGGAATAAAAACATCATCCACGAATAAATTGATTTTATGCTCCTTCTGGCCCACTTTGAACCCCCTTTATTTCTGGATCTTGTCGGATATCTTCTGCCAGCGGTTCAATAGCTATTATAAATAATGCTGGGGCCAATGGGCAGCCCTGCCTACAGGACCTACCCAAAAGGAAGACTGGAGACATTTGCCCATTTGTAATAATTTTAGCTAGGGGTTTACGAAAGAGTGTCCTTACCCAATTAATAAATGGTTGTCCCAATCCAAATGTCTCCAGTACATTGAATAAGAAATCCCATTCCAGTCTGTCAAAGGCCATCTCCACAGCCATGTCTGTATCTATCACTGACTGTTTCAGCTGCACTACATTGAGTAATCTACATAAATTTTCTGCTGATTTTCTCTTTTGTACAAATCCATCTTGATCTGGATTTGTTAACTTCAGTAAATATTGAGCTAATCTTTTGTCCAACGCTTTTGCTGTAATTTTATAGTTTGCATTCAATAATAAAATGGATCTATAGGAGGTGGGGTTTCCCTAATATACCAAGCCCTTGGACTCTGTGGTCCATTCACATACGGGGCCCATTCCCAAGCACCTTCAGCGTACGGGGGTGTAGATTCCTCCACTCACTTTACACCTTAGACCCCAGATCCTACACTCTCCTTCACTCACCATTGCAGCATTTCTCACACTTCCTTAAAATGCCATTCTGACACCACTTCATGTGCTGGATTAATGGAGTTTTTACTCTTCTCTGGTTCAGTTTCAGACAGTTTATAGACTTTGGAAAAATGTCTTTCACTCCCCATACTTATGTCAGTCATGGAGTCATAGAGCACAGAAACAGGCCCGCAAACCCAGCTTGTCCATGCTGAACAATGTGTCCTCCTGCTTTAGCCCTACCAGCCCATATTAGGCCAATAGCTCTCCAAGCCCCTCCCATCCATGCAGTGATCCAAGTGTTTCTTAAAGGAAACCAACAAACCTGTCTCTGTAATTTTTCTGGCATCTCATTGCATATGCCCATTACTTTCTGAGAGAAGAAATATCTGCTCTCATCTCTTGAAAATCCATTCTCCTCACCTTATAGATTGTCTTATTCTAAATGACAAAACCAGCAACAAAACTAATTTCAATGTAGTAAGAGACAATAAAGCATCACTCCGATGAACTCAATGCTTTCTACACTTGATTTGAACAGCAGAAAAGGAAGAATCACTGCGCACCTCCATGTCCCCTAATAATCGTCTACTGTCAGTATCCAAGGATGACATGTGGGCTGCCAACTAAGGAGTGAATCCACAGAAAGCATCCAGTCCAGACACAGTACATGACTTGGTACTGAAAACTTGTACAGACCAATTTGCCAATGTATTCACAGATAGCTTCAACATCTTACACCACAGGGCATGGTACGCCCATAATCATACTGGTACCCAAGAAGAATGGTAACCTGCCTAAATGTCTACTGGCCAGTGGGACTCACTTTCACTGTGATGAAGTATTTTGAGAGGCTAGTGTTGAAGCATATCAGCTCCTGTTGAGCAGCGTGGATCTCTTCCAATTTGTCCACCCCAGCAAAGGTCTATAGCAGATGCCATCTCACTGCCTCATCACAAAGCCCATGAACAGTTACACAGCAAAGATGCTATTTATCAACTGCATCATCCCCTCAAAACAAAGCAGCAAACTCCAAAGCCTAGGCCTCACTGTGCAATTGGATCTTGGATTTCCTCACCTCTAAATGAGAAGTGTATGATGCAGAGATCTCTGGGGGATCAGAGGTGGAGAGGGTGAGCAAATTTAAATTTCTGGGAGTCACTGTCTCAGAGGATCTTCTGGACCAAACAAACTAATGTCATCGTCAGTACCCCTACTTCCTCAGGGTTTTGAATACATTCTGTGCCGGAATTTCCGGAACTTACTACAGGACCCCACAACCAGACAATTTTTCCTTCTCCCTCCCCTCTAAGTCTTCTGTAGGGACCACTCCCTCTGTGACTCCCTTATGCACTTTTCCCTCCCCACCCATCGCCCCTCCTGGCACTTTCCACTGTGGTCGAGGAGGTGTAATACCTGCACCCATACCTCCTCCCTCACCATGGTCCGAGGTCCCAAACAGACCTTTCAGGTGAAGCAATACTTCACCTGTACTTCCAAAGAACTAATTTATTGCATCTGGTTCACCCTTTGTGGCTTTCTCTACATCGGAGTGGCCTGTCACAGATTAGGAGATTGCTTCGTCCAGCATTTCCTCTCCATCTGCAACAAAAGCAACCTTCTCGTAGCCAACCATTTCAATTCTGAGTCACACTCTCAAGCTCACATGTCCATCCATGTCATTTTTTTGTTTGGGCATCCTCCAACCTCAGGGCATGAACAATGAGTTCACTGCATTCCACTAATAAGCTTTCCTTTCTCCTTCCCTCCACTTAACTAGTTATTCCAGTTCCTACTTCCTTTGTATCTCCACCTAGCTTCAACTCCTCACACCCTTCCTGCGGTGTCCCACATCTCTCCACCTACCATCTCCCACCCTCACCACCCCCCTCTCCACCTATCATCTTCCACCCTCACCACCCCCATCCCCCTTTTGTTTGGACATCTCTCATGTTCCCCCGTGTGTTGATGAAGGGTTCAAGCCCAAAATGTTGGTGATGTATCTTCACCTTTGCTACATAAAGGCATTGTTTGACCGGCTGAGTTTCTCCAGCATTTGTATGTTTTTTCACTTGACCGTGGTGTCAACAGAATCCTGTGTTTTATCCCAGGGTTTTTTTGAAAAGGTTTGGTATGACATGCAAAACTTTGTCATTATATGAAGAGGACACACAAAATCATTAAGGACCTCTTCCACCCTACACACAGCATCTTTCAGCTGCTCCCATCAGGGAAGAGATACAGGAGAATCAGAGCCAGCACCACCAGGTTGAGGAACAGCTTCTTCCCACGGGCAGTAAGAATATTGAATGTCCATAGGAATTGTTCACATTAACTATTCCTCAAGACTCTCATATTTATGAAACAATATTTATTTATTGATTGTATAAATGAAATACTTGTACTTCTTATTTATTGTTTGTTTGTATGTGTCTTATGTCTGGTTGTATGTCTGCTTTTTTTTTGCACTGAGGACCGGAGAATGCTGTTTTGTCGTATTGTACTTGTACAATCAGATAACAATAAACTTGACTTTGTTATATTACAGACCAGCAACAATAGAAATTCACCAAGACAGTGTTATTTTAAAAATAATATATTTATTAATAATTACTAATAATATAGTAACTCAATTAACTTATCTAAACTTAACCCTCAACCATGCACAAATATACATGTGTGTGTGTGTGTGAGTGTGTGTGTGTGTGTGCGCGTGTGCGTGTGAATGTGTGTGCGTGTGAATGTGTGTGCGTGTGCATGTGCGTGTGCGTGTGTGTGTGTGTGTGTGTGTGTGTGTGTGTGTGTGTGTGTGTGTGTGTGTGCGCGCACGCGTGTGTAGATTATCCAAACCATTACAGCTTAGGCATAATTCTGGAAAGTCAATTCCATTCCAAAAGTTCAGTCTTAGAAATTCTGTGTTAAAACTCAGTCTTTTAAACTGTTGTACAGAAGTAATCATGAAGGTGGTGAAACACTGAGTGATCAGGATGCTGAAAACTCATGAATCCTTATTGAGTTGCTTCTAGAGAAATGACTTTTCAAATGGATGTTTGTCACAATCTCCTTCTACCTTGCAAAGAGAAAATGATGCTTCAACAACCCAGGCATTGGCCCATCAGAATGGTCATGATCCAAATGCAGGAACCCTCCTGCTTCCTTTACCCAGATATGGGTTAATCAAAATGACCATTTCAATGGTCACAGTGGTTCAATGTTTCCCTGACAAGGAGAAACAGCAGAAATGTCCATCTCACACAAATTCACTTCACTTCATTTTTTTTCACTTGCTCATCAATGTTGGAATACAATTTCTTTATATGTTCCAAACATATGATTCGCAATTACAAGTCTTCCTTTAAGTGTCCCATCTGTTTTTCCTTGGATAAACAATCATTGTTCCTTGTCTTGGTTGAGCATCAACTTTGTTTTAGTTTGGACTGAATGGCACCAGGCTACCTGCGAGATATGTTATGAAATCTGTGAATGCTTTGAACCTTCGTACAAAGTAACACTCATGAAAAAAAAACAGGTGCTTGTAATAACTTGATTTGATTTGTTAAGATGAAAAGAGCATGGATGACCACAATACTTCCAAATAAATTGGTCATTATAATTCAACCAAAAAAATCTTTCCAAGGTGAAGACAATGGTCAAAACTCCTGAAATCCAGCAGTTACTATTCATCTCTAATTGGACACAGTATATAAGCGAATCACAGTATAATGTCAGCATGGAAGATTTAATACCTAGTCATACAGTTCTGTTCCTCTATCACATTGCCAGGCAACAAGCTACACTTCTTGTCTGCTTTCAGTGCTTAATATGGGGCCAAAATTCACCTTCAATCAAAAACTCTTTAATCAGTGCTTCATGATGACATTCTCCAAGTTCCATAGCAACTACTTTTTAGACAAGGTTCTTTTGAATAAGTTCTACCCAAGTATGCTTAAGCAGCCCAACATCACAATATTTCCTTCCTCCTAAAGTGAAAATAGGTTTTAAGGTCTTGTTCAGCATGCAATACTGTGTCGTTTTCCCCACAACATTTTGTTTATTTGTTGATTGATATCATTGCACACTATATTCAAGTAAATCAGAGAACAGTAATTAAATTAGAATTTAAAAAATAAAAGCAAAATTATTAAAAGCTTACATGCAGATAAAACATGTTAAGCAATGACATTTATGACAATTAATCTTCTCTTGAAGCATATTCAGGGAGATTCCAGAAATGTTACTGTGTTCAAGCCACTTCAAGCTCTGATTATATTAGCAAGAAATGTTATGGAGGTGGGTTTTGTTCAGATTTTGGACTTCTATTTAATAACAACACATGCTGCTCACATTGACAAATGTCTCTGTTTTATATTTTTTGGATAAAAAATATCTCTTCAGAATTAAAAACACAGAAACATGCCAATCGGCTCCATAACATCAGGTACACTTTTACATATGTCCAGGAGTTTTTCAATTTTTACTGGGGGAGGGAAAAATTTGCTCTGTGTAGTGAGTATTCGCTAACAACATTATCAATGGATTTGTGATTTTAAGACAACACACACACACACACACACACACACACACACACACACACACACACACACACAAACACACACACACACACACACACACGCGCGCGCACACACACACACATACACACACACACACACACACACACACACACACATTTTTCTTTGATATGAGTGTGACAGATTTACTCATACAAAGCCTCCAACTATTAGTGTTTTGTCTCAATAATAAATGCTTCCTTAGCAACATCATTGCCATCAACCTGATGCACCCTTTAAAATCTGAAATCATATCCATGACAACGGTGGAACCAATTGAATAAGTGCAAACCACGAGCAAATGAATCTAGAGATTTTGCCAAAATAGAGATCTTTTCCTTCCCCAAAACATCCAATTAAAATTAAATATGAAAATATAAAATAGTATTTTTTGTGCATGTAGAATTAAGCCAATAAATTAATGTTGTGAATGACATGATATGGAAATCAGGATAATTATGCTACATGCATTTACCAGGTAGATACAACCAAGTAAACATAATCAATTACACCAAATAATAACATCAAATTCTTATGTAAAGAACTATAACCAGACATTGTTAATGGACACAGCAGAATGCAAAACAAGCTGTACAACTCTTATTTTGGAATTTGAATGAAAAAAAGTACAGGATAGCAAAATGTAAAAATAAAAATGCAAAAGAAGAAATAATATTTTGAAAATATACATAGTTTCTAGATTATCTTTTATTACACAGAAGCCTATATGGATACACAAAGATTATGTGGACATTCCACCAATCATCATATTTTTTGTGTTCTGACAGGTTGCATTAAAATTCTATTTTAAACTTTTAATACTGAAAATTGAATTGGAAAAATTGTACATGCACAATATAAGTCCACATACTCACTTAAGCTGGCAGATCTTTTACTGGTGCCTTGCTGTTTTGCTTTTTGGCAATCCAGAAACTGATGTTTAAAACAATTTGGCGATGACTGCACATGACACTGACCTGATCATCTTTATAATTCTGCGACCTTGGTGAAACAATTGACAGGTTAAAAATATTGATATACATGTTGTGACTTAAATGTACAAAAATAATTTAAAATAAAAGTGTTATTGTTTGTTCTCCCTGTCAAAACTTATTATGGCAGCAAAATGTCATTCTGCAGTCTTCACCTTTTGGGCTTTTTGGTATTTTGACTGATGCACATTTGCAACATGTCCTTTGCCATTTTGGGAAGTACTGGTAGTTTAGTATGCAGGGTGAATGCAGAGTAATCAGGTAATTTCATCAATATTTGGCAATGTCAGCACTGTCAACTTGGACTTCAATGATAAGCTCATTTCATGCATTTAGAGGAAGAAATATTTGGCGACAGGCAAAACCTGATCAGCCAATGATATTATTTAGAAGAATCATCAGTTACTTCCAGGTTTGCAGCTGAATGAATTATAGAGCATAGGTTGAAACAAGGAATGGATAAGTATTTCTTCAGACCAAATGGTAGTTGCTGAAGTCAACAGCAAGAGGTAAAGCAAAAGGAAGGATTGTGTACTGTGACATGGCTTCAGAAAAGTCCTGTGCAATTGATGCATGATCAATCAATCCAAAGACTGATGTACAGGAACCGAAGGCTTTTATTAGCTAAAGATGGACAGCACCTCTTGAGTTTCTGGCTCACATTGACCCGGACCCGAACTGGGGGCAGGGTTGTGGCATGACAGCCTTTATGGGTGTGGTGCACTGTTAGCCAGAATCAGACACACACAAAGATGAAGACTGTACAACAGGCTTTAATCCACAGACTTCCACACAGCCAGGCTGGCTGTGGCTGCAGCAACTCTGAGTGAGGCCTCGGGAGGCCGGTGCAGGCTTATATCCCGGAGGGTGATTGACACCTGACCGGGTGGGGTTTGATCCATTCAGGCCGACTGATTGACAGCGGCCAGGTGTTGCCCTGCAGGTACAGAGGTTGCCCCCTGGAGTAGGCCGGTGATGTACCACCACATTCACCCCCTTCTTTAAAATTGTCCCAGTAGGAGGGGTGGGGGGGGGGCAGTAACAAGGAATCGCATCCACTATGTGCATACAATATTTACAGGTTGAGATGATTCGGCAGCCGTCAGGGTCTCTGACCGTCGTAGGACTGGCTCCTGGTCACTGGTCAGAGGGGAAGTGGGGGAGGGTGCTTGCAGCAAGGATGTGTGTGACTGGGGTGTTGCCCCGCGGACGGGTGGCCAGGGGGGCCGGGGTAGATGAATGCGTGCTGTATTGGATGGGTGGGGGGGTCGGGTTCATCTCCTAAGGCTGAAGCGGGCCCCTGGTGGTCAAGGAGGCCCTGCTGCCTGGGGACAGGGATGTATGCCCAGTCGGCATCATCCTGCGTTGGAGGGTGGCATGGTGTGGTGGGTGCTCCTGCTGGTGCCAGGTCTCTGGCTGAATGGTGTCCTCCCTGCCACTGCCGAACCTAACGTAAGCGTAGTTACGGTTTGCATGAAGGAGGAAAAGCTGCTCTACTAGGGCTTCGACCTTGTGTGTCCGTACATTCTTACGCAGAAGCACCGGTCCCGGGGACATGAGCCATTCTGGGAGTGACATTCCAGTCGCCAACCTCCTGGGGAATGAGAACAGACGTTCATGAGGGGTCTCGTTGGTAGCTGTGCACAGCAGTGACCGAATGGCATGGAGCGCCTCGGGCAGGGCATCCTGCCAGTACTCAACGGCCCACCCTTTTGACATGAGAGCCAGGAGGACTGCCTTCCAGAACACCCCATTCTCGCGTTCCTCTTGCCGTTGCCTCTCGGGTTATAGCTTGTCGTGCGACTGGTCGCGATGCCCCTCAACATCAGGTACTGGTGCAGCTCGTCACTCATGAAACTAGACCCTCGGTCGCTGTGGATGAAGGTGGGGTAGCCAAAGATGGTGAAAATCTGCCCCAAGCCCCTGATGACGGTGGCCATGGAGGTGTCCAGACAAGGGATGGCGAAAGGGAAGCGTGAGTACTCATCCACTATCGTGTGGAAGTAGACGTTTCGGTTCATGGAGGCAGGGGCCCTTTGAAGTCCATGCCGTGACGCTCGAAAGGCTGAGTAGCCTTTACAATGTTGGCCTGGGGGTGGGGGGGGGGGGCGGAAGAAGTGGGGTTTACACTCCGCACAGACCTGACAGGCCTCGGTCATGTCCTTGACATCCCTGATGGTGTACGGCAGATTTTGGGACTTAACGAAATGGTACAACCAGGTGACGCCCGGATGACAGAGGACTCATGCAATGCCTGCAACCTGACATCATGCATAGATGCACAGGTGCAACAGAGGGCATCAGGGGAGTCGTTAAACTTCCTGGGGTGGTACTGGATGTCGTAGCTGTAGGTTGCCAGCTTGACTCTCCAGCACAGGATCTTGTCGTTCTTGATCTTGCTCTTGTGGGTAGTGTTAAACATGAACGCCATGGCCTGCTGGTCTGTGAGGAGCGTGTATCTCCTGCCAGCCAGGTAGTGGTGCCAGTGGCGGACCATTTCCACAATTGCCTGGGCCTCCTTTTCAATGGCGGATTGCCCTAGCTTGGAGACATGAAATGTCCTGGAGAAGAAGGCGACGGGGCGCCCCCCTTGGTAGAGGGTAGCAACGAGGGCCACCTCGGAGGCATTGCTCTGCACCTGAAGGGGGAGTTCTCATCCACAGCCTGCATCATGGCATCCGCAAATTCTTGCCTGATGCAGGTGAAGGCTGCCTGTGCCTCAGGTGGGAGGGGAAATGTTGTGGCTTGGGCCAGTGGGCGGACCTTGTCTGAGAAGCGAGGGAACCACTGCGAGTAATAAGAAAACAGGCCTAGGCACCTGCGGTGGGCCTTTAGCGTTGGGGGAGGTGCAACTCCATTAATGGGCGCATCCTTTCCGGATCTGGGCCTACAACTCCATGGGCCACAATGTACCCCAGGCGAAGCAGGTGGTGCTCAACACGCACTTTTCCTTGTTGTAAGTGAGGTTCAGCTCCACTGCTGTCGGAGGAATCTTTCCAGTTTAGCATCGTGGTCTTGCTGGACACGGCCGCAGATAGCAACGTTATCCAGATATGGGAATGTCACCTTCAGCTTGTGTTAGTCTACAATTTGATCCATCTCCAGCTGGAAGACGGAGACCCCATTCGTGACCCAAAAAGGAACCCGGCGGAACTGGTATAGGCACCCGTCCACCTCAAAGGTGGTGTAGGGATTGTCCTTCAGGTGGATACAGATTTGGTGATATGGCGACTTCAGGTCAATCATGGAGAAAATCCGGTAGCGGGCTATCTCATTGACCACATCGGTGATCCTTGGCAGTGGGTAGGCATCTAGCTGGGTGTACCGATTAATGGTCTGGCTGTAATCCACGACCATCCTCGGCTTACTTCCCCCTTTGACCACCAGGACTTGGGCTCTCCAAGGGCTGTAACTGGGCTCTATAACGCCTTCTACCAAGGAGTCGCTGCACCTCCGCCTTGATGAAATCCCTGTCTGCAGCACAATAGCGCCTACTTCCCCAGGTTGCTGAGCTCGGGTGTCAAGGAGGCACCTTGCACAGACCACATTCATGGGGGGCATGTACAAGTTCTCGAGAGTATCCATTGTGGTATTGTATGTGGAGCAGCCTTTGGTTACCTGGAAGGCACGGGGACCCAGCTTTGACTGGAGTAGGACAAACCTCTTCCGATCAGAGTCCAGGATGTTGCCCTCATGTGCCTCGATGATTGCCTCAACCACGTGCTGCCAGATCTTGAGGCTCCCTGCACACAGGAGTTTTTCCATAGCCACCGTGGGAAAATTTTGTGGATTAAATTGTGGTGCACTGATGGCTGGAA
The DNA here is from genome assembly GCF_036971445.1 of Narcine bancroftii. NCBI lineage: Eukaryota > Metazoa > Chordata > Chondrichthyes > Torpediniformes > Narcinidae > Narcine > Narcine bancroftii. The sequence continues at coordinate 300,243,047 of NC_091470.1, forward strand.
TCAGACACACACAAAGATAAAGACTACAACAGGCTTTAATCCACAAAGACTTCCACAGAGCCAGGCTGGCTGTGGCTGCAGCAACTCTGAGTGAGGCCTTGGGAGGTCGGCGCAGGCTTATATCCTGGAGGGTGATTGACACCTGACCGGGTGGGGCTTGGTCCATTCAGGCTGACTGATTGACAGCTGGCCAGATGTTGCCCTGTCCCCTTACACTCTTGCAGGTACAGAGGTTGCCCCCTGCAGTAGGCCGGTAGTTTACCACTACAATGGGGAATAAAGTGGAGGAGTCACGAGCCGGCCAATGAGAGCATGGTCGAACATATAAGGTCAATGTATTTACATACACAAGTGGTTTCACCACATTTACCCCCTCTTTTTAAAAAGAAGTCCCGGGGGGTGTGGTGAAGTCAGGTCCCCTCATAAGTTCAGTCTGTCTGGCAGCCTCCTTTGGTGTTGTGACCAATGTACCTCTGGTGGTGTGGTGGACTCCGTCGGTTGCGTCTGCTCCTTCTCAGTTGGCTGTGGGATGGCATGGAGCAGCTGGACCCTCTTGACTAGTGGGCTGGTCTTATGTTTCCACAGAAGTACTGGCCCAGGGGATGTCAGCCAGGTGGATAGGGTTGTTCCTGATGCCGATCTCCTCGGGAATGTAAAGAGTCTCTCATGTGGTGTCTTGTTGGTGGCCAAACACAGGAGGGACCGAATAGCATGGAGGGCCTCTGGGAGGACTTCTTGCCAGTGGGGGACAGGTAGGCCCTTGGTCTGCCTTCCAGACCATGCTGTTCTCCTGCTCCACCTGGCCATTCCCTTTGGGGTTATAGCTGGTGGTCTGGCTAGAGGCAATGCCCTTGGACAGCAAATATTGATGCAGCTCGTCGTTCATGAAGGACAAACCCCTGTCACTGTGGACGTAGCAGAGGTATCTGAAAATGGTGAACAGGTTGTTCAGAGCCTTTGATGATGGTGATGAGGTACATGTTGCAATTTTGAGGGTTGGGGCCCTTTGAAGTCCATACTTAGGCATTCAAAGGGGTGGGTGACCTTGATCAGGTGTGACTTATCGGGCTGGTAGAAACACCGTTTGTCATCAGTGGAATTGGGGAGGTTAGCTGTGCATGCTGTTCTGCAGTCACAGCTTGGCAGTTACAGTCCCTTACAAGCTCCTGCAGGGCCCTGGCAAAGTCGTTGAATGTCTCCTCGGGTCGCTGCCTGCGCGAGTGGAGTATGTGCTGTGCATAGACCTCATTCACCTATACCTTGTACTGGTCTTTTAAAATCTCCACAGCATCTCTGTAAGTTCAGCAGTCCCAGACCATCCAATAGTCCCAGTCTCCAATATACAAGAGCAGTAGATGGAACTTATCTTCATCATCCTGGATTACGTCAGCGGAGGCTGTAAGGTATCTTTCGAAGCAGCGATGCCAGTGAGCGAGTTTGCTGCCGCTTCAGGTTCTCCTGAGTCGATTTCCTGTCCATGTTCCAAGGGATCAAAGATCTAGTTAATAAAATTGATGCACGATAAATTAACACAAAGACTGACGTACAGGAACTGAAGGCTTTTATTAGCTGGAGATGGACAGCATCCCTTGAGTTGTTGGCTCACACTGGCTCAGATTCGAACTGGTGGAAGGGTTGTAGCATGACAGTCTTTATGGGGGTAAAGGGGAGGAGTCATGAGTAGGATTGAACATATAAGGTCAAAGTATTTACAATCACAAGAGGTTTCACCACAGTAATTCCACTATGAATGCAGCACAATGAGGAGAACAAAGAGTTGTAACTGAATAAAATAAAATCTGCTGCAGAAAGTAACATGGTTGTGCAAAGCATAGTAGTGAACATTTGTCGATCCTTGCATCTGATGAAATGGTGCAGCCGAGATAGGTAAACTGGTTGACCGTTTTGAGTTTTGTGTGCCCGATGGAGATGTGGGGGGGCTGGTAGTCATGGTGGGGAGCTGGCTGATGGAGGACCTCAGTTTTCTTCAGGCTGACTTCCAGGCCAAACATTTTGGCAGTTTCCGCAAAGCAGGACGTCAAGCGCTGAAGAGCTGGCTCTGAATGGGCAACTAAAGCGGCATCATCTGCAAAGAGTAGTTCACGGACAAGTTTCTCTTGTGTCTTGGTGTGAGCTTGCAGGCGCCTCAGATTGAAGAGACTGCCATCCGTGCGGTACCGGATGTAAACAGCATCTTCATTGTTGGGGTCTTTCATGGCTTGGTTCAGCATCATGCTGAAGAAGATTGAAAAGAGGGTTGGTGCGAGAACACAGCCTTGCTTCACGCCATTGTTAATGGAGACAACAGACTCGCCAAGGCAAATAGCGCCTTTGGAAGACTACACAAAAGAGTCTGGAAAAACAACCAACTGAAAAACCTCACAAAGATAAGCGTATACAGAGCCGTTGTCATACCCACACTCCTGTTCGGCTCCGAATCATGGGTCCTCTACCGGCACCACCTACGGCTCCTAGAACGCTTCCACCAGCGTTGTCTCCGCTCCATCCTCAACATCCATTGGAGCGCTTACACCCCAAACGTCGAAGTACTCGAGATGGCAGAGGTCGACAGCATCGAGTCCACGCTGCTGAAGATCCAGCTGCGCTGGATGGGTCACGTCTCCAGAATGGAGGACCATCGCCTTCCCAAGATCGTATTATATGGCGAGCTCTCCACTGGCCACCGTGACAGAGGTGCACCAAAGAAAAGGTACAAGGACTGCCTAAAGAAATCTCTTGGTGCCTGCCACATTGACCACCGCCAGTGGGCTGATAACGCCTCAAACCGTGCATCTTGGCGCCTCACAGTTTGGCGGGCAGCAACCTCCTTTGAAGAAGACCGCAGAGCCCACCTCACTGACAAAAGGCAAAGGAGGAAAAACCCAACACCCAACCCCAACCAACCAATTTTCCCTTGCAACCGCTGCAATCGTGTCTGCCTGTCCCGCATCGGACTTGTCAGCCACAAACGAGCCTGCAGCTGACGTGGACTTTTTACCCCCTCCATAAATTTTCGTCCGCGAAGCCAAGCCAAAGAGTAGTGAACAGGAAACAATGTGTAAGTGTACATCATCCTTTTTCTCTTTGGAAGGAGATGTATTTCCAAGGGGATTAAAGCAGGGCCCTAATTGTTTAAAATTTCTGTCAAGGACTTGTATGAAGGCTCCAAAGTATGACTACTCAGTTTGCTGATAAATCAAAGATAGGTAGAAACCTTATATCTTGAAGAGACATAATAAGGATCAAAGGGGTAAGTGATCATAAAATGAGGCATAAATGGTAAAATATAAAATTATCTATATTTGAGAATAGAATTAATTAAAGAAATATATTCTCCAAATGCTGACTGATTTTAGAACTCTGAGGAGCAGAGAGGTCTGTAAGATTTCCCAAAATTAAGGATGAATTTTAACATCAAAGTTAACAAAACATAATTGTTTATTGCTACAAGAATTGAATATAAAAATAAGGTTATGCTTCAGTTATATTGAGTACCAGCGAAACCGCATCCCATATCAGATGCGGTATATTGTCTTTTAGTTATGGAAGAAAGCTATTGTTCATGATCAGTTCAAAAGAGATTTACTAGACAAATATCCAGAATAGGCAGTGAACAAAAAGAAGTTTCAGGGACTCAGTGAGGCAGGCAGCATCCGTGGAGAGAAATGATCAGTCCTGATTGGAAATGTTGACTGACCGCTTCTTTTCATGGATTCTGCCTGACACATTGAGTCTTTCCAGCTTCACTTTGTTCACCTACATTTCCAGCATTTGCAGTTTTTGTATTTCACACAGAATGGGGCATTGTTTTATGCCAAAAGGATGCAGAGACTGGCTTAAATCTACTGGAGTTCAGGAAAGTGAAAGGTAACTGTGTTGAAATATATAAGATGCCCATTTAAGTCAGAGATGTTGCCATTTTATTTCTCTCAAAGAATTTCAAATCTTTTATACTTCCTTCATAAAAGTATAACAGAAGCAGAGTCTTCAAGAATTTTTAAAACAGGTATTTATGTATTGAAAGATAGGAATTTACAGTTGAAGTTACAGTCCGAGGAGCCATGATCTCATTTGGGCTTGCGAAGCCAAGGGATCTACTCTGCTTATTTGAACATAGAATATGGAACAGTACAGGCCTTTCAGCCCACAATATGGTGCTGATCTTTGTAAACCTATCCCACCATCAATTTAACCCTTAACAACCTTATAGTCCGTAATCCTGTATTATTTTTACATCCATTTGGCTATCTAAAAGTATTTTAAATGTCCCTATCGTACTAGTATCCACCACTTCTGCTATTAACAATGCATTCCAGGTATCCACCACTCTCTGTTTAAAAAATTACCTCTAACATTTCACCTAAAATTTCCTCCACTCACTTTAAACAGATATACTCTAGTTTTAGCATTTGTCACCGAGGAAAAAAGTGCTGGCTGTCCACCCTTTCTATGTCTCTCATAATTTTATACACCTTTATTGTCACCTCTTATCATCTGTCACTCTAAAGAGAAAGGTCCTAGCTCAGTCAAGCATCCAAAAGCATCACAGCACCTCATGTTCTAGAACTGAATGCAATACTCCAAGTGTGGACTAACCAGAGTTATATAGAGCTGCAAAATCACCCCGCAGCCCTTGAGCACAATCCCTGGCTAATGAAGGCTAGCACACCAAATGCCTTCTTAATCACCCTATCAACTTGTGTGGCAACCTTGAGTGATGAATGAAGTTGGGCCCTAAGATTCCTCTGTGTTGCCACACAGCTAAGACCTCATTAACCACATACACTACCTTCAAGTTTAACCTTTTAAAATGTATCTCCTCACACCTTTCCAGATTGAACTCCATCAGCCATTTCTCTGTCCACCTCCGCATCCTGTTTCTACGCCATTGTAACCTTTGACAACCTTTTAAATGATCCACGTACCTCCAATTCTCTCCCTGGTGAACATTGAAGCAAAGTATTTGTTAAGGATCTCCCTATATCCTCTGTCTCCAGGAACATGTGCTCCTTTATCCCTGAGAGGGCCTGCCCATTCTTTCATCATCCTCGTTCTTCACATACATGTAGAATACCTTGGGACTTTCCTTAATCCTGCTTACCAAGGTCTTAACAACACTTCTAGATCTTCTGTTCCTTCTTGTTCTTTCCTAGCTATCTGATAATTCTCATGAGCCCTTCCTGACTTTTGCTCCATAAACCTTGTGCATGCTTCTTATATACAGGTAACCTTAAGTATGAAACCTTGTGCATGAACAAATTATTTAAATGTTCATATTACTTTTTTAAATGGCAGCTCTGCCGGAGCTACTCTAATGGCAGCGCTGCTGGTAATGTGGACCCGTGGAGAGTGGGAAACAGAGACATAGCACTCCTCTGAGGGGGTCCAACCACCCAGTCTGACTGCCATTAGCTTTGTATAGGCTGTTAAAAGAGCCAACAGTGGTTTATTTTAAAATCCTGTGACTGCGATGTCTTGGTTCAAGATGGTGGTGCCTATAATCAGCAGCAGCCATGAGAGGTTGCAGACTTCGGGGAAGCAGGGGACTGGAGTAGTGGCCTATCTGACGGCACTACCTTACACAGGTGGCAATAAATGACACTGGAGATAGTAGAGTCAGGAATCAGTTCCCTTATTGTGCTTAACCACAACTTTCATAGTTCCCTCTGCGTGTTTCACGCTGAGCCTTCTGGGATGCGGTAGTGACGTTACTTTCCAGCCTCGGGTGTCGGGTGCCATAAAAAGCATGGGCTCTTATTCGCGCACCTTTCCTAATTGCTGGTGCCTGGCTTGTAGCTGGAGAACTGAGACATCGTTGGAGGCTATGGTAATGCGCTTGCTTAACTGTTGTGGCTGCGCGTGATTCTATTGTAAGCATGGGGCTCCCACTACACTGGCACAGGGCACAAGAAAATGGGAGAACAGCCTCTGTTTGAGAAGGAGAAGCAAAGGAGATGCCCCACAGGATGGTGACCATGGCGGTGGACCGGCAATGGTCTCTGAGGCTGAAGAACAAGAGGCAGGCTGTTGGTGACTCAAGGCAAGGAATCAATGTAAGCTGTGAGCTGCTGGTGAATGCAGTCAATGGACTCACACCAGGCTGCGGAATGCTGGAGACTGACTGCAGATTGGCTAAAGGGGTACTAGGTATTGGAACTATGGTATGAGAGGGTGCCAAGGGCACTGGAGGATTCCTGATAGTGTCAGGGATTTGCATCTGGAGCTTGAGTTGCTGATGGCTTGGACTGTGAGGCAGCCGATGCTGTGGAACCATTGGTGGCATATCCATAAACACTCAGTGACTTTGGAGAGACTCTCTTTCTCTGATTAAGGGGCTCTGTGCAATTTCTGCCAATAGCGAATCTTTCTCTGCCTTAAATTAAAGGCAATTTTGTGTAATATCACATTTTCAGTTTTATTACAATCTAATAAAATAATCTTGAATATTCAGGGTATCAATAATGAATTAATACTGTTGTAAGGGATTTGCATTCAGTATGGGGCCATATAATTGCAACATCACAACCATCCAGAAACATCACAGCTCTTCTATCTTATGTTAATCAGCTAAACTTCGACATATGAATCAACAAAACAAACTAGAGTTTACTCTCTGACCACTTGGCTCATGGCTTCAGTCTGAATCCAAATAAAAGAGCACATTGTGCTTAAGAGCTCTACCACTTAGAGTAGATTTCTGTCTCCTTCAAAGAACACATCAGGTATCTGGAATGATTTTAATAATCCTTTCCGTTTGTAGCACATCATGGAGGTGTGGGCTGGAGTCTAGTTTTGTCCTCAACCATATGCACTGCATTCTTAATACTGATATATCAACATGTTGTGCTCTGCTGAATGGAGGAGAAAAGGGGAACCAGGGTGCAGTGAGAATCTGCTACTAAATGTTCAGCATATGTAACCCAAGATGAAATAGTGCTCTGCTATCTGCTGACCTTACTTCTTTGTCGAGGACAACTGCAGGTAGTTCTGGGTTCAGAAGGCCTGGCCTCCGAGTGCAGCTCTGAAAGACTGGATGATTCAGGATTGTTTTCCTTGGAACAGAGAGAGCTGATGGTAGATTGGTTTGAGGTATATAAAATTATGAAGGGATTAGATGAATAAATTGGAAGGATCCCTTTGCAGATGAGGTCATAAATAAGAAAAAAATAATCTGTTTAAAGTCTTTGCTAGGAGGGGAGATGAGGAAAGAGCTTTCACCCAGAAGGTAGCAAGGACTGTAACTCATAATATTTAAGCAGATTTTAGATATGTGCTTTAAGAGCTTTGATATACAGAGGAACCAATGGTTATTTGAAGATGGCTGGATTGCTCTTTCTCAACTGGCACAGACACTATGAGCTGAACTGTCTATGAGCTGTGTTGCAAATCCCTTAGCCTTCTATAATTTTGTGCATCCTGTCACTGTGAACTGCAGCTATTTATGTTAGCTGACTGCCAGATCACACCAGGGGTATTAATGGGGAATGAATACTGGGATCAGGAATACTGGCATCCTGAGCAAGAAAAGAATATGTAGCCTAGAAACAGGCTACCAGAATGCCCTAACACCATCAAGGATCCAGTGGATAGATGGCAGCAATCTGTAATCACTTGGCAGAGGCATACATTTCTACAATGGGAATCAGGTATTAGGTGATTCCTGCTTTTGCTAGAATGTAAGTTGAATCATTAACTACTAGACACTATGCATTGCTGGGTCTACAAGTAAGGAAATGGAAGTGGCCACCACTTTTGTGCTGGGAGGAATGGGTTCCAAGGACTACAATGCAGATTCTCTTGGTTCCTCATTGTTTCAAGTATCTTTTCCAGCAGGTATAATTTACCAAGTATTTCACTTTTCATCTTCTCCACCAGTGGCCCTTCAAATAAGGCTCAAAGAATTATAGAGAGCCCTTTTCATCCAGCACACAATATCTTTGACCCTCTACCATGAAGAAAAAGGCACAGTAGAATCAAAATCAGGACTGTCAGGCTGGGAAAATATTCTTCCCACAGATTGTGAGACTGATGAACAGTACCTTGTATCTAAGTAAATTGTCCCAAAATATTTATTTATACTTATTTAAAATTATGTTTTTATGCGATCTTTATGTGCTATGGATTGTTTATGTATGCGTGTGCACTGTGGTGCAGAGAAATGCTATTTCATTTAGTTGTATATGTATGGGCAGATGGTCATAAACTTGAACATGAACTTCATTTTACTGAGTTCTATGCAGTAAAACACATGATTTAACCATGTGGGAACGGTCCTAGCTGATACCACTTATGCCTAATGACTCATTTCCGTCGATCCTACCTCTAATCTACTCTCAGAACCAACATCTCAGCTGCTGGCTATTATAGCCAGATCAAGTGACAGCCTGCCTTCTGCACTGCTGTTTCCTTGGTCAACAGTTGCCACCCAGCTTGTTGACAGCAACCTTGGAAGACATCAACAATTTCAATGAACTCTGAGAAACAACAAATTCCTTTAGAATGATAACATCCAGTGAAAATCAATTAGCAAAGTGCTCGAGCATAGTTGATAACCAATTTAAATGATGTGGCCCTTTCCATTGCCGAACTTGTTCAGCTATGCAAGGTTAAATTGGGATGTTATCTCAAGTGTGAAACATCAATGCTGGTATCAGATTGCTGACCACCCTATAAACATCTAGTGGTGAGCTTTACCAATCTAGGAGCCAGCGGGACCTAAGCTTGAAATGTGCGCATGGATGCTTTATTGAAATATGACACCCACAGCTTCCAAAAAGCAAGACTCTACAGAGCCTACACATTTACAAAAAAACTTTATAAAGTTCAATGTAATATTGCCTGCTAATTGCTTTCATTTCACTTTGGCATCCATATTAACATGAATTCCTTTCAGAACTTCCTATAATCGCCTTGAAAATGAATCATCTGGTCACACTCTCATATTTATCAGATGTCACTACTTCAATTCTCTTTTTTAAATTTCTTTTTTATTGCTGTAGTAATTCAAGATGTATTAGGTTTGGACACTCTGTTCTTTATTTAAATGTGAATTTCTCTTCCCTGTTTTCTCCTTCGCCCCCTTACTTCTACCTTGTTCAATTTGCCTTTTGTAAAGACTGCCAACAAGTAACAGAGGGTGATTTTCAAGGCTGAAAGGCAGCATTTGGGTGGCAGCTACCTGCACTGTCTATGGTCTTTCATTTTATATTGCTGCCTACATAGAAAATTAGATTGAGGTAAGGCTGAAAAGAAATGTGCTTAACTGATGGTAGTAACTCTCAACTGAACTGTAGTGATGGCAACGAACAATGCATCAGGGTCATACTGCATGATGCAAATCAGTTCTTCAAGGTTCCTGGCACATGGGGCTTCATATTAGAAATTAAATAAATAAAATTTAATTAAACTGTTTACACTGGTGAAGTTATAGTAGTTACATTAAAACACAGTTTTAAATACATCTGGTTATGAATTCATTCAATCTCTTATTCTCTTCATTTACTGAGTATTTTCCTGCAAGCTGCACTGGCAGATCGGTAATATCCACTCCAGACATTTATAATTCCACTGGATCTTTCCTCCAGATAGACCTTTGCATATCCACTCTCTCGTCCTTGTTCTAAAGTTATTGCTGCACTACTTTTGGCTTCATAACATGAAATGTTTTGTATTTTCTGAATCATCATCTTGTTAATACTACTTACATGCATTTAACTTTGCAAATAAGACTTTTATCACAGACAAATAACTGCTAACAATAACTGCAGCTACTATTCGACAACCTGTGGTGAAGGAATACACAGGCGGTGGGCTGTTGGCTACTCAGTCTGCAGGCTGCTGGAGACTCAGATCAAAGGATTCACACCAGACTGTGGACTGCTAGAGACTGGCTGGAGACTGGCTGAACTGGTACCACGGATTGGAACCAGGATGTGAGAGGGTGCCCAGGACCCTGAAGGGTTCCTAATTTTATCAGACGTTCGGATCTGGAGCTTGGGTTGCCGATGGCTTGGACTGGGGTCTGTATGGTTGCAAAGGCTGCGGGAGCATTGAAAGTGCATCTACGGACACCCGGTGGCACTGGGGAACTCCCTTTTGCTTCTTGTTTTCTGACTGCAAGGGGCACCCGGTAATTCGTGCTGATGATGAATCTGTCTGTCTTATGGCAGACTAAAGCCAAGTTCATGTAATATTACACTGTTTTTATTACATGACAATAAAAAAATCTTGAATCTATTATTAATTCCATTTTGAACATTACTGGATCCCATTAACAGTGCGGCAACAATCTCTGGTTGCTTCTCAAGGCTCCCCATCTTTGTGTCTCTGTTTTCTCACTTTCCTTGCCTCCACCCTGACTCAGTAGGCTTTTCATCTTTCCTACTGTCACACTGTAAGCCAGGAAGTCTTCTTTTCATTGGCAAGGCTCTGAACTCTAATATGATACTGACATTTTTGCACTGGGCTGACATAACTTCTACATGTGTGGTAAAAAAATCCTTTCCAGAGCTTTGAGACAATCTTCACTGTCTTCTCTCAATGCAATCAACTGAATTTGCATATGATTCAGTCAATTTAATAACTATGTAAATAGCAAGAGATATTGAGTGGTGCCCCTGCACTTCAATAATTTCAGCTTCTCCATTTGTATTGCCTTTGTCAGACCTAATCAATATAATTTCACTGAAGCTCCTCATGCTGAGCTTATGAAGCTCATCTTGTTTATGGTCTCTTGAAAAAGCACAGCTGCATTCCTGAAACTCTGGAAATTGGCATTCTCGATCTGTTCAAAAAAATTACAGGCTTTAATTCTGAGTAGTCTGCCTTTGAAGATTGTTAAAGACCTGCAAAATCTCTGTCGAAGTGCCACCTTTCACCTGGGCTACTCACTGTCCCTGCACTTAGATCATATTATATTCTTGGGCTCATTTGCTGACAGCTTGTTATTTTTTCTCTGCAGGTTTGTTCCCCAATTTCAGGGCTTCTGTAATCAATATGCCTTGTCCTGGTATTTCACTATTATCATAATGCAATCTATGTCAGGTCACTTGTCTGAGTACTACTGGTACCATGTAACGCACTACTATCTGTCACATGGTCGGGTGGTCGGCGACTAAACTGACTCCCCCGCCAGGCTTGCCTGGTGTGGAGTGTGGCTAGGCACCCTGCAGGAGGAAAAACAAGACCTGTCAAAGGGTGGACAAACTCTCTCTTAGGGTCAACGACCATCTAGCAAACACATACCATGAAGCATGGAAAGGGCATTCCTTGCATTGAAGCTTGGTCTGGCCATACACTGCAACAGAACATCCCCCAGCCATCTTGGACCTCACCATGCACTGGATCCAGGATGATATGTCGAGAGGGTGGGTCTGGGCCTGTGCAACCCCTACTCACCTAAATCCATTCATGCACACACTGTCCCTTTCTCATGAGTGAGGTATCCTCATATCAATCCCCACAAACTGATTGAAATGAACCATCATCATCCTATGGTCCAGAGAGCCAGAAGAATAATGCAATATCAACTTTATATTGATCAGCTGCGAAGTACACAAAATCCCAACTTTTTCTGTTTGTCACTTGAACAGCAAGCATTGTGAATCCATGTTTCTAAAAAAAGGTGTACGATATAACCTTGATTCCTTTAGTACTGTAGAACCATCAAACTCTATCAGCCCATCTCATCTATGCTGAACTATTATTCCACCTGGTCCCATTGACCTGCAGGCAGACCATGGGCCCCCATAAACCCCCGCCATTCATGTATCTACCAATGTTTTCTTATCTTCTTTGGCTTGGCTTCGCGGATGAAGATTTATGGAGGGGTAATGTCCACGTCAGCTGCAGGCTTGTTTGTGGCTTACAAGTCCGATGTGGGACAGGCAGACATGGTTGCAGCGGTTGCAGGGGAAAATTGGTTGGTTGGGTTTGGGTGTTGGGTTTTTCCTCCTTTGTCTTTTGTCAGGGCTCTGCGGTCTTCTTCAAAGGAGGTTGCTGCCCGCCGAACTGTGAGGTGCCAAGATGCACGGTTTGAGGCGATAGCAGCCCACTGGTGGTGGTCGATGTGGCAGGCACCAAGAGATTTCTTTAGGCAGTCCTTGTACCTCTTCTTTGGTGCACCTCTGACACGATGGCAAGTGGAGAGCTCACCATATAACACGATCTTGGGAAGGTGATGGTCCTCCATTCTGGAGACGTGACCTACCCAGCGTAGTTGGATCTTCAACAGCGTGGATTTGATGCTGTCAGCCTCTGCCATCTCAAGTACTTCGATGTTAGGGATGAAGTTGCTCCAATGAATATTGAGGATGGAGCGGAGACAACGCTGGTGGAAGCGTTTTCTTATATGTTGGAATAAAATCACCTGCTTCCACACCTTTGCTGGCAATTCGTGCTATACTCGCACCATCCTCTGAGTGAAGAAGTTCCCTCTAATGTTCCCTTTAAACAGTTAACCTTTCACTCTTAACCTTTGTCCTCTAATTCTTGTCTCACCCAACCTCAGGAGAAAAAGTCTGCATACATTTACCCAATCTAAAGCACTCATAATTTTATATGCTTCTGTCAAATCTTCCCTCGTTCTCTGACACTCCATGAAATCAAGTCCTAACCTATTCAACCCTTCCTCATAACTCAACTCAAGTCCTGGCAAAATCCTTGCAATTTTTCTCTGCATTCTTTCAGTCTTATTGATATCTTTCCTATAGTTGATCAAAACTGCAATTAATACTCCAAATTTAGCCTCACCAATGGTTTATACATCTCAACTCCTGTAATCAATATGTCAATTTCTGAAAGCCAACATGCAAAACCTATCTTTAGAACCATAGAAGCATAGTACACTACAGCACAGAAAGAGATACAGGCCCCTTTGGCCCTTCTAGTCTGTGCCGAACCATTATTTTTTGCATAATTCCACTGACCTGTTCCCAGTGCATTCCTCTTCCATGTAAGTGCCTGTACAAATTCCTCTTAAATGTTAAAATTGAGCCCTCATTCACAACCTCAGCTGGCAGCTCATTCTACATTCCCACCATTTTCAATGTGAAAAAGAACTGCCTCATGTTCCCCCTAAATGTTTCCATATTAATTCTTAACCAATGTCTTCTGGTTTGTCTGTTGAAAAAAGCCTATTGATTCAGGCCAAGATGACCCCAAAACCCACCAGCAATAGAAATTCACCAAGACAAATAGTTACTTAAACAAAAGCTACTTCTAATTTTCTTTAAACATAAAAACAGGATCAAACTTTAACTTATTTCTGTTAACTTAAACACCTTCTAATTCTAAGCGCATGTGTATGTAATGTGTGTATAAGTTCAGACAAGTTCTTTGATTCACAGTTCAAATTTCTCACTCCTCCAACCTTACCCGGTATCAGGCAATTCTTATACTGTGCACAGAATTTAACATTTATGTATCTTCACCAGGCTTTGATGCTTTAAAGGTTACTTGTCAGAAAGGTTCTTGTTGGTTTTCAGAGAGAGATTGGTTACTCGTTGGATTAAGTCATGGATGGACCTAATCTGTCCCTCAAGAAAGATCTTATCTGAAGGTAGCAGAGGAACATCTTATTTGACAAGTCATATTTATTTCTGAATTGCTCAAATAACATTAGTTGCTCCTCTTGTAACAGTCCTCGATACATCTGACCCCCTTTCAGCACCAGGTGTCCAGGATCTTGTCAATGTGACTAATCTATTTGGAGTCAGGGGCGTTTTTTGGGATAGCCCCACTTTAGACCCTATATATTGATTATGATAATTTTGTTCCATATAGAAATTACGTGTTTTAATATGGGGTTGTCTTTTTTGCCAGATAGTAATTTAGAATCCACTTATAAATAAAATCTCCTGCTACCTTTTAACCCACTGTGGGCAGACCAATTTGTGCCAAGGATGGTACACTTCCCCCCTCAAATAATGAGGCAATATACCTTGAATGGGCAGCCCAATAATATATTTTTTTGAAAATTTTATTTTTAATTTGCATCCTTAACAAAAATGTTTCTCCATAATCATACACAATAATAAATGATGCAAAATGTATACATAATTTTATATTTTCTCCCCTCCCCCTCCATCCCCCAAAAAAAGAAAAAGCTTACCTGAATTTGTCATATATCATTCATTATTTAAATTTCAAATTTACAAATATAATCTTAAACCTCTAAGTTAACTAGGGTGAGTTGGAGTGGGAGTGGAGGACACTCCCAATGAAATCCATATAAGGTGTCCAAATTTCGTAAAAGTTTTCTGGTTGATTCCATAAATCATACCTTATTTTTTCTAACGGTATACAATTTTGTAATTCCATTCTCCATTTATTCAACCCCACATCATTGTCTAATTTCCATATTACCACTAAACATTTCTTTGCTACTGCTATTGCTACATTTAAAAACTTCTTCTGATAAATATCTAACTTCATATTATGAATATTGCCTAGGAAAAATATTATCGGATATTTCAGAACTTGTTTCTTCATATTTTGTCCCAATAAAGTACACATATCGTCCCAAAATCTTTCTATTTTTTCACATTGCCATACTGCATGTAAAAAGGTTTCTACCTCTTTATACATCTAAAACATTGATTAGAGCAATTGAAGTCCATGTAATTTATGTGGAGTATATAACTGACTTTAAAAAATAAATTGTACCATTTGATATCTGATATTAATTGTATGTTACACTCTTGTAGTATAATTTTGACCATACTTCTTTTTGAATTTGTATATTTAAATCTCTTTCCCATCTTAATTTAGATTTAAATAAACCTTTTTTTATGCATAGTCTTGCAATTTTATTTACATATTAATTATAAATCTTTTAATAAATGTATAATTTATTAAATATTCAAATTAACTTTGTTCAGGTAATCTAAAATTTGATCCTAACATTCTTTTTAAATATGATTTAAGTTGATAATAAGAAAAAAATAGTATTATTTGGTATATTATACTTATTTTTCAATTGGTTAAAAGACAAAAAAACAGAACCCTAAAAACAATTCTTTATCCTTTTATTCCACAATTATACCAAATGTCAAAAAATGAATTATTAACTGTAAAAAGAATGAGGGTTTTGCTTTAGTAATATTTTAGCTATTTGTTAATTCTTCATTCCTTTTTCTACATGGATTCCATTCCATACTTTTAATATGTTTCAAAATTGGTGTATCAAATCTTTCAACAGTTGTTCATGCCACATAAAAAATATGTTCGGAATTATTTTCCCCTATTTCACTCATTTCAATCTGTACTCATGCTGTCTTTTCACCAATCTGATAACAGGAGGATAAAAAATGTAAGTTGAGCTGCTGTGTAATAATTTTTAAAATTAGGCATTCACAGTCTCCCCTGATCATATTTCCAAGTTAATTTTTACAATGCCGTCTTGGGCATTTTGTCTTGCCAAAAAAATGTTCTTACATTTTTATTAAGGTCTTGAAAAAAAACATTGTTGGTACAGAAATTGGTAATGATTGAAATAGGTATTGTATTTTAGGAAAAATATTCACCTTCACACAATTTATCCTCCCTATTAAAGAAATTGGTAAATCTTTCCAACTTGTTAAGTCTTCTTTAATTTTCTTCAATAAAGGTATATAATTCAATTTAAATAAATTATTCAAATTCTTATCAATATTAATTCCTAGCTATCTTACTGCCTCTTTCTGCCTTTTAAATTTTGTTACTTTCTTAATTTGGGTATAATCTTTCTCAATCATAGGCATCACCTCACTTTTGTCAATATTTACTTTATAACCTGATACTAACCCATACTCTGCCAATCATACATTTATTTTTTTAATTAAATTTCACAGTTTGTAAGATATAATATAACACTGTCTGCAAAAAGACTAATTTTATATTCTTTATATTCTATCTTAAAGCCCTTCACCTCATGATCTCCTCTTATCACCTCTGCAAAAGGTTCTTTAGCTAATGCAAATAAAAAAGGTGATAATGGACAATGTTCTCCAGATGATCTTTCCAATGAGAAAGGTTTTGATATTTGTCAATTTGTAACTACTTTAGCCTTTTGGCAATTATATAATGCTCTTATCCAATTTATAAAATTTATTGGAATTCCAAATATCTTCAAAATTTTAAATAAATATTCCAATTCTAATCTATCAAATGCTTTTCCTGCAACTAAAGCCAAGGCTACTGATGGTATTTATATTTTTTGCGTTACATTTAATAAGCTTAAAAACTTGACAACATTATCCGTTAATCTTCTATTCTTGATGAAACCTGTTTGGTCAAAATTTAACAATTTACGTAAACATTTAGCTAACTATTAGCTAGTAATTTAGACAAAATTTTATAATCTGTATTCAATAATGATATTGGTCTCTATGAAGATGGAAGCAAAGGATCCTTCTCTTTTTTTGGAATAACCATTATTAATGTTGTTTTAAACGACTCCAGTAAATCACAGGAATCATTCATTTGATCTAGCAATCCCATAAATAAGGGGATCAATAACTGTTTAAATTCTTTATAAAACTCTGGAGAAAAACTGTCCTTTCCTGGAGCCTTATTATTTGGCAAAGACATCAATAGCCCCAGGAATCAAACGCCAATCAGCCTTTAAAGTAGCAAGTGTGAAAGCAAAATTTGCTCAATGCCGGCATCAGATGATGTCATCTCATGCTGGGGATTGCCGGCCTCGACCCCTAGTACAATTCCTGGCATCTGCAGATGCTGGTGTTGAGATCAGACAAGTGTGAAATGGACAATTGCATTGCAGGCACTTCCTATTAAAGGTAGAACAGACCAAATGCTGGGGATAAACCCTTGCAAGTGTGAAAGCATTCAGTGTCCCAATTAAGAATGGTCAAGTGTGAAAGGCTAAACCCCCATTCCTATTCCTGGACACTGAACGGCCGATTTACTTGGATGCAAGTGTGAAAGGGGCTAATCTGTCAAATATTTCTGTAGCTATAAAATAATTTGATAATTCAATCTTCTCCACAGCATTTAGTTCCGGCATATAATTTGTGATAAATATTGATCTATTTTATCTCCATCTTTCAAAGATTCTGATTGATATAATTTCATAAAAATTTCTAAAAACATCATTAATTTCTTGTGTTTAATACGTAAGAAGACCTGATTCCTCTTTTGTGGCTAATATTGTTCTTGATACTTGCTATGTCTTCAATTGCCATGCTAAAACTTTAAGGGGCCTATACCCCAACTCAATAATTTTTATCGAGTTTGCCTTATATCTCTCTCCACTCTATATGTTCGTATTTCATGAAGTTTCAATTTTTTCAATTCCAATATTCTTCATTTCTCATCATTCACTCGACTATATAATTCTTTATCCAATTCGGTTATTTCTTTATCCAATCAGTTAATTTAAAACATTTTTAAAAAATCTTAGCACTGTAACTTATTATTTGCCCTCTTAAATAAGCCTTCAAAGAGTCCCATACCACAAATATATTAGTTGCCGAGTGTTCATTAGTGTCCAGAAAAAAATGTATCTGTTGTCTTATAAATTCATAAAAGTCTTGCCTTTTTGACAATGCAGTATTAAACCTCCACCTATAACCTATATTCTTCCAATGCAATTGACATAACTAAAGGTGAATGGTCAGATAACATTCTTGCTTGGTATTCAATCTTTTGAACTCTTATTTGTAGTTGAGAAGAGATTAAAAACATAACTCTATGTGAATATGTCTTATGCCTAAAATAATAAAACAAAAAGTCCCTGGTACCAAGATGCATCTTCATCCAACTATCAATAAGTTTCATTTCATTCATAAAATTTAACATAGTTTTAACTATCTTATTTTTAACCATAATTCCACCTTTTCTATCAACCTTCAAAACAAAAGTAAAATTAAAATCTCCTCCCATGGTTATTTTCCCTTTTGCATTGGCTAATTACATAAAAATGTCTTGCATAAAGTTTCCATCATCTGTATTCATTGCATATTCATTAATGCATATTCATTAATGTCCAACATTCTGAATAAATTTGACAATTTATCATCACATACCTTCCTGATTTATCAATAGTTGTATCAAATATTTTAATTGGTAAACTTACTTATTAGTATCATTACCCCTCTGGGTTTAGAATTAAATGAAGAAGACAATACCATTCCCTCTTTAACTTTGCATGTTCTACTTCAGTTAAATGAGTTTCTTGTAAAAAAGCTACATCCACTTTATTGTTTTTAATATAACTAAATAATCTTATTCGCTTTATCAGATTCTGAATTCCGTTAATATTAATACTAATAAAATTTCCCTGCCATTAGACACCCATATTAGACCATGCATCCATCCACCATCCCCCTCCCCCTTCTTGCTCTCCCTTAATACTGCTTATATAACATACTACATTCAATGACAATCCAGGGTTTGAACAAAAAAGAGAAAGACAAGAAAAAGAAGTGAAAAGAAGAAAGTGAAGAAAAACCCCAGAAGCGCATGATGGTGAAACATCTCTAACCTCCTGATCGATACGGGATGTGAAAAATATCACATTTGTGCCCATGATTCCACAGTGGTCAGCTTCATAGTCCACACTAACTTGCTTGAAATGCCATACCATCCCTTACTGTAGTTTTCCCAACATATCTAATAATCCTTTGATCTTATTAAAATATAATAGATCACATGTATTATAGGTTAAACCTTCCTCCCCCTTTAAACTCTCTCAAAATTCAAGGTAATTTCAGTTACAGTAAAAATCTTTCAGTTATATAATTTATTCAAATATCAGCAACCACCTGTTGTTTTTTTGTCAGGCAATGAATTGGCATATACCTTTGCTTCATTAGGCTTGGTAAAAAATCCATTCCTTCCAACAGGGACAAATACTTTCAATACAGCAGGATATCTCAGAACAAAGGCATAGCCTTTTTTCCATCGCACATCTTTAACTGGATTAAATTCTTTTCTCTTTTTTAATAAATCAAAACTTATGTCTGGATTAAAGAAAATCTTATTTCCATTATAAATCAAAGGTGGTTGTCTTTCTTTAGCTTGGCTTGCTGCCAACTCCAATATCTTCTCACTTACTTCGTAGCGAGAGCCCCAAATCTCACTTGCAATTCTGACAACCGTGTATTCAGGACTACACATCTGGCTATCCTTGGCCATGTAGGGGAGAATGACATCATTGGCTCTGACCCTGATAGGATGCACCCCCTGTTAGAGCTTCCTCTCTCCAGAACCACAAAGGCTTTGAGAAGATGCCTGGTGTTTTTCTCATATTACACCCAGTGGGTCCCTCAATACGCTGACACCGTTCATCCCCTTTTAAAGGCCACAACTTTCCACCTTTCAGCCGAAGCCCAGATGGCTTTTAATTACCTCTGAAGTTAAATTGCAAAAGCCGCCATGTATGCGGTAGACAAAAATGTACCTTTCCAAGTGGAAAGTAGCCCTGGCCGCTACTCTCAATTTTCTCACGGACGCTTCAAGGCCATGGCTGGCTAGTAGATTTATGCTCCTCATAGACCAGCACTCTGTTAAGAGGGGAAAAATCAAGAATGACAAAATTGCTAGGTGGAAGATTGAACTCTCCACCTACAGTTTTGACATCGCCTACCGGCCAGGGGCCCTCAACAGCAATCCAGATGCCTTGTCCAGGGGATGCTGTGCCTCTGAACACACCACTCAACTGTAGACCATACACAATGAGCACTGCCATCCAGGGGTCATCTGCAGGGCTCATTTTGTCAAGACCTGCAATTTGCCCTACTCAATAGAAGACATCAGGGAAATGATCAGGTCATGCCAGATCTGCACTGAGTGCAAGCCGTACTTTTTTCGCCCTGCGAAAGCGTACTTGATTAAATCATCCAGGCCCTTCGATCGGCTCAGCGTCAATTTTAAGGGACATCTTCCCTCCACAAATGGGAACATCTACTTTCTCTCGGTCATCGACGAGTACTCCCCTTTCCCGTTCACCATCCCATGCCCAGACACATATGCCTCGTCCGTTATAAAGGCCCTAGACTATATTTTCATCCTGTTCGGGTATCCCGGCTATATTCATAGCAACCAGGGCTCAGCCTTCATGAGTAACGAGGTGCGACAGTAACTGCTGGTGAAGGGCATCGCGACCAGCAGGACTACCAGTTACAACCCCCGGGGGAATGAGCAGGTTGAAAAAGAGAACGCCATGATCCGGAAGGCTGTCAAACTTGCCCTGAAGCAAAAAGGCCTTCCAGACTCGTGCTGGCAGGATGTTCTCCCCATTGCGCTCGACTCAATTTGGTCACTACTCTGCACTGCGACCAATGCTACTCCTCATGAGCTCATGTTTACATTCAACAGAAGGTCAGCATCAGGGACTACACTCCCAGCCTGGCTCAGTCGTCCTGGTCCAGTCCTTCTCAAGAAGCATGTGAGGAGAAGCAAGACTGACCCCCTGGTGGAACGGGTGAAGTTGCTCCATGCCAACCCCACATATGCCTACCTGGATGGCAGGGAGGACACGGTTTCCATCAGGGACCTGGCACCCGCTGGAACAATGGATCCATTGCCTCAGGTGCCCAATGAGCTACCAAGCTTTTTTTCCCCATCCCCACCCAGGGCATCAGGGGACCCAGTTCAGGAGGAGAGTGAAACCCCCCTCTATCATGGAGCCGGAGCCTCAGCCCACTACCTTTCCATTACAGGTGGACCAGGAGACTCAAAGAGCCCAAGGGTCCCCGGTGCTAAGGCACTCCACCAGGATCTCCAGGTCCCCGGACTGCCTAAATTTGTAAATAGTATTGTAAATATTTCTCTTCTGTGTCTATTATCAGCTTCTGATCCTTGTTCTCTTCATCCACAGACCCTTAATTCTGAAGGTAGGGGTGAATGTAGTGAACTGGGTGAATGTAGTGAACTGGGATTCATTAGAATTGTGCTGTACTAACGACTGGTTCCACCTCCCGACTCCTCCCCCAGGGGCCTGTATATAACTGCCTAAGCCCAGAATCCCTCTGAAATCTGTTCATGAACCCTACCTGTGTTGTAAGCTAATAAAAGCATTAGTTCTCCCTCCAGTCGAGTGTGAGCTTTTATCTATGCTACACGGTGCCAGATAAATTATACTCAGCAGACTGCTTATATTGTCCACTGGTTGTCTTTTTTGCATAGAGCCCACTTGAGGCAAGCTCTCCTTACAACCCTATCCACCTGTGACGCCACTTTCAGGGAATTATGCATCTGTATTCCCAGGTCCCTCTCTTCTACTTCACTACACTCCTCAACGATTCACTGTGTATGTCTTTTCTTGGTTTGTCCTTCCAAAATGCAATGTATCACACTTGTGTACATTAAATTCCATCTGGCATTTTTCAGCCCATTTTTCTAGCTGGTCCTGATCCCTCTTCAAGCTTTGAAAGCCTTCTTCGCTATCCATAATGTCTCCAATTTAGTGTTATCTGCAAACTTGCTGATCCAATTTACCATATTATCATCCAGATCATTGATATAGATCACAAAAATCAATGGTCCTAGTACCAGTCCATGAGGGACACCACTAGTCATAGGCCTCCAGTCTGAGAAGCAATCATCCACCACTACTCTCTGGCTTCTCCCATCCAGCCATTGTCGAATCCAGGTCATGACTTCACCATGTATTTAGAGTGTATGAACCTTCCTGACTAACCTCCCATGTGAGACCTTGTCAAGGGCCTTACTAATGTCCATGTAGACAACATCCACAGCCTTTTCTTCATCAACTTTCCTGTTAACCTCCTCGAAAAACTCTATTAGATTGGTTAAACAAGCCATGTTGACTATCTCTAATCATTTTCGGCTATCCAAATAATTGTATATCTGATCTCTTAAAACACCTTCCAGTAGTTTATCTTCTACTGATGTCAGGCTCACCAGCCTATAATTACTAGGATTACTTTTGGAGCCTTTTTTAAACAATGGAACAACGTGAGCTACCCTCCAATCCTCTGGCACCACATCTGTGGCTAAGATAATATAAATATTAAAGCCAGAGTATCTGCAATTTCTACATTAGCCTCCCTGAAGGTCCAAGGGAATATCTTGTCAGGGCCATTTATCCAAACTTATTTTCTTTAAGACAGTAAGCACTTCCTCCTTTTTAATCTGTATAGGTTCCATTACCTCATTGTTTCTTTTCCTTACTTCCCATGACTCTGTGCTGGTTTCCTGAGTGAATAATGATAAAAATATCATTTAAGATCTCACCCATCTCTTTTGGCTCCATACAAAGCTGACCACTCTGATCTTCAAGGGGACCAATTTTGTCCTTTCCTATCCTTTTCTTCTTAATATACCTGTAGAAACCCTTAGGATTTTCCTTCCCATTGTCTGCCAAAGCAACCTCATGTCTTTTTCTTTCCTTTCTGATTTCTTTCTTGAGGTTTTTATTGCATTTTTAATACTCCTCAAGTACTTTGTTTGCTCCATGATACCTATACCTGTTATACACCTCACTTTTCTTCTGAACCAGATCTTCAATATCCCCTTGAAAACCAAGGTTTCCTATGCCTTCTAATCTTGCCTTTGATCCTGAGAGGAACATAAAAACCCTGCACCCTCAAAATTTCACCTCCAAAGATCCTCCCCTTACCTCACACATCCTTGCCTGAAAACTATTGATCCCAATCCAATTATTCTAGATCCTTTCACATTAAAATTATCCTTTCTCCAATTTAGAATCTCAGGCCGAGGCCCAGACCTACCCCTCCTCATAATTAACTAGAAACTAATGGCATTATGATCACCAGACCATAAATGTTCCCTTACACATACTTTTGTCACCTGTCCTGTCTTGTTCCCCAATAGGAGATCCAGTATTGCATTTTCTCTAGTTGGTTCCTCTATATATTGATTTAGAAAACTTTCCTGAACACATTTGACAAACTCCAAGCCATCCAGCCCTTTTACAGAATGGGTGTCCCAGTCAATACGTGGAAAATTAAAAGAAACCCTACTATCATAACATTATGTTTCCTGCAGCTGTCTGCCATCTCTCTGCAGATTTGCTCCTCCAATTCTCGTTGACTATTGGATGGTCAATAAATCAACCCCATGAGTGTGGTCATACCTTTCAAGTTCCTCAACTCCACCCATATATCCTCAATGTACAAACTCTTTGGTTTGTCCTGCCTGGGCACAACTGTGATATTTTCCCTGATGAGCAATGCCACTCCTTCCCCTTTTATCCCACCCCCCCTCCTGCTCTATCATGACTAAAGCAACAAAAGCCCAGAATATTGAGTTGCCAGTCTTGCCCCTCCTGCAACCAAGTTTCACTAATGGGCACAATGTCATAATTCCATGTGCCTTTCCTACAATATTCCTTGCATTGAAAATGCATGCATTGTAGAAAATTTCCACCACGTACAACCCATTGAATTCTAATGGTGCATGCAATTTTAACATAATCTTTTCCCTCCTGCACTCCTCTATCAGCTCTGGCACTTTGGTTCCCACACCCCTGCAAATCTAGTTTAAACCCATCAGAGCAGCATGAGCAAACCTTCATGCAACAATATTAATCCCCTTCCAGTTTAGATGCAACTATCCCATCAGAACAGGTCCCAACTTCCCTAGAAGACACTCCAATTATCCAGAAACCTGAACCCCTCCATCCTGCACCATGACTTTAGTTACAAGTTAAGCTGCATTATCCTCCTATTTCTAATCTCACTAGCACACAGCATGGGTAGCAATCCTGAGATCACTACCCTGGATGTCCTTTCCTTCAAACTTGTGCCTCACTCCCAGAACACTCCTTGCAGGTCCTCCTCACCTTTCCTACCCATGACATTGGTCCCCATTTGGACCACGACATCTCGCAGCTTACCCTCCCTCCTGAGAATGCTGTGAACTCGATCTGAGATATCTCGGACCCTGGCACCAGGGAGGAAACATACCATCCGGATACTCAATCTCTTGCATAGAACCTCCTATCAGTCCCCCTAACTATGGAATCCCCTATCACTACAGCTTGCCTCTCCTCCTCACTTCCCTTCTTATTGACAGACCTGATTGTCGTGGCTTGTGCCTGGTAGGTCAATCCCTCCAAATGTACCAAAAATTGTATACTTACTATTGATGAATACGGCCACAGGGGTGCCTTGGACTACCTGGCTGTTCTCTTTCCCTCTCATGACTGTCACCCATCTTCCCACCTCCTTCTTCCTATGTGTGATAGTGTTGCTGTAACTCTTGTCTATCAACCCCTCTGCCTCCTGAATGATCCATAGTTCATCCAACTCCGGCTCCAATTCCTTAACGTGGCTTGTCAGGAACTGAAGCTGGATCCACTTCTCACAGATGAAGTCATCAGTGATACTGCTGGGTTCCCTGATGAACCACATTCTGCAAGAGGAGCATTCTCCTGCCTTGGTTTCTATTCCCACTGCTTATGACTAGCAGAACAAAATATATGATATATAAAACCTGCCCTTGTACCTACCTGCTGAATCTTTTTTGTTAACTCCTACTATACCTTGCCTCTTATGTGTTCTGTTGAGCCAAAGCCTTACCACTCTGACTCAATCCACTCTAAGAATGACCGCTCCCTCGATGACCACTCCCTTGATGATCTCTCCCTTGATGATCACTTCCTTGATGATCACTCCCTCAGTGACTGCTCCCTTGATGATAGCTCCGCTACATAGTCCCTCACTTTTATAGGGATATCTTCCTCCTATCAGCTTCTAGCTGCTGCCTTGCACCTTTTTAAATCTAGCTGCTGCTGCTCTTCAGGTCACCTGACCTCTCTAGCTCCAATCAGCTTCTTCAACCCTATCTACCTTTAACGCCTCTTTCAAGTAATTATGTATTTGTGTTCCCAGATGTCTGTGTTCTACCACACTCCTCAGTGCCCTACCATTTACCAAAAAAGTCCTACCCTGGTTTATCCCTGCTAAAATGCAACACCTCAGACTTGTCTGCATTAAATTCCATTTGCCATTTGCAGCCCATTTTTACAGCGGCTTCAGATCCCATTGCAGGTATTGAAAGTTTTCATCGCTGTCCACTACACCCCCAATCTTAGTCTCATCTGCCATTTTATCACATTATCATCCAGATCGTTGATTTAGATGACAAACATCAATGGACCTAGCATTGATCCCTGAGGCACACCAGTCATGACAGGCCTTCAATTAGAGAGGTAAACACCTGCTACCACTCTCTGGCTTCTCCTTATAACAAATGTCTTATCCAATTTACGACCACATCCTGAATACCAAGCGACTGAACTTCCTTGACTAACATCCCATGCACAACGTTGTCAAAGGCCTTCCTAAAGTCTATGTAGACAACATTTACTGTCTTTCCTTCATCAAATTTCTTGGTAACTTCCTTGAAAACCTCCACAAGATTGGTTAGATGTGACCTACCATGCATAAAGCCATGTTGACAATCCCTAATCAGTCCCTGACAGTCCAAGTAATTATATATATCCTCTCTTAGAATACCTTGCAATAACTTATCCACTACTTACGTCAAGCATATAATTTCCCATATCATTCTAAAACCATTTTCTAAATAATGGAAAAACATTGTGGGAAGTAAGGGAGGAGATGTGAGAAGTGAGGGAGGAGATGCTGAGCTACTTGCAATGATCTTTGTACCATCACTGGGGACAGAAGATGTACCAGAGAATTGGAGGGTTGCAAATGTTGTTCTGCTCAAGAAAAGGTGTAGAGATAACCCAGGGATTTATAGATGAGTGTCTTACTTCAGTGTTGGGCAACTGTTGGAAAATATCCCAAGAGACAAGATTTACAAGCATTTAGAGGCGCAATCTGATGGCTTCGTCAGCAGAAGATTATGCCTCATGATCCTGAGTTAATTCTTTAAGAATGTAACAAAGCACATTGATGAAGGTAAAGCAGTGAATTGAGTGATTCCAGTAAGGCCTTTGATAATGTTCCCCATGCACGGCCCATTCAGAAAGAAAGGAGGCCATAAATCCAGGGAGTCCATGCTTTGTGAATACAAAATTGGCTTGCCCATAGAAGGGAGAGGGTAGTTGTAAATGATTTGTATTCTGCGTGGAGGTCTGTGACCAGTGGTGTTCAACAAGGATCTATTCTGGAACCCATCCTCTTTGTGCTTTTTATAAATTACCTGGATGAGCAAGTGGAAGGGTAGATTAGTCAGATTGCAGATGACATAAAGGTTTGTGGTGTTGTGGATAGTCTGGAAGGTAGCCAGAGGTTACAGAGGGACATTGATAGGATGTAGAACTGGGCTGTGAAATGGCAGATGGAGTTGAACACAGAAAAATGTGGTGGTTCATTTCAGGAGGTCAAATTTGAAGACAGGATACAATATTAATCGGAGGATTCTGAGCAGTGTGGAAGAACCCAGAGATCTTGGGGTCTGTGCGAATAGAACACCACAAGGTACTGTATAGGTTGATATTGCTGTTAAAAAGGTGTGTGTGTGTTAGCCTGCATAGACTGTGGGATTGAGTTCAAGAGGTATATAAGAGCTTAGTTCGACACCTCTTGGAATATTGTGTTCAGTTCTGGTTACCTCACTGCAGGAAGGATTTTAATGCTAAAGAGAGGGTGCAGAGGAGATTTGCAAGGATGTTGTGAAACCCAAAAGTCTGCAAATGCTGAAGGATGTTGCCTGGATCGGAGAGCATGACTTTTCTTCTTGATATGGTTGATGATTTTATGCCAATTTCCATTTATAATTATGAGCTGTAAACACTTTAATCCCATTCACTCATTATTGACAAAGTAGAATTTATTCTCATATGTATTTGCATTGATGAAGTAACAACGTACTTTAACTTTCTTATAAATTTTCAGATGATCAGTGCTTCCAACTTGCAAATTCAGCTTCATTAAATTGCAACTGCTTGATTGGAGTTAGAGAAAAATGATTTCATCAGCTTTGTACTTTTCTTAGTACCTTATGGTCATGGACAAATTGAAAGGTTATTCAAAGTTGCACTTGTTAAATTGGTGATCTTTTGACTCTGATCAAATGATCAATAAACATTTTTTCAAATAGAAATATTATCAATTGAAGGATAATGCCTAATATGATAACACAAATCTAGTTTCTTTCTAAATGGGCAGTCTTTCTTCAACACAAAATCATTGTATAATGAGAAACATATATCCTTCAAGTATTTCACAATAACTATTGCACAAGGAACTATTAAAAATAATTTTTAAAGGGGAAGTGGTCAACTCCTGACTTTAGAAAATAAATTTGAACTAACTATTACATGGAACAAATGCACTTTTTAGAAAAATTGCAGGTACAAAAAAAAAATCAGTAATTTAGACAGTGCCTCTGGCAAGAAACATTAATGCTACTGCCTTACAGCTCCAAGGACCTGAGCTCATCCTGACCTTGGGGACTGTCAATGTAGAATTTGTATGTTTTCTCTGTCAACATGTGGCCTTCCTCCGAGTGTTCTAGTTTTTTCCCCAATCTAATAAACATGCTGGTTACTCATCTGGCTTTTGTATATTACCCTATCGAATATGCTAATTGTTAAAAATAAATTCAAAGGGAGCATCTGTGTAAAAGAATAAGATGCAGTGGGACAAGTGTATAAGGATTTTGTGGAACCAATGACTTTCTCTGCCTCTGTATATAAATAATAGGAGGTACTTAGGTGCTGCCTCATGGCAGCAGCTTCCCAGACTTGATCTTGACCTTGAGAACACTCTGAAAAATGTGCATTCTCTCTTTCAATTCATAAGGTACTCTGGTTTCCTCCTACATTCCAAAGATATGCTGTTAATTGGGTAAATTAGCTGTTGGGAAATTCAGTAGGACATTAATAGTCATGTATCAGAGAATAGCTAATAGTAAAATGAGTAGAGAAATTAATTTGATGGGAATGCTTAGGTCAATGTACTAAATTGTCTCCTTAGAACATAGAACATTACAACCCAGAATCAGGCCCCTCACCCCAGATGTCTGCACCAGGCTCGATACTCAATTTAAACTAAAACACTGAGTGGTAAACCACTGTTATGCCATGATTGGCTGCTGCCAGCTGGACACGCCTCCCGAGACTGATCCTACCCATAGACCCTTGCATGCTCCCCCTTTCTCTTTGCTTCAAACAGTCAATGAGGTTTATGGTTGTTCCAGTCTTGAGTTAATAAAAGCCTGATAGTTTCCCAACTCCTACCTTTTGTTATTATTGATGGTACATTAATTTTATTAAATAAAAATCTCAAGGAATCATGGAACAGTACCTGAAACCTGGGGAGCCTGACATCAACCCTCAGTCACCGGATCCCCCAAACACGTTTGAGCTTTGGCTATGCTGCTTTGAAAACTTCCTGGCGGCGGCTGTGAACACAATCACCATTGATGCTAACTGGTTGAGACTACTCATCTTGCATGTCAGGCCCAAGTGTTCCCGATGATCAGCGACGGAGATCCTCAAGGCCCACTATCGCAGGAAGATTAATGAGGTCTACACCAGGCCCTCCTGGTCACCAGAAAACAGCGACATGGTGATTTGAGCACCAAGTACCTGCGGGCCCTTGAGAACCCTGTGAAGAGCATGCAACTGTAAGGCCATGTCGCAGATGAGCTCATCAGAGTCGAATACATAGCCAGTAGGTACTCGATCTGCAAAGAGTGGTTGAACTTGCAGAGATAC
Source organism: Narcine bancroftii (assembly GCF_036971445.1). Taxonomy (NCBI): domain Eukaryota; kingdom Metazoa; phylum Chordata; class Chondrichthyes; order Torpediniformes; family Narcinidae; genus Narcine; species Narcine bancroftii. The sequence continues at coordinate 300,271,671 of NC_091470.1, forward strand.
TGGAGGTGGCCCTCCAAAACTCAGATGATTACTCGGCCGCTAGGTCACCTCAGGCGCTGATGTGCTGGGACAGGGCACTGCCCTGCCCATGAATGACTAGCCCCCTAAACTGTTCCACTACCCTAGTGATCTGACCTTAGCCACCATAGCGGGTGATCTCCCCAATTGCTACTTCTGCAAGCAGGATAAGCACCCGAGGAAATAATGCTCTGCCAAGGATGCAGCGTGCACCAGTTGCTGGAAAAAGGGGAATTACGCCAAAGTTTAGGATAGGCATAGGATATCACAGGGGATTGAGGCTGGCCATCTTGGGGCCGAGTGCAGCCATCTAGGGCATGCGAGCACCAATCAGACTCAGACAATGAATCCATACTGTCCTCCATCATCTTGAATCAGGAGGCACCACACAAACTCATCAGGCCGCATTATCAACTGTTTATTCAATAGCAGGAGTACAGAAAGCTTTATTCACCCCGATACTGCTAAATGACTATCCCATAAAGTGCAGCCCACCAAACACAGGACATCACGTGCGTCCAAATCATACATGGCAACCATCCATGGGTCCTGCGTAGTAACCCTGATTGTTGGAGCTGTAGTGTGCAAATGCTTCAGAGTGCTCATTATGCCACAACTCTGTCCCCCCTTGCTACTGAGGCTGTATTTCCAGTGACAACTTCAGAAGGTCACTCTGCAATTTGATGGGCCCCTCCTCCCCTCACTGTCTGCAAAGAACAGTTCACAGATGGCTCCCTGCAGGCGACATGTGGTCTCTTGACCCTCAATGTTGACCCATCCCTATTCGCTGTTCACCAATCTCACCCCTGACTGCAAGCCGGTGGCCACCAGAAGTAAATGTACTGTGCAGCTGACAGGCCATTCATTAAGTCGGAGGTTCAGCACCATCAAGGTTGACTTGAGATGCCAATGAAATCTTTCCACCATTCCATTATCCTGGGGATAATAGGCATTTGTATGATGAATTGCTGTATAAAGCAATCGAGACAAGGTCATGCACATTGGGCTGGTAAACCAAAATAAGACATCAGGAAATGAGGAACACCCAAGCACAAGTGTCTATAGTAGCATCTACCATAGGCACAGCCTCAGGCCACACAAAAAACCTGTCTATTACTGTAAAAAGATAACAGTATCCTCTTGAAACAGGAAGTGGACCAACAACGTCCACATGGACATGAGCATAACGGCGAGTAACTGTCGGGAAGGACTGCAGTGGTGCCTTAGTAGGCCATTGAACATTTGCTTTGTGGCAAGCAATGCAGAACCTATGCATTTGTGTAATGTCTTTTTTAAGACCATGCCACACGAACAGTCCGAAACCATACGAATGGTCGATCTGATTGATGGATTTAAGAGACCATGCACAGAGTCGAACACTTGATGTTTCCATGATCCTGGAAAAACTGGGCGTGGGTCTCCCGCTGATATATCACAGAGGAGTAGTTTGTCATTAACTCCAAACTGGACATCTTTCAATTGCAGATTCATGATTGCATTCTGATAAAAATTCATCTCATGGTCATGTTCTTGGGCTGCAGCCAAATTTGTGTAGTCAATACCTTGATGTACAGATGAAACTTTGAGTGGAGCAGAGCGGAAAAGTGCATCGGCTACTATATTGTCCATTCCAGAAGTATGTAAATTTTTTGTGGAGAATTCTGAAATGAATGATAATTGCTATTGTTGCCGAGCTGGCCAGATCAAATGTTAAGGGATTGTGGTCGGGGTACACAGTAAAATCTCTGCCCTCCAAAAAATAACAAAAGTGTTGAATAGACAAATAAATGGCCAAAAGCTCCTTATCAAAAACACTGTATTTTCTCTCTGATTCACGAAGATTGCAACTGAAGAATGCTATTGGTTTCCATTGCCCATTGACATATTACCTACGGCCATACTGGAAGCATCTGTAGAAAGTGCAGTGACGGAATTTAAAACTGGGTGTCTGAGCATAGTGGCATGAGTCAGCAAATTTTTCATCTTCAAGAAGGCATTGTTTCCCTCTTCAGTCCAATGGATGGTTCTGGCATTTCTGGACAGTAAATCGAAAAGAGGCTTAATGATATGAGCTGCTCCCGGAAGAAACTGACTGTGGTGAAGTGGGAATTCACTACTGGTGCGATGCTCTAAGGACTGCTTCCTCCCCTGACTCCTCCTCCTCTGCCAAAACCCCAGTTCAGTCCACAGACTATGTGTGCCATATTTATTGAATAAAAATATGTTGTACTCTCTCTGGTCTTGACTGCTCTTGTCACGCTACAATTTTATTCAATAAAGAACAGGATGGATGCGTTGTTGAAGCCCGCAATTCTCCTCATCGATTCTCTGTCCCCGCAGGCCCCAGAAGAGTTCATGTACTGGTTGGAGTGCTTCCAAATATACCTGTTGGCCACGCAAGAGGCCTAGTCAATGGATGAGCTCAAGAGGTTGGCACTCCTCTCTCGCGTTAGACTGTACAACTTATGCAGCAGCTGTTGAGAAGCTGAAGGCCCAGTACATGAGGCCCCAAAATGTCATCCTAGTGAGGCATCAACTCTCTCAACGGAAGCAACAGCCTGGTGAGTCCATTAAAGACTATGTCCTCATCCTTCAAGCAATCGCAAGGAACTATGGAAATGAGGATGGCATGACCCCAGAATGGGAGGATGAGCAGATCCAGGACACTCTGGTCGCTGGGGTGCCGTCCAAATACACTTGGCAGCCATTGCTGGAGAAAGGCAGCGTAGCACTGCCTTACGACATACTACTGGCCAAGTCACTGGAGATGGCCCAACTGGGGGATGACAATTTGGAAGGCGGAAGCACCCTTCCTGAGGACCTAGATCCTGGAGCAACGCCACACACTGCATCGGCTCTGATAGCGGCGGCCTTGGGTACTAAGGGATGCTATTTCTGCGGTTGGCAACCGTGCCCAAGAACTCAGTGTCCACCTAAAATCTCCATCAGCTCCGTTTGTGGTAAGAAGGGGTACTGGGTGAAAGTCTGCAGGGTGAGGGGAAGCACTGAGAGGTCCAACGTGTGCGCAACTTGTGACAGGCCGACTGAGGTGAGCCTGAAACCCAAACCCCCAGCCACCCAATGCCAGTGTTGTACACCATGGCCTTCCTGCGGGGCTGTGTGCCAAGAGCAGTGACATGGGAAAATACGGCGGCCATCCTGCTACATTTCAAAACCGGCGCTACCTTCATCCAATGAGGTGGGAACGCAGCCATCTTGCTGCACCGCGTGGTCTCCACCTTCTTGTTGACATTCAAATTCCATGCCATCTACAACGGTGGAAGAAAAAGGAGGGAGGCCATCTTGTCGCGCCTTGTGGCTCCCGCCATCTTGCCTGCATGAGGATCCAAACAGGGGGTGCGACTCCTGTGAGGGGAATGACGGTGTCTCCGGAGTCTTGGCAGTGATGTTATTGGACCAGGAGATACCACACCAACTGAACAATTCCACGACAAAAGTGTGGGTTAATGGGCATAAACTAAAATGCTTACTTAATTGACTCTGGTTTGACTGAGAGCTTCATAGACGCAGAGACAGTCCAAAATTGTATCCCACTAATTAGTGTATTTATTTAGCGTCCTATACGCATTCTGTAAATATTCAAGAACATACTCTGCCACGCATTTCAACATTCAAAATGCTTCAATGAGATCCACCCCCCCCCACCCCCCATTCTCCTAAATTTCAAATGTTCAGTAAATGAAAATCCCTTCATTCATGGAATCATCCTTGTAAACCTCTTTTTAATCCATACATCCATAGTTAAATGAGGAGCCCAAAACTGCTCACAATACTCCAAGTGAGGTCTCACCAGGGCCTTATTAAGCCTCAACATCACATCCGTGATCTTATATTCTACTCCTCTTGAAATGAATGACACCCTTCTTCGCCACTTTGGTCTGCTGAAAACTTGTGGATCTTGCAATCCATGATGCAATGCTGCAGTCCAAGGCAGAGGATTGCATGCTGAGGGATACGCTGAAGCTTGACACAGCCCCCACAAAAAGCATTTTGGGGAAAGTCAATGATAAAAGATCCTCTCAAAATGAGATATCAAAGAGTGGACCTGTCAAGCCTATCAGTGATAGAATATCTGCCAGTGGAAAGTATATCCCATTTTGAAAATCTGCAAATATGATATGCTTGGTTCATTGAAGAACAATGCAAAATCCCAAATTTTATTGCTGAATATTTTACAAACATCGTTTCTTGGGGAAAGTGACATTTCCTCTGCTCCTCTCAAACTTCTGAATCTGCACGTGACAAAAGGAGTCTTGAGGAAAACTAAACTCGAACAGAGATGGTGCAGAAATCTGGGCACGACAGGTCAGAACTTGTCCCCGGGAGTCAAGGCCGGAGGCTCACATGACCTAGAGCGCCCAGTCACATGACCAGTCACATGACCAGTCACATGACAGCCCGCGTTGAGTGGGTTCCACAGTGACGCGGCTGCGCTCGTTTGGAGGTGAGGTTCGAGCCTTGATTCCTCTTTCCTGTAAAACGTTGGCCGGCCGGGGGTCCGGGGCTGACGGCGACCGTCTCCCTGGGCCGAGGCCGGCGTGGCCGTTCGTACCGCTCGCTGTCGGCGTGCACGACCGTGCCGGGGCCAGTCGCCCAGCCCCGTGTCCGCGGCCTCGCCGTCCGGAGCTGGGCTTCTGCGAGTCCTTGTTCCCCTCAACCTGCCCCCGCCCGCTCTCTGTTGAGGTGGGTGCGTTACCCCGAGTTTCGACAGCAGTGCCATCAATTTCTTGTTTCGTCCCTCGGGCATTAACGCCACATCTGATTTCTGCGGCGATTAATCCGTAGAAAAGTGTAGTTTGCGTTATGGCACATCCAGATTTTTGTAAATTAGTAAATGCTTAAAGCTGGGACTTCTCCCTCCACTCAAAGTCGCAATGGATTCCATTCATTAGTTGATGACAGTGTCTGTACTTTTACAAGTACTTCATTAAACTGATGTTTTTGTTGTGTAGAAGTTTTTGCATTTGGGCAAATGGATTTTGCTTTCCTTGGCTACTGATTATTGGTTATTTGCTAAATACTTCTCACCTGGAAAGGCTAGAATTCAGAATCGTTGAAATAATATAGCAGGTCTAAATAATCACTGACCTCCAAAGGAAATGATCAACTTGCAATATAACTAGGACAATCTGGTTTTGGCATGAGCCGCAGAGGAAAGAATTGCCTTGCCAAAGGAATGCTAAAATAAAATCTGTATTTGGGAATTACAGTAACTGGTGCAGAGGGAAGGAGTGGTGTGATCATCAGTCTTGTAACAAATTTTGTGATAAGTTGGTCAAGGCGATGTAAAACTTTGTTTAAATAAATGGGATTATAGTGTGGATTTTTTTAAAAATAAAATTCAGATTTGGTTATATGCATAAGAGTGCAGATATACCTGTATACTTTTAAAATTCGAGGCAGAATCTTTGATTATGGTATTTGGGGGTAGGGGCTTCTTTTGTGAATCTGTACACCTATCCTCACTTGCTTTTCTTTCCATTCTGCCCCCACCCCCACCATATCTGAAATCGTGCTGTAGTCCTCATACCAACTAGGGGCTAGTTACAGATTTCTTTTTGTGAGGCCACTGCTGGGATTGTCTTTTTGTTCAGTGCTCCCAATTCATCACCTCACTCTCTCAGAACCTGATGCAGATTTTTTTCCCCCCCATTTATAAACTTTAAAATTTTGCTGCGAGAATCATTTTATTCATTTGAGATGTGTTGATCAGATTTATTTTCAGAGACATGCATGACATACAACCCTGAGATTTTTTTCCTGCGGTCAAGATAGAATTTACACATTAACAGTGCAAAAACAAATGGACTCAAATAAAGAAATGTAAACAAACTGCCATACAGAGAGAGAGATAAAAATAAAGTGCAAAATTAAAAGTCCCTGATTGAGTTTGTTGTTGAGAAGTCTGAAGGTGGAGGAGAGCAGCTGTTCCTGAACCTGGTTGTGCAAGTTTTGAGGCACTTTTAGCTTTTTCCTGATGGTAGCAGCAAGAACTGCTGCTCTCAGATAGCAGCGGTTCCCTATAGATGTTCTCACTGGTGGGGAGGGTTTTACCTGTGATGTCCTGGGCTGTGTCTACTACCTTTTGGAGGGCTTTGCACTTTTGTGCCCCTACAGCAGACAGTGATGCAGCCAGTCAGCACACTTTTCACCATATGTAGAAGCTTGCCAGAGTTTTCGATGTCATGCTAAACCTCTGCAAACTCCCGAGGAAGTTGAGGTGCTGATGTGTTTTGTGTGCGATGCCATTTGTGTGTTGGGTTTAGGAAAGATTGTCTGAGATAGTGACTCCCAAGAACTTAAATTTGCTCACCCTCTCCATCTCTGTTTCCACCAACCTCCCTCCGCCGGCCCCCCCCCCAAACCACCCTACTACCTCCAAGATCACTGGATCATAGACCTCTGCTATTCCCTTGCTGAAGTAAAAAATCAGCTCCTTGGTTTTCGTGACATTCAGTGTGAGGTGGCTGTTGATGCACCATTCAGCCAAGTTTTAAATCTCCCTTCTGTATGGTGGCTAATTGCCCATTTTTATGATATCAGAGAATTTGTAGATGTTGTCGTACTGAGCCACATAGTCATAGGTGTATAGCGAGTAGAGAAGTGGGGTAAGAATGGCCCATGCTGGTGCTGATGGATATAGTGGAGAAGATGTTCTTGTCAATTCTCGCTGATTGCGGTCACTGACAGCCAGCCCTTAATGGCTGTCAATTGTCCATCTTACGCCTTCATGAACTATTGCTGTCTGCCCAGTTAAATAGTGACATAGGAGGGTTATAAAATTGATCAATTTGTGATGAAATCAATGTCACTGATGGTTGAGAAAACCCATTCTGAGAAAAATCTTTTGTAATAATTTTTAAGCTTAAATGGTCAGTAACAATTGTCTTGGTGTGAAATTTGACTCCAAGCAGTGGATTTTTGCCTTGATTGTCATTGTCTTTAGGATTCTTGATGTTCTATGTCATCAAGTTGTACTTGACGACAAAGGGGTGTATCACTTCTGAAATTCAGTTCTTTAATTCCACTTTAGACCATAACTTTAAAGAGCTCTGGAGCACACTGGTTCAGGGAAAACCCAAAATGGGAATTGGTGAGTGGGTTGCGGGGACATGGTAATGAGAACTTCTGTTCTCTTGATACTTAAGATGGATCTGTTTTAGGTTTGTCTTCCTTTTTATGGAAGGTAATTTTCACATTGGAAGGTGCCAATGTAGTTCAATGGCACAGCTTGACTATGATTGTCTCGTCCTGTATGTTGCAGTTAACTGAATATGTAAGGTGTATTAACTTTCATTAAATTAAAAAGCAGGATTGAAAGAAAGCTTGGTAGTATTGAGTAATTTTTTTCTTAATTGATTATTTATCTGCTTAACTGTACTAAATGAAATTTATTTTTTTGACTAAAACTAATTTGAGATCCAAAAATGATAATTTTGTTTCAAATCAAAATGGAAATGATCATTAATGATCATCACTCTCAAGTTATTTGAAAAATGCATGCTTTGTTTCTAAGTTGGAAATGTACCAGAAGATCAGAAGTAATGGAGAATATTTCTGTTTTTTCTCCTTTCTAAAAACAAAACATTTTTAACCAAATATAAACAATAATTCTACAGGAGAGGTGTAATAATTAAGTTCAGCAAATTAAAGCACATCTATGAACAATTTTTGATGTATTTCCTTCAGGCATGTGCTATTGTGATTATAAAATATTTGACGTAACCTAGATTTGTCCCAAGAACTTAAATTTGCTCACCCTCTCCATTTCTGTTTCCACCAATCTCCCTCCGCCGCCCCCCCCCCCCCCCCCCCCCAACCACCTCCATGATCACTGGATCATAGACCTCTGCTATTCCCTTGCTGAAGTAAAAAATCAGCTGTTACCGCATGGTAACAGGCCCTTCCAGCTATTGCTGCTCTTTGTAAGATAAACTATGATCATATTGGAAAAGTTTTTTTTACAATTTGTAATTGTTTCTCTTTTTAAAATTTGTGAGATTACAGAAATTGAAATTGCACCCAAAACTCCACACTCGATGATTTAATTGCTCAACATAGAACAGTAGGTAAGTTTTGGATGAATGGGAGAAACATGAAGGTTCACAGATGCTGTGATTGTAGGAAAAACGCACTGAAATATTGTAGGAACTCAACCAGTCTTTTCAGCATCTGTAGGATACAAAGATGTGTTGCCAACATTTGGTGCCTGAGCCCTTCTTCAAAGAATAAACAGAATAAGCCAGAAGCAGGGAATCTCAGAAAATCTCAGAATTCAGACAACGCTGGCTGGGGGAGAAATCCAGACCAACAAAAGATGTTAATTGGAACAAAGTAAGAATTTATCATGCAAATGGAGTGGAGAGACAGAGGTAGGGCAAGGAAGAAGTGAGGGGGAGTGGGAGGTTAACGAAAGCCAGATGAATTGATATTAATGCCATCTGTTTGGAGGGTACCCAGTTGGAAGATGAGGTGTGATGTTAGACAATGAATGTAGATTCAGGAGAACAGTAACATTTGTTAATCATTTTCTTGGCCCAAATATTTTTAAACAATATTTGTAAGATCTAATAATTAAGAATTATTTTGTTTTTGATCATTGATAAGCCAGATTACATAAATTGTGGTACAAAAGCGTGTCTTTTTCTAGATCTAAGCCTTTTCCTGCAAGTCCCATTAATTGTTGGGTTGACGTTATTGATTTTTTAATGGAGTCTCAGAATGAATTTGCATTGTTGGATTAGTGAATTTTCTCCATGTTTATTGCTATTCTATTCTTCCAGTAGTTTTACTTAAAGAAGGTAGTTTAGTTCATTTATATAGCACATTTAAAACAGCTTGTGTTGACCAAAGTGCTGTATAGATCATAAATTACATCTTAACTTTAGCAGCTATTTAAAGATGTAGTTGGAAGTCTGGAGCCCACTTTCTTTTCCTAGAAAAATAAACACTTCTATTAAATTATGTTGTATTAGACACTAAGGCAGTACAGTCTTGATCATCCGATGATCAGATCAGGAGATGTTGAAATTATTTTGGAATTTTTATTTTAATGCTGCTTTATAATTGAAGTCACATATTTGATGCAAGCTAACAAGGTTTTTCCTCTTGCTTCATATGTAGGTCATTAAGTGGAATATATTGTAGTGTTGAGAAGACCTATGAGCAAAATTGGAATGATCTTGCCTGAGCTGTTAGCCATGCTGGATGGTAGGGTTCTTCATACTGTCTTGGTTAAGATGTTTTTTCTCTTTTTGACAACTTCACTAGCTGAAGAAGATGGACATCAGAGGTGCTGTGGATGCTGCAGTTCCAACCAACATTATAGCTGCAAAAGCTGCTGAGGTTCGAGCAAATAAGGTCAACTGGCAGTCGTACCTACAGTGAGTACACATATCTACTTATTATGGATCCTGGTGTTGTTCTCCAGTGATCACAATATGCTGTTATATTGTTCTCCATCTTTCTCTGCCATCTTTTAAAAGTCTTCTAATTTTGACAGATTTTTGAGAAGGGCAATTTAATGGCATTAAGGGAACTTGCTTTGATCTCCTTCCCCTGAGACTGAATATTCTTGGCAAATTTTGACATAAATGCCTCAGTTATTAAGAGAGAACAAATGCTAGTTGTGTTAGAGCTAATTGGAAGAGAGTAGAAAACACTGGTATATTTGGAGGTTGAAATCTGGAATGTATTGCCTGAGGGGGTGGTGGAAGAGGCATTAGTTAAGTATTTGAAGTACCATGGCATTGAAGGCTACAAGCCAAGAGAAAAATTGAATTATTGTTGATAGTTGATGACTGTCATAGATGTAAAGGAATGACATTTCTGCTTCCATGGTGTTTGGCTTTTTCTAATCAAGATCAATAATTGTCTTCAAATATGATTTGTGCGCGATGATTTATGTCATATGGAAGTTGGTGGCTAGGTGTTTTTCTTAGAGACTCTTATGTTTCTTTTCTAAGAACATCTTATGTTCACTTTCTCTTAGGTGAATAAAAGTACCACAGGAAATATAATATTGAAGGCACAGCTGTTTCTTTATCTCAGCTTTTTATTATTGGGTATTTCAAGTTTGATTTTATATTTGTATTTGTTCAAAATATTTATATTCCTTCTGAAGTGCCAGTTGATGCAGTAGACAAAGATGATGGGGTCAAACAATAATCATGGCTTTTATTAGCAGAAACTCATGGTACAATAATGAAAGACAATAGGTGCATATACAGTGTGTCCTTAACAGTAGAAATAATGCACAGCCAATGTTAGTACAGCAAGGCTCGCCAGAGGGGAGACAGGCAGCTTGGCAGACATTCACCATATCTTCCAAATTAGTCTTTTTTCAGCAAGGTATTTTGCATTTCGTTTTACTTCTGACACAAAACTCATTTTAATAAGGCCTCCATATGCTAAAAGGTAAAGCCTGCTATTCTTTGTTTAATAATAGGATAAATATTTTAAGAATTACCCAAAACTTGTTTGCTTTTATGCTTGCTGCCATGCACTGTTTGTTTGTCTCATTTGCAAACGGACTCTTCCCATATCTGGCACGATCGAGTTCAAAAATAATTTATCTGAATACCAGCTGCTAAAGCAGAAAGTAGCTTGATCATTAATAAAGAGGATAAAGTCAAAAATTATTTCTTCACTTAGTTTATCACCAAGTTGATCTCCATTTTCTTGTTCAATGAGAAAGCAACTTGACCTCCCTGAGTGCAATTTAATGTTACCATTTGCATTCCTTGTTCACTTTCTGTACCTGGCTCCTCAAGCTATAATTCTTCAAATCTCTTTCTCTTGCTGTTTCTTCAACTGATTTATCTACTCTACCAATAAGTTATCAGTAACCCAAGATCATAAAATGTAAAAATTGATAAAATCTTGATCTCAAAATTATTTAAAAAAAATTAAACCCAAGTAGTTCAAAAAAGTTTGCAGAGAATAAGACTGAGGCCTCTGAAGGCTAGGCAAGAAATGGTATGGAGAGGGAGGAGAATGCAAGAATTGTTAAAATTTTAAGTATGTGTAAATGGAGATAATTACTTGGAGGCTATGGAAAGAATTAAAAATTTGGAAGTCTGAGATGCATTGTAACTGGAGGAAGCTGGTGGTGTTGGGCCCTCTGAACAATGCAGGACAATTCATGCAGAGTGACATTTTCAACAACTTGGAGCTAATGGAAAGAGGATCTGAATATCATTTTGCCTGTTACCAAAAAATCTGGTTATTTTGCAGGTTGCTAACTTAATTCATCATTAACATCATGCATGAAATGTAGATTTGGCCTTTAGCGAACATAACATTAGAACTTGTGTGGTTTTCTTTTTGAAGCTCATCTCCAAGAAACTATTTGAACTCCATCTATGCTGTCTTTGGTTTTATTCCATTTTTGAAAAGTACGGTTTGAATAAATACAATGTAGCCTCACGCTACTCGAAAGAAGGCACATACACGTAGTGTAGTCAGGTTAAGATCTGAGTTTTATTAGGGCTCAGGCCCAACTTTTATACTTGCACTGTTCCTGCCGTGGCCTCTCTTGGCTGATGTCGCAACACCTATAACAAAAGTGGACGGATGGAGTCGAAAACCTGTTGTCTCCAAGGCCCTGGGACAATTGGTCTGACCTGACCGGTGACCATGTCACACAGGAGAATGGTGTGCCAACTGGGATATCCTGGAGCTGCAGTCCCGATGTGACAATCCTGTATTGGGGCATCTCCTCATCTTTGTGCTGTGTCTCTGCCAGTGTCACGAAGTCCACTCTCCTTGATGGAGCGTGGATACTTTGCTTGGATTGTGCCTTACATCTGTGGTGTACTCTGTTGCTGGCAGGCTGACCAGAGGTCCGAGATCTTAACCAAGGCAAAAATCAGGGGCTTGTAATCCGTGAAAGCCATGATGGACCTGTCCTCTAGGAAGTACCTGAAGTGGCGGATGGCTAAGTATGGTGCCAGTACCTCTCTGTCGAAAGCACTGTACTTTAGTCCTGGAGGAAGCTGATATTTGCTGATATTGGCTGCCAACTTCCTTTGATCAGGTGCTCCAGAACCCTGCCAATTGCCGTTCCTGAGACATCCACTGTCAAGGCCATTGCAGCTTCTGACCTGGGATGTGCCAGGAGAGCGACGTCTGTCAGGGCTTCCTTGGTCTTCACGAAGGCTTCTGCTGACTCCTCGTTCCAGGTGATGTTTATCGCTTTGTCTGCCATCTGGGTGAGCAAAGGCTGCATGATCTGAGCAGCTGAGAAGATGAATCTTTGATAGAAATTGATCATCCCCACAAACTCCTGTAGTCCCTTGGAAGTGTTGGGTCTGGGGAATTTTCAGATGGCCTCCACTTTGCTGGGTAGCAATGTGGCTCCTTCCCTGGTTGTCCTGTGGCCCAGGAAGTTGATGGCTTCCAAATATGAACTGACATTTGGCTGGGTTGATCGTCAGGCTGAACTCGCTCAGTCGGGTGTAGAGGTTGTGGAGTGCGCCATATGCTCCTTTTGATTTCTGCTCACCACCAGGATGTCGTCCAATACACGAAGGTGCCGTCTAGGTCTAGGCCCACTGCATCCATGAGTTGCTGGAATGTCTGTGCGGCATTCGTTAGCCCAAACGGAATTTGGGGGAATTCAAAGATACCGAATAGGGTGATGATGACGGTCTTGGGGGTTATCATCTGGGTGAACCGGAATCTGATGATATTCCAGCACAAGATCCACTTTGGAAAAGATCCTTGTCCAGTGCAGGTTAGCCGTTAAGTTCTGAATGTGCGGCACGGGGTACCGATCTGGTGTTGTGGCCTCGTTGAACCGACGGTAGTCGTCGCATGATCTCCAGCCCCTATTCCTCCTTCATCAGCTAGAGCTTCTCCGGTGGAAGACGTCTTGCACTTGAGTGAAGCGGTGAGCCCTGGGTCACTATGATGAATTTGGGGGGGGGGGGTGGTGGTGGGTGAGCACTGCAGGAAACTTCTGCCAGACCCTGGCGTACCTGTTGTCCAATCTCTGTACAGAGTCCAGGTGGAGTGCTGGGAGCCTGGCGTCTTTGAGGGGGAAGGTTTGAAAAGTCTTGACATGAACCAATCTCCTTCCCTTGAGGTCCACTAGCAGGCTGTGGACATGTAGGAAATCTGCCCTGAGGAGTGACTGTTCTACTGCGGCCAACGTGAACACCCACAAGAAGAAGCTGCCTCCCAACTTCATTTGGGGCTTGCTGGTACCGTAGGCCCAAATTGTGCTGTAGTTGGCAACCCTCAGCATGGGACCTGACTGCCTGTTCCTGGTGTCCAGTCCTGACGGGGACAGGACTCTGACCTCTGCCCATGAGGAAGCTTTATCTGGACTGGTGGTGCTAAGCACACAGGAGACTGTCTTGCTGGCCAGCCGTTGTAGCCATCTCTGGTGGTAGAAACACCACTGGTCATTTGGATCACCACCTCTGGGGAACTGCAGTTCTCTCGGTGGCAATGCATGAGTCTGGCTGCAGGGTTTAGTGACGAGCCTCATGGATGCAGACCACTCTCTCTTTTGTGTCCACAGAATGTCAGCTCATGCTGTGACGTTCTGGGGAATGCTGAAATCTGCATCAGCCAGAAGCAGTTGAATGTCCTTGGGCAGTTGCTCCAGGTATGTCTGCTCAAACATATTTGCCCAGGAGGGCTAGCATCTCTTTCATGAGGGCTGACGGGGACCTGTCCCCAGCCCATCCAAGTGGAGCAGACATGTCACTCTTATGTCATGAGAGCCCGAAGGTCTTGATCAGCAAGTCCTTGAAGACAAGTGTACGCACCTTATGATGGGGGCTCCTGGATGAAGTTGGCCACCTGGCTTGCTGTGTCCTGGTCCAGGATGCTCACCTCGTCATACCAGGTGGATTCTGCTGTGATCTGTCGGATCTGGAACTGTGCCTCAGCCTGGTCAAACCTCATGTGTGGTTGATTTGTCCAGAATGTCGGCAGCTCGAGAGTGACCGTGTTGACTGTTGCCTATTAGCTGGGTTTAGATGCCGTGTAAACTGTCAGGGTCAGCAATTGTAGCCTTGTGCTACTCGAAAGAAGTGTAGTCAGATTAAGTTCTGAGTTTAAACTTTCACTGTTCCCGCCATGGCCCCCCCTTGGCTTACATCACAACATGCATTACAAAAGCAGGTTTCCTGCGTGCATGTACTTTCTTGCATAAGAATGCCCTTCTTCCCATGTGCTGACCCTGTGTGTCGGCTGTGCAGCAAGACCAGCGCCATTTTGGGGTCACTGGCCTTTAAGCTGCCCTTGCCTTTCACCCAGTGGTTCGCTTGTTGGGGCCAATGCAGCTATGTGGGCTGCTGGCCTTTGGTTACTCTCGCCGCCTGTAGTGGTGGCTGGATTGCTGCCATGGCAGGCCGCCACAACAATATCAATATCTAATATTACACTTTTCTAATTAAAAAAAAAGCTGCAGTGGCTGAAAATCTGAAACAAAACCGGAAAAACATTTGGAACATTCATTTCGGCACCATCTTTGACCTTTGACCAAATGTCCTCGATCTGAAATGATAGATGTCTTTTCTGAAATGCTGCCTGATGCTTCTGGCATTTTCATTTTTTAATGATTTCCTATTTTTATGTTTGATCCTTTCTGTTGAACTATTTTATAATTGATGGTGATAAATTCTTTGTTGTACCATGATCTACCTGAGCATGAATTTTTGTGCTTTGCTTTTGAATGGATTGTCAGTGTTTCAACTCCTGACGATGAATCTTTCCTCACTGGGATCTCAGCATAATAATTGGAAGAGCCAAGGTGGAATCTGGTATTATTAGCACGATGATGCGTTGAAGCAAATCAGTGTGTGCAAGGATGATTCAAATTATACACAATAATAAGTATGGAGGGGGTGGTATGGACAATTTTGCAGATTGAGAAAAGGTAATTACTAGTAGTATTTCAAGTTCCTGAAGGATTTTGTATCTTAGCAACCGTGAGGATTAAAAAAATTTTAGACCTGTAAATTGTTTTATTCTTGTTGCTGTTGGTTTAGATTAATTAGTAATACACAAACCTTTTTTGGACTGATGTTCAGCTGAACTTTGAATGTTTTAACTGTTGCATAAAATTTGATGCCTGTGAAACTTGTGAAGCTTAGTTGACATTGATCATAACCCACTTTGTAGTTTAAAATCATTTACAGGTAGCTGCCTAAAGCAACAATTATATGAAATTGAAATGATCTGGTCACTTAACGGTATTTGTCAGAAAAGCATAAAATGGATATCATGTTGGGAAATTGTCTAATGCTGAAGAGAAATGCACTGAAATAAAAATACATCAAAATGTAAGACAAAAATGAAATGTGTGGATGATGAATGGCAGTGCAACATGTTGCTTGAGTGCAATTACTTTCCTTTATTTATTTGGTATCCTTTCAATTCTTGCTTCGAGTTTTGGGGCATAGCATTCCTTGGAGTAGTTGGTGGAATGTATATGCTGTCCATTGGAAACAAAGCAACTACAAAAGGTGAGAAATTTGAAGGATTGAAACAAAGTACAACAGCCCATCAGTACTTATCCTTGTAAACATTGAAAAATTGGATTTCACAGTATAGTACATGCCCAAGTTTGGAACTACTGATGTATTTGAAAAGCTCTGTTGTCAACTCATGGAATGGAATTTGCCTTGTGCATTCAGTACCAGCTCAGAATTTCTGTAGAATGACTACTTGCTAATTTTAATAGGGATTGTTGAGCAAAGATTTGGAAGTAGAGAAGGAAGTTAATTGAAAAGCAAAAATGTACAGCTGAAGGAAATCTAATAAAAAAAAAAAATCGGGATTCTCAGCTGCTTGGTCAGCATTTGTTAAGGCCAATATATATAGTTAACATTTAGGATCAGCGAGACGGAAATTTTTTTGAAGTGATTTTGCTTTCGTTTAACATTTTAATTAGTTGTAACTTTCAACTTTATTAATGGTAATACTTTTACAGTACACAATCC
The DNA here is from genome assembly GCF_036971445.1 of Narcine bancroftii. Lineage (NCBI taxonomy): Eukaryota > Metazoa > Chordata > Chondrichthyes > Torpediniformes > Narcinidae > Narcine > Narcine bancroftii. The sequence goes on from NC_091470.1 coordinate 300,287,669, forward strand.
TTTATCCGGACATCTAAAATCCGGAAAGCTCCAAAATCTGGCAAGTGGGGAGAGAGACCGGCAGCGCGAGTCAGGTGGGCCAGGCAGAGAGACCGGCAGCACGAGTCGAGAGGGGGAAGACCGGCAGCGCGAGCTGGTGAGGGGGTGAGACTGGCAGCGTGAGCCGGGCCGACGGTGGGGGGAGAGACCGGCAGCACGAGTCGGGCCGGCGGGGGGTGGGGGGAGACTGGCAGCGCAAGTCGGGCCGGTGGTGGTTGGGGTAGACCGGCAGCGTGACTCGGGGAGAGTGGGGGGGAGGAGACGACAGTGCAATCTGGCTTTCTGAAATCTGGAAAAATTCGAAATTCTGGACACACTGTCCCCCAAGGATTCCAGATAAAGGATTGTGTACCTATATTAGCTTTTAAATATGTAGCTATTATTGTAACTAATATATTTAATTACTAGCCCTTTCATTGCTATTTTTGGAGTGAGTGGGCCAATGGATTTAATATTGACTTTTACACAATCCCTTCCCTCATTGCTAGAAGGGCCATTTTGCTAAGATGGAAAGATGCTGTCCCTCCCACTCGTACTCAATGGTTGTTGGATGTGATGCATGTCTGTCTCTAGAAAAAAATTAGGTTCTTCTACTGCAATGGATTTTAACTTGCCTTTTCCTTGGGGTTTTTTTCTTAATTACTTTCAAAATTTGTAGTTTAATTATCTTTTTTTCCCGACCCCATAGTTATTTTTATTAGTGATGGACTCCTTAACTTGGCCAGCAACCTTTATAAGGTGGGGTTTGATTCTTAGTTTAGGAAATTTTTTTCTCTTTTTCTTTTTTCCATGAAATAACATGGGTTCATATGTACGTTGTTCATTGATATTTGATGCTTGTAACTTGATATTAATTTATTATTATTGCCATATGTTCCTATGTATTTTGCATATGTTAAAACCAATAAAAAATTGAAAAAGAAAGATATTTAAAGCTATTAAAATCAATGTCAACTATTTTTGACTGAAATTGACCTCCCCATTTGTCAATTATCAAAAGAGGTCAGGCATTCTAGAGGTAGTCTCTTCATTATTAACATCCATTGTCTTTATCAGATGTTGTTTCTGGCTTGTCAAGGGTCAGTGAGTTCAGCTGAGTTCAGTATGTGGAAGAGCCAAGCTAGCACAATCTGGTCCAATAAGTTCCAATTCTCTCTCAACTGGTTAAAACTTGAACTTGGTTTGCATTTCAACCACACACAGATATTATCTGCATAAGCATTCAAAAGTGGGTTACATACTGCCTCCTTAATGCCCTTGTTACGTAAAAGAAAAATATGATGCATTTCTGCTTTGTAACTTACAAATTGGCCCTCAGTGTAGGTTGTGAACTGTGCATATATTCTTCTAATTTTGTTCCTTCAAACTGCAAAATGTCTTGTGTAACTTGGAAGGGTTTTATTAATCAAGTTTAGATAGGAAATGTTCTTCTCCATCATACAATATAGCAGCACTGACAATCTTGCAAAGCATAAATTTAAAACAAAGCACCGGTTTTAGTAGTTTGTTAGGACAGAACACCTCCTTGACCACTTGATGTTTTGTGTGCATGACAGATGATTCCCTGGTGGTGGAAAACCTTTGTGATGGCAGAAACATTTAAAAAAAATTGAATCAATGTTTACACTAGGCCGTCAAGCCCATGAGCTTAGCCAGAATAGTAATTAACACAACAATTAAAAAAATTTCAAAAATATGGCTGTTAAATTTGAAAATTAAAAACCCTCAAGTACCTAATTTTAAAATCTAAATCAACAAATATTGTTTGTCGTAGTTTCTTTTCTAGTATTGAATGGAAAGGAAAGTGGTCTATCTCGAACCAAGCTTGTTTTTTGGGAATTTCTCATTAGTCTACTACAATAGATAGTTTTTACCAATATGGTTCAAGATCTATCATGAAGCATTTTGACTGTATGATTTCTAGGTTTTCACAATAATGCTAAATTTGTTAATTTATGCAGAGAAATGTCAGTTTTTATTGAAATGAAAATTTTATATTTTCTTCCTTGCCCTCTCCCCACCTGACCACAAAATGTAAATTTTTACATCAACCTGTGTTGGTCTTTATCATTTGCTTTCTCAGTCAATCTAAATGATCAATCACATTTGAAAAGTTTTGAGTTCTATTTATCCTTTCATTATCGTCATTTATATTTCAAATGTATCTAATTATTATGATCTTCTTAGGGGCCAGATGATTTCCAGTGAAGATTGTGAGTTTATTAAAAAGTTTGAAGCTGCCCGTTCAGAAGATAAACAGCAAATATTGGATAATGAGGGCCACCAGGTAAAATCTGGAATGTGTGCATTTATTTTCTGTTCATCATTGTAATTCAAAACAGCAAGGTGGGAAAAGTACCTGTTGATAGATAGGATATCTTTTTATTTTCAATTCTGTATTGAAATAAAAATGAAAAAAGATGTACATCTTTTCAGGCATGTTAGTGACTAGCCACCGCTGTTGGTTCCAAGTTGATTGCCTTCAATAAAGTATGTTTTATTGGCAGTTTTTGCCTGTATTATTTTGATTCCGTTGTTTGCCTTGATAGGTGTCATTAAAAAGCTCACAGACCTTAAATCAGCAACGAGGATGGGATGTTGCTATTGAGAGACTAGAAGTAATCAAATATGAAGTTAATAATGGGTCTTTAATTAGAACAGTGATGATGGGAGGGATTTTGAATGAGTGGAAGTGTTCTTGGGGGCATGTGGTGTTGCCATATTGTAAGAGGAAGATGCAGATGGTTCTGTGGAAGGTAATGCCTGTAGAAATAGGGCAGATGGAATGCTGTGATTTTTGGATTGATTATGGTGGTATTGCTTAGTGTATGGACAGGCATATAAGAAAATTAACATGAAAATATTCTATGTGCTTGTCATGCTATAGGAAAGAAAATGAGCATTAGCTGCTAGAATGGCAATATAGTTTAAAAAATGCAAAAGAATTTTATTTAATGCAGTATTTTAATCTGCAAACTGGGAACATGTCCACAGATGTGGTAATACAAGTGCACAATCCTTTATCTGGACATCTAAAATCCGGAAAGCTCCAAAATCCGGCAAGTGGGGAGAGAGACCGGCAGCGCGAGTTGGGCGGGCGAGGGGGAGAGACCGGCAGCGTGAGGCGGGCGAGGGGGAGAGACTGGTCACGCGAGTCAAGAGAGTGAGGGGAGGTTGGGAGACAGGGAGCGTGACTGGAGGGGGATGGGGTGGATGCGGCAGCATTATTCGGGTGGGCTTAAATCTGGCTTTCCGAAATCTGGAAAAATCCGAAATTCGGAACACAGTGTCTCCCAAAGGTTCCGGATAAAGGATTGTGTACCTGTAGTTGTATGGTTATCTGAATACTGTGTGCTTTTGGCAGGAGACTAGTAGATCATATGGTGCAGAAAGGTGATGGGGAGTGGGGAGAGGGAAGGGTGCAGTTATGTGGTTACAAAAACAAGAAGACCTTGTCCTTTATATTAATGGAGTAACCTGACATCAGAATGCCTATGAAAGATAGCCAGGTTCTCTTAAGTGTCACAGGATAGGGCATATTGCATGGAGATTCAAGTTCTTGAATTAACTGTCATCCAAGTCAGTTAACCCCATTTATCTTTTACTCTTGGATATAGTGCATGGTAGAACTGGATTCAATTAAATTTCTAGACTATGCTGTATCATTCCTTCACAGATAAGATAAGAGTCAAAAGATGAAGCACAGGATGCTGAAATGAGATGATTTTAATTGCATATAGAATGGATATTAACATTGTAAAGCTTGGAGCTTTGGAAAGGCTTTCAATAGTAACAAAGCTTTTGTTTCCAAATGCAGAATGATCCAAGTATCCACGGATACTTTGCAAGTACGGCATATCAATGTGGAAATGGTTCATAGATTTCAAATATTCAATTGAAGACATCACATTAGACATAGAATGAAACAAGAAAGTCTGCAGATGCTGTGATTGTAGTAAATATGCAAAAGCATTGGAGAAATTCAGCAGGTTCTGTAGCGTCAAAAGGAGGCAAAGTTATATAGTGCCTTCCATAATGTTTGGGACAAAAGCACTCTCTATCCTTTCTTTGCATCTGAGCTCCACAGTTTTAAATTTATAATCAAACAATTCACGTGTAATTAAAGTGCACATTCCAGGTTTTATTTGAGGTTATTTATATACATTTTGGTTTGACCATGTAGAAATTTCAATACTTTTTATATTGTATATAGTCATCTAATTTCAGGGCATCATAATGTTTGGGACATTTAGCTTCACAGGTGGTTTTTTTGTTGGTGGAAGTAGAAGAGAACTAGGCTTGCTTCTAAACTTTTGATCACCTTTGGAGTCTGTAGTTGTCATTTTACAACTCGAGGACCAGAGTTGTGCCAATGAAAGTCAAAGGAGCCATTATGAGGCTGAAAAACAAGAATAAAATGATGAGACATCACCCAAACCTTAGGATTAACAAAATCAGCTGTTTTGAGCATCATTTAAGTAGTGTACTGGTTAGCTCAGTAATCTCGAAAGGACTGGTGAATACCTCCAGTATTGCTGATGTCAGAGGATTTCTTGTCATAATGAAGCAAAATCCCTAAACACAAGTCCACAGGTCAGAACCACTCTCCAAGAGGCAGGTGTGGATATGTCAGTGACTACTATCTGTAGAAGACTCATGAAAAGTAATAGAGGCTACACTGCAAGATGTAAACCACAAGTTAGCCACAGAAAGGGCCAGATTACAGTTTGCCAAAAAGTATTTAAAAGAGACTAGAATTCTGGAAAAAAGGTTTTGTGGATAGATGAAACCAACATTAACCTGTATTAGTGATGGCAAGAGGGAAGTGTGGAGGTGTAAAGGAACTGCCCAAAATCCAAAGCGTATCACCTTGGTATGGTTTGTATCTTGCAGAGTAGCCTTTGTATTTCTTTTCATGAGATCTTCTGTGGACCGTAGTCATTGACATATTCACACTTGCCTCCTGAATAGTGTTTCCGATCTGTCAGACAAACATTTGAGGATTTTTTTTCATTATCGTAAGAATTCATCTGTTGTGAGCAGTGGAGGTCTTCCTTGGAATACCAGTCCCATTGCAGTTACTGAGCTCACCAATACACTCTGTCTTAATAATGATCCAAATTGTTGACTTTGGTGATCAAAGTGTGGGTGATGTCTCATATTGTTTTATTCCTGTTTTCCAGCCTCATAATGGCTTATTTGACTTCATTGGCACAACTCTGGTCCTTATGTTGAAAAATGGCAAGAACTGACTCCAAAGGTGATCAAAAACTTTGAAGCAATCATAGCTCTCTTAAACCTGAACCAATGAAGCAATTAAATATATCTTGAGTTATCTTGACCAGCTGAGACGCCAAATATCCCAAACATTATGATGCCCTGAAATAAGGAGATTATGTATAAAATTAAATACTGTGATTTCTACATGATCAAACCAAAATATATACAAATAGCCGAATAAAATCTGGAGTGTGCACTTTAATTACATGTGAATTGTTTGATTACAAATTTAAAACTGTGGAGTACAGGGGCAAATAGAGGAAAAGCATGTCTTTGTCTCAAATATTATAGAGAGCACTGTATAACTAACATTTTTGGTCTGAACCCTTTGTCAAAGTAGGAGCAAAAAGCAGCCAGGTGCCTGAATAATAAGGTTGGGGAAGAAGAAAAAAGGGGTAGGCAGTGGAGCAAAGGCCAACAGCTGTGTCCCCTTCCTTCCCCAAATGCTACAAGAACAAAATTCCCCTTCTCCTTCCCTACCACCCCACCAGCCTCTGCATCCAACGTATCCACCCTTGTAATTTCCATTCCCTACAGTGTGATCCCACCATCATATACATCTTCCCATCTCTTCCTCTCTCTGCCTTCTGCAGGAACCACTCCCTCCATGACTCCGTCATCCACTCATTCCTTCCCTTTATCGCTCCCTTGGTACCACAGGATATGCTACATGTGCCCATTACCTTGTTCCTCACCACCACCATCTGGTGCCCCAAGCATCACTTCAAGTGAAGCAATTTGCAGGGGTCCTTACTGCATCTGATACTCTGTGGTGGCTTCCTCTACATCAGGGAGATTGCATGCAGGTTGGGAGATCGTTTCATTGAGCAACTTTGCTCTGTCCACTGTAATAGTGGAGATCTCCCAGTGGGAACCCATTTTAATTCTCCTCCCATTCCCTGACATGTTTATTCATGGTCTCATGCACTACCTAACTGAGACCACCTGTAAATTGGAGTAACACCACCTCATATTCTAACTGGACACCCTCCAAGTAGATGACTTCCAGTTTCCTTTAACCGCCCACCCCATCTCTCTTGCTCCCTATCCTAATGTCTTCTCTACTCCATCTCCTTATCCCCTATCTCTTTTTCCTAATCCATGTTTCATTTTGTTTTGCATTCACAGAGCTACCCTGATTAATTCTCAGCTTTTCTCTTCTGTCCTCCAATTATGTCTCCTATGGCCTCATGGCAGTTGCCCTAAGGACCTGCCACACCCTTTCTTCCCTCCTACCCCTATTTTTTTTTGTTTAGATGCCTGTCTGCTTTTTGCTGATACCTTGACAAAGGGCTCAGGTCTGAAAAGTTGGTTATATATCTTTGCAGTGCATGACCTACTGAATTTTTAACATTAGTAATAGAATTGATTATGTTGGCCTAATAATATCTGGAGTGTGATGAGAGTTTGAAGCTGTTTCTGAACTGAGAGCATGAGGGAAATTTCAGACCAAGTTAGAGACAACTTTGTGACTTCAAAAGTTCAGCAACAAAGAAGAAATATTTGGTTAGGGTCGAGCAGCAGAAGTCAGATGATGAGACTGAAATTAGAGGTGTTAAAATGAAGAGCTTTGAACTCTCAACTACAATTATTGTAAGTGAGTTCATAATAGCCAATATAAAAAAATTACAGTGTATAATATTTCCTGTTGAAGTTGAATGTTATTAACGATAAACTTAAGATGCTAATATTAAATGTTTCAGAAAACTTCTGGGTGGCTTCCTTGCTGGAAAATCTCCCTTGTTCCTTGTCTTTTTGCCCAAATTGAATATTTCATTTTTAGCAACACATTCAATGGGGAAGAAAATTGATGAAGAGTGACTGGCATAATGAGTAAAATCCCATCTGTTTTGTATAAAGTCGAATGATGCAAATATGCATATTTTGAATTTTATCTGTTACCTTGGTGTAATTAAATGTTAACGTTGATTCTACATGTTCATAGTCATTTTGAATTTCAAATTTTCATTTGTTATTCTTTGATATGAGACAAACTTATTCGATTTTGTTTCTTCAGTAGATTTCAATCTCCATATCCCAATATTGAGGGAAAAACAATCTGAGTAGAATTGAGTTGACAGATAACACTGCCTATTGAAGTCATGGGGACTAGTATTTTGGGTAGAATGCTGTCTTTTTTGTGTGTTGTGTATTTTCAAATATGCGTCTTCAATTTTACTTTTGAAACTATTTTGTACTTTATACTTTTAAAGTTCTGTTTAATTTTTAGTGTGCAAAAACCTTTTTGAATTTAATGACCCACATTTCCAAGGAGCAAACCGTGCAGTACATTCTGACACTAATTGATGACATGCTGCAGGTATGTATATAATTACAAATAGAAATGTGTAAATAGTGGGTATCTTAAGCCATGAATTAGTTTCTGAGGCACTCTTAAAGTCAAGAATTTGACTTTGTAATGTAAGTAATGAGAATTCATTTTGAATGTGAAAAAAAACATTTGGGGGTGGCTCGGCTAGTGTAGCGGTTAGTGCAATGCTATTACAGTGCCAGTGACCTGAGTTTGAATCCGGTGCTGTCTGTAAAGAGTTTGTATGTTCTTCCCATATCTGCGTGGGTTTCTTTCTGGTGCTCCAGTTTCCTCCCATCCTTCACAATCCTTCAATTGGGATATTTGGGTGGCACGGGCTTATCGGCCAGAAGAGCCTGTCACGTTGCTGTATGTCTAAACTTAAAATTAAAAAAAAATTAAAAACATTATAAAATCTAAAATTTTAAAAACATTAGTAAAATTGTTGAAACCAGTTTAGAAATAACTATAATTGATTTGATTTAAGATCTTTGCCTTTAACTCATGAGCATTGTTGGGTAGTTTATTCAGAATAAATGCCTGAACTCTTAAATTATATTTCCTAGCATATGAAAGAGACTCTGGAAAAGTATTCTTTCCTTCTGGCCTGAGCTTGCAGCATTCAATTATTGTTACCAAACCTGTTTTAAGAAATTAACATTTATTCAAATATTTCTAAAAATCTATTTTTACAACACCTGGTTCGTGCATGATTAGTGGGTGACTCCATCATATGGAGCATCAAAGCATTTTAACTGCCTACTTATCCATATCCCAGAAGATTATTTCTGAAATGATTCCTGGTCATTCACTATCATTATGTATTGATTTTCTTTAACTCAACTACTTTATATATTCATCTTTGATTTATTTTACCAGTGTAAGATGCTGCTATGTCTTGTTTTTGGTGGCTTTTTACTGTTCACTATTTGTATCTAGTGTATGATTAGCTCTTTCTTGCCTGTTTTCAAGGCTTGAAGAAATCATCTACTCATTGCTTTGTTTTCTCTAAATTAGGACTTTATATAATCAGTAACAATCACTTTAAAAAAAAAATCTTTTGATTTGAAAATGACCAATTTTAGCCTTTCAATACTATTTGCTATCAGTATGGAAAAGTGATTAAAACTAGAAGACGATAAAATTCATCACAATTTCTGCTCATCTTTATCATTTTCTAAATAACTGGCTAAACTCAATCTTTCTCCTGGCCCAAATATAATTTGAGATTAATGGTGTCAGAAAGCTCACATTAAATTATTTATTATATAGGGAAAGTAAAGACCTTGTCCAACATTGAAATGGAGGAATACTCTTGGACATTCTGTCCCTGTTTCTAGTTGCTTCCCATGCCCTTTATATGATGTACTTTGTACTTTCAGCTTTTGTCACTCTATTCCATTGAAGGTTGCTGCCTTGTCTGTTCTCTGAAGATAAATTTGAACTTGTCATCACACTCCTTACAAAGCGAGAACAGTCGTTTGTCATTTTAAATTCCTGTCCAGTAGATTTGTAAATACTGTGTCTACTCTAGGAGAGTTTATATACATTTCCCTCCTAACAATTTCATAAAGGTCTTCTGTTTAACATTTGTAATTTTACCTTCTACTCCTGCAGTCCAACATCAAAGGAGTCTGAATTGCTTTGCCCCAATGTTCAGTGTACATACCAGCATAAAACTCATCTTTTTTTTGATTTTAGAGGCATTAAAAAAACTGTCTACACCTGAAAGATAAACTTCTCTTGGAATCAGTGCAGCTAAAATTTACTTAGATTGATTTCTGGCATGAGGATTTTTTTTATTTTTTTTGCCCCATGAGAGAGTAAGATTGGCATCTACTCAGAATTTTATTGAGACATAAACAGCCTGTGAGGGCAGTGTAAATGCTTTGAGACTGTAGATGGAGACCTCCAATCAAAGCAATGGATAAATAGTTTGGTGTTTGTGACCAATGAAAAACCTTCTGATGCAGTGTTGCAAATGGTTGAAATTTCTTGAGTATATTCAGTGGTCAAATGGAAAGATCTTCAGGGAGCCAAATGAAAATTGAGGTAGAATGTGAACAAAGCACTGGATAGGTCACTGTCTTATTGAATGCACTCCAAGGACCAAATTCCCTATCTAAATTGCTACCAGGCGAATGGCATTGACTTCCTCAGCCAAAATTCTTCCATTAGCTTAATCTTGTTATTTTGTATTTTAATAACTTTGTTTTTGATTTTGATGGAGATAGTCACAGAATTCAGAAGAATCCTGAGGAAATATTTTTAATACTGGATCCTTGACATCACCTTCATTCTGACACAGTTAACTCTGCCCATTAGTGTTATCAAGGTCCTCCTCAATCTTTTGGAGCAAACGGAAATAATTAAGTTTGTATAAATTATGTAAATCTTTAGCTATTTTTATCCCCAAATACTTAATGCCTTCTTGTGGCCATTAAAATGAACTTCCCAGTTGATATTTTTCTATAAATCAATGAACCGGTGTGGACTCGAAAGCCCAACATGGCCTGTTTCCGCTCCGTAAATGGTTATATGGTTAAGAGTTTAATATATGAAAGTGGATACACACTTCTTCTTTCCGACTATCAGCAAATATTTCTCCACACTCATCCTCCCCATCCTCATTCTGGAATACCAAAGAGAGCACCTGACTCTACATGAGGACTTCCCTTTTGCAGCCTGGTGGGAACTACTCTTTCCCTCTTGCTTCTAATATATTTGATTTTTGGAATTCTCTTTAAATTTGTTGGCTCGGGGCACTTCTTGTCACCTTTTTGCCTTCCTAACTGTTTAGAATTTGTATATCCTACAACTTTGAAAGACTAGATAACAATTTCCTGTACTTGACACATGCTTCATTCTTTTTCCTTTTGTTAACCAAGGTTTGCTAATTGTACCATAATGGTACCTTACAGGGACATGCTGACTCTGAACTTGTATTTTTTCACTTTTAAACGTCTTTGTCTTTTCCTTCAACAGCTGATCCCAATCTCTTTTGCTGGTCCTGGTATTAAAGCCAACTCTACCCCAATTTAAGACCTTAAAACTAGGCCCAAAATTGCATGGTTACTTTAAAACTTACCTAATTGTGGTTACTGTTGGCAAGGTGTTCTCCATAGACACTTTCTCCCTAGAAGGGCTCTTGGCATATTTATTTTAAAATCACTTCCTGGATGCATTTAACAAATTCATTATTTTTTTAAATAGCCCCAGCCCATCTCTCCCATGTTAATTAAGTTGTCTAATAAGCTTGTCCTATTTGCCTCCATTTGACCCATAATCACTCTCAACTTTTCCAATCAATGTACTTATTTAATTGTCATTTATATATTGCTGTGATGAATCACATCCGATCTAGGATCCTTGCACTAAGGCAATTCCAGTTAGTAATGGCAAAGTTAAAATCACCAATTAGTACAACCTTAACTTTAACATTAAATTGCTGTTTATTCAATCATTTCCTTTCAATCCCTGCTGAAAATTTGGAGCATTGTGGTATAATCCCATCAAAGTGATTGCTCCTTTCTTTTGTAGAATTATTTTTATTTATAAGGGGCAATCACTTTGTGATTATGCCATATAGCTTCATTTGTCAATTCCTTCATCTCTGACGATAGCTATAATGTATTTCCTCACGCAACACTTCCTCCCCTTTTGAAAACTATCCATCATGCCTGTAAATACTATATCCAGGAACATTGAGCTCCTATTCTTGCCCTTCCCTCAACCATAATTCGTGATTACCGCAATAATTCTAGGCTCTCGGCTCATCTCCTTACATTAAAGTAAATTCCGTTAAGCCTACTAGCCTTGTATTCTCACTCCATTTCTGGTTGATACATATGCTTCTTTTCCCTCCTGCTATGCTGTCATTTTGGATTTTATTTTAAACTGCAATTTTACCAATTGAAATTCATAATTTACAATTTCTCACAGAGTAATAAACTATATAATTACCATAACACATTACTTTCAAATTCATTTCATATGAATAACCTTATATTGAAAACAATACCTCTAAGATTGTACTGAACATGCACTGTTGGTAGATATTTGTGGCATATGAGAGATTCAGCTTGTGTGGTGGACTTCGAAAATATACTGTATATGTTTTTCAAATTATAATTAGTGCAAGGCTAACTTTTTCAGCTGTATTAAATGTATTTTTTTCTGTCATCAATTTAAAGAAAATTATGGAAAATATAAAATGTTTTCTACTTAGCTTTATAAACAAGTGCTTCATGGCATTGATATGTTCATTTTAAACAGGAAAATCATCAACGAGTCAACATTTTTTTTGATTATGCAAAAAAAACTAAGAACACTGCCTGGTCCTACTTCTTACCAATGTTAAATCGACAGGATCTATTTACTGTTCATATGGTGAGTAAAATATTATACCATGGCTATGAGGAAAAATTGCTCCTAAAGGATGGGTTTGAGAACTTGGTAATTGATGTTATGAATTTGCATAGATTAAGCTCTATCTCCACTGCAGGAAGATGTGTCAGGTGAAAGCTTTGCATGATCTTGGGTTGCCCACTTAAATTATTTAAATATTCAACAAGCTAAGGAGACTTTTGCTTGAATGATTGTGAAAATATTGGGGGATATCAGATGTCATGTGATGTAGAGGAGGGAGGAGGTGGCCTCCTGAAGCTCCTGGCTAATTAACCATATATGAAATAAAGGAAAAAAAAATTATGATAACTCAAACAGAAAAAAAAAGTAAGAATTTACCTTTATAGTAAAGATGTCAAAGAAGAATCAACAATTGTCGGTGACTTAGCTCCCAGTGTGGTGGAGTTTTTCAACAGAAAAGAGCCTACTTACAGGAAGAAGCCGGGGGTTGTAGCTCATCCTGCCCCCCCTATGCAGACAGCCCAACGTCTGGGAGGAATGGTGGATCGTCTTCGGCGTTGGAGCCAAAAGACACTGGAGAGGAAAAGAGGAGACTGAGCATGTGTGACGTGAAGGAGCACTGGCAGAAATAAGAAGAAGGAATTCTCTCCCAAAATGGCAACTCGGAGATCGACCAAAGTACAGGGGAAGGGAATGAACTGGTCAACGTTAAACCAGTGAGTGAAGTACAAGCTAAAGAAAAATATGCTAATGAAGATGTAATGAAAGTACTCTTATTGAAAGATCAGAACACAAATAAAAAATTGGATCATCTTTTAAAACTCGTGACCAGGTTAGAGGCAAAAATTGGGGTTTTAAATGAAAGAGGGACGGAAGTGGAAGAAAAGGTGGATGAAACAATGGAAAGAATGGTTAATGTGGAGAAAGAATTAAATATATGGGCTACAGAAAATGCAAAAATAGGGGAAAAGATAAATTATTTAGAAAATTTTAGTAGACATAATAATATTAAAATAGTGGGACCCAAAGAGGGAGAGGAGGGGGAAAATCCCATCCGCATCTTTCAAGAATGGCTACCGAAGTCCTAGGAGTTCAAAATGTTGGAACAAATATAGAAATTGAGAAGGCTTATAGATCCCCCTTTTGATGTTCAGGAATCGATCAAAAAGCTTGCTCTATATTAATTAGATGCATGAAATTTGAGGATCGTGAAAGAATATTAAGAGCTACAGTGAAAAAAGGTCAAGGAGAGAGAAAGAAAACCATTGGAAATTGAAGGTGAAAATTTATTTTTTTATCCGGTCATAATGCTGCGTTACTAATGCGTAGACGGGAGTTTTATCCACTGAAGAGCACCCTTTGGAAAAATGGTTACAAATCTGTGTTGCGACAACCTGCCAATTTGAAAATTATGATGCCAAATGGACAAAATAAGTTTTATTTACTGACATTGAAGTAGCAAAGAACTTTGTGAATAAGTTACTAACTTTGAGGAAAACTGAAAGAGAATGAGAGAACTTCTTTGAACCTGATTTTTAAAATTTGAATAATAATACTTTTTTTTCCTGTACATTTGTATTTGTTTGATATTTATCCATTGGTGGAAAAAAAGAGAGTAAAATTTTCTGCAATTGTTTTGCCTGGGAGGTTAGCCTCCAGAATCTATACATGCGTGTTAGTGGGTTTTCTCATTACCTGTATAATAGAGGGGAGTGGTGTTTAATCTATTTTGCACTAAATGGAGGGTTTTCATATCTTTTTCTTGGAAGTGTCATTGGTACTTGGTCCTATCTTTGAGGGAAGGGAAATAGGTCTCTGAAGGGAGTGTGGTGTGGGGGGGGGACAGAAGGAGAGATATGGAATAAGTAATAATAACAATAGAAAGTGATAATTTTTTTCTTTGGAATGTGATAATTATAGATTTAAAATAATGTTGTAAATTTTATGTTACCTTCCTATATTCTTGAAACCCACACTGTTGCCCCTTAGATCTGGTAAAGTCAGGAAAATTAGATCCCTCTAGTTTGGATGATTGCTCCAAATATATTTCTTTCATTTTCTTACTTTTCTTTAAGGGATTTTTACTTTACTTTTCTTCTTGGTGAGAGGAGGTGGGTGGGGTAGATTAGATTTGGGTTTTAGTCAACATGTAACATGGTTTATATATGATTATTGTATAATGAATTTTGAATATGGATGCATGCATGACTTGAAAAAATTTAAAATCAAATATTTTAAAAAGAGTGCAAATGTTGTGAAAGAGGCAGGATCAGGAAAATTCTTTGAAGTTTGATGTTGATGTAGTGGTGTCATTTTATTGTTTGCAGATCTACACTGAGGGCAATAGCTTTCCACGTGCAGCTTCTAATTTTTCATCTGTTGGCAAACTGTGTTTTATCTGCTTGTATGCCATGTACTGCATGAGGACATGAAAAATGCTCACATTCCCCTCGGAACATGTCAAATTTGAGTCTTAAACAAGCCATAGAAATTATCTTTGAGGACCTGGTGTTTTAATTTTAGCTACAGTAATTATGCCAATAAACAATCTTCTCTAAGAATATAACATAAGGAACAGGTACAATCTACAGAAAGCCATCTTCTGAGTGAAATGGAGATTCCGGATGAGAATAGAAACAAAGAAAGATACTTGAAAGCTGTGACTGGGCATAAATGATATAGCCGACTACAAACCCAAATCCAGTGCAATAGGAGACAACAAAGCTTCACTCCCAGAGGACCTCAATGCCTTCTACATCTGATTTGACCACCAGAACAAGAAAGAACCATTGCGAACCCCAAAGTCCCCTGATGATCGTCTACTGACAGTATCCAAAGATAACGTGGTCTGACTTAAGGAGAGTAAATGCAAGGAAAGCAGTTCTGGTAACACATGATTACAACCACCATGACCTGTTTTCTCATGTATATGTCGAACAATCAAATTAGAAATAGAAAATGCCTTAGCTAATATAATTGGATGTTTTACTTCTGGCATTATTTCTTTTTTCCATTCTTCCACTTACTCTCAGTACATAATTTACAAGAATAGGATTTAGCTTGTAAACACAACTTGTTTTTGTAACATACAGATACTTCAATTTTGATATCTCTTTATCAAATGCCTTTTTCTGACAAAAACAAATTATCTCCAATTCAGCATTCACCAACATCAATTGTTGGGTAACAGCTCTTTAGAGCCTTCAGATTCTCTTTCTTGATACGATTTAAAAGCATAGTTTTTAACCTAAGAATCCATACTATAGCCATTTTCAAACAAAACCATAAAGAGTGATAGCAAATTAAGTGAGTGATTGGGTCATTTTCATTAGATATTTGAATAGTATTTACAGTAGTGTTTTGGATTTCAGGATCCTCCAGTGAAATTTCTTTTAACCCTTCCAGATTTTTTTTAACATATCTCCATTGATTAGCATGCAAAACCTTTTTGATTTCATTAACTGTTAGTTACAAAAGTATGAAACCTTGTGGTTTTGTTATTGATGTATTTAAGCACTGATATACTATCAGTCCAAATCATAGAGTCTGCTAACTCCATCTGTAATTCTCTTCTTAAAATAGTATCCATTTTGCTCACCATAATAATGGCAATTCCATTCGAAGTACGGTGACTGGCTTTAATGATGCCACTCTGGCTTTTCCCATTACAAATCCTCAATGTACTTGCTCTTGGTTGTTTTGTCATTCTAAATAACTGACGGTACCAAAACCACCTTCGCTTGCGTCAGCAAAGTGGGGTAACTGAGCAAATGTGGCAGTTCCAAAATCTGTTGGTTTAAAACATCTGTTGACTCAAAATTTTCTAACATTTAAAGGCTCTCAATCTAATTGTTCCAATCTTGTGTGATGAAATCTAGTATAATTTCATCCCTACCAAATTTTCTTCTGCACAATTTTTGCAGAATTTTCTTGGCTATTAATACTACCGTGCCAATATTCCCAAAGGATCATATATTGAGCTGACAATCAAAAGAATATCTCTTCTTGTTAAAGGCAGTTTTTTCAAAACAATTTGGAATTTGAAAACATCGAATTTCGACAGGTTGAAGGTCACAATCCAAATCAAGATGTTTTATCTCCTTTGCTCTTTCTGCCTCAGGAATAACAGCCAACACATCTCGACTGTTGCTAAACCATTTCACAAGGAAGAAACCTTTATTACAAATCTCCTTTAACTCATGATAAAGATCTATTGCTTCTTTTTCTGAAACCACTGAAGTAAGACAATCATCAACATAGAAATTATTTCTGATGATGCTTATAGCTTGAGAACTAAATTGCTCTTCATTATCTTCAGCACATTTTCTGAGAACAAAATCTGTACAATTCAGTGATGAAGTTGCTCCAAATAGATGAACTGTCATTCTGAATTCAATCATGTCTTCACTGTAATCTCCATTAGCCCACCATAACATAGAAAATACAATCTTCTGTTGGTACTTTTACTTGATGAAACATCGCTTTAGTATCTGTAGCAATTACAGTAGGTTCTCTACAAAATCTTATCAAAACACCTATTAAAGTACTGGTTAAGTTTGCACCTTGTAGAAGTTGAGAATTCAATGAAACTCCTTGAGATGATGCTCCACAATCAAATACTATGCGTAGTTTCTTATTTTGTGGATGTATAACTCCTTGATGAGGTAAGTACTATTTTTTAAAAGCGTCTTTCTGTGCCAAGATATCCTCTGATGCCTTTTCTATGTAACCCTTGGTTATCATATCCAACTTGACGTTTGTATATTCCAAATGAAAGGAAGAATTTCTCTTGAAATTCAGCATACGCTGTTCTGCAATTATTTTATTATCTGGCATACAAGTTTCCATTTTCTTCAGAGGTAATGCTATACAGTAATGACCATCAACATGTTTAACAGAATTTGAAACTAAATCCAGAAACTGCTTATTCTTCTTTGAAGGTTCTTGAATATCTTTGAGATATTCAGGAAAATCAATTTTAGACTATTGTTCCCACAGATCATAAAATTTCCAAACTGAAATTCTGTTGACATTCGCATTCAATGTCTCTTGATCAATTTACATTTTTCCTCCTAATGGTCTGTTATTTGTCCATCCAAGCAACGTTCTCATAGCATAAGGTCCATCATTTTGACTCCTTATTACTTCTAGAGGTTCGAGAGCATTGGTACATCTAAAATCCAATTAACATCTCAATCTTGGCATCAATCTTAGGTAAGCAAACATCTTTTAGATGAGCCCACTGTTTGATATTATTCTGATATCGAATATTTCCTTATTCACAGGCATAGTCTTCTGAGTATATACACTTGGAAGATCGCCAAATTCATTGCTATTAAATCCAACAATATGTAAACCTGAAAATATATTAGTTTCAATGTTCTTTTCATCATTCATGGTCTTCAACAAGATCTGTGATCTTTTTCCATTAAGATTGTAATTCCTAGATCAAGAAATGCATAGGTCTTCAGTATGAAGCTTACCTTTTTAGCTTTAACCTGCATAGGAACTATTGAGAGGGCTTTGTCACTGGCCCCAGTAAGACTGTCTGAACCGAAGCTGAAAGCATCCTCTCTGACTGTGTCTATAGTCTTGGATTTTAATTGCTTGACTTCCTTCTCAACTTTACTTTGTTGAATATGCAGTAACTTGGGTTGCTTTAAACTGCATATATCACAACTGAGTTGCTTATTACAAGTTTTGCTGATGTGTTCTCTGATTTTATTGCTGACCAAGAAAGAATCTTGTTTGTGGGCCCTTATGATTTTATGTTCATTGCCATAATGATGATACAATAATTCTTTTGCCTTTTTAAAACTTTGGTCTGGATCCATATATTGGCAACTTTTGACTAACTCCTTCACCTGTCATCCAGTATACTGCTCAAGATAATACAGACAATCTTTAGCATTTTTAGAATTACTTTCAGTGTGATGTTCAAAGGATTTCATGAACGTTAGATATTGTAATGGATCTCCATTTAAAAACTGGAATTTCCTTCTTAGGTAAACCATATGAACCTTGTTGTTGTGCAAAAATAGCAGAGATTTCATTTTGTTTTGGTATGTGATATTCTATTGTCTTGCCCACCATGGGCTGTGACTTGTTGTCTTGAGGTGAATGGAGAAAACAAGTCTTGAACTGGTCCCATAGGTGTAGGACCTTGACTTGTAAGTGATAGCATTGATGGGAATCCTTGGGTTGTAAGTGATGGCATTGGTGGAGAACCTTGACTTGCAGCTGGTTCTCCAGCAACATGAAGAGACATCAGTGGTTGAGTATGATCAACTCGTCTGGTAGAATTTATTTTTGAAATACCTTCCTTTCAGGGAAATCCTTGTATTGTGCACTCTGGAGAGATTGAATGTCGCTACATCTTTCCATGGGATTGGTCATTGTGGTTTGAGCACGAGCAATGACACGTGGCTCCTTGCTTGTGTAAATTTGATTTTTGTGGCTGCATTACCTTTTAAGTTGCTCTTCTTGCTTCAATTGCTGAATCTTCATTTCATCTTCTTGCCTTAGTTGATGATTCTTGATTTGAACCTTCCTCTCCTCTAAAGCATATCTTTTCTCCATCCACTGTTGTTGTGCACAGACAGTAGCCAAGTCATCATGGGTCTTTGCATGCATAGCTGATATGCTTGAAGCACGTGAAGCTGTATTTGCTCGAGATACCTTTGAAGATCTTCCTGCACTCATAACCTTGGAAATACTATCATCAGGATTCACGTCTGAATTTTCCAATATTGCTGATTGAGTCTCTATCTTCTGCATTTCACTTGGTACAACACCAGTTGACTTTGCAACATACATTCATTTGTTCCAGTTCCACTAACCTTTAAGCCAGCTAATGAGGCCTGCAGTGCCTTGACAGAGTCCTTTTCTTGTTTGGTAGTTGAAACCGCTTCTTTGGTGGCTGGCTCCAACCTCCTGCCAAGCATTGTCAGTTTATCTTGCTGGCTCAACTCACAACCAAATAGTTCTTTGAGAGGAGCTGTTTGCTCGAGGTCTTTAGCCTGATGAAACTTCTTCTAATCCATCTTGGGTTCTTCACACTGCATATTGGCTTTTCCTGGGAATTGTAAACCAATTTGTATCTTGTGTGGTCCCTTTAAGATAATTGCTCTGCATTGTCTCTGTGTATATGCACACAATCTTTCTTGCCTCTTCAAGGTCGACCTTGGCTCAATTTCAAACTGTGCAATTCACAGACATGTTTTCATAGAGGCTCTTGGAATATTCTATTATTGTAGCATATATGCCTGGCTTTAAATTAAGTTGTAATTCTTTTAGACAAGTTCTAATGAGCCTTTCTTCCAAACAAACTTCACAATTAAATTTTTCTTTGAATCAAAATGTAGATGACACTTTCCTTATTCTAATCTATCCTAATTTCAAAGTATCATCTTCCAAAAGCATGAGCAACAATATTCTGAATTTTGATCTCTTTAATCCAACTCTGTGACTGTTGCTTTATGTAGCTTTAATTTGTTAATGAAACGGATAAACATTTTGCAAAGTTTGCATTAAGACTTTCATAATGATGAATAACAAAGTATTTACTGTATAGTAATAGAGATAAAACATATCAAGAAGCTCAAACTTTAGAGATTCATAATGATATAGATAAACAAATTTAAAGAGAAACACAGAATATTCAAAGAAAAATCTCTTGTCTTCGCGCTTCCTCTACATGTTGTCAAATAAGAAGGAAGTCGTTAGTTTGGGCGGATTTTATGGCATATTACATCATAGTCACTATGGTAACACTACAAACAACTCTCTTAAAGAGAGAGGCACAAAATTAACGAAGAGTTTAAAAAAAAACAAGGTTTTAACCTTTACACTTAGTCCCCTGCTCTATTTGCTTTATACCTACGACTGTGTGGCTCAGTATGACAATAACATCATTCCCAAATTTGCTGCTGATCTCATGGTAGTGGGTTGTTTAAAAAGGGACGATGAGTCAGCACACAATAGAGAGAATGAAATCTTGGCTGAATGGTGCACTAACAACAACCTCGCACTCAATATCACCAAAATTGATTGTAGATTTTATGAAGACCAGAGGTATATGTGAAGGTGAGCAAATTTAAATTCCTGAGAGTCACTATATTGGAGAACCTTTCCTGATCCCAAGAAACGAGTATCATTGAGAAGAAAGCACACGAGTGCCTCCACTTTATCAGGAGTTTGCAGAGATTCGGTATGGCATCAGAAACCTCAACAAACTTGAACAGGCTCATCATGCCTTGGTATGGGGGTAGCGGAAAGATCTGCAAAAGATAGTGGACACAGCCCACTTCATCACAGGTAGAACTCTCACCACCACAGCCAATACAGTGAGCAAATTTACTTGAACTGCTGCCACCAGAGAGCAGCATTGAGGATCCACACCATCCAGGACATGCTCTGTTCTCACTGCTGCCATCAGGAAAGAGGCACAGTATAGGTGACACAAGATTTGTATGACAAGGTTCGGGAACAGTTGCTACTCCTCCACCATCAAAATTCTGAAACAACAAACTCTCAACCCTCTGTCCTCTCTGATCACTTCAGCTTTGTTCTCTTTCACCCTTCCACTTATCGTCCCATATGTGTTACCCGCCACACCCCCCCACTCCATCTCCCCCCTCATCTTCTTATTTCAAGCATCTGACTGATTTTTGCCACTCGCAAAGGAGTGCTTAGGCCCAAAATGACAACCTTTTACTTTCTTATGGAAAGTGACCTGCTGAGTTTCTCCAGCTTTCTGTGCTGCACCATTACTTGTGTTGCTTGGAGTATGTGTTCAGTAGACCTTTTGTATTAAAAGATAGAGATAACTTGTTTCTGAATATCCTAAAAAGTTGCCAAACAAAATAAGTTTAGAGGGTTGATTAGAAAATGGGAACATCTCTATACATGATTGTATTTATCATGTTTGATCACTCATTTTCTTGAAACGAATGCAAATGTTTGTGAAAATTGCTTTGTGATCAAATGTTCATCTGTGAATATTTTTTTTCCTTGAGGCCTGCATTCAGATTTCTTTGTTTTTTTTAGTAGGCTTTTGTATTGCTGTAGTTCTAAGAAATTATCAACAATGGTTATATCAGCCTATCTGAATAAAAATGACCGTAAGTCATTAGAATAAATGTAAAAGTTAATGTATCTGTTGAATGTGGAAATTTTGACACTGTCATTCTTGTGGTCCAGTTCAATTTTTTAAAACTATTTTTAATTAAAAAATTAGAAACATTTTGCTTTTAATATCCACAGGCAGCAAGAATTATAGCAAAGCTGGCTGCTTGGGGTCGTGAGTTGATGGAAGGAAGTGATCTGAACTATTATTTCAATTGGATTAAAACTCAATTGAGTTCTCAGGTTAGTTTATATCCATTTTGCTTGGGTCAGTTAATTTAACTCCATTTTAGGATACTGTCCTTGATACTAGCAGCAAAAAGTCTGAAGTAATAATTATACAGGTAACTTAAAGATACTGAAGTTAGTGGACTGAATGAGTGCAGATGCATTTGTTGAATGAAATAGCTTAAATGGTCTACTGCAAATGCTAATTAAGTAGAATGTGCTTGACTGTTTTGAGATCTTATTTTAATATTCATAAAGCTTATCCTGTTCTGACTAGAATCTGACTGGTAGAATTTTGTATTTAGTTTAACGTCAACAAGACTAGTTAACAAAATGAAATTACAATGGATTAAGCTAAAGTCGACTTGGCTGATATATTAGCAAATATGACAGCAGGGAAAGAGTTGCCCATTTCCTTTGGGCATAAAGATACAAGAGATGAAAAAGCATGAACCTCCAGATTTAAGGACAGTTTATTTCCTGTTGAACTGTATGATGCCCTTGCACTGTACTTTTCTCTATGTTCTGCACTTTGCCTTTGTAACATTATTCCCTGCAATCTTTGATTAACTGCAACACTCTATTCTGCCCTTATTGTTGTTCAACCTACTATACTTGAGTATGGGTTGATTTGTGTCGATAGCACAAAATACAAAATTCTTACTATATCTCAGTACATGTAGTAAACAATTCAGTTAAAAAAATTCAATACAATAAAATGGGAAGCTCAGTAAAATTGTATCCCAGTAATGAAGATATTCTTAAAGGAGAGAGATAAGCTAACCAAGAAAGTTAGAGGGTATAAAATGGAAAGAAAATGGAAAAAAAAGAGGCAGAAGTTAGACTAAAAGATTAGGATACATTTAGAATACAGCAAACAAGGACAAAAAAGCCAACCAAAGTGAAAATAAACTGAAGGAAAAGGAGTGTGGGATATAAAAATAGATAACAAAAATTTGTTTGTAAAAAAGAGATGAAAGTGAACATTGCTGATTGAGAGAATGAGGTGAGGGAATTTATTTTTGGAAGAAAGGCAATAGAAGAACATTTAAATATCTTGTATCCTTCTTTATAATAAAGCATATTACAAACATTCCATCAATACTGAATAAAGTGATTGTGTCATGTGAGGAAATTAAATGCAATCACTAATGGATCTTATTCAGCAAATTAATAGGCCTGCAGGATGAGCAATCCACTATTCTAAATAGCTATATCTTTGGAAAATTGACATCCCTTCTTAAAAAGCAGGTAAACTACAGGCCAATTAGTGGATAGCTATTAAAATGATCATTAATAAAATGATAGCTGTCTGTTTGGGAAAAATGTGGACTCATCCATTGTCAAGGAATTACTGAAGTCTTCAAGTTTAGAAAATTTAATGAGAGAGCCACTTGGTAAAGGATAAGTCATCTAATTGTATTTTGAAATGGTGGGTACTATAAAAAGTGAACATATATGGATTTCCTTTGAATTTGTAGAAAGCATTTAATAAAGCCCTTCTTAGCACTAATGCTGAAGTCAAATTATTGGACAGGGAATGAAATTGGCTGCATAGAGGAGACAAAGATCCATGCAGGTGGTTTAATTAGCAGAATTTGTAACTTTTGAGATGAAATCTTACATACATGAATGAGTTTTCTACATGGCTTTTCTATTCCAGTATATGCTAAACATCTAATTAGGGTGGCATCACAGTGGATTGATTTTTTTTGTGGTGAATCAATTTTGATAAAATACACATGATACCATCTGTTTTAGTCTTAAGAGTACTTCCTTGGTAGCAACAGAGATTCAAACAATATTGGGTAACCATTGTTAAAATATAAAGGATTTACAGAAAATTACATGGGAATGGCATGTGGACCTTGTGTCTAAGGAAGAATTCAGGGAGCAGAGGTGATGTTACAATATTCCAGCCCTAGTTAATAATACCGCAAGTAATTCAAATCAGCTTTGCTTAAGAAACATATTTACCTTGGGCCTTGTCTACAATAACTAACCAGCAGGATACCAAAGGTTAATTGTATGGAAATTATGAAAATAATGGCTATATTTTCTCAAATAGAGGTTAATAAATTACTTTATTTCAACAATCAGTGACTAAGGAGAACATAAGTTGGGTAACAGCTGGTCATCAGCTAAAAATTACAGCTGGGCATTTGAATTTGGACAATATTAATTCACATACAATGGAAATTTAGAACTATCTGGCAGACAAAAGTTGATAATGGGTCAATTTTTAAATTTGAATATTTATTTGTAAATGTTTAGTTAAATAGACATGAGAAGCTAAACGATCTGCTATTCTTTCTGACATTGTCAAATTTTTTGGCATATGTTAAGTCTTTAACATAATTTCTGCTTCTGATTTCTTTTGGTAAACAATGCTCTTTCAGTCTCTTTATTGCTCGCTGCATGCATCTATTTTAACAGCTTAAATTTATACAAATATTTTCCAAATGTTGATCTTCTGTGCTTTCTTTTCATATTTTCTTGATACACCTTTAGTCTTAGAGAAATTAGGCAGACTATTCCACTAATTGATGCATCTCGTCCAAGGGCAGTCTTCCGCTGACTTCTAGTCAAAGGGAGAGGTGCAGGGCTTATTTTGTGAGGAATGGGTATGAACATCCAATTCTTAATCTAAACAATCAATTCCTCACTGAAGCCATGCATCTGTCTGTACCTTCTGGATCAACTGACCATGAGGGACTTTGTAAAACACCTTGAGCGACCTTGTTAAATGTTGAAGATTTGATTCCCAAATGTGAATGCAGTTCTCCAATTGGTTTCATTCAAAGTTCCATAAAAATCTGCTTTTATTTCAGCTATCCAGTGCCTGTAGTCTGTTGCACTTTGGTTAACTGATTTGGTGTTTTATAGTGTTTAATTCATATTATTTATTTTTTCATTTTAAAAGTGGTTTATGGTATGATAGTATGATTGAGTTTGAACATCTTTCTAAGAATGACTAAACATTTTTCTGCTAAAACTGTGAGTGAGACTTAACCAGCTATTATAACCTTTCTAGCTTGCGATATAATTTGTTGGTACAGGCTGAGATAATGTTAGGAAAGCTCTGGATAAGAGCAGAGAAGAAATTTCTTTAACTAATAACTTTTAGGAGTGGTGGTTTATTCTGCTGTCCAAACAGAATGGTCTAGCTGGGCTTGATGTTTTCCGCAGGCCTTGCATACATCTTTCAACCATGATGTTCCTTGCATTAGTCCTGAGAGACATCCTGCATGCTCGGCTAAAGAAAGGCCCAACTCTTCAGCAGATAGTACTTTGGCTAAATCCAATCTTTTACTTGATTTGGGACAGAGGGCTATCACGATGAATGAATTGTGACAGGTTTCAAATACCATTATTTGTCATTGTGCGCCAGTTGTGCATTGAGTGAATGACGTAATTTCAGTAACTTTTGGCACATTTGGATCTTGTGAACTTGGCCATGTGGCATGTCTCACAAATCCTTGCTGATTCTGATACTGCCCTACATCTATGTATTGCACATCTTAGTGAATGAGATTAGAGTTCACATATAGAGAGGCTCCATAATTACATTTTAAACTGAGATCTTCTGGAAGGAGCAAACAGAAATGATGTAAAAGTTGTGGTTACCTTGCATGGGCAAAACAGTCTGCAGTACTTGTGAGTGTAATTGTGCTTGAAGTCTTGGTTGCAACTTGTTTTGTGAAACAATATTATAGAACTTAGAACAGTTCAACACAGTCCAGGCCCTTCGGCACTTGATGTTGTGCTGATCTATATATTCCTATCAAAAGAAAATCTAAAGCCTTCCTACCTCTATTTTTATTTGATCCATGTGCCTGTCGAAGAGTCTTAATGTTTCAGACTTCACCACCTCCTCTGCCAAGGCATTCCAGGCACCCTTCAACTCTTGTGTCAAAAAACATCCCCTTGATGTCACCCCTAAACTTTCCTCCCTCCACTTTGTACGGTTGTCCTCTGGTGTTTGCCTCTCCTACCCTGGGAAAAAGGTGCTGGCTGTCCTCCTTATCTATGGTTTTCAAAATCTTATAGACCTCTGGTAAGTCACCTCTCCTCCTTCTTCACTCCAAAGTCCCATCTCTGCTAACCTTGCCTCCGAAGACTTATTTTCCAATCCAGGCCACTTCCTGGTAAATCTCCTCTGCAATTTCTCCATATTTTCTACATCCTTCCTATAATGAGATGGCCAGAAGGAACACACTATTCTAAGTGTGATCTCACTAAAGATTTGTAGTTGCAATATGACCTCGACTCTTGAACTCAATCACTTAACTAATGAAGCCCAGCAATTCACAGGCTTTGTGAACTATCCTCTCAACCTGTATGGCAACCTTTGAGAGATGTATGTATCTGGACCTAAAGGTCCATTTGTTCTTCCACACTGTTAAGTATATGACTATTAACCATGTACTCAGCCTTCAGGTTTGACTTTCCAAAATGCAACACCTCAGATTTATCTGGATTGAATTCCATCTGCCACTTTTCTGCCCAACTCTGCATCCTGTCTATATCCTTTTGTAACCTATGACTACCTTCAAAAACTACTGACAACAACTCCAACCTTCATATCATCCACAAACTTCAAACGGAGCCATCCTTCCGCTTCTTCATCTCGGTAATTTATAAAAATCACCAAGAGTAGGGTTTCCAGAACAAATCCCTGCAGAACTCCACTAGTCACTGACTTCCAGGCAAGCCAATTTTGAATTTCACACAGCTATGTTTTCATGAATCCCATGCTTCATGACTTTCTGAACGAGTCTCTCATGGGGGACCTTTTCATATTATTTAATAAAATCCATATAGACCACATCTTCGCCCTACCCTCCTCAATTTCTTTTGTTACCACCTCAGAAAAATCAGTTTGGCTTGTGAAGCATGACCTTCCGCTCACAAAGCCAAACTGACTATCCCTGAGAAGACTGCTTCTCCAAATGTTCATAAATGTAGCCCTTAAGAATTCTCTCCAATAGTTTGCACACCACTGACGTAAGACTCACTGGTCTAAAATTCCCAGAATTCTTCCATTTGCTTTTTAAAACAAGGGGACTATATTTGCTGTTCTCCAATCCAATGGCACCTCCTCTATGGCCAAGGAGGATATAAAGATCATTGCCAACCTCCCAGTTATCTCTTTCTTCCCTTCCCACAGCAACCTGGGGTATATCTCGTTCACCCCAGAGACCTCACAATCTTAATGTTTTAAAGTAAATCTCGTACTTCCTCTTTCCTTATCTCCACATGGTCCAGAATGCAAACTTGTTCTATTCTGACCAAGGTTGATTACTCCGGTGAATACTGAAGCAAAGTATTCATTTAGGACCTCCCCAACCTCCACTGCCTCCAGTCACATGATGCACAGGCATCATTTCAAGTATGATTTTTGCAAAAGTTTAAAAATGTTCCCTATAAATGAATATTTTTTTCCCTTCCTGTTGCAATCCTATCTCTCACCATCCTCCCTTTTCAGACAACTTCCTATTGGACTGCATAGATTAATTTTGTGAGACATTCAATTCCCAGAATAAGACCTTTACAATCAATTCATTTATTTTTGATGTGTAGGGACTATTAGTTTATTGACTATGTCCATTTTACACACCGCAAACTGGTATGAAAGTATAATCTTTTGTTACAATGCATTACTGATATTTTTTTTTTCAATTTTAATTGGATTTTATTTGATTGGTATTGCCAAATTAATTAAATTTTATAGTGATTCTGATATTTCGAAGAGTCTTTACTTTAACTTCATGCATGTGTAATTTCCATGAATTATTTCCTACTTCATCATAAAGAGCAGAAGTGGATATGTTGTATTCACTGGTAGTTTCCTTGCCCCAATGTGACTTTTTAAAATTAATTTATTTTAAGTATTTCATTATGCAATTTTTAAAAATAACATGATTTAAAGTAATATCAGATTAATTGAGCAATAATAAGTATATATTCATTTTAAAATTGGCAGTTGAAGTTTTAATGCATTTTACATTTGTTTTCCAATTTATACAAAACATGTCATTTTTATTTTCTTGTTAGAAGTTGCGTGCTGTAGGGTCTGAAGCAGGAACTGTTTCTCCCAGTGAGGTAAGATGAAGTGACAAAATTGGGAATTGAAAATGGCAAGTTGCATTCTGACATTTCAGCAAATTGCAGAGATAAGTGAATTATAAATTTAAATTGAGAAACTTTTGAAGTATTTTGTTTGAATGCAGTATCAGTTAATCAAACTTGAGAATGCTTTTAAGGTGATGCTCTGATGGTGAGAAAGGTAATGGGGAGGAAAATTTAAAACCAAAACCGGCAAAGCTTTGGTGATTAATTTTGGAGCATTGCATACACCCCCAGGTACGTTTTTATGTGGATATCTTTTGTAAATAAATTGGATTCAAATCCCAATTTCTAGGTGCATAGGATTTAATAAAAAATATAAATTACCTTTTGAGTTTCCAATAATGATTTCTTTGAGTCCAATAAATCTCTGTAAAACCTGAGACATTTTCATTGGTAATCCTAGAGCCAATTTACTTGTGTTTGTCATGTTGTATCCAGTTTCTCATTCTTTCACATCTGAATGTTTCAAATTGTATTCATTTAATTCTACATACTTGTGCATTAAAATTTTTCTTGATTGCTATATTTGTGATCCTACATTTGAAGGTATTCATTTCCTCAACTTCTAGTTATTCTCTGAGTACTAGAGAGAGGGTTAATTGTACTCCGGAATCCTACTTTCCAGCACACTAAGGGAAATTTAAAGTGGACACCTGGACAGCAAAAATGCATTCATCAGGATCCTCTTTATTGACTACTGTTTGGCATTTAACACCATCACCCATGAAAATTGATCAGCAAACTCCAAGACCTGGGACTCAACACTATTGTGTAATTGGATCCTCGATTTCCTCACCTTCAGACCTCAATCAGTGAAGATTGGCAAGAAGATATCTCACAATCTCCATTAGTACTGGAGCAACATAAAGCTGCATTCTTAGCTCTGTGCTCACTATACACCTATAACTGAGGCCCTGTACAACAACAATATAGTCTTAACAATTGCTGACGATACTTCGGTACTGGGTTATATAAAAAGGGGCGTTGAGTTAGCATACAGAAGGGAGATTGAAAATTTGGCTGAATGGTACACCAACAACTCACTATCATCAAAACCAAGGAGCTGATTGTTGACTTCAGGAAGGGAAAATCGGAGATGTATGATCCAGTGATTGGGGCATCAGAGGTGGAGAGGGTGAGCACATTTTAAGTTCTTGGAGTTTAGATGGAGGAACTTTCCTGGGCCCAACACACAATTAGAATCATGAAGAAAGCTCGTCAGCGCCTCTACTTCCTCAGAAGTTTGCGAAAGTTTGGAATGACATTGGAAACCCCGGCAAATTTCCAAGATGTGTGGAGGAAAGTGTGCTGACCAGCTGGATCATTGTCTACTATGGGGACACCAATAACCCTGAGCGTTCCCCTGCAAAAGGAAGTGGACACAACCCAGGACATCACAAGTAGAAACCTCCCCACCATCAAAAGATCTCCAGGGAACTCTCTCGTCAGAAAGCAGCAGGAATCAAGAATCCACACCATCCAGCACGTACTCTGTTCTTACTGCTGCCATCAAGAAAGAGGTATACCACAAGACTCACACCACCTGGTTCAGGAACAGCTGCTGCCCCATCCACCATCAGATTCCTTAACAACAAACCCTCAATCAGGGACTCATTTTTGGATTCTTTCTTTTGCACGTTAATTTTTTTTCTCTGTATTGCACAGTCAGTTTGTTTATATTTCTTTATTTGTTTACTTTTGTACGTTGAGTCCGTTTTTTTATTTTTGCACTGCCGATAAGTGGTAATTTTGCCTTGCCTGCAGGAAAAAGAAACTCAAGGTTGTATGTCATGTATGTACTCTGACAAAAAAACCTGAAATTTGATTGACTGTTCGCCTGTCAATCCATATCTTTAGGATGTGGGTGGAAACAGATGCACCTGGAAGAAACCT
This sequence comes from Narcine bancroftii, assembly GCF_036971445.1. Taxonomy (NCBI): domain Eukaryota; kingdom Metazoa; phylum Chordata; class Chondrichthyes; order Torpediniformes; family Narcinidae; genus Narcine; species Narcine bancroftii. The sequence goes on from NC_091470.1 coordinate 300,317,046, forward strand.
ATGCAACTCCAGAGAAAATATATAGATAGCTCCTGAGGTCAGAAATGAACATTGGTCTTTCGCACTCTGAATCTTTGGGACAAACCAAGGTCTGAAGGAGGCCATTTGCAATAGTGTAGCATTTCCTTCATTGCTGTACTGAAATGTAGGTGTAAGTTGTGTTCTCATGTGTTAGGTGTGTGGCTGGCAATCATGATGGCCTAATCCTGCTACGAGCCTGCTGCAACTGAGCTGGACTAATTTGCATCAGCATGCATTCCCATATTTCCATTTCACCTCCATCTTCAGTTGCAGAGTCCTAACTCTAACTTCTAAAATTGCTAAATTATTAAATATCGACTCTTCACTCTCCTCCATCCATAGTCATTTCAAAGCCAACTTTTTAAAGGCTTTTCACCATTTTTTTTTAAACTTTATTTATTTGAAAAATTATTAGTAATCATACAAAATACAGCTCATAACAAGATTTTTATATAAAAGAAAAAAAGTAAAGAATTTTTTAAAAATTAAATCCCCACCCCCCTCACCCCTTCAGCCAGCTCTCTTAAGGAGAGCCAAAGATATATATAAAGAAAAACAAAAAATAAAATAAATCAAAATACATCTAAATACATATAGTCCAAATATAGTGACCACTTTTTAACAAAAAAAGAATAATTATCATGCAAAACAAATGTAATTTTTTCCATAACAATACAAGCTTTCATTTCGTTATACCATCGCATTGTATTAATCACTATTATTTTTCCATGTACTTGCTATACATTTTCGAGCTACGGACAATGCTAAATATACAAATACAATTTGAAATTTCTCCAACCCCAATCCCTTTAAAGGAGTCATATAGCCCAATAAAAAAATGGATGGATCTAATGGTAACTTAAACTTCTACAATTTTTCCAAAATTAGCTTAATTTCTTCCCAAAATGGTTGTACATATGTACAGGACCAAACAGCTTGTAAGAAAGTTCCAACACATGTACCACATCTAAAATAAGAATCTGAATTACTAAAGCCATATTTTTTTCAATTTCTCAGGAGTTAAATATAACTGATGAAAAAAATTATAATTAACCATTCCATATCATACATTCGTCAATTTAGTAACACTATCATGACACATATCCGTCCAATATTCTTCAGGAAAAACAAAAGTTAAGTCATTTTCCCATTTGAGCTCAGATTTCTCCCATTCCGGCTTATCCATATTATCTTGTAATACTTGATACGTAACAGAAATATAGCCCTTTTTAGGTATAGAAGAAATCAAAGACTCTAATTCCGACAATACAGGTAAAATTATCTCTCTACCATACATATTTTTTACCAACGATTGAAGTTGATAATAAACAAATAAAGAATTTTCAGCAATATCAAAACGTTCTTTCAATTGAGTAAAAGAAAGGAACTAACCTTCTACAAAATAATCCTGCAATGTTTTTATACCCTTAAAATCCCAATTCTTTAAATGACTATTAAATAATGAAAAAGGAATAAGCTGATTATTATATAATGGCATTAAAATAGATAATTTACCTTTTGATCCTATAATCTTATTCTTTTTTGTCCATAACATCAATAGATGTTTTAATATTGGTACGTTATTCTCACGTAATACATTTTTATTCCACCAAAATATAAATTGATGTATTCCAGTTTCAGAGGTACATGCCATCTCAACTTTAGCCCAACTTGGAGGCCGATCCAAATCCATCAAACCACTAATAAATTTAAGTTGGGCTGCTTCATAATAGTTCTGAAAATGAGGTAATTGCAATCCACCTAATGCATACTTTCAAGTAAGTTTAATTAATGCTACCCTGGTAATTTACCTTTCCATAAAAAATTCCCTAGTGACTTTATTTAAGTCCTGAAAAAAGTTCCTTGTAAGAGAACATGGTATTGATCGAAACAAATATTGAACATGTGGAAAAATATTCATTTTAATACAATTAACCCGACCAATTAGAGTTAACGGAAAGTCCTTCCACTTCATTAAATCTGCTTTAATCTTTTTCAATAATGGAACATAATTTATATAAAGATTCACAATTATTCCTAAATATTTAATTTTATCCGACCATTTCAAATTAATAACATTTTTATAAACTGAATAATCTCCTTCACCAACTGGTAAAATTTCACTTTTATTCCAATTAACTCTCTCCAAATAATGATCCATACTGTAATAAACGTTCCTGTAAGTGCGGCAAAGATTGTTCTGGATTTGTTAAATATATCAAAACATCGTCTGCAAATAAATTAATCTTTCACTCTTCATCCAGAACTCTCATCCCTTGTATCTGTTCATTTTGCTGTATTAATTGAGCTAATGGTTCAATGACCAATGCAAACAGGGCTGGTAACAATGGACAACCCTGTTGGGTAGATCGTGTCAGTTTAAACAGTGATGAAACTTGTCCATTTGTCACCACCCTAGCAGTCGGGTTTGTATATATAAAACTTTAACCCAACCAATAAAAAAGGTGCCAAATTTAAACTTTTCCAAGGCCTTAAATAAAAAAATTTAATTCGACCCTATCAAAAGCTTTTTCCACATCAAGTGCAACCACCATTGATGGTTAGGTTGTTGCCGGTATGCATTGATCAAACTAATTAATCGAAGAATGTTATCTGAAGCATGTCTGTTTTTAATAAAACCTGTTTGATCTACATGTATCAATTTAGGTAAATAGCAAGCCGATTTGCTAACATTTTAGGTATTATTTTATAGTCCACATTCAATAAAGAAATAGGTCTATATGAAGACACCTTTAACGGATCTCTATCTTTCTTTGGAATTACAGTAATTAAAGCACTAGAACAAGATTCTGGTAACTCATAATGTTCAGTCACTTGTTGTAATACCTCCCCAAACACTTTTCACCATTTCAGACTTGCATATGTACTTGGAACAGGAAGATTGAAACAAAATTAAGTTTGTAAAGAAAAGCTATGCCTGCCTCTATTTTTGGTTATGTGGAACAATCCTTGCTAAAAGCCTACACAGTCAAGGCTTCTCAACTCTTCCTCTGCTACATGGACAGCTGCATTAGTGCTGCCTCATGCACCCGCGATGAGTTTGTCAGCTTCAACGGTTTTGCTGCTAACTTTCACCCTGACTTCAAATTCACTCGATCCATCTCTGGCAACACTCTCACTCCACCAGTCTCCACATCCAACATATTTTCCTCCAATAAGTCAAGTCACCTTTATTTATCATTCATACCATGCTCGCACGGTAAAAATGAGAACATTTCTCCAGAAACACAGCATATTTACATAAATAAAAGTTAGAATATAAGTTAAACACATTAAAATATTAAGATGTATACAATGAAGTCTACAATACACTATCCACATATGTTCTGAGAATTCAGGATCCTGAAGGCTTGTGAAAAAATAAAGTTGCCCAATCTGGACCTAACGACCTGACTGCTATGGTACCTCCTACCAGATGGTAGAAGGAAGAACCGTTTATGTGAGGGATGTGTGGAGTACTTCACAATGTTTATTGCCTTTTACCTGCATTGAGTGTTGTAGAGTCCTTCATGGTAGGAAGAAGCCCCCCAATGATATTTTCTGCTGACTTCATTATCCTCTGCAGGGTCTTGCAGTCCAAAGAGGTACAGCTTCCAAACCAAGTGGTGATGCAGTTGGAGAGGATGCTCTCAATACATCGTTTGTAGAATGTAGTGAGGATGGAGGGTGGGAGATGAACTTTCCTCAGCCTTCGCACAAGTAGAGACACTGCTGGGCTTTCTTGGCTATGGAGCTGATGTTAAGGGATCAGGTGAGATTCTCAGCCAAGTGCACTCCAAGGAACTTGATACTCTTGACGACCTCAATGGTGGAGCTGTCAATGGTCAGCTATCGAGGGTCCCCTTGGGCCCTCCTGAAGTTGACAACCATCTCTTGTTTTTTTTTTAAACATTCAGATACATTTTGTTGGCTCTGCACCAGTCTGTTAGCAACTGCACCTCGTGTCTGTATGCTGACTTGTCATTCTTACTGATCAGGCCCAACGCAGTCGTGTGGTCAGCAAACTTGATGATGTGGTTTGAGCTGTGTTTAGCTGCACAGTCGTGGGTCCTCAGAGTGAACAGGAGTGGACTAAGCACACAGCCCTGGGGGGCCCCGTGCTCAGTGTGATGGTCTTGGAGATGCTGTTACCAATCTGGACTGCCTGAGGTCTCCCCAACAGGAAGTTGAGAATCCAATTGCAGAAGGAGGTATTTAGACGTAGCAGGCTCAATATCCTTATCAGGGTCTGAGGTATGATTGTGTTGAATGCCGAGCTGAAGTCAACAAACAGCATTCGAACATACAAGTCTTTGTTTTCCAAGTGAGTGAGGGCTAGATAGAGGGTGGTGGCGATGGCATCATTTGTAGAGCGGTTGGATTTGTATGCAGGGGATTGAGTAACGGGGGTAGCAGGAGCTTGATGTGCCCCATGAAGAGTCTCTCGAAGCATTTCATGACAATGGACGTGAGTGCGACGAGGCAGTCGTCATTGAGGCAGGACGCAGACAGCTTCTTCGGTATGGAGACAATGGTAATGGTTTTGACGCTTCTCATGGAAATGTTAAAGATGCCGGTGAGAACATCTGGTAGCTGAACCGCATATCTCGAGCACTCTGCTGGGAATGTTATCCAGTCAACCACCTACAATGTGATCCCACCACCATTCACATCTTCTTCATCCTTCTCCATCTTCTGTAGAAATCGCACCCTCTGTGACTCCCTCATCCATTAATCCTTCTCACTAATTACTGTCTTGGTACCTACCCAGGAGCACAGACAATGCTGCACTTGTGACCACACCTCTTCCCTCACCACCATTCTGGGCCCAAAATAGTCCTTGCAAGTCAAGCAACACTTCACTTATGAATCTGAAAGGGAAGCTCATGGCATTTAATGCTCCTGTTGTGGCTGATTCTACATTAGAAAGACTAGACACACACTGGGAAATCATTGAACATCTTCGCTCTGTCCATTGCAATAATGGGTTCCTCCAAGTATCCAACCACTTTAATTTCATACCCTATCCCACAACATGTCTGACCGTGCACTGCCAAACTTAGGGCATTTCCTTGCCTACCCTTTCTCCTCATCTCTCCCCCTCTCCTTCTCTCCTCTCCCCTCTCCCCCTCTCCATCTCTCCACCTCTCCCCCCCTCTCCCTCTCTATCCTCTCCCTCCGTCCTCTCCCTCTCTGTCCTCTCCCCCTCCTCTCCCTCTCCCCTCTCCCCTCTCCCTCTCCCCTCTCCCTCTCCCCTTCTCCCCTCCCCCTCCCTCTCAGTCTTCCCCCCACCCCCCCTTCTCTGTGTCACCCTCCCCCTAGTCTCACTCCCTCCAGCCCTCCCTCCCCTGGTCTCTCCCTCCACTGCCTCCCTTCTCTTCCTGCACCGCCACTCCTTTTAGTCTCTCCTTCCTCACTCCCACTCCTCTGTCTCCCCCCCCCCCCCCACACTTCTTGGTCTCTCCCTCCACACCCTTCATGTCGCTCGATCTCTCTCCCTCCACCCCATCATCCCCGGTCTCTCCCTTCCCCATCCCCTGTTCTCTCCCTCCCCCCCCCTCAAATGTAAGTGATATCATATACCATCATCCTGTCTGTTTGCATGCCCATTCTTATTTCCAAAATGCACCTGTCCATGATTTACAAAAATGAATCTGTTCATTCTTTGACTTCAGTATTTATTTTGTTAGTCTTATCTCCTGAAATAAAATAAAACAGCAAAACAATTAGAAATGCTCATGCCATGCAGCATTTTAAGGGACAGAATTTTTCTGTGATTATTTCAGCTTTGAACTTCTATTTTTTTTTCCCAATTATCTCTACCTGAGATGCATTATTATAATTTTGATTGTTGACTACATTTCAATTTCAAGTCTTCAAGAAGGCTTCCAAATTATGCTTTGGGTGCCAGATCATTAAAATGCGTAAAAAGAACAGTAATCTCAGTAGCTAATCTGTTGAACAAATTATTTCCCTTTGGTCTTGACTGCAGTTATTTTCCTCTGCTGTGAACTTTGCCTCTTTACTACTTTCATAATGCTGTCACTGATCGTTAATCTCATGGACTTTAATTTTCATCACAAGCCTGAGATGGTTATGCATTATCAGAAGTTGTTTTGCAAGAGCAGGTCTAACCTTTGTTGGATATTGCTCTTTGAAATTCACGTGACCTTCTAGTGCATACTGGTGAGATGCTGGTGGCTTTTGGCTAGTTTTTCAGTTCTTACTAAATTGGCATGCATATATAATGCTGTTTGTCTAGGAGACTATTATTTATAGATAAAACAGAGGGTTGAGGAGCTGCCAGCTTTCAGCCATTTACAGTTTATTTTGGGCTTGTGCGCATGCCATGAAGGATGAAGTTAAAAATGAATTAGAAGTCACTTGCCAGCACACCTGACCTTCCACTTCTCCACTGATCTTGCCATTGAGTACAATGGCAAAGTAATGACCTGCTGATGAAGAGGTCTGAATATGTTTGCCTGTGGGTTCAGTAACCCCGTTTATTCACACACCACCTCCCCTGTTCTAAATCTATGGAATAAAGTATTTTCTGTTATTTGTATCTTGGTGTATTTTTAAAGTTGCCATGCCATGTTTTTAATGCATTTCAATGATTTTAATATCACTGATTGGCCATCTTGCTCTCGAGTTATGATATCTAAGGCCTCCACTACCTCATCAGATGTTTGTGGGTGCAAAGGATCAGCTCATTCAGCCCTCTGCATCTGGAAGAATTAATTGCAGGTGGAGACTATGGATCGTAAGTCGTGAAATGGGCTGGGTCTGTGTTGCACAATTATTCTAGTGCTCAATTAGATAGAAGTGGGGAATTTTGCCACAAAGTAAAAATTCTTAACTTCGTGTCTTCCGATGTAAGCTTTATTAAAATGAACTTGTACAGTAGCTTTTAATTGGGGGGGGGGGGGGGGGGAAACAAAGTGCTGTCAAAATGCGATTTCATACTTAACTATGGCGTGGAGGTATAAATTTAAAGTAGGTTCTTTTGTCAAGTTTGATATTCTCTAGTTTCTGCGTAGAGTTATTCAAATGCCATCTTCAGTTTCCAGTTGATCAAAAATAAATTTGAATTGAATTGATCATGGTATAAACATGAAATCTCCATTGAAAAGAAAACAACATACATGTTCTTCTGTGGCAAACAGGAATGATTGCAGGTGATGGAATAATGGAGCAACACACAAAATATTGGGGGAACTCAGCAGATTAGACAATATCCATGGAAGGTAACAGACAGTCAACATTAGAGCTGCAACCCTTCATTAGGACTGCAAAAAAAAAAAAAGGGCAGGTCAGAGTAGAAGGGTGGGGGGAGGTAGAGGAATACAGACATTCAGGCAGAGGAGGAAGAAGGTGGGTGAGGAAGGGAACAGAAATGGGAATAATGCAAGGTGGTCTGAGGAAGAAGTAGAGGGGTAAGAAAGGTGCTCTGTGACTGGAGAGGGTGTGGATGATTGAAAAAGGATGGGCAGCTAGAGGAAGGAAGGTGTGGGCAATGGGAAGGTTTGGGGAGGGGAAATAGGCAGGAAAAGGAGGAATGCGCACAGAGAAATCAAGGAAAGTAAGAGCAGGTGTGGAAATCAAGGTGTAAGGTTACCGGAAATTGAAGGAGTCAATGATGACCGTCAAGATGAATACAAGGTGTTCTAATTTGCATGTGGTTTCAACTTAGCCATTAAATAGGTTTCAGGCAGGCATATCAGTATGAGATTGGGAAGAGAAATTAAAATGGCTTTCCACTAGGAAATCCTGGATGTTGTGACTGATGCATGACGAAGCAACTTCATCCAATCTGTGTCCAGTCTCCCTGATATAGAAGAGACCACCTGGTATCACCGGTTGCAGTAGTATCTTCAGATTTGTAGATGAAGCATTTGGAGTTGACTGGGGGCCCTGAAAGGTAGTGAGGGTGTAGGTGCAGGTGTAGCACTTGGTATAGTACTGGGGGGGAAGCGGGGAGACGAGTGGGGCAAGGGGGTTGCAGAGAGAGCAATCGTTGCAGAAAGCAGAGGGGAGGGAAAGCTGTATCTGGTGACAGAAATTGCAGAGAATAATATACTGAATGCAGAGGCTGGTGGGGTGGTAGGTTAGGATGAGGGGAAGGGATAGTTCGAAGGAAGATTTCTGGGAATGTTTTTCTTTTTACGTGGGTTGAAGTGGCCACTGGAACGGCAAGCCTTTTTATTTCCAGTTCAATAAAAAATGGCAAGGTATCGCATAGAATTGCTATCAAAGAGCATCTTGATGTCAGTCCTCTTAGATGATGGTCTAGGTAACCAAATGCTCGGTCAAAGAGTTGCATTTTAAAGAGCAATTAAAGGAAATTAAGAATTTTAAGCAGGGTATTTCTGATGCCTGAACCCATAGCTGACAGACATAGAATGATAGAAATGTGGGATGCTTGAGGAATGCACTGATTTTGGAAGACCAGAGGAGGATGAATATTTAACTGAGCTTACTCGGAGGGTTGGAGGATTGCATACAGAGAGGGAGTTGAACACAAGGATGAGAATTTTAAAATGAAAGTTTGACCAAATGGAGCCAACAATTATAGGGAAGTTTTGAAGTTTGGTTGGTTAATTGATCTTGGGTGTTGGTTGTATGGAAGATGGTCTTGTATGAAATAACAGCAGTATAAACAAGGATTTCAACACAGGCTGCAGGGTGCTGATGACTTGTGGTCGAGGGACCCACATAGGTTGCCAGCTGTGGAGACTGGCTCGTGGGAACCAGATTTCGGAACTTGGATTTGAGAGGGTGCTAAGGGCAAGAAGGGCCCCTGGAAGGCCTTGGCGGGTGGGGGGGGGGGGGGGTGGTGAAGGCTTCCTGATCATATTGGAGGTTTGGACCTGGAGCTCTGGTTGCCAATGGATTGAACATGAGTGTGTGCAGCTGCAGAAGCTTTGGGAGCGCTGGTGGCAAATCCATGGACACTCGGTATCTCTAAAGAGACTCTTTTTTGCTTCTCTTTCTCTTACTGTTAGGGTGCCGGGCAATGCTCTTTATTTGACTTACTGGTGACAAAAGTTGAAGTATATCATGTATATTATATTTTTGTATATTAGTACATGATAAAAAATAAAGGAACCTTGCATCTTGAACCAACAGAAAACACTGGACATCAATTTGTTCCAAAAGATTTGCTTCTTTGAAAATAAAGGGTAGACAACTTCACGCTGAACACAAAGCTAATTTCAGATTTGTTGTATTTTATTTTCATTATTTGTCCCTGTTCTCCACAGTTTTAAATTTATAATCAATTCACCTGTGGTTAAAAAGTGCACATTCCAGATTTTATTCAAGGTTATTTGTATACATTTTGGTTTGACCATGAAGAAATTACTGCACTTTTTAAACAGTCTCTTAATTTCAGGGTACAAAATATTTCGAACATGGCTATGTATATTAAGGTAGTCATGTTTAGTATATCCCTTGTATGCAATGACTGCTTGAAGTCTGTGATTAATAGACATCATCAGGTGCTGAGTATCTTCACTGGTGATGCTCTGCCAGGCCTCTACTGCAGCCATCATCAGCTCCTGCTTGTTTTGGGAGCTTGTCCATTTAAGTTTTCTCTTCAGTATATGGAAGGCATACTCAATTGCATTTAGATCAGGTGATTGACTTGGCCATTCAAGAATTTTCCAGTTTTTAGCTTTGAACAACTCCATTTTTGCTTTAGCAGTATGCTTGGGGTCATTGTCTTTCTGTAGGATGAAGCACCATCCAATAAGTTTGGAGGCATTTCCTCGAACTTGAGCAAATAAGAATGTACACCTCCAAATTCATTTTTCTACTGCCATCAGCAGTTACATCATCAATGAAGATAAGGGCACCAGTGCTTGTGGCAGCCATATGTGCCCAGGAACGTGGGCTTTCACAGATGAGGTGATATGCTATAAATCTTGAGTACACATAGAAACATAGAAGATAGGAGCAGGAGTAGGTCATTCGACCCTTCGAGCCTGCTCCGCCATTCAACGAGATCATGGCTGATCTTAAAGTTCAGTACCCCGTCCCCGCCTTCTCTCCGTAACCTTTAATACCCTTACACCTGCACACTTTGCTCTTGCCATCACTCTGATACAGGTCTTGGTCTTATCTGTCCACAAGACCTTTTATCCATAATTCTGCAGGCTCTTTTAAATACTTCTTGGAAAACTGTAATTTGGCCATTCTGTTTCTTTGGCTAACTCATGGTTTGCATTTTACAGCGTAGCCTCTATTTCTGTTCATGAAGTCTTCTGTGGACAGTAGTTATTGACACATCCACAACTGCTTCCTGAAGAGTGGTTTTGATCTGTCAGACAGGGTTTTGGTGATTTTCTTCATTATGATGAGAATTCTTATGCTATTAGCAGTGGAGGTCTTCCTTGGCCTACCTGTCCCTTTGCAATTACTGAGCTCACCAGTACGCTCTCTCTCCTTAATATTCAAAACAGTTGATTTTGATAATTCTAAGGTTTGTGTGATCTCTCTTACTGTTTTATTCTGGTTTTTCAGCCTCATAACGGCTTCTTTGACTTTCATTGGCACAACTTTGGTCCTCGTGTTGAAAAATGGCAACTATGGTCTCCAAAGGTGATCAAAAGCATAGAAGCAAGCCTAGCTCTCTTTTACCTACACCAATGAACTAATTAAACATACCTGAGTAATCACAAGCACCCATGAAGCCAAATGTCCCAAACATTATGGTGTCCTTAAATGGGGAAACTATGTGTATATTTAAAAAAAATGTCATTTCTATGCGGTCAAACCAAAATGTATGCAAAAAAATTAAATAAAATATGGAATCTGCACTTTAATCATATGCAAATTGTGTGATTACAGATTTAAAACTGGAGCACAGGGGCAAATAAAGGAAATAAAAATGTCTTTGTCCCAAACATTATGGAATGCACTGTAGGAAGTTCTTGAAACATTAAATTTTGTTGCATTTAGCATATTTCATCATATAATGAGGCTGAAACATTACATTAGTTCAACTGACATAAAAATGTTTTGTTGCTGAGATTTTCATTAGTACTCAGCATCTGATGCCTCTCATGTCAGAGTTCAACAATAGACAGCCAGCATTGATGGATTCCAGTTGCCCTATTAGTGCTTTTCCATGATCGTAATGTTCTGGTGAAACCTTTGACCATGTTCATCACTGACTGCACCAAATTCAGCAGGGAAGATGTCCAAGTGCAAATGTAGAATATGAATTTTCAATGACATGTTGCACTTTATGGTTTTGTATGCTTGAAACATGTTGTCAATCTGCTGGATTTAGTTTGGTGCTCTGTATTTGTCAAGAAAATTCTCAACAGCAACTTTAAATACTCCATGGCTTCATAACTGGCAAACTGTTGTCATGCAGCACTGGTTTCATGGCTTAAAACACTGTGCGCCCACTCGGCCCACTACATAGCCACTACAATGTTTTATATTTTTCAATTTATTCATTTAATAATTGTAGATGTACTTTTAAATTCTTAAATAAAATATTAAAAAAAAAGAAAAGGAATCACTCATTGATCAGAGTTGGAAAATCATGTTGCAGAATGGGTATGTGAACAGAGGCTACATAGTCACCCAAAATAAAATAAAATAAAATATGCACTGCAATGGGCCAAGTCGCACCCAGACCTAAATTATGATTTTGAGGCTACAGTAGGCTGGTGCAATCATTTCATGAGCAGGAATAATCTGGTATTACATCAAAAAAACAAAAAATTGCACAGAAGTTGCCAAAAGATCTTGATCATAAAGTTGTAAGTTTTCACCAGTTTATTATATCTTTCTTCTTTCTTTCTTTGGCTTGGCTTCGCGGACGAAGATTTATGGAGGGGGTAAAAAGTCCACGTCAGCTGCAGGCTCGTTTGTGGCTGACAAGTCTGATGCGGGACAGGCAGACACGGTTGCAGTGGTTGCAGGGGAACAGCGGTTGCAGGGGAATTGGTTGGTTGGGGTTGGGTGTTGGGTTTTTCCTCCTTTCCCTTTTGTCAGTGAGGTGGGCTCTGCGGTCTTCTTCAAAGGAGGTTGCTGCCCGCCAAACTGTGAGGCGCCAAGATGCACGGTTTGAGGCGTTATCAGCCCACTGGCGGTGGTCAATGTGGCAGGCACCAAGAGATTTCTTTAGGCAGTCCTTGTACCTTTTCTTTGGTGCACCTCTGTCACGGTGGCCAGTGGAGAGCTCGCCATATAACACGATCTTGGGAAGGCGATGGTCCTCCATTCTGGAGACGTGACCCATCCAGCGCAGCTGGATCTTTAGCAGCGTGGACTCGATGCTGTCGACCTCTGCCATCTCGAGTACTTCGACGTTAGGGATGAAAGCGCTCCAATGGATGTTGAGGATGGAGCGGAGACAACGCTGGTGGAAGCGTTCTAGGAGCCGTAGGTGGTGCCGGTAGAGGACCCATGATTCGGAGCCGAACAGGAGTGTGGGTATGACAACGGCTCTGTATACGCTTATCTTTGTGAGGTTTTTCAGTTGGTTGTTTTTCCAGACTCTTTTGTGTAGTCTTCCAAAGGCGCTATTTGCCTTGGCGAGTCTGTTGTCTATCTCATTGTCGATCCTTGCATCTGATGAAATGGTGCAGCCAAGATAGGTATTATATGGATTTATTATATGGAACCAGTAGAAACACCAGTTTGCATTGGCAAATATGGAAAGCATGGACGAAACCCTCATGAATTTTGACGTGATGGGCAGTGGAACAGTGGAATGGAAAGGAGTTTAAAACTGTAGGAACTAGAAGTACAGGCCACGAAAGGAACAGGTTTACTGTGGTGTTATCGTGCATGACCGATGGGACAAAGTTAAGACCCATGGTAATCTTCAAGCACAAAATTAAACTGAAAATGGAGTTCCTTGCAGATATTTTTGTTCATTTTCATGAAAAAGGATGGATAGATGAAAATGGTGTAAAACTATGGATAGACAATGTGTGAAACAGGCAGTTAATGCAAAGAATGGCATTTGCTGGTCTTGGATATGTTTCATAGCCACTTAACTAAGAACACTAAAAGTAGATTAGCACTACATAATACTTAGATGGCGGTTTTCTCAGTGGTTTGACGTCTATATTGCAATCACTCGATGACTGCTTGAACAAGCCATTCAAAAAAAACGTGCGCGGGGAATGAAATACATGGATGTCAAATGCAGAAAAGTTGTTTACAAATGGCAGGGCAAATCGAGCTGTGTAACTTCGTGCTCAAGGCATGGGACAAAGTTAAAGTAGAGACTGATAAATCTCTTGTGTAATTGATGGCATGGAAGATGATTTATTGTGGGACACTGACGACGAAGCTGAAGCCACCTCATCAGATACAGACTGGGACCCATATCATGACTGTTTAACAGTGAGTATGGATGTGCTTGCTGCCGTCTTTGATTCAGACGATGATAGCACGAATGATTTTGAAAGGTTCTAAATGTGTTGTTTTCAGACAGTAATAGCAATTTTGAAAATCTGGCGCAGTCAGGTTTTTGTTTTTCAAGGGTCAACTTATATGCCGAATCAGTTTTTCAAGGGTCGACTTATACGCTGGATCAGCGTGGATTGGATTTTGAACTGAATTTAATGTCTTAAAAGCTTATCCAGCGCATAAGTTCCCCATTTTTTGAGAGATTTTTGGGGGTTTCATGACTCCACTTATACCCCGAAATATATGGTAGATGTAACTTGGTGTCAGTTATGAAGGATCCATGATATTAAACAGAGCTGACATCCAGTTAACTTGATGGTAGTTTAAATTGGAGACCTCTGGCAAACATAGCCAGAAAGTTATTAGTTCTATTATTTTAATTTTAAATTCACAGAGCACAAAGTATGAGAGCAATACAGAGATTGAAGGAGAAAGTAAAATATCACATTTTTAAAAAATGTTTTAAAATCTGAAATTTTGAAATAATTGAGGGAATGAAAGGAGTGTTTTCAGCACCAGGGAACAATAGTTGTATTTGAAAATGCTGTTTAAATTTCTGTTCCATCTCATTTAACAAAATATAATATTCTTATTACTTTATTTGGTGAGTAGTTCATAAGTTGATGTTCTTGATCGCTGGTTTTATATGCATTGCCTTGTTGAAGCCTGCTATAGCACTTCCTATGGAAAAGCAAGGATTCAGAAAGCTGAATTTCCATGTTTAACTGTGCATGTGCAAATTTCTGAGATTAGTTTGAGTTTGTCTCCAAGAAACAAGTTCAAATGGCCACATCATTTTTCATAAATTCGGGGCCATATTGTTTAATCTCACAACATTTTGTTTCTAGGCTTAGATGAGATTTTTATCACTAAATAGCACAAGCTACCTTTCCACTTTATGGTTGGAAACTGACCTGAAATTTCCAGCACTCTGCACTCTGCACAATTCATTTTGAATTGAAACATTTTTGCTGTGCATTATTTAGTCTTCAACCAGCCTGAGTCATGAGAGTCAAATTTTACATTATCTTTCTCCTTAAAGTTGGTCTTAGTGCATTTATGATTGAAATAAGAGAAACATGCCTGCATTGTTCCTGAATAGCAGTGTGAAAGTAGGTTAGTTTTTAAAAACTTCTTTAATTCAGTGATAGGTAGAAAAATTTCTTGAGATTCCTATATCAAGCTTATTTTATATATATATTAAGAAAACTAATGGTGTTGGTTTACAGGTTGTCTTGACATGTTCAATAATTTTGCTGCTGGTCTCCTGGATCATGTTATTGGTACCTTTCCTGCTTACTAGTTATATTCCTAAGAGTAGCACACAGTACCCTTTAAGGGAATGAATCATAGTGTTCAACCCTTTACAATATCTTGTACAAACTAAATGTGTTACAGAAAAGACTTCAATTTGCATAGCTGGTTTTCTTGGAATGAAGACAAATTGTCTGTACTTATGCTATGAATCGATCTCTTCTCCTCTCATCTGGATTATTAATAATTGCTTATAAAATTGAATTAAAAATATTTTAAAATGATGTTCATTTTTTTTCCCCTGCAACTTGAGGAGTTGGGCAGCTGACTTATTTTTTGGAGAAAAATGACTGTGGTGGTTTATACCGCAACTTGAAATTGTTATTTTAATTGCTTTTCCATTTCAGAGTTCCCAATATGTTCAATGTGTGGCAGGTTGTCTACAACTGATGCTTAGAGTTAACGAATACCGTTTTGCCTGGGTAAAAGCTGATGGGGTGAACTGGTAAGAATTTCTGGAGCATTCATTTGTTTCATACAAATTAGTCAAGCCATCACTTTAAAAAAAAACAGATGCTGGAGGAACACAGCACGTCTCACAGACTCCATTGGAGGTAAAGATATATAACTGTAACTTTGGGCCTGAATTAAAAGGCTGGGAAGAAGGAAAGAAAGCAGAGGGAGGAGCACAGATCAACAGAGAAAGGGTGATAATTGGACATAGGAGAACTTTTCTCCAGCTCCGCATTCACATAGCCACCCCCTCCCCGATCAATTCTCACCTTCCCTTTCCTAGCCTAACTCCTGTCCAGTTATTACTCTTTGTTGGTCTGTGCTCGTCCCTTGTTCTTTCTTTCCTTCTCCCCAGCTTTTTAAATTCAGGCACCTGCTTTTTACTTGAAGAAAGGCTCCGGCTTGAAACTGGTTATATCCTTTATGTCCTATGGATGCTGTGAGATCTGAGTTCCTCCAGCATTTCTGTATTTTACTATAATCACAGTGTCTGCAGACTTTGGTGTTTCAAACCATCTTTTTAATGCTGCTTTGAATTATTTCAAGGATAGTTAATGCTTCAAGAAAATACATTTGCTCAGTGGATATTAATATACATGAATATAAATCAGAAAAGGTTGGTTCACAAGTGCAGCAGATAATCAACAAGGCAAATGGAATGATGGCATTCATTGCTGGAGGGATTGATTTTAAGAGCAGGGAGGGCCTACTGTAACTGTACTATGAGGGCACACCTGTAGTATTGTGTACAGTTCTAATGTCCTTAGTTCACAATACTTCAGATTTAACATCACCAAACTTTATATAGTTGGAGTATAACTCCTGCCCCCTATTTCAGTCCTAAAGATTATAGAATTTTTCAAAAATTGTCGGTCATCTTCTATGCTACTATTTTTAGCTTTGTTCAACTGCACATGAACTTGGATTTGCTATATTTACAACTTTGTTCCCAATCAGCCTTCTGGCAAATATTTTACGACCCATTTATCATGAAGAATGTGTTAAAGTTGAAAATGAAAGCAATTGTGCTGGCTGTCATCTAATTTGAACTGATTACTGAATAAAAGCACTATGTAATAGTATTGGAGAGGTTGGGAATGGATTTTCTTTTGGAAGAGGAAATATAAAAGTTGGGAGAAGAAAAATGTGAACTTGAGGATTTGAGCCAGATGGGTTGGTTGTTCATTTTCTAATGGAGGCTTCTAAAGAAAATGGGAGTGATGGTTGGCTGTATACAGACCTCTGCCCCATAGCAACTCTGTTTCTCTCCAAAGATTCTGCCTTAACTGATGAATTTCTTTGTACTTAATACTGAGTTCTAATTCTGAGTATCTTGCTCTTAGCATTTAAAATATCATGTTCTGTAGTTTGTTACATTGGCAAGAGTTTGCTTTACATTATATTGGAATATTGCCCTTAATTGCTGGAGGGATTAAATTTAGGAGGAGAGAGGTTATGCTGCAACCGTGCAAAGTACAGGTGAGACCGCATCTGGCATACTGAGTGCAGTTCTGGTCTCCTTACTTGAGGAAGGATGTACTGACTTTGGAGGTGGTGCAGAGGAGGTTCACTAGGTTGATTCCAGGGATGAAGGGGTTGGCCCAATGATTGAGTTTTATGGGACTTTACTCACTGGAATTTAGAAGAATGAGAGCAGATCTTATTGAAACATATAAAATTATGAAAGACATAGTTAAGATTGATGTAGATAAGTTGTTTCTACTGGCAGGGGAGACCAGAACTAGGGGACATAACCTCAAGATTCAGAATAATAAATTAAGGACAGAGATGGGGGAACTGCTTTTACCAGACGGTGATGAATATGTGGAATTGGCATGGTGTGGAAGGTGAAGCAGCAGAGGTGACCTCAGTAAATATATTTAAGGCAAGGTTGGATAGATTTTTACATACTAGGGGAATTAGGGGATATGGGGAAAAGGCAGGTAAGTGGAGATGAGCCTAACATCAGATCAGCCATGATCTCATTGAATCGCAGAGCAGGCTCAGCGGGCCAGATGGCTGATTCCTGCTCCTATTTCTTTTGTAACCAATTTACCCGAAGAGATGTTGATTTTGGAAGAAAATTCCAGCACGGGTAACACGATAGAAGGTTGATTATATAGTATAGATAGTTGCCTACCAATATAAGAATGCTGCAAAACAAAAATGGATAGAACCAATGTAACGTTGTTGAAATTTCTAGAGGAATGAAACCAAATTGAGTCTGTACATAACCTTAAATACTCAACCTTGGATATGATGTACTTTCATTGAAACACTGACTTTTTAAAAATTCTTTTAAATTTTTAAGTAAAGGTTATCTTTGGAATCTGTTTTGATTATTTAAACATTTTTCTGCAACAAAAATATAAATGTAATTGTGTTTTCCCCTTCACAGCATCATTGCAGTTATAAACAACAAATGTGGCTTCCAGTTGCAGTATCAGATGATCTTCTCCTTCTGGCTATTGGCGTTTAGTCCGCAATTATGTGAGCATCTACGCAGATTGAACATTGTGCCAGCTTTGTCTGATATTCTTCAGGAATCTGTGAAGGAGAAAGTAACCAGGATCATCCTGGCAACATTTAGGGTATGTATGTACAAATGTTGATAGGACTAATAAAAAGGACTCCAGATACTGAAAAACTGCAGAGTATTCCCACCATTTTTTGTTATTACAGTGGAACCCTGATGCGATCAGATTTAAAGCAAACCCGGATATAGCGCGATCAGCCAGCAGACCCTTTTTTCCTCTTTCTGAAATTGAAATTGTTTTCAGATCAAAACAGAACAGACCATTAGAAGACAAAAATCATTTTCAGTGAAAGATGAGGTTCACGCACTTGACGGGATCAAGAATAAAAGTTAAACCCAAGTTACACGCACCCTCGGCATACCTGAATCAACACTTCGTGGCTGGAAATCTCAGGAAGATAAGTTATGTGTGTTGCTTTGGAAAGTTGAGGAAGAGGCGGGACTAAAGGCCAAACTCATGAAGATAGCCAAAAATGTCTGCCTTAGATGACTCCCCTTCGGGTGGTTTGTTTGAGCACACTCAGCAGGCCTTCCAATTTCCAGGCCTATTCTCAAAGCTCAAGCCGAGAAGTTTGACCAGCTGATCAACGGAGAAACTTCACAGTTCAAACCTAATAATGGATGGCTAGACGTCATCATAGGATTCATCAAGTGTTGGTGTCCAGAGAAATTCGCTCAGCCAACAGTGCCTCTGCCAGCGAATACCTGGCAGAACTAAAAACTCTTAGAAGGTGGCTATGTTGAAGAACAAGAGTACAACTGTGAGGAAACAGGCCACTGCTACAAGATGATCCCAGACCACACACTGTCTAGCAAAGATGATGCCCATCAACGTGAGGGGTTCAAACAACACAAAGATCACGTGACGTTGTTTCGTGTTAAGACTGGAACACCGAAGTTAAAACCGTTCATGCTTGGCAAATTTTGCTTGCCCCGCTGTTGGCACCATGTCAATGTGAAGTCATTACCGTTCGATTACACACATAGCAGCAATGCTTAGTAAGGGATTGCTTAAGGTGATATGTGTGTGGAAAAACTTTTTTGAAAACCATTGTTTTAATCGTACCTAATTGACTTGTTATGTGCACAGTTCCACAACTTCAAAGGAAATGGGCCATTGACAATTTTTCTCAGGCAAAATATTTCAGTAACAATTGGGTCTCAGACGGCAAAGTCAACCAATCTTTTCTTGGCTTCTCCAATGTAGAGGAAACACATGGATGGCAAGCATTGAATGCATAAATTTAATTGGAATAAGGGCTGCTTTATCTAGAACAGTGGTTCTCAACCTTTTTCTTTCCACACACATGCCAGTTTAAGTAATCCCTATTCCATGCGACTCCCCCTTCAAAACAAGCGTCACATCACCCTCATCAGTGTCTATGCTCCAACCCTCCAGGCGGAACCAGCAGAAAAGGACAAGTTCTACACCGACCTGCGCAACCTCATCCAACGCACCCCTACAGCCGACAAGGTTGTCA
Source organism: Narcine bancroftii (assembly GCF_036971445.1). Classification (NCBI taxonomy): domain Eukaryota; kingdom Metazoa; phylum Chordata; class Chondrichthyes; order Torpediniformes; family Narcinidae; genus Narcine; species Narcine bancroftii. The sequence goes on from NC_091470.1 coordinate 300,336,291, forward strand.
TCCTTGGCGACTTCAACGCTCGCGTCGACAAAGACTCAGAAACCTGGCCAGGAATCCTGGGCAAGCATGGCGTCGGCAAGTGCAACGACAATGGGCGCCTCCTGTTGGAGCTCTGCGCAGAACAGCGGCTTGTCATTACAAACACCCTTTTTCAGCAGAGGGACAGCCTTAAGACTACCTGGATGCATCCCCGATCCAAACACTGGCACCTCCTGGACTACATCCTGGTGCGAGAAAGTGACAAACGAGATGTGCTCCACACCAGGGTCATGCCCAGCGCGGAATGCCACACTGACCACCGGCTGGTTCGCTGCAAGCTCAACCTTCACTTCAAGCCAAAGCCCAGGAACAGTAAAGCCCCCAGAAAGAGGTTCAATGTTGGAAACCTGCAGTCAGACGAAGCGAGAGGAAACTTCCAGGCAAACCTCAAAGCAAAGCTCGACGATGCAACCCGCCTCACGGACCCGTCCCCTGAAACCCTCCGGGATCAGTTGAAAACTACCATACTGCAATCCACTGAAGAGGTACTGGGCTTCTCCTCCAGGAAAAACATGGACTGGTTTGACGAAAACAGCCAGGAAATCCAGGAGCTGCTGGCAAAGAAGCGAGCTGCCCACCAGGCTCACCTTACAAAGCCGTCCTGTCCAGAGAAGAAACAAGCCTTCCATCGCGCGTGCAGCCATCTTCAGCGCAAACTCCGGGAGATCCAAAATGAGTGGTGGACTAGCCTCGCCAAACGAACCCAGCTCAGCGCGGACATTGGCGACTTCAGGGGTTTCTATGAGGCTCTAAAGGCTGTGTACGGCCCCTCACCCCAAGTCCAAAGCCCGCTGCGCAGCTCAGACGGCAAAGTCCTCCTCAGCGACAAGATCTCCATCCTCAACCGATGGTCAGAACACTTTCAATCTCTTTTCAGTGCCAACCACTCAGTCCAAGAATCTGTCCTGCTCCAGCTCCCTCAACAGCCCCTAAGGCTAGAGCTGGATGAGGTCCTCACCCAGGATGAGACATATAAGGCAATCGAACAACTGAAAAGTGGCAAAGCAGCAGGTATGGATGGAATTCCCCCCCAGAGGTCTGGAAGGCTGGCGGCAAAACTCTGCATGCCAAACTGCATGAGTTTTTCAAGCTTTGTTGGGACCAAGGAAAACTGCCTCAGGACCTTCGTGATGCCACCATCATCACCCTGTACAAAAACAAAGGCGAGAAATCAGACTGCTCAAACTACAGGGGAATCACGCTGCTCTCCATTGCAGGCAAAATCTTCGCTAGGATTCTACTAAATAGAATAATACCTAGTGTCGCCGAGAATATTCTCCCAGAATCACAGTGCGGCTTTCGCGCAAACAGAGGAACTACTGACATGGTCTTTGCCCTCAGACAGCTCCAAGAAAAGTGCAGAGAACAAAACAAAGGACTCTACATCACCTTTGTTGACCTCACCAAAGCCTTCGACACCGTGAGCAGGAAAGGGCTTTGGCAAATACTAGAGCGCATCGGATGTCCCCCAAAGTTCCTCAACATGATTATCCAACTGCACGAAAACCAACAAGGTCGGGTCAGATACAGCAATGAGCTCTCTGAACCCTTCTCCATTAACAATGGCGTGAAGCAAGGCTGTGTTCTCGCACCAACCCTCTTTTCAATCTTCTTCAGCATGATGCTGAACCAAGCCATGAAAGACCCCAACAATGAAGACGCTGTTTACATCCGGTACCGCATGGATGGCAGTCTCTTCAATCTGAGGCGCCTGCAAGCTCACACCAAGACACAAGAGAAACTTGTCCGTGAACTACTCTTTGCAGACGATGCCGCTTTAGTTGCCCATTCAGAGCCAGCTCTTCAGCGCTTGATGTCCTGCTTTGCGGAAACTGCCAAAGTGTTTGGCCTGGAAGTCAGCCTGAAGAAAACTGAGGTCCTCCATCAGCCAGCTCCCCACCATGACTACCAGCCCCCCCACATCACCATCGGGCACACAAAACTCAAAACGGTCAACCAGTTTACCTATCTCGGCTGCACCATTTCATCAGATGCAAGGATCGACAATGAGATAGACAACAGACTCGCCAAGGCAAATAGCGCCTTTGGAAGACTACACAAAAGAGTCTGGAAAAACAACCAACTGAAAAACCTCACAAAGATAAGCGTATACAGAGCCGTTGTCATACCCACACTCCTGTTCGGCTCCGAATCATGGGTCCTCTACCGGCATCACCTACGGCTCCTAGAACGCTTCTACCAGCGTTGTCTCCGCTCCATCCTCAACATCCATTGGAGCGCTTTCATCCCTAACGTCGAAGTACTCGAGATGGCAGAGGTCGACAGCATCGAGTCCACGCTGCTGAAGATCCAGCTGCGCTGGGTGGGTCACGTCTCCAGAATGGAGGACCATCGCCTTCCCAAGATCGTGTTATATGGCGAGCTCTCCACTGGCCACCGTGACAGGTGCACCAAAGAAAAGGTACAAGGACTGCCTAAAGAAATCTCTTGGTGCCTGCCACATTGACCACCGCCAGTGGGCTGATATCGCCTCAAACTGTGCATCTTGGCGCCTCACAGTTTGGCGGGCAGCAACCTCCTTCGAAGAAGAGCGCAGAGCCCACCTCACTGACAAAAGGCAAATCAGGAAAAACCCAACCCCAACCAACCAATTTTCCCCTGCAGCCGCTGCAACCGTGTCTGCCTGTCCCGCATCGGACTTGTCAGCCACAAACGAGCCTGCAGCTGACGTGGACTTTTACCCCCTCCATAAATTTCGTCCGCGAAGCCAAGCCAAAGAAAAAAGAAGATTCCATAAGACCTCTGTGATTAGTAAGGGATTGCTTAAGGTGGTATGTGAGTGGGAAGAGAAGCCAAGAACAGATTGGTTGACCAGTCTACAGAATACATCCATTCAATCCACAAGGGTAATGCTAAGTTTCCAGCTGCCTTACATTTAATTCTCCCACTTTCTTCAAGCAATATAGGAGGTCGACAATTGAGCTGGAAGTTTAACAATCTCTAGAGAATGTAAGATCAAGGAATAATACCTAATTCTTTTCTCTTGACAAATTACTCCCTTTGAGATTAGATGAATGCAATCATTTGAGATAACTTCTGCTTTGTGTTAGAACTGGCCAATTCTGATGCAGGGAAATTCATCTGTACATGAACTCAATTTTTTTTTTGTCTACGGCGCCTCCACCCCCCACCCCACAAAAAAAATCCTAATTTGCTGGGTGCTACCAGAATTTTTTTGTTTTCTAGCAACTGCTGAGTGTTCTGCATTTCTCTCTTTGGTTCCTTCTCGAACTATTCTCATTTATGTTCCTATTGCATTCCTCTAGATAGTCAATCATGATTAATTTCCTTCCCCTAAATGGCACTGAAACCAATTGTCTCCATCATATCCAATACATTTCCTTTGAGCTCTTCATCCATCTCCACTGTACACCAGCTATGTTCAAAGCCTTCTCAATAGCAGAAGCAAACCTCCCCGCAAGGATATTGGACCCATTTGTGTTTCAACCTATCTTGTCTCATCACCAATTCCTTATCTCTAAAGATTGCTGCACACCAGTATCCATTAAGGTTTTTCTGCCGCTTTTGACCATTCAAACAGCTCTCATCCAGACAGATGGACTTTAATTCAAGACAAAGAATGGAGTCTCTCCACTCAAGGTACAGTGGAACCTCATTTATAACGTGATGGTTCGGTTCCAAAAATTTCTGGATTGTGAAAAACGCAGGGTCGCACAAAATCAGGGTATCCAAAAACAAAATAAAGGACATGTGTAATACCTGCATTTCCAATCATCCTTTTATTTCTTACAGTCATCATTTTATTTTTTAAAAAACGATCCAGTGTTCGTTGCCTGAATGCAGCATGTGGCTGGCAGCGAGCAAAATCCAGAATGCTTCTGGACTGGAGGATTTTTATGTGGGTCCTCAGCCAACTTAGACTTACCTCGAGGTACTCAATGACTTCAAATACTTTGGGGGTGGGAGTGGAGGTTCTTCATTGTCATCTCCTGTGGTTTGAGAACCAGTGCTATAGTAACATTACAGCTGATCTCAGAGTCTGTCAGGTGTTCATATGTTGGGCATTCGTCATCGGCAGAGAACCACTGGTGAAAATCCTCTTTTCTAATTTCAAACAGCCTCTGTGTCTCATCTACCTTTACCTCAGCGAAGCCATAGAATTCTTTCTCATCATCATTATCACCTTTATCTTCCTTGGTGGATTGTTATGATGAAAAGACTGGAGCCAGACCCTTCTCCCAGCATTTTTCCCCACGCACAAGGAGCTGACTGCTGCTCAGCCCTTTCAACCTAAGTGGTAAACTTCCTTAATGTTCATACTTTTCAGATAGTCTTCCAGTGTCATTGATTTGTCTCCAATTCTATGAACTAATTCATGCCTGTAATCCTGCTTGAACACGGAGATGATCCCCTGATCGAGAGGCTGGATATTAGAAACTCAGATCTTTCCGTTGTAGCTTACTATGTTGGCAGCTGGCGGGTAGACGGGAGAGTTGTCAAGTAAAAGAGGAGCTTTGAGTTCCAGCTTTTGCTTATGCAAATAAGCATGGATGGCATGGACATTGTAAAAGCACTTCTCAAAGATGACGCTGGTCATCCAAGCATTGCTGCTATGCGTGTACTCGAACGGTAACAACTTCACGGTGAGATGGTGCAGACAGCGGGACGAGCGAAATTTGCCAATAATGAGCAGTTTTAACTTGTGTGTTCCGGTCTTGTTAACACAAAACAATGTCATGCAATCTTTGCGTTGTTTGAATCCCTCACGTCGATGGGCACCATCTTTGCTTGGCAGTATGTGGTCTGGGATCATCTTGTAGCAGAGCCCTGTTTCATCACAGGTGTATACTTGTTCTTTGATGTAGCCACCTTCTATGAGAGTTTTTAGTTCTGCCAGGTATTCACTGGAGGCAGCACTTTTGGCTGAGTGAATTTCTCTAGACACTACCACTTGAGAAATCCTGTGACAGTGATTAAACTGATCTAGCCATCCATTATTAGGTTTGAACTGTGAGGTTTCTCCATTGATCATCTGGTCAAACTTCTTGCTTTGAGAATAGGTCTGGATATCAGAAGGCCTTCTGAGCATGCTTGAACGAATCATTCATATGGGGAGTTGTCCAGGCTGACATCTTTGGCTGTCTTCATGCATTTGGCCTTTAGACCCGCCTTTTTCTCAACTTTCCAAAGCGACACGTGTAACTTACCTTTCTGAGATTTCAGCCACAAAATATTGATTCAGGAATGCCGAGATTGTGTGTAACTTGGGTTTAACTTTTATTCTTGGTCGCATCAAGTACATGAAACTTACCTTTCACTCAAAAAGATTTTTGTCTTCTAACTGTGCATTCCATTTTGATCTGTAAACAATTTCAATTCCAGAAAGAGGGGAAAAAAAAGGTCCGCTGGCTGATCGCATTATATCCAGGTTTGCATTAAATCGGGGTCCCACTGTATGTTGTTTACCTGCTGTCAGAAATAAAACTTCTCACACATGAGTCTCTTTAAAACTGATGACACGACAAGCTTTATTTACAAGTCTGCAGAGTTGGACTCAACTGGCTTCTCACCAGTTAAGCCCCGATACATACAGTGCATTGATTTTTATACCCTTATTGTTTGCCCTTCCCCTTCTTATTAATACTGTTTTAATTGGTTAGTATTGCAAAAGCATTCTAAGTATAACTGCATTTTTAATTATCACGTTCGTTACGTACGCTGTGAACTCTACATACACTAAATTCTGTTTCTCACCCTTCTTATCAATCTTTTGTCTCCTGCATGTCTCTCACTATGACCATGAAAAGATAGGTTTAAAAAAACATATTCAGCAGAACCTTTTGTCCTTGGCTGCTAGTAAGCTCCCTGTCCGTTCTGGCTTCCCTTTTTATGATTAATCATCACATTTTAACTTAAGTCATTTTAACCTAAATTCTCTATATAACAATCCACCCCTTTCTCTCTTTAAAATGTGTGTAATATATATATAGATATGAATGGGGATTTTAACCTGGGGAAGAAAAACGTTTTATGATACATTAATCTCGTGCTGAAGTAAAATTCTAACAGGGTCTCCCAGTCCCCCTGGTTGCATAGCCTGTTGGACCATGGAAATCACCAGACTGCGTAGACAGGGAATAATACAGGGCAAAATAAGTAGGAGGAATAAAATACCTCCGATGACCCACAAGAAGGTACGCCACCAGGTTCCCCCAAACCATTTGTCCATCCAATTTAATTGTGCAAAAGGATGCCAGGTTTGAACCAGTCTGTTTCCAATTGCTGTCGGGGTATCTCCCCTCTGATGGCTTGGTATGTAGACCACTGCTATTTCCTGGGGTAATGTCAAGGCTTCTAAAGTCAGAGTAATCATCTGTTCGTGTGCCAATTCCTTTCCTCTTGATGTAATTAGACCACGCTCCTTCCAGATCTTACCAAAGGTATGCACTACCCCGTATGCGTATTTGGAATCAGTGTAAATCGTTCCAATTTTCTTTGCCAGTATTCTGAGGGCTCTCTGCAAAGCATATAGTTCACAGGACTGTGCTGACCATCTTCCGGGTAGTCTCGTGGATTCTACTACTTTCCAAGTATTTCCTTCTATTATAGCATACCCACTTCTTCTCATTCCGTCAACACATCTGGCGGAGCCGTCAATGTAGAATTCATATCCTTCTCCCAGCGGAGTATCGCAAAGGTCTTCTCGGGTCTTGGTCTGAAGATCCGTCAACTCGACACAGTCGTGCTCCACCTCTCTCTCTGTTTCACTGCCGTATAAAAATTGAGCTGGGTTGCAGCTATTAATCTTTGCAAACTGTAGATCTTCTCCGACCATTAAAATGGTTTCATACTTTAATATGCGAGAATCAGTCAGCCATCGATGGGCAGTTTGTGTTAATAAAACACTCACAGAATGGGAGGTGTACACAGTCATCTTTCCTCCAAAAGTAAGTTTACGTGCTTCCTCTACCAACAGAGCAGCAGCCGCTACTCCCTGGATACACGTCAGCCATCCGCGAGACACTGGGTCCATCATTTTGGAAAGGAAAGCCACTGGGTGTCGCTGACCGCCTTTTTCCTGTGTTAAAACTCCCACAGCTGTTCCTTGGTTATGAGTGACAAATAGCTGGAAGGGCTTTTTTAAAGAGGGCAGAGTGAGTACCGGGGCTCGTGTCAGGCGATGCTTCAAGTCCTCAAACCATCCCTCCTCCTCCTGGGTCCATTTCAATGGATATTCATTTTCATTTGTCAGCTTTTCATACATAAACTTCACCAAAGCTGAGTAGTCCTCTATCCATAACCTACAGTAACCTAAGAGTCCCAGGAATTGTCTTATTTCCTTCTTATTACGGGGTAACGGCATTCTAGTGATTCCCGCAATCCGTTCAGGGGTAATCCGTTTCTGTCCTTTACTTATCTGGTGTCCCAGATATACCACAGTTCTCTCAACAAACTGTAACTTGTTCCTGGACACCCGTAGACCCTTTTTCCCCAGATAATTCAAGAGTCTAATTGTATCTCCCCTCATTTCTTGTTCCTTGGGTCCTGATAATAGTAAATCGTCCACATACTGCATTAGTTGGGAATCATCAGATTGTGGATAGTCCACCAGGATTTGTTCTAGCATTTGTCCAAACAGGTTCGGAGATTCAGTGAACCCTTGGGGCAATACAGTCCACCGAAACTGTCTCCGTCTACCTGTCCATGGATTTTCCCATTCAAACGCAAACATTTCTCTACTTTCCTCTTCTAATGGACACGTCCAGAAGGCATCCTTCAAGTCGATAACACTAAACCACTCATGGTCTGGGGGAATCCGACTCATAATAGTATAGGGATTAGGCACCACTGGGTGGCGGGTCTGAACAATAGCATTCAAACTTCTTAGATCCTGAACTAGGCGATAGGATCCATCTGACTTTTTCACTGGGAGTATAGGGGTGTTATAAGGTGACATGCATTCTTCTAATAGTCCGTCTCGTATTAGAGTCTCAATTACCGGCTGTAGCCCTTTTCTCCCTTCCAAAGAAATAGGATACTGACGTTTCCTTACCGGCTGATGACCTGGTATTAATGTGACATGTAAAGGTGGGATGTCCAGACCTCCTCAATTTCCCTCCTTATACCAGACTCTCTCGTCAATCTGCCGTTCATCCTCTTCCTTTAAAGCGCAGAGGTGGACTCGCACTTCTCCGTCCACAGGGAGAGCACCCAAACCTAGGAGAGCCTGTAAGTCCCTTCCTAGGAGGTTAAATCCAGCTGACGGTAACAACAAGAGGTCTTGTACCCCTTCTCTTTCTTCCAGTTTCACTGTTACTTGGGGAATTATTGATACCATTCTGGGAGCCCCTTCTATCCCAGAAATTGTCAAATTACTTTTTACAGGCTCAGTTCCGATTGGCACAGTTGTTACACTACTTCGTTCCGCTCCTGTGTCCACCATAAACACCACCTTTTCTCCCTTGGGACCAATTTTTAGTTTTACCAGGGGTTCCCTCTTATACTTGGTCCCTAACATTTGGAACCCCTGACACCCCTAATCTTCTTCCATAAGTTCGAGGGCACGCAATTCCCTCTTGTATCGGGGGCATTCCCTCTTAAAGTGTCCTTCCTCATTGCAGTAATAGCACTTAACGAACCTCCGGGGTCTTCCCTCTCTTGGATATCTTGGATTGTTTAGAGGAAGGTTTTGTTTTCTTTCCCCTCTGGATTCAGCATTCATCTGTCGGATAGTCTGTACCATAACCTTTGTCGCCCTCTTTTGATCTTCTTCTTCTCTCTGCACATATACTTTTTGCGCCTTTTTTAACAGGTCACTTAGGGGTTTTTCGCTCCAGTCCTCCTCCTTTTCTAGTTTCTTTCTAATGTCCTGCCATGATTTGGAAACAAATTCAATTCGAATAAGCTGTTCACCCATTGGTGTACTAGGGTCCACGCCCGCATACTGTTGGACATTCTTTCTCACCCTCTCCAAAAAATCAGTAGGGGACTCGTCTTTCCCCTGGTGGTTCCCAAATGCCTTGGTGAAATTGTGACCCTTTGGCACAGCCTCCCGTATCCCTTTAATTGTCCACTCTCTATATTGTCTCATACTTTCCAATCCCTCGGGTGTTCGTTTGTCCCACCTGGGTTCTTTTAAGGGATATTTTTGTTCATGGGGTCTGGGGTCCCCAGGTTGTTCATATTCCCACATGAGGAGGGCAGCCCGTCGAATCATCTGCCTCTCCTGGGGTGAGAATAATGTTCCCATTATTGTCTGCATCTCTTCCCACGTATATGTGTTTGGTCCCAGGAATTGGTCGAGCTGTTCAGCCAGTCCTATAGGATCTTCCAATAACTTTTTCATTTCTTTCTTAAATCCCCGCACCTCTGTACTAGTTAGGGGAACATTCACATATCCCGTTCCCCCTCCCGGTCCTCCCATAGGAACTTCCCTCAGGGAATTTAGGCTTATTGAAAATTTTGATGGTCCTGGACCAGTCTGGGATCTTGTCCAGGGTCGGTTTACCGGTGGAAGTTTAGGGTCCGACTCCCTTAATTCATCCTTTTTTTCCCGGCCCCTTTCGGGGCAATCAGATTCATCACCTTTCCCCTCCGGTAATGAGCTTTCCTCGGGCGCAGTAGGCACCGGGGGAATATAAGGAGGGGGAAGGTTGTCCAGAGGTTCCCATTTCTTTTCTCCCGCTACCCTCAATTTAAAACATTTTGTTAAGGATCCTGGCCAGGGAACCCAACAAAATGCATATGCTGACTCTTCTTGATTCACCTTTGGTCTCGAATTTACATATATGTTTAATGCTTGTCTAACCCAATCCTCATCAGATCCAAATTTCGGCCACCAGACCGAGGAACCTTTAATAGGTTGTTTCGACCAAAGGAGACAATATTGGACCATCTTTTTCTTGTTTTTGTCTCGATATCTTTTACTATCCCAATTTTCAAACATTCTCCCCAAAGGGCTGTCAAGGGGAACTCCCAGGAATTGTCCTGAATTTTCAGATGAGCCCTTAGATTTTGATCCTCCCATTTTCCCACCTAGATCTGTTTATCGTTGCTGAGGACCCTCTCGTTCTGGACCCTACTCCCTTCTTCTCAGATGCCTCGTCGGAGGTACTGTCCCTCCTTCGGTTACCGCTGAGGTTTCCCTGGGGTTGACCCCTCTCTTCTCGGCACTTCGTCGGAGGTGCTGTCCCTCCTTCGGTTACCGCCGAGGTTTCCCTGGGGTCTATCCTAGAGTCCCACGACAGGGTCCTCACGCCACGACAAAAGCTCTATACCTGATCTATTACGTTAGGTTTTTTATCCAAACAGGTGTATCCCGTTACACCTGTTACCCAATCCCCACACCACAATTGTAAGTCGTCACTTACCGGTGTCTTCCCGGGGATTGAACCGTCACCCTTCTCCTCTCCGTCTTGTCGTGTCACCTTGTCCGGATACCACTCGCTCAAGCCGCCCGAAGCGACGAGCAAGGGACTAGGAGCCGCTGAACTCAGCGGGGTGCACCGCCTCCGATGTCCCTCTTCTCGCCTCCCCTCACGGCCGGAGTCTAGATCCCGGACGATCCCCCATTTGTCAGAAATAAAACTTCTCACACATGAGTCTCTTTAAAACTGATGACACGACAAGCTTTATTTACAAGTCTGCAGAGTTGGACTCAACTGGCTTCTCACCAGTTAAGCCCCGATACATACAGTGCATTGATTTTTATACCCTTATTGTTTGCCCTTCCCCTTCTTATTAATACTGTTTTAATTGGTTAGTATTGCAAAAGCATTCTAAGTATAACTGCATTTTTAATTATCACGTTCGTTACGTACGCTGTGAACTCTACATACACTAAATTCTGTTTCTCACCCTTCTTATCAATCTTTTGTCTCCTGCATGTCTCTCACTATGACCATGAAAAGATAGGTTTAAAAAAACATATTCAGCAGAACCTTTTGTCCTTGGCTGCTAGTAAGCTCCCTGTCCGTTCTGGCTTCCCTTTTTATGATTAATCATCACATTTTAACTTAAGTCATTTTAACCTAAATTCTCTATATAACACCTGCTCACCTGAAACTTGTTCTACTTATTAAAAAAAAATGCCTGCAAGAATTTGGTTGCAAAGATTACTAGTTTTCATAAAATGTATACACAAATTTTCTTTGCTTCCAAAAGCCTGTATTCTGGGTGCTGAACTCTGGGATCCATTGGTTCAAAATTACACTGGTTTCTCTCCCATTCTTTTTAACCACTCAAACAGCTTTGGACCAGTCAGGTCATGGAATTTGCTCTTATGAGACGATGAGAATGGTGGGATGGGAGAGCCTTAGGATTATGAAATTTGAGAACTAATTCAAAACAGGTACTATAATATACAGGTTTCTAAATGAATTGAAATGTGCACCAGTTTGTTACATACTAATGTATTTTTGCTACAGAGTATTGAGTATTTCATTGCAATCACTTGTATCTTCGCAATAAAATGATTTGAAATGTATCTATTCCAGTTATAATCAAACATCAAAATCAATAAGCTTATGCAGTTTAGGCTCATATTATTGAGATTAAAGAACTCCCAACAAATTGACAGGGAAGAAGTGTGCATTTGCTGTGCACATGAATCTCATTGTCTAGTCTTCACCTTGGATAATTTGTTTCACTTGATACTCCAGTTAATTTTGAGTTGGAGTCTGGATTTCTTGGCTGGTTCTGATCTGTATACCCTTCCTACCATGTCCTCTGTCTCCTCCACACGCTGACCTGCTGAAGGATTACAGCCTGCAATGTTGACAATTTTTTTTTCTCCCACTGATGCTGCTAGACCTGCTGAGTTCCTCCTGCAGATTATTACTCCATATTCTAGCATTTTCTGTCTCCAGTTTGCATATATATTAAGGTCAGTCCATTTTTCAATCCACTGATTGAATGTGTTTACTACCTTATTCTCAGGGTAGCGTTGTAAAACAGGCTATTCCCTTATTTTAACCATTTACTTTGGATATATCTTTTTTTCACTAAGTACAGTAAGGTGATATCAGCATCAACTCAGGTGAATTCCTGGCCCATGATCAATCATGATCATCCATGAATGGAGTAGCAACATATGGTTTGGAATTGAGATCCTGGAGTTCATTTGTAGTAGTTCAAATGGTAGAAGGTGCACTCTTCCTCCCAGAGCTTTGAATAGGAAAGAGTGTCACTTGCTCAACATTGCAGCATATTTATGCTCAAACTCTTGATTCAAGTGAACGATTGCTCCCTTCAGTTGCCACAGTGGTTTAATACAAGCCTTTTTTCCTACCAAGTTATGTTCCAAAGTAGATTGCTAGGGATCAAGGCAATCCACCTTAGTCATTGATGAGTGACATCGTTTGTGGCGTAGGCTATAATGAACTTCAACAGTGCTGCACACCAGTATCCACAGGTGCCTCTTTTAACCAATCAAGCAACTCTCATCCAGACAGATGATCTTGATTGACTTTAATTCAAGTCAAAAAATTACCTGCAAAGATTAAATTTATTCCACTTAATAAAAAAAACATACAAAAAATTAACTGCAAAAATTACTAGTTTTCATAAAATGTGTATACGTTTTGGGAAATCTAGCAGTTTTGGTAGGATGGTAGAAAGAGTACTTAATAGTTACTTGCATCAGAAAGAAGTGATCAATGGAGCCACAAATATCATTCACATCCCGAGGTACTGGATATGTTTGAACACCACAGCTCAAGCAATCTGGTTCAATCTTCACCTTCAATGGTTTGTTCGTGATTTGCATGTTCTCCCTGTAACAATCGGGGAAATGAACATTTTGTTATTAGAGGTATTTGCATCTTTCAGTGTGCACTTATCAGATAATCGTTTTTAAAATTAGTTCTCTTGATGTTAGGCACTCCAATAACAAAAATAAGGTTTCTCAAAAGCAAAAATTTAAAAATATTGAGAGCATTTATTTTTAACAGAATCTTCTGGAAAAATCTGCAGAAAGGGAAACACACCAGGAATATGCACTTGCAATGATTCAGTGCAAAGTTCTCAAACAGCTGGAGAACCTTGAACAGCAGAAATATGATGATGAAGACATTGCTGATGACATCAAATTTCTCTTGGAAAAGCTTGGAGAAAGTGTTCAAGATCTTAGGTGAGTTGATAGTATTTGTGTGTGACTGAAGGACTGATATTATGCAATAGTGTTACGTACTCAGTAGAAATTAGCCAAGACAATGTCATTTTTAAAATAATATTTTTATTATCAATTACCAATGATATAACACCTTATCTAATTTAACCCCCCAACTGTGCGTGTGTGTGTGTGTGTGTGTGTGTGTGTGTGTGTGTGTAAATACCCCAAGCCATTACTGCTTAGTCTGAATTCTGGAAGGGTAAAATGTCAGTTATGTTTCTCTGCCTTTGTTACATAAAGGACACTGTTTGACCTGCTGAGTCTCTCCAGCATTGTGTGTTTTTATCTCAATTCAGTGCAGAGTTCAGTCTCATAAATCTATCTGTTGAAACGCAGACTCCTGAATTGATGCAAAGAAATGTTTATGAATGAGTTGGGAGAGACTGGGGTGACAGACTGTTGTAAACTCAGGAAATCCTTGTTGAATTGCTTCCTGAGAAATGTCCTTTCAGTAAAAGCTTCCTTTTTCAGGGGAAATGAAGCAAGTAGCTTTCACAAATCTTCCAGAACCCTTTTGTGGGTCAACCGAAATAATTGTCACAATAGGATTTAAACAATTTCACTTCAAAAGTGACCTTTTCTTTGGCCACACTAAGCCCTCTCAGTACAGTATTCCTCAGAGAGTTGTTGTGCTGCTTCCTTAAAATGGCCCCTGATCAAAAAGTGTGCTGTTTCTTTAATATATTGATCACATGGCCTCTTCACCTGTGTTCCTGGCACACTACCTCTCTCTTCAAAAGTAATGAATACAAGTACATGCTATCCCCAGCCTGTCAGCCCACAGTCAATCTCCAAGCTTGCAGGGCTTTCAGCTTGATTTGTTCTCTAAAAGTGACATCTCACTCAATTGAAAATGAACTGGAAGCACATAATAAATAGCCATCGCTAAAAGCATTAAAAGCAAGTGGTTCTACGAAGCAGGACCTTGGAATTTTAGATGGTGCTAGAAGTCAAAAATAAAATGGAAAATGCTTGGAAAAACTCAGCAGATCTGACAGCATTTTGGAGGAAGAAACTATTTGTGTTTTGGGTAGGAAAACTTTAATCAACATTGAGATAATTAATTCTGTTTCTATTTCGGGGAGACTGCATTATCTATTGTTTTTTTTTTCAACATTCTTTGTTTTAAATCATCAGATTTTTATATTTGCTTCAGGGAAACATTCTAGGGGAAATCTGAGCAGGATTTGTGAGCACCTTGATTTATCTGTACCAAATAGTTTAAAAAATATAGGATATATAATGATCACCATGTATTGGTGTCAATAGATTTCTTGCCCTTGAACTTTGGGAAGGTGGGGGGGGGGGGGGCGCAGGTGGATTTGCAGCTGATAGTGTCACCACATGCCTGCTGGCTTAATATTCTGGGTTTATAGAGGAAATCAATTTTTCACATAATAGTTTCCTTGGGTTACACACACCAAGGAAAATGGTAAGTATTGAAATATTTTCTGATTTGGTCCTTGTAGAAGATAAATTTTGGAGAGTCATAGAAAATGAAACAGTGCAGTGAAGCAATGACCCTTCCAACTACCATATCTGTTCCAACCATGATGTCAATCCTGTAAATGGTCCAAATCCCTCTTTTTTTTTTAAAATCCATTCATGTATCTTTCCAAATCCCTCTTAAATGTCACTCTTGTATCTGCTGCTAACACCTCTCCTGGCATCATGTTCCAGGCATCAAACTCGCTGAAAAAAAAAATTGCCACACAAGTCTCTTAAACTTGCTCCTTCTCACCTTAAGTCTGTACCTTCTAGTATTTGACCTTTCCACTCCGGGGAAAAGATTTTGACCATCTTTCCTTCTATATCATAATTTTATATACTTCTATCTAATCGTCCCTCAGCCTCCACACTCTAAAGAAAACAATCCAAGTTTGTCCAAGCTCTTGTTATAACTTTTAAATTAAATTTAGATTTTTAAAATATTTAGATATTCAGCATGGTAGCAGGCCCTTTTGGTTCACGAGGCCATGCTACCCAATTGACAGTGGGAGATGGCAGAGGAGTTTAACAAATACTTTGCAACTGTCTTCACCAAGGAGGATATAGGTTATAGTCAGTTAGGGGGTAGTGGTCATGCGGTACCAAGAGACTTGGGGAACTTTACTGGGGAGGTAGGGGATCTAATGGATATCCGGATCCAGAAGCAGGAGGTTATGAGTAAATTGTTGGGACTGAGGGCTGATAAATCCCCAGGGCCTGATGGGCTGCATCCTAGGGTGCTTAAAGAGGTGGCTATGGAAATTGTGGAGGCACTGGTCGACATTTTCCAAAGTTCCATAGATTCCGGGGAGGTCCCTGAGGATTGGAGAGTGGCTGATGTGGTGCCGCTTTTTAAGAAAGGAGGGAGGGAGAGACCGGTTAGCCTGACATCAGAGGTGGGGAAGATATTGGAGTCCATCATAAAAGGAGAAATAGCAGAACACTTAGTCAGTAATAATATTATAAGGGCTAGTCAGCATGGGTTCCTTAAGGGTAAGTCATGCTTGACTAACCTTCTGGAATTTTTTGAGGATGTGACAAAGAGGGTGGACTCGGGAGAGCCAGTGGATGTGGTGTATTTGGACTTCCAGAAGGCCTTTGATAAGGTACCGCACGGGAGTCTAGTAGGCAAGATCAGGGAGCATGGTATTGGAGGTAAGGTGCTGACATGGATAGGAAATTGGTTAAGAGATAGGAAACAAAGGGTTGGAGTAAATGGGTCTTTTTCAGAATGGCAGGATGTGACGAGTGGAGTGCCTCAGGGATCGGTGTTGGGTCCTCAGTTGTTTGTAATTTATGTTAATGATTTGGATGAGGGGATTATAAATAACATGAGCAAATTTGCAGATGACACTAAACTGGGTGGCGGTGTGGGGTGTGAGGAGGATGTAAGGAAAATGCAGAGGGACTTGGACAGGCTGGAGGAGTGGGCGGCTAAATGGAAGATGAATTTCAATGTGAACAAATGTGAGGTTATTCATTTTGGGGGAAGTAATAGGAAAGCTGAGTATTATTTAAATGGAGACAAGCTAGGGAGTGGGGAAGTGCAAATGGATCTGGGTGTACTTGTTCACCGGTCACTGAAGGCTAGCATGCAGGTTCAGAAAGCTGTGAAGAAGGCAAATGGAATGTTGGCTTTCATAAAGAGGGGATTGGAGTATAGGAACAGAGACGCCCTTCTGCAGTTATACAGGGCCCTGGTGAGACCCCACCTGGAGTATTGCATCCAGTTCTGGTCTCCAAACTTGAGGAAGGACATACTAGCTATAGAGGGTGTGCAGCGCAGATTTACAAGGTTAGTTCCAGGGATGGAAGGGTTGTCATATGCAGCAAGGCTAGAAAAACTGGACTTGTATCCATTGGAGTTTAGAAGGATGAGGGGGGACATGATTGAGGTATACAAAATCATCAGGGGGATAGACAAGCTGAAGTCTGATTACTTGTTCCCAATGATGGGGGAGATGAGGACGAGAGGGCATAGTTTAAGAATACAGGGTAGGCCCTTTAGGACGGAGATGAGAAAGCATTTTTTTACCCAGAGAAGTGTGAATCTGTGGAATGCTCTGCCACAGAGGGTGGTAGAGGCGGATTCGCTGACTATGTTCAAAAGAGAGTTAGATAAGACTCTTGTGGGTAACGGAGTTAAGGGTTATGGGGATAAGGCTGGAAAGGGGTACTGATGGTAATGATCAGCCATGATCTAAAATGGCGGTGCTGGCCCGAAGGGGCAAATGGCCTAGTCCAGCTCCTATTGTCTATTGTCTATTGTCTATTGAAACCCACACAGGGAGAACTTGCCTGATTCAAACCTTGGTCGCTGGCACTGTAACAACGACACTAACCGTGCCGCCCTATTCAGGCAATGACTTATTGAACCTCCTTCACCCTCTCAAATCCTTTATATCCTTGATCTAATGCAGTAACTACACTGCACACAATGCATCAATGTAAAGAAGTGAAATGCAGGATACCTGAACTCTGGGATTATCTTGCAGCCATATTTCTCTGCATGATTTAGTTAAGTTTCTGGTTAGTGATGATGGAGAATTTTAGTCATAAAATGCTACTGATTGTCAAAAGGTTGTAGTTAGAAGAGGAGATGGTCATTGCCTGACATTAGAATGGAAAAAGATTAATTTTGTATCTTTCAATCCTATGCAAATTTTGCTGTGTAGAAGCATATGCTGCTCCTTTTTTTGAGGAATTCAAGTGAAATTGCATAATATGCAACCAGCAGCAAACATTCCTGATGATGGAAGCAGTTGAAGCTAATGGACTGAAGACACTTCCCTGAGAAACTTCAGTGATGCCTGGAAGCTGAGCAGATTAGAATTTTTATTATATTATTTTATAAAAAAATTAGAGGCCCTGGAGAGGTTACAAAAGGGATTTACAAAAATTATTTTTAAAAACCTGATGTCCTCTCAATCAGGAATGGATAAGCAAGCTATTTCTTTGAAGAGGGATCATTGAGGAGTAACTTAATGGATGTTGTTAAAACCGTGACAAGTGTTGAACAGAATTGGTGATTCTACTGGATGAAAATTATAGCAAAAAGTGATCAATACAACACATTCTGCTGGAAGAAGCATTAATGGAGAAAAAAAAACTGTCAACATTGCAGGCCAGTGCCCTCCCTCTGCCCTGCTCAACCTGCTGATTTCCTCCAGTCGTTTGTGTTGCTCCAGATTCCAGCATCGGTAGCCTCTCGTATGTCTGCAAACATCAATGCAAGACTGTTAGGAAAATATCAAATAGTGTTCATGGAGGAAACAGTGTTATCCTGTGTCTTCTTTGGCTTGGCTTCGCGGACGAAGATTTATGGAGGGGGTAAAAGTCCACGTCAGCTGCAGGCTCGTTTGTGGCTGACAAGTTCGATGCGGGACAGGCAGACACGGTTGCAGCGGTTGCAGGGGAAAATTGGTTGGTTGGGGTTGGGTGTTGGGTTTTGCCTCCTTTGCCTTTTGTCAGTGAGGTGGGCTCTGTGGTCTTCTTCAAAGGAGGTTGCTGCCCGCCAAACTGTGAGGCGCCAAGATGCACGGTTTGAGGCGTTATCAGCCCACTGGCGGTGGTCAATGTGGCAGGCACCAAGAGATTTCTTTAGGCAGTCCTTGTACCTTTTCTTTGGTGCACCTCTGTCACGGTGGCCAGTGGAGAGCTCGCCATATAACACGATCTTGGGAAGGCGATGATCCAGAATGTTTTAATCACAGAGAATGGTAAAGGTGAATGTAACTTAGGAAAGCCTAGACAAATATGAGGTGAAGGGCTTGTTGAGGAAGAACTGACGGAGGCTCAGGTGAATATTAACACAAGCATTTGGTTTATTGTTCTGCTTATACATGGATTTTCATAGCATTTGTTGTTATTGCAGAATTGTTTTTTTTTCCTTACTCTTCTCTTCCACATCTCTCACCCTCACTCCTAAATGGCTTCACTTTCAGTTCCTTTGATGAATATAGCTCTGAACTGAAGTCAGGACGTCTGGAATGGAGTCCTGTTCACAAATCAGAAAAATTCTGGCGAGAAAATGCTGCAAGATTGAATGAGAAAAATTATGAATTGCTTAAGTATATTTATTTTCAATATTTGTATTTGTCATACTTAAATGGATTTGTACGCACTATTATTGGCATTCAAGCCCATCTTGCCCAACTCATATTAATAGATTTCAGTGGTATTTAAAATGCTATATAAATGTATGTTTTCATGTCATCATGTTTGTCATTGACATCTTAATGAAAAGGAAAGTTAATTAACTGCTCTTTGTAATTGGATTATTAATTGACACCAGTGGTATATTAGCATTGCAGCATCTAAAGCAGGTGATGGGCTTAATGATCTTTTCAAAATGACTTTGGTCACTTGTTGGATTACTTAAGTTAATATCGATTCTTAACAGTTGCTACCAAATATTAATGTTTGAATTTACTTATTAAATCAAATTGAGAAGATTTAAGCAATTCAATTACCGATTATCTAAAACAGTTGGGACAGGGCCTATTTTCAGATATTTTTTTTTCGGAGAACTGATTTATTTTTAAAAACAGCCCAGTAGCAACAGAAAATCACTTGTAACCGTTTTTAAACAACAACAAACAATAAGGGAAGGCTTTTTAAGCATTAAAATAATGTTTAATTCTCAGCAAAAAAATCCTGGCCACCACCGATCACTGTCACCTCCCCACCAAGGCCCCTGTCCTGCCAAGAGCCCACAATTCCCTCAGCCACCCAGGAGTTTGAGGTCCCACTGCCACTGGCAGTGCAAAAACCCTGGTCAATTCAGCTCCAAAAAAAATTTGGATAAATGAGGATTTGATTTGTTTGGAATATCCTTATTTCAGAGAATCCGATTTCGGATAATCGGAGTTGTACTGTATATTGTGAAAGAACTATGTTCTTTGTCATTTGCTTTGTCGTTTTTCTTTTGTGAAGGATTCTCACAAGGCTTTTGGAAGTCTCTGATGACCCTCAAGTTTTGGCTGTGGCCGCACATGATGTTGGTGAATATGTGCGTCACTACCCTCGGGGAAAACGGTAAGAAATTGCCACTGATTAAAACTTACTGAAAATATACTTCTAAATTATCAATGCTTTGCCTATTTGCTATGAAAATGAGAAGGTAATTAGTCATCAATTTAGGAATTCAAAAAACTCTTGCATTCTTCAATGTATCCATATTTAGCAACATGACAGGGCAACTAGTGCATATGGGAGAATTATATAAAACAATTTTTTTTGCTAATTATTTCCTGCAATTCATGTAAATTTAGCTGTACAAATACTTACATATCAATAGGACTGAAAATTTTGTTTCTGCTTGTCCACTGTGTTAGCAATTGAAGATTGTTGAGTGTAAAAGCAAATGCATTCTAAATAAATGGGCTTAAGCTTCAATTGCCATTCATTGAGATAATGACCATTTTGTATTTTAACTCCATCTTGGTTCTGTAGCTCTTGGTACTCTTGGCTGATAGCAAAATTATTATTTTGTCACACCCGGCTCCTCACCAAAGCTACAACATGCTCATGGAAGAGAGAGTTATAATCTTCCAGTATCCTTTCCATGAAGAATTTCTTTGTCTTATTCTAGAATTGTTTGAGCTTATTTAGAATTATCCCTTCCCATAGGAACATAAAAGTCCATTTAACCAATTGTAACTGCATTTAATTCTCTTAGCCTCGTAAAATTTTGGGAAAATCTGCAGTGCACCTCCAAGATTAGTTAACAATTGAGATGCCTTGTCCAGGAGCAATCTCCCATCTTGTAACAGGAAGTTTGAAGTGGCTTGAGACTTTGGCAGTCTGCTATGAACAGATACATTTCTTTTAGTTATTAGTCTTTACAGCTTCATGCATCTTCCAACATGTAATGGTAAAATTTTTGGTGGAAGCAGCAGAAAGCCATTTGTTAGTTTGTGCAGGATTCTTCCCAGAAGAGAAGCAAGTACAAATATTGTCTCAATTTTGGCATAGCACAGGATCTTTAGCACTCACCAAATTAAGTAATAGGTTAATCTGAGAGGCATCTGCTCCACTGATGGTAATACCCTATCCTGGACATCAACTTGGTTTATGAACTTGAGGCTATGGAGTGGGAGTCGAAACTGCAAATTCTGTAGATTATCTATCTTGTAAAGGCAAATGTAATTTGGAAAGGAAAGAAAATTTCCCTAACAAGTGGAAGTAGAAAGGATTTTTAGTGTGGCAGATTAGGTAAAAACAGGTTGGAGTTACTGGCATATCTACTCAAAGCATTGATGTAGTATGGGATATGTATGCATCCATCTGGGAATAACATAACAAAAATAAGTTTTAAATGTGGCAGCACAGAAAACAGGCCATTTGGCTCTTCTAGTTTGTGCCAAAATGTCATTCCACTAGTCAGTTACTCAGTAACCAGCAACATTGAACTCAGATCAAGAAATTGGATGTATGCAGGGAAAATTTGCATACTGGGAAAGCAATAAAGTCAACAAAGAAATCAATAAAAAGTACTACATTCAGAGTGTATTGCAGCAAACAGATAAATAATGTATAAATATGCAATAAGGAAGTACCTGTCAACTCGAGGAATGTACATAATAATTATATAAAGGGAAAGGAAGTGCATCAGGACGGAACAGAAAGCAACGTGACAAGTACCCAGCGGGCATCACAAGTGGATTCTGGGAGTTTAGAAATATAATGGGACGAGGTACAGAACTCTTCAAGATCTGAAGTAAAACACAAAAATCAGCAAATACCATGGTTGAAGTAAAAACAGGTGCTGGGGAAATTCAGCAGGTCAAACAGTGTCCTTTAAGAAGCAAAGATAAAGAGACATAACCAGTGTTTCAGGTTGGAGCCCTTCATCAATGTATGATCAAAATCTGATTGTTTTTCATACCCTAAAGAGTTGTACTTTGATTCAATTCTCTTCTGAACTCCAGTGTCTTCTTATCTCAGTGGGGAGCCCTCTGATTTCTGGGTTAGAAAATTGCAATTTCAAGCTTAACCCAGAATGAGATTGACCTTTAGTGTGGAGTGACACTATTAGATCATCAGAAGTGTTGTCTTTTAACTGAGACACTAAGCTGTACCCCTACTCCTAAATAGCCATCGGGCACTTTTCCAAATGAATATTTGTGCACTTCCCCGGGTGAGCAGTCATCCCTTTCAGCCAATGTGACCAAAGTCGATTATTCCATCATCTACATCATTTGTTTACCAACTGGATAGTATGCTTATAATGCAGTGATTATACTGCAAAATAACATTAATTAGATGTCTGTTGGGCATCTTGAACAGCATTAAAGTTCAAGTTCATTCACTTTTTTTATTCTACTCCGGATGTCTTTGGTACAGTCCCTGAATGCCTCATTGCGGCTAGTTACATCATAATTTTTCAAAAACAAGTTGCATATCTTGAACATTTACTGTGAATATTTCCTCCATCCCAGTGTAATTGAGCAGCTCGGAGGCAAACAACTTGTAATGAACCATATGCATCATGAAGATCAACAAGTTCGCTACAATGCTCTTTTGGCAGTACAGAAATTGATGGTCCACAACTGGTACGTGTTCAACTCTGATAATAAATTTGGTCCACGTGTGTACATTAGAATTACAAGTTGGTTTGGGGAGCAGAGAAGTTAAGAGAGGGCAAAGGGTGAAACAAAGGGAATGACTGTGATGCAGTCATTAAGGATCAGTTAAACTGCTTTGTTTAATAAGCTGTTAATGTTTTAAAGTAACATTGAATAAGATTAAAAGCTTACATCAATGCATGGAAAATTTGCATCAAGCATACTGAAAAAGCAAGAATATGCAATAAAGAAATTAACAAAAGGTGCAATTGATGTATTGCAGAATATATTAAACCAAATAGAAAAAAATATTTCTATGTATGTAATAAGGAAGAACTTAAATTGTCTATTGAAGTCAGATGTAGGCACGTTTATAGTGCAGATGTATCAGGACGGAGCAGAAAGAAATGTTTCAAGTTGCCAAGTTGAATAACTGGTGAAGTGAAGGAGATTAAAACAAAATAATGGTGCAAGGTGACAAACTGATTCATTTTTTCATATCTTAAAGCTTTGATTCAATTGACTTCTGCACTCCAATGTCTTCTTACCCCAATGGCAGACCTCTGATTTCAAGCTTAACCCAGAATGAGATGACCTTGAATGTGGCCTGATTATCAGAAGTGTCCTTTTTAGTTGAGTCATTAAACGAAACCCTTTCCACCAAAAAAAAAGTCATCTGGCACTTTTTTTTTTAATTAAATGTATTTCTGCTCTTCCCCATATTGGGATGTACAAATGGTAGAGGAAAGGAAGATGGGATTTGGAAGACAAATAACTAACCCTGATTTTTTTTTAAAAACAGCATGTTCTCCAATTTTGAGGATTCAATATTGAGCCCTGCAGGCTGCAATATGACCAGTCGGAAGACGCATTTTTCCTCAATTATAATAGTGTAGGAGGCCATAGACTGGGAGGTCGGATTAAAAGGAATTCCAGTGAATCAATGCCTGAGCTGAAGACTGTTTGGATTCCCTGATGGTGGAAAGGAAATCAATGAAAAGACAGATATTGCATCTCTTGCAGTTACATGGGAAACTGCTGTAAGATGAGGAGTAGTAGGTAGGTGTAGAAGAGCCAACTGGGGAGTTAGAAAAGGAGTGATCAATTTTAAATATTGAAAGGGAAGTGGAAGAGAATATGTGTGGTGCAATTTTGGAACTGGTGGAAATTTCAAAAGGGGTGGATTGTGAGGACCAGAGAATGTTATTCTTTGTTCAGGAGCAGAAGGGGTAAATAAAATGAAATTGTTTCTATGTTAACAAGTACAATACTTTAAAGTTACTCATTCTGAAATTTCCATTCATAATTTCAAATTCCAAATTTGGGGGCCCAGACTCATTGATTCACTCAATGGTAATATGACATTAACAATTAAAATTATTGAAGACTATTGGTCAGCAAGCAACAATTTTTAGTTCAGATTTTAGACTTGCAATAAACAAAAGCTTATTTTTGATAATGATTACAATATTCAGCCTTCAATTGCACAATTTTTGTCATCTAATCTGTGCCATTGGTATCCTAAAGAACATTTAAGAATTTCTCTTTGGCTGTGAATTCAGAAAACTTGGGCTGTAAGTCTCGTGCCTCCTAGCTAAAATATTCCCATTAAAGCATCTTCATAATCCATATCAATGAATTTGAGGCCTAGATAGTTTGTTGGCCTTTGGAAAATTGCCTTTGTCATTACTCCTAAAATATCAAATTTTTAAAATCTTAAATGTGTTGTTATAATATGAAAATATGAAGTCCTTTTTGTACAATTTTGTGAATTAAAAAATTAATAGAATTGAAAGCCAGATTTTGCCGAACAAGACGAGCTGAAATTGACATGCCAAACAGACCACTTTGTAGTGAAATCACCCCATGAATTGTAGATCACCACTTTGCAATCGTATTGTGGTTAACTTCATGAAGTAACTGCATTGGCACATTAATTGTCTTATTAAGTTTATCAGAGAAATTTGCATCTCAAGATTAGTGGCATTGTTAATTTCCACAATATTTCTGGCATTCACTTTTCTTCCTAAAGTGAATACCAGAAATATTGTGGAAATTAACAATTTCCACAGAAAGTGAATAGCTATAACTGTAGCCTTTACCTATTCATTATGGAAAATTCTATTTATCCATTCTGAATTCGAGCTTCTCCCCTCAGCTTAATTTGACATCAAGCTCACCCCTTCATTTGCTGTCCTTCCAATTCTTTATTTCCCAAAAGATGAATTCCATTTGTAAAGATTCCTGATGCTCTCTGTCGTTAGCAGTGGGACATTGAGCAACCGCTGCAACCGTGTCTGCCTGTCCCGCATTGGACTTGTCAGCCACAATCGAGCCTGCAGCTGACGTGGACATTACCCCTCCATTAATCTTCATCCGTGAAGCCAAGCCAAAGAGCAAAATGTGTCCAAGACCTAAACTTGCACAAACACAACTGATGTGGTGCACTCAAACATTTTTTAAAAATAGATATTTTTCAACAAAATTTATCAATGTAATTTAAATGTTATTTTGAGAACTCCAAATCATCAAAATGCACAGAAGCTAGTTAAATTAGACATATAGCATGCTAACAGGCATTTTTGGCCCATGAGTCCATGCCGCCCAATTTATACCCAATTAACCTACTCCCCTGGTACATTGTGAACAGTGGGAGGAAACCGGAAAAAACCCACATAGACACGGGGAGAACATTCAAACTCCTTACAAATAGCATAGGATTTGAACCCAGGTCCGGTCCCAATCGCTGGCACTATAAAGGCGTTGAGCTAACCAACTGTGCCACCCTGTTAATCAACTAATTTGATGAAAAAGATTAAAGTTTTCAATTCATGTATTTCAAAGATTAAACACTCAATATTTGTTATTAATAATCAGGCTAAAGTGTTATAATTACATATACTTTTTGAATAAATGTGTTTGAAGTGCAAATTTGTAAATCTATAAGGGGTTTCCACTAGATTTAAAATAATAAAAAAATCTTTGGTTGTATTCCAGAGTTCAACATGACCTTAAAAAATTAAGATCTACAAATGCATCAACAACACACGCATATATTAAACCAACAAATTCTTCAGTGATGGTGGAAACTTCATTTTGTGGGAAATCCAAGAACTAGTTATCATTATCCAGGCATTACCCATTGAAGACTAACCCAAGACATTATTTTTAACCTTCATTAGGAGGACCTGAGCATTACTGGCAAGCTAGTGAGATGACTTTGAACTGTGCAGTCTCTCTAGTAACGGTATCATCAAAGTACTCTTGGACTGTGTTCAGACACAGTGCTGATAAAAGACTGGCAATATATTTCTAAGTCCATGATGTAAGTCCTGAAAGGGACAGTGCAAATGGTGGTGTTCCATGTCCCTGCTGACCTGGCCCTATATGGTAGAAGTTATTGGTTTGTGAAGTGCTCTTGAATTTTGTAGATGGGAGTACTGCAGACATTGTGTGGTTATTGAGGCATTTTTCTATATGATAAGATAGATGATAATTATTGGTGTTGCATTCATCCATGCAAGTGGTCTGTGTTTTGTAGATGGTGGAAAAATCTTGGATATCAGTAGGTGAGTTGCTTGCCATAGGATACACAGCCCCTGACTTAATGTAGCCTTAGTACTTGTACACCAAGTCCATTTGTTTCTAGTCAATGGTGACCTTTCTTGTTTCCTATCTCAGGGTACTGATGCGGGACTTTGTGATGAATAATACCATTATATTTAAGGGTAATTGGTTAGATTCATTCTTGTTAGAGTTGGTAATTGGCTGACATATTTATGGCATGAATGTTACTTGCTAATTATCAGCCTATGCCTGAACATTGACCTCGTCTCACTGTCAATGTCTCTGGCTGATTTATTTGCAGATGCCTGAAATGGCCTAGTAAGAACAGAGCGTGTGTTGGGTGGTGTAGATCCTGGATGACTTTTGCTGCTCTCCAACAGCAGCATTCCCTGTGTTAAAGTCTAGGCTTCTGTTATGGTACAAAAGACACAAGACACAGTTTTATTCTTGTCACACCAGTGGGAATGAGCGATATTCAGTGTTAGGTAGACAGAGTTACCTCAGTGATATCAGAGAACCTCATCTGAAGATTCAAGGCAAAGGGTACAGTTTATAAGTCATTCTTTTGCGTAATTATCAAACACAGATTTCCACTGACTTTGTTACAGGTAAAGATAAGCATTATACATTTGTTAATTTCAAAAGGCAGGAGAAAGAGGGTTATGTCAGTCAGAGATAACAAATACATATGGAAATTCATAAGTTGTACAGTTGTCTGGAAATGTTCACAGGCCATACAATAGTGACTGAAATTACCCACCCAGGGAGGGGGTCTGTACCATCTTATTTGTCGGCGCCGGTTTCTAGCAGCCTCCTTTGACAGTAGAAGCTGCATCTATCATGTAATAGTAATGGCATAGCGGAGTGTTGGGCAGGAAGCATTCATGAATGGACTTGGTTGTTGCCGGTTGCGAACAGCAGCACAATGAAGGGATCCTTCATGGTCATGAATTCTAATTAACTACCTCAATCGTTTCTGGGAAGAGAGGGGTAAGGTGTTAATGGCTTGGTCTGGAGGGTCTTTTAATATGTGGAGTGTAGCTTCTGCCTGCTTTTTGGGACTTTGAATTACAGACTAGAATTTGTCATTTTTCCATTCCTGTGATATTTTCTGATATTTGTACTGTCTGGACCCCCTAAAACACACATGTCAAACTCTGGCCACCCGCGATATAATTATATTTGGCCCGCAAGATCATTTCAAAAATGTATTAGAGGTGGCCCGCTGGCCGCAGCACCAGTATAGCGCATGCACAGCTAATACTATAAATCCCAGAATGCATTGGCGTCAGCCCGCTAATCGCCCCCACCTCCTCTGTTTACGTTGCAGGGTCTCACTGTGGACTCTGGTTTTGGGGCCTGGCCGGTGTCAGGGGAAGCCAAGGCCGCTTCCCAGCGCCCAGAACCGGAGGCCTCAGGCCTGACCTCGCCAGGACCGTTGCCCACTCCCCCTCCCTGCCGCAGGCCGACCCGCGACTCATGGTGACGGGGCCACTGATCCGCCGAGATGCCGCCCTGCAGCGAGAGCCGATGCCCCTGCACTGTCGTTGTCCGACCCGATCGCCCGCAAACCCCCGCCCTCCCGCACACAGGCCTGAGTAAGTATAATGAACTTTAATCTCAGGATAAAACGATCTTCCAATAGTTTCATGTCACAGTGATAAATATATTCCTGGTTAAAAATGGTCCTGCACCTGGATACAAGCTCATTAGGCATAAAACTTGAAAAGTGTGTAAATCAAATGATATCTGTACCAATGGAAAAAGGGCATGGCAAATAACCCTGCTAGAGTTCATGCCCACAATCAGTCACCCATTTGATTGTTTCAGGAATCATGTTATTCTCCCACATTCTCAATAGCCCTCAGATTTTACTATTCGACAGCACACTAGCAACTTTTGACAAATCCTCTATAGAGAAATATTATTTATTGAATATTTTATTTCTCATTTGTTAATGCTTCAGGAAAGAGTTTATCCAAAACTATTATTAAACATTTATTTTAATAAGAAAAAGTTTAACATTACATATGTTGAAAGAAGAGAAAACATGCAGATGTTGTTGAAAATTTTCAATAAATATTTAGTTCGGCCCTCGACTTAGTCCAAGTTTTTAATTTTGGCCCTCCGTGAATTTGAGTTTGACACCCCTGCCCTAAAACCTCAAACTTCCACACCTGCAGATGTTCTGTGGGAAGGGTTTTGTCTGTTATGTGCTGGGCAGTATTCACTAATTTTTGTTCAGCTTTACGCTCAGGGTATTAGTGTCTCCATATCAGACTGTGATGCAGCTGGTCAGCACACTTTTCACAACACGTGTGAAAATTTGCCAGGGTTTCTGGTGTCATATCAAACCTCTACAAAGTCCTGAGGAAGTAGAGGCGCTGGCGTGCTTTCTTCACAATGCCATTAGTGTGTTGAGTCAAGGAAAGATCCTCCAAGGTAGTGACTCCCAGGAACTTAAATTTGATCACCCTCTTTGCCATATTATGTATTCTTTTTGTATTGCTCCTAAGAATCTGTGCTTAGCTAGACAAGTCTAGAACATTATTTCTTTTGCTAAAAGCATCTATTTTAAGAGAGAGAGGCACCAAATTTGCAGCTGCTGGAATCTTTGAACAATCAAAGAGTTGCTGGAGGCACTCAGCAAGTTAAACAGCATTCATGGTAGATAGTGCACATTTCTCCACCAACTTCTTTCTCCCTTTATGTATGCTATTTTTCACACTATGAACCATACTGACCAAAATACACACAAACATTTCCCTCTTGAATATACAGTGTCATTTTCTCCCCTTTTCCCCCCCTCCCCACTCACTCAACGTTCAACATATATGATACATTAAACAATGTCATCACTCAATGAAAATAAACAAGAAATTTGTGTCTTCTACTTTTACGTACTGCATCAGTTCATTTCGTCTTCTCCTTCTGTCATTTTAGGCGGTGGTGGTCTGGGGTAGGACTTCTCTGTTGTATTCCATGTACAGTTCCTAAATTTGTTCGAATACTGTGATGTTATTTCTTAAATTATATGTTATTTTTTCCAATGGAATACATTTATTCATTTCTGTGTACCATTGCTGTAATCTCAGGCTATATTCTAATTTCCAGATTGACATAATACATTTTTTTGGTACAGCTAAGGCTATCATAATAAATCTTTTTTGTGCTCCATCCAAATCGAGTCCAAGTTCTTTACTTCTTATATTACTTAGAAGAAAGATCTCTGGATTTTTTGGTATGTTGCTTTTTGTGAGTTTATTTAATACCTGGTTTAGATCTTCCCAAAACTTTTCCACTTTCTCACATGCCCAAATTGCATGTACTGTTGTTCCCATTTCCTTCTTACAGCGAAAACATCTGTCTGATACTGTTGGGTCCCATTTATTTAAATTTTTGGTGTAAATAAATTATTAGCTTTTGAACAAATGAAGGACAAATATGGTATAACTCATGGTACAATGTTTGCATACCACCAACTGAAAACCAAATTGAAGGATAAATTGGGAAGCAGGCTGAGGTTACCAGAAGGAAGCAATTTTGAATATGTGATTACAGACACAATGATAATTAAAAGATTTATAACAAACATGTACATCAAACTGCAAGAGAAAGAGAATGAGGAAACAAGCTGTAAACCCAAACAAAAATGGGAACAAGATCTAAACATAAAGATAAAGAATGAAACAATGGAAAAGCTATGCTCCGGAACTATGAGAAATACAATCAACATGAGGTTACACACGATACAATATAATTGGTTACACAGGCTATGTATGCTGTTATTGATGTTAAAAACCTCCACTGGTATCTCTTCCATTTCTTGTACTTATGCCACCTCCCCCCATCAATCACATTATCCTCTGGCCCTTCTTGCACCAGTCTGCTTTTCTTCCCCATCCAACTTTCAACCCTCAAGCACTTCCAGCTGTAACCACAGAAGGTGCAAAATTGTCTCTCTATCTCCCCCCTCACCTCCATTCAATGCCACAAATGTACTTACAGATGAGGCAGAGGTTCACATGCACATTGTCCAACCTAATCTTCTGCACTCGGTATTCCATGTGGCCTCCTCTGCATCAATGAGGAAATCCAGATTGATGACAACTTTGCTGAACATCTATACCCTGTTTCCTGGTCTAAACTTGTCCTTCCTGGAGCAAACCATCAACTTGCGCACAAAATCAGTGAACCGGTGTGGACTCGAAAGGCCAACATGGCCTGTTTCCGCTCCGTAAATGGTTATATGGTTAACTCCCCCAACCATTCCTGCAGTGACATGTCTGTTCTTGGCCTCATCTATTCTCATGGCGTGGCTAAATGTAAACTGGACAAACAACACTTTATATTTGTCCTGTACACCCTTAAACCTAAAGGTTTAAAATAGTCCTCTCATTTAGCAATAGGTTCTATTTCTGGAATTATCAAAGTATGTTTTATGATAGACATTTAAATTAGATGGTTATGTTGAATCAATTATTTATTACCTTAAAAATGTAATTTAATAAATTCAAATAAAGCAAGTTCCTTACTCCAGATCCACAAGAACTATTATTATTATTTTGCAGAGTTCATTCAAGCTAATTTCTTGCAGCTCAACAATACTTCTGCAAAAGTTTAAATATAGACACTATATTGTTAAAACCTGTCTTTATTTTCTAGCATAATTAAATAAAATATGATGACTAGAATATCTGTTCATTTCCTCCAACCTGCCCGAGTCATTAATGACAAATATGTTGTTCTTCTTTCACAAACCTTTTTGTCACAGCTATAATGCAGTGTAATGGACTCTAAAACTCAGGTCTTGTCTTACTTTCAGTACTTTTTTTGACTTGCATATTCTCTTCAAATATGTTTAATCTTTGTTTTGAAAACTAACCGTTAATAATGCAATAACATTAAAGTACCAGTCTGACTGTAATCTTTCATTCCTTTTGGTTTGGTCTTGGAGAGAAATAAGCAATTTATTTATGTAATAAAAGGCCTTTAAATTTCATGAACAATGCTTGTCATTTCAAAGACAGTAACCTTGTTTGTTTTATTATTCTCAGGGAGTATCTTGGAAAACAACTTCAGTCAGAACAACCCCCAACTGTAACGACAAGAAGCTGAATTTTAACAAAGCTTCCAGAGTCTGTGCTGAAAGTATGCTTTCTTTGGTTGTTTAGGATGTAATGTATTGTTTCTCTGTGTATGTTGAACCAAGGATATAATATGATGTCAATGAATAACACTGTTTTCATTTGACATGCTGCATTTCCTTATAGTGCAATGTATTTAGCAAAATAGTATATGAATCCTAATTAAGTAAAGCATTTTACTGTATCAGAAATATGTTCATTGAGCAACCTTAGGACGTGCTGTTTGAATTAGTTCACATTGTTTTCAGTAAAATATAATTGCACTTCATAGTATCAGATTATCTGCTGCATATCAATGTTTGTTGCTGTCTGTATCTTAATGATTATCACAGATTTCGATAGGGTGATAAATTATTAATCTGTGGATTTGAAGTCACTAGATCGACAACATTTAATCTTCTGTTTCTATGACAATCTTTGAAGCCTTATAAAATATTATAAGATGTTAATCATTTCTTGCAGTGGAGTCTTTAATTCGCATTTTTCAAGTTAGATAACTGCTATTGAGAGCATTAAAAAAAAGTTTTAAACCAACCAACCAGAAAGACAATATCATTTACATTAACAATTTGAACATTGGAAAGTAAAGGAAGTTGTTCAGTATGTAATGTTACAATGAGATTATTTGAAAGAAAGATCTGGAAAATATGCATGATGCTTTAACACCTGTTGATAATTGCATGCAGCTATCTAAAAATGAGTGATATTTGATATTGTATCAGCTATGTGCACTGGACCAATTAGATTCAACACCCTTTTTTGGCTGCTGCGGATCTTATTGTGTGCATGATGTTCTATAGGATATGTTTTTACCACCCCTGCTACCAGAAGTTTTATTTAAAACCCATGAATGGGTGGAAATTATTCTGTTCAAATTCTGGACCTGTCTTAATTGCTGCTAAGTCGTATCCTCTCTTTAAAACAAAATCTGATATTTGGAGTAGTGCTAGGGGTTGTTAACTTTAAATATTTCCTTTTTAAATATTTTTATTAAATTTTACATAATTAAACAGATATATACAGAAAAGATGTCAAATGTAAAGAAATCAACAGAATCATCTAATTTATAAAGTAACAAAACATCTTACAATTTTATCTCCCATCTCTTGAGCCCATTACCAAGTTGAAGTTGTTTAATTAAAGTATGCCTTAAGCCTGGAGTAATATAATAAAGTGTTGGAAGACAAGTTTTATAATAAAACTAGAGGTTTTGAAACCCTATGTCTAAGTTACTAACTGAATAATGAATCTTTTCTAGATTTAAACAGGACATAATATCCCTCAACCACTGAGCATAAGTGGGGCAACATCCTTCCATTTTAGTCATATCGCATGTCTGGCCAAAAGAGAGGCAAAAGACAGAACCCGAGATTTAATTGGGGTCAAATGGACATCATCCTCTCTAGTGATACCAAAGAAGGCAGCCAGAGGGTTGGGTTTAAGATTTAAATTAAGGATAAGGTTTGGAAAACATCCCTCCTGAACATGTCCAAAATATATGAATAAGAGAGGCCTCAACTCTTTTACATTTATCACAACATTTGGATAAATATGAGATAATTTAACTTTGTACAAATGAGCCCTATGCACAACTTTAAATTGCAGCAAACAATGACGGGCACAAAGGGATGTGGATTTAACCAATTTAAGGATTAAATCCCCCCTTGTCATCCAACAATGAAAGGCTTAAATCCTGTTCCCGTGCAGATCTTAAACCTGCCATCTTATCATAAATAACAGATATTAAACCTTTAAGAGTGGGTTATAAATTTTAAAAAAACACATCTGAGAATGGAGAAAATGTCTGATTTGCAAATATCTAAAAAATGCGTATTAGGTAGATTGAACTTTTCAGAAAGTTGATAATTGCTTTGCATCATTTGAACAACAAAAAGATCTTTAAAACAGTGACCAGTGTTACGAGCCCAAAGGACCCCAAAACCCAGCAGCAATAGATATTCACCACACCAAATGGTTACTTAAACAAAAGTTGTTTTTAAATCATCTTTAAACATGAAAACAATCAAACTTTCTTATCTCTATTAACTAACCTTAACCCCCCGCCCCCCCCCCTTCTAATTCTAAGTGCGTGTATGTAATGTGTGTGTAAAATTTAAGAAAAATTGTTTGGTTCACAGTTCAATCTCATGTCTCATTCTTCTAAGTTCACTGGTTGTAGGCAATTCTTATACTGTGCACAGAATTTAACATGTATAAAGTTTACCAGGCTTTGGTGCTCGGAAGGTAAATGTTTACCGCTCAGGAAGGTTCTTTGGAGGTTTGCAGAGAGAGATTTGTTGTTGCAGGATTTCCACAACTGAGGTACCACCATTAGTCACCTCAATGTCTTGCTGATGAAACTTGCCCCATCAGGGTTCTCCAGATGATAACCTCTTTCTTTCAGGTCACCACAGAGTTCCTTTCTGTTCCACTTATTCCAAGAGAAACATCAGACAGATAGCACTTCCAGCCATCCGCCGCTCTGGAGCTTTGTTTCCAACAAGCTTCCTGGTTTGCACTGTTCAGCTGCTTTCAGTGTCACACACACTAGCTGAGAGAGCTTGTTTCACCTCTCTCTCTCTTTCCAACTGCTAGAAAGCCCGTGTGACTCTCACTTACAAAAACACCCACCTTCTCCAGCAAACAATAGGAGTTAGTCTTTTGCTCCCATCTGTTGTCTTAGAAAAACAAGAACCCAGGAGTGACCTTTCTGTGAGCACTTTGTAAATATTTGCAAATAACCAGAGTGTCTCCATTCCAAAACAATGATCTATTCATTTTATGATGTCATTTCAATTCGCACCTACTTGTGAAATGTGCATAGCATTCTCCATAGTTTCTGTAAAGTCCATGGAATAGGAGTTCTTCAGTATTTCAAATAAGATCTGTTTTAAAATGTGTGTATTTATGTAACCTACTCTAATTTTACCAATTATCTCCCAAATATATATTACATTACACCAGTCTATATCATTCTTGAAATGCAAAATCATGCAAGGGTTGGAAGAAATGACCAGATAAAATAGGGCTTGAAGGAAAAACCCCATAAAATCACAAATGTTTTCTGAACTGGGCCCATATCCTTACTGTGTGCCTAACAACGGAATTATCAAAAGATTTCTTAAGGAAGTGAGGATCCAAGAAAAGCTGGAATGGAGAGATTTTTAACTGTATGCAACTCCATTGCTACCCACAGTGAACAAGTCATAAGGTTGTGTAATAAAATTGGAAATTAGGCAGCATGTTACCTCCATTTTTAGATTTCTGAAGGTGAACTTAATTGAGATCACTTACTCTTCCATATATAGGACGATATAATAGAGTCTAATGAGCCAAAAAAAAAGATTTAGGAATAAAAGTTGTTATAGTCTGAAAAAGATACAAAAATTTAGGCAAAACATTCATTCTGAAACTGACTAAATTGGTAAGTCTTGACAACATAGAGAGTAGGATGATTTCAGGGGTTGATATAGAATGTAAAAGATCACCTGCATGTTCTACTCTCTTCCCAAAGATGTCCTTGCAGCTTTGAAATGCTATCGTTAAATGGCTCTATAGCCAAATCAAAAAAGTAATGGATTTTGAGGACACCCTTGACAGGTTCCCCATTGGAGAGTAAAAGGTTGTGACTGTTGAAAGTTTTTTTTTGAAATTTATTTATAGTATCTCCATACATTCATTTCAAATTGACTTAGTATAATATTACATAATAGATACTAAATAATTTTCAAATTTTCACCCCCCCCCCACCTCCCCTAACCCCTTAGGAAACCACCTCGTGGTGGTTAATTCCCAAAAACCCAAATGGGTGTGGTATAAACCACAAGTGGCATATGACTTTCGGGAGCAGAAGTACCACCCCCTCCCCCCGCAGGCAGACAAAATACACATATAAACCGAAAAATCATCATTTCTTATATCCATAAAACCTCGGTCCATCAATTTAACCAATCTTATTCAAAAACTCTTTTTTTGCACCCTTTCCACCCTCCCAACACTGAGTTAAACATTGTTTACAATCAATAAAAGCTTTTTTTAAAATTTTTTTTTTCAAGTCTTCCTGAATTTCATCCACTGAATTAAAATACCTCTGAACATCCCAGTTCAACACCGAATCTTCCATTCTTCTCAGTCTCAAGTTGAATTTGTAGCTTACTTTCAAAAAAAGTTTTTTCAAATCTTTTAAAATTTTCTTGAACATAATTTCTTCAGTCTTGATCTTCTAAAGCATCAATGTTATTCATAAGTTCTTTCTTCTATGTTTCCCATTTTAATATCAAATTTTCCACTTTGTCAATCTTCTCAATGTTAAGTTGAAATTATTGTTTATTTTCAAGAAAAACTTATTCAAAATTTTTAACTCTTCTTGGACATTGCCTCTTCGACTTTAATTTTATAAATCATCAATCTTGTTCATAATTTCTTTCTACTGAGTTTCCAAATTTAATAAAGTTTCCGTTTTTTCCAATTTTCTCAATATTAAACTGATCTTGTTGTTTAGTTTAAAAAAAAACCTTTTCAAAACTATTAAAATCGGTTTGCAATGTATGCATACTCACAGATAATAAATACACTCTTCCAATATTCCATCCAAAAAAAAATCACTGATAAACCTTATTGCAGGTCAATATATATGTTTATCTTCAGAAAATATTTCAAATCAACATTCTTCGCCATCTTTCAAAAAGGAGTCCGAAATCAACTTTAATAAGTTCTGTTCTTGAGAAAATTCCAGCACCAACTCCGGCTCTGTCTGGGCAAATAGGTCAAATTTCTTCCAAAGTCAAAGAATGTAATTTTGTTCTGTATTTATAGATAATAAGTTCATCCTTCCGATATTCCATCCAAAAAAAATCACTAATAAACTTTAATGTAATCTGGATTTTTAAAACTCACGGGCAACCAATGCCAATTACTGCAATTTATCTTCATAAAACATTTCAAATCAATATTCATCACCATCTTTCAGAGGGGTGTCCAAGGCCAGCTTATCCGACAGTCCAATTAATGAGCTCCATTCTTAAGAAGATTCCAGCCTTGACTCTGTGGTTCTGTCTGGGCAAGTAGGCCGAGTTTCTTCCAAAGTCGGAGAGTGTAGTTTTGTTCTGTATTTGAACTCTATTTTCCTTAATCTTTGTTGCCATTTTAAACTAAAAACAATTGATAAACAAAACAAAGTCTTTTAACAGAAAAGAAATATTCTTAAAACGGGTATTTATATAACTTCCTGGGGGAGACCGGGAAGGCACGTCCGCTCCCTACGCCATCTTGCCACGCCCCCTGACTGTTGAAAGTTAATGAGAATTGAAGCAATAGGGCACAAGTACAATAATTTTATCCATGCCATAAAACTTGGACCAAAA
Source organism: Narcine bancroftii (assembly GCF_036971445.1). Lineage (NCBI taxonomy): Eukaryota > Metazoa > Chordata > Chondrichthyes > Torpediniformes > Narcinidae > Narcine > Narcine bancroftii. The sequence continues at coordinate 300,372,616 of NC_091470.1, forward strand.
TAAAATTTTTTCTAAAATTGTAAATAAGTACCTCTACGCCACATGGTCAATTTCTTCGTATCTAAAGAAAGAACACATGCAGGAATCTCACCCGAGGGAGAGTATAAAATGTCAAACAAGCGACTATATTGAAATAAGAGTACCTTTTTTTTAACAAAGCCAGCTTGGTCCTTGGGTATAATTGATAGTAAAATATTCTCCAATTTATGGGCCAAATCTTTAGCCAAAATTTTAACATCGACATTTAATAAAGAAATTGGCCTATAGGAGAAGCACTCTAAACGATCTTTACCTTTCTTTGGAATAAGAGTAATACCAGCCTCATTGAATAATGCTGGAAGCTTACCTTCCTTAAACAAATCAGACAACGCAGAACTTAAAGTGAGAACAAAGAAGCAAATGATCTAAAAAAAATTCCACAGGAAAGCCGTCAGGACTCGGTGATTTTCCAGATTGCAAAGAAGAGAAAGCCGTAGTTAACTCTTTGTGATGGAAATTCATCTAATCTCATTTTGTTATCTGGAGAAAGTGTGGGAATATTTAAGCAATTTTTAAAATTCTTCATCGTACTATTACCCGAATGTGTCATTAATCTGGAGTGATCTGAAATAACATCACCATCCTCCATTTGAATTTTTGTAATTTGATGTCTAGCTTCATATTCTCTCAACTGATTAGCTATCAACTTACCAGATTTATCACCATGAATATAAAGCAGAACTTACTCTTCAAAAGTTGGCGTTCAATTGTGTGTGTTGAAAGGAGATCAAATTTAGTTTCAACTTCCACTTGCCTTTTATATAGTTGTGGATTTCTAACTTGAGCATATTGATGATCAGTTTCTTTAATTTGATTAACAAATCCCAAACATTCTTTATTAACCCTTTTCATATTTACAGTATAGGAGATAATTTTTCCCCCTACTTTAGGTTTTCAGTGCATCCCACAAAATCAAACTGGAGGTTTCTGAAAATGTATTTGTACAAAAGAAAAAGGTTAACTTCTCCATAATTTTAACAAAATCAAATTGAAATGCCAGTGACTATTTTTTTTAGAATGGCAGGAAGGGTTACAGATAGTACAATAGGGGCATGATCAAATATCAGTATACTCTTGTATCACAGAGTGAATCAATGGGATTAATTGATTATCAACAAAAAAAAATAATCAATCCTAGAAAATGTATAATGAACATGTAAAAAAACCTTTTATTTGGATAAAGAAATCACCATACATCAGAAAAACCATAATATAATAGGAAGGATTGAATAAATGAGATGGACTTGCTACTGCAGGGTTGGGAGAAGATCGATCTAAGCTCAAGAGACTATGAGTCCAGATCAGGTAAGGAAGAAAACTTGCAAAAATTCCCATTAGGGGCATAAATGTTAGCAAAAACCACTAAATTATTATAGAATTTCCATGAAACAATAACATAACAACCATTAGTATCTCACATTACATTGTCATGAACAAAAGAAATATTTGGTTACTAAGAATAGAGACTCCCTGGCATTTTGCTGAAAATTGGAGTGAAAATGTTGCCCCCTCCACCATGTCATGAGACGCAAACTGTCATAACTACAAATACGTTTCTTGTAAAAACTGAATTGTTTTAAGTAGTTTAAGATTAGAAAGAATTTACAGGATGGTTCAAACCTTTAACATTTCCAAACAACAACATTTAAAATGTAATTCATTGTCAATGACTAGAGAAGTGAGTTGAAAAATATGTTAACTAAACTTCAGGTGTCGGCCTTGAACAGAGCATACAGCAGATACTAAAATAAAAATAACACACAAGGACTAAGTTTATATAGTCACCTAACACAATAGCAACCTTGAAATGACCCACTCGCACCCTCCTACATGAAAACCAAATAGCTACCCTAGCAGTAAGCTCATCAAATTAGACATTTATCACCCAAAAAATCCTGTCCTATGTAATAACATCTTGGCTTCAATATTTTTATTAAAACTCTACACTCCAAAACGACATAACTTGGATAGGAATACAACCATTATATAGATTAAAAAAAAAACTTCTTCTAGAATGTTTTGAATGTCTAAGAAGTATAACAATAGAAATATTAATGCTGCAAAAAAATCTTAAGTCTAAACTTTCCACAACTGATGGACAAAGAGAAATAAAAGGTAAAACTGATGAACAGAATATAAAGTCTTTTTTGAAGAACAAATGAGATCACTAAAAGAATGGTTATCATTAAAGTTTAATGCAATTCAAAGGAAAATGAAAAAAAGAGAGGATAAAATGCAAAGGTTAGAACTGGTAATGACAAATAGGGAAAAGAGTAGAGAATGTGGAAGAGTGGGAAATGGCTATAGAAATGGAGTAAATTGGAAGAAAATTACAAAAAAAAATTAAAGAGACACAAGAGTTGTTATCTCAGAAAACTGATATGTTGGAAAATTGTAGTAAGCAGAACAACAAAAAATAATGGGCCTGAAGGAGGGTGAAGAAGGCACAGATATGAAGGAATTTATAAAAGGATGGATCCCGAAGGTCCTGGGAATGACAGAAATGCAGGAAGAAATTGAAATAGAAAAGGCACACAGAGCATTAGCTCCAAAACCACAGGCACATCAAAAACCAAGATCCATCTTAGTAAAATTTTTGAGATACCCGACAAGAGAAAATATATTGGAACGGGCAAGGAATAAAGTTAGAGAAGATAATAAACTATTGGAATACAAGGGTCAAAAAATATTTTTTTACCCAGACATAATTTTGAACTCTTAAAGAGGAGGAAGGAGTTTATTACAGCAAAATCGATTTTATAGAAAAAAGGTTGCAAATTCACATTAAGACATCCAGTCGTGCTTAAAATATTTATACCTGGGGAGCAAAACAGACTGTTCTCAGATCCAGAGAAAGTGCAAGAATTCACAGAATGTTTGCAGGACAGAAGATGAGATGAAGAGATGTAACAAGAATGAAGAATGGCGATAAAGTATATATAAAGATGTAAAAACAATGTATATGTAAGGAACTAAAGAGGAAAAAGAGAAGGAAAGGGAGTAATGGGGGAAGAAGAGAGAGATCTTTATTATGTGTTCAAAAAAAGTGTTTTCTAGAGAGGGGTGGGTAGAGGGGGAATAACCATCACTGCAAAATCAGATGATGCTATGAACAAGATCGCAATCCAAATGAAAAGGGGAGTTGTGGTTGCCCAGCAAGGGATATGGGGCAACTCAGAGAGGGGGGAACTTTTGGGGTTAAGGTATTAGTGGATGTGGGAACTGCAGGGGTACTTGATGTTTTAAATGTGTTGTCGTACATTAAGTGTAATAAGAAAACTAAGCGATGAAAATAGGGAAAAGGGGGATGGAGGTTGCAAAGAGGTGTATGCAAGATATAAGATGGCCATTTTGAACCATATGACTATAAACATTAATGTAATACATAACCAAATTAAAAGGAAGAGGCTAGTAAATTTATTGAAGAAGGAAAAAATAGATATAGCTTTTGTGCAGAAAATGCATCTAACTGAAGTGGAACATTACAAATTAAAGAGAGACTGGGTAGGACATCTAATGGCAGCATCCTATAATTCAAAAACTAGAGGTGTCGCCATATAGTTAACAAAAATGTACCAATCAAAATAGAGGAGGAAATAATAGATCCAGCAGGGAGATATGCAATGATAAAGTGTCAGATATACTCAGAATTTTGGAATTTGCTCAATATAAATGCGCCTATCGAGGAGGATCAAAAGTTTATGCAGGATATTTTTTTTTGAAGATTGCAGACACACAAGGAAAGATATTGATAGGAGGGGATTTTAACATTAATTTGGACCCAATGTTGGATAAAACTGGACAAAAGACAAGTAAAAAGAATAAAGGAGCCAAATTTATGGTTAAATCAATGCAGGAAATTAAACTTATGGATATATGGAGGAGGCAACACCCAAGAGAGAAGGAATTTTTATATTATTCGAGTAGGCACAAAACTTACTCAAGGATTGATATGTTTTTGTTGTCAGCCCATATTCAAGGGAGAGTTAGGAAAACTGAGTATAAAGCTGGACTACTATCAGATCATTCACCCCTATTATTAGCAATAGAACTGGAGGACATCCCACCAAGAACGTATAGATGGAAGTTAAACTCCACGCTACTTAAAAGACAGGAATTTAGGGAGTTTATTGAATGCCAAATTAAAACATATTTTGAAATAAACACAGGATCAGTGAAAGACAAATTTATATTATCGGACACAATTAAAGCCTTCATTAGAGGGTAGATAATAAGTTATGTGACTAAGATTAAAAAAAGGATTATAATCGGGAAATAGAGAAGTTGGAAAAGGAGATAGTAAGTACAGAAAAGGAATTAGTAAAAAGGGATGATATAACAAAAAGGAGAGAATTGGCCAACAAAAAAATTAAATACAAAACATTACAAACGTACAAGGTGGAGAAGAACATAATGAAAATAAAGCAAAAGTATTACGAACTGAGAGAAAAAACACAAAATATTAGTGTGACAACTTAAAACAGAACAAGCTAAAAGAATGATACTTGCATCCAGGAAAAAGGACAAACAAATTACATATAATCCAACTGAGATAATGAAATTTTTAAGGACTTTTATAAACAATTGTATCAAACTGAGAATGAGGGGAAAAATGATAAAATAGAGAAATTTTTATCTGAAATTAAACTGCCAAAATTGCAAGAAGAGGAACAAACTAATAAAACCATTTGAAATAGAGGATACCACCATTAACACATTAACACCAGCATCATATAGACCAATATCTTTACTTAACTCAGGCTATAAGATAATAGCAAAATTATTAGCAAACAGATTGGCTGATTGTGTACCTAAAATAGTAAAACAAGATCAAACTGGATTTATTAAGATGAACAGCGGACAATGTCTGCAAACTTATTAATCTAATTCACACAGTTCAAGGAAATAAGAAACCAACAGTAGCTGTTGCTATAAACAGAAAAAGCCTTTGACGGAGTCGAGTGGAATTACTTATTTAAAGTATTACAGAAGTTCAATCTACCAGAAAAATATATAAATTGGATTAAAGCATTGTATAATGGACCGTTGGCGAAGGTAACAGTAAATGGATATGTATCGAGTCACTTTAAATTAAGTAGGTCATCTAGACAGGGATGTCCACTATCCCCCTCATTGTTCACCTTAGCAATAGAATCTTTGGCAGAACTGATAAGAATAGAAAATAAAAGGGATAAAAATAAAGGAGAAGGAGTATAAAATCAGCTTATTTGCAGATGACATCATAGTATACCTAACAGAACCAGAGGTATCAGTAAAAGAATTACATAAGAAGTTGAAGGAATATGGAGAAATATTGGGGTACAAGATCAACACAAATAAAAGTGAAGTGATGCCAATGAGGAACGCAGACTATACAGAATTTAAAATAGAATCACCATTTAAATGGCAAGCACAAGCAATCAGATACCTAGGTATCAGGTTAGATAATAACTTAAGCCACTTGTACAAATTAAATTATCAGCCACTAATAAAGAAATTGCAGGAAAACAGAAAATTGGAAAGAATTACCGCTAACATTGATAGGGAGGGTAAACTGCATTAAAATGAACGTGTTCCCAAGGATACAATACTTATTTCAAATGTTACCAATTCCTTTAACAGAAAAATTCTTTAAGGAACTAAAGAGAATAATAAGGAAATCCTTGTGGAAAGGGAGGAATCCAAGGGTAGTGTTAGATAAATTAGCAGAGAGGTATAATCAAGGTGGTTTGCAGTTATCAAATTTTAGAAATTACTATAGAGCCGCACAATTAAGGTATTTATCAGATTTTTACCAGACAAGACTAAGACTATACTGGACTAAGATAGAACGAGCTAAAATAGGGGGAAGGGTACCAGAACATATACTTTATAAGTGAGATGAAAAGCTGATGCAATATAAAAACTCACCAGTACTGCATCATTTACTTAATACATGGAAGAAGATCCACTTAGAAAGGAAAAAAAAAATGAATTATCAAATACCAAAATTACTGAGTTGTTTGAGTAAACTGGCGTGGACTTGTAGGGCCAAGATGGCCTGTTTCCATGCCATAAACTCTTTTATATATATATATATATATATATATATATAAAAATCTAAATATTTTTATATATATTTTTATATATATATATATATATATATATATATATATATTTATATTTATATATATATATATTTATTTATATAAATTTATATGTATTTATATATATATATATATATATGTATATATAGATGCAAAATCCACTAATCCATTTTACAATAAACAACCATTCCTTTAGTGAGTGTAAGAGAAAAGGAATCAAAAGAAAAGAAAATTGTTTTTGGGGAAATTTATTAACATTTGAACAGTTGAACTACAAATATGGAATAACTCATGGTACATTGTTTGCATATCATTATTTGAAGCTTATTTGAAGGATAAATTGGGAAACAGCTTGAGATTACCTGAAGCTTTGAATACGTGATTGCAGACACAATGATAATTGAAAGATTTATAACCAACATGTACATAAAGCTGCAAGATAAGGAAAATGAAATAAACTATAACCCTAAGCAGAGTGGAAAAAGGATCTAAACATAAAGATTAAAAAATGAAGTATGGGAAAAGTTATGTTCTGGAACTATGAAGAATACAATAAACACAAGGTTACGCATGATACAGTATAATTGGTTACACAGGGTGTATATACTCCTCAAAAATTAAAAAAAATGGGATTCAACATTATCGGATAGATGTTTTCGCTGTAAGAAGGAAATGGGAACAACATTGTATGCAACTTGGGCATGTATGAAAGTAAATACATTTTGGGAAGAATTAAATCAGATACTAAGTAAAATTACAAAAAATAACATACCAAAAAAAAGATATTTATTTTAAGTAACATAAGAAGTGGAGACTTAGGCCTCAAATTGGTTAAAGTGCAAAAAAAAATCTTTATGATAGCCTTAGCGATAGCAAAAAAATGTATAATGTCAACTTGGAAAATGGAAGAGAGCATGAGTATACAGCAATGGTACATGGAAATGAATAAATGTATTCCATTGAAAAAAGTAACAATTTAAAAAATAAAGACATAATGTTTGAACAAATTTGGGATGCATACATGAAACATATCAGAGAGAGACCTCCATCCCCTAAAATGAGAATGAAAATGATAAGAAGACAAAATGACTAGATTCAGTGTGTAATAAATAGATGACGCATTTTTCTTGTTTATTTTCCTTTGTGTGAAGATATTGTTTTATGGTTTTATTGTATTGTATATGTTGAATATGAGTTTTGGAGGGGAGGGAGGAAAGGGGGGAATAAAAGGGAGAAAAGACCACTGTGTAAATTTAATGAGAAAAGTTTGTACAAATTTTGTTTGATATGGTTCATAGTGTGAAAAATTTAAAAAAGTATTTAAAAGAATATATTCCTCTTTCTAGCCCTCCTCCCTTCCCTAGAAATTGGGTTGAGGTTGTGGAATTTCCTATCAAACAGCTGTGAGTCTCATCACTAAGACAAAGTGTTGTGTCTCAAGATGTTCTGTTAACATTGGACCATCCATACTAAGTTCTATCCAACACCTGCATCTGTTTGAAAATTAAAGCAAAACCATATGAAACGCTACAAGACCTGGCATGTTCCAACTGTTCTAAAATTTACTTTTGGGCTTTGTTTTTAAAACTTAATTTGCTCCATCGAAATGCAAGAAATTCTTCCTGACTCAGGAGAGTAAAACTTGTTCAGGGACTTAGAGAGAAGAAATAATTATTCAGTATGATGCAGAAAACATGATTTCATCTGTATTTGCTGTCGATTAAATTTTGGCCACGATTCTCATACTCTTTTCACAATAGTACCATCTTTTATAATCTCCAAGGAAAGCATGCTGCATTGAAAGTGTGTCACCTTATGGATGCAACCTCTGACATTGTAGCACTGGAGTAACAGCTTAAATTTTGTAATCAAATAGATGGGGAAAGACCTGAATTCATCACCTCTTAGCTCAGATGAAAGTGCCATGAACTGAACTACAGTTGGTAATCAACACAACTAATGGCTGTTCATCTAAAATTCAAAATATTGGTGCTTCAGAGGTCAGTTACTTTGAATGCATTGGATTCTGATCACTGGTAAATTAGAGAGGTCATCAAATGTGCAAATGGTCAAGCGACTAAAACTGCTTCAGGGATCCGTATACAATTGTACACTCATGGCCCTTTTAGTTTAGAAGATGCAGTTAAGTTTTGGCTGTATACTTCACCGCTGATGAACTTCTGGATAATGGAGATAAAAATTCTCTAATTGCACAAGAGAAACTGAAATTATTCCATGATGAAGTCTAATATGAAGGAAATACATTGAAACAGGCCATTTGCCTTCTCATCTGTAATAGGAATACTGATTTGAACTAAGTGGAGGGCTGTCGTTTGGAGAGAAAGTGAAGGGAATTTAATGTATTTATTGTTTAAAAAAGGACTGACTGCATGACGTCAGCAAGGAGAGTGGGAAAAAAATAATGGATTAGTGGGGTACTTGAAGTAATTGGCAAAGAGAAGGGGTAGTTGGATGGGCAGCCATTGAGCGAGTGGCCCAGTGAAGGAGTGGGGAGTTCAGGCTTTGGCTCGAGAGGCTTCGGTGAGTAGAGGATAAGAAAGTTCCTCCAGTGAGGTTGGTAAATTCACTTTTATTTAATCTAATTTAATTGAATAGTAGGTAACAGAGGTAGTTATGGTAGTCCAGTGCTCCGAATGCAAGATGTGGGAAGTCAGGGACAGCATAAATGTTCCTGATGACTAAACCTGTAAAAGGTGCATCCAGATGCAGCTCCTGGGAGACTAAGTTATGGAATTGGAGTTTCAACTGGATGAGTTTTGGATCATGAGGGAGGCAGAGTCAATCATAGATAGGAATTACAGAGAGACAGTCACCTCAAACAGACAGGAATGAGCTAACGGGGTGACTATGAGGAAAGGGAAGTGGAGGGCGGGAGGTGGTGGAGACAGTCATTGCAGTGTGCCCTGTGGTTGTTCCCCTCAACAATAAGTATACTGTTTTAGATACTGTTTGGAGGGGGGAGTACAGCCTACCAGGGACAAGTTGGTGTGGTCAGGTCTCTGGCATGGAGGCTGGCCCCTCAGCTGAGAAGGGAAGGGGAGAAAGGAGGAGAGCTCTTGAAATTGGGGACTCATTGGTTAGGAGATTAGATAAGTTTGCTGAATGAGATCAGGGCTCTCATATGTAATTTTGTCTCCAAGGTGCCAGGATCAAGGATGTCTCTAATCAAGTTCATAGCATTCTGGAAGGGGGAGGGTGAGCAGCTAGATGTTGTGGTCCATGTCGGGACCAATGACATAGAAAGAAGTGGGGATGAGGTCCTGAAGAAAGAATATAGAGAGTTAGGGAAGAAGTTAAAAAGCAGGACCTCAAAGATGGTAATCTCAGGATTGCTACCTGTACCACATGTTAGAGAGGGTAGGAATAGGAAAATGTGGTGGATGAATGTGTGGCTAAAGAGTTGGGGCAGGGGTTCAGATTTGTAGATCATTGGGATCTCTTGTGGGGAAGATCTGGCCTGTACAAAAAGGATGAACTTGAAAGGGAACACCAGTATCCTAGTGGGCAGGTGTGCAAGATCTGTTGGCAAGGGTTTAAATTAGTTTGGGGGGGGTGAATGGGGGTGGTGAGATGATGGGAATCAGAATGGGAGTGCAGAGATTAGGGTAGAAGAACAACTAAATTTGAAAGGAAAGAGGAACCACATTGTTAAAATTAATAAAGTAGATGGTGATCTTTGAGTGAATATGGGGGACATTCTCTCAAGTGTATATATTTCAATGCAAGGAGCATTGTAAGTGAGGCAGATGATCTTAGAACATGGATTGACAAATGGAAATATGATATCAGTGAAAACTTGGTTGCAAGAGGGACATGGTTGGCAGCTAAATATTCCAGGATTCTGTTCCCTTAGGCGTGATTGAACAGGGAGATTAAAAGGTGGAGGAGTCGCATTGCTTGTTAGAGAAAACATTACAGCAGTGCTATGGCAGAATAGATTGGAGAGCTCATCCAATGAGGCTATTTGGGTGGAAGTGAGGAATGGGAAAGGCATGAAAAGATGAACAGGGATGTATTATATACCCCCTAATGGACAGAGGGAATTAGAGGAGCAAATTTATAAGGAGATAGCATATATGTGTAGTATACATAAGGAGGTGATTGTAGGAGATTTTAACTTTCCACAATTATCCATGCTGTAAAAGGGCTGGATAGGTTGGAGTTAGTCAAATGCATTCAGGAAAGTTTTTAAAAAAATCAATACATAGAAGAACGGACTGTGTGGGGGGCGGGGGGGGGTGGAGTCTTGGATCTCCTATTAGGGAACGAGATGGGTCAGGTGACAGAGGTTTGAATTGGGTCTAGTGATCATAATACTATTTTAGGTTAATTATGGAGAAGGATAGGGGTGGGCCTAAGGTTGAGATTCTTGATTGGAACAAGGCTAATTTCAAGGAGATGCAAAAGGATTTAGAAGGTGGGCATTGGGATAATTTATTTTCTGCGAAGGATGCAACAGATAAATGGAGGATATTCGAAGGGGAAATTTTGAGAGTACAGAGTCAGTATGTCCCCGTGAGGATTAAAGGAAAGGTTAGAAAATATAGGGAGCCTTGTTTTTCAGGGGATATTGGGAATTTGGTTCGGAGGAAGAGAGATGTGTACAACAGGTATAGTCAGCAGGGAATAGATAAGGTGCTTGAGGAATACAAGGAGTGAATAAAAAAAATCTTAGGAAAGAATTTAGAAAGGCTAAAAGGAAACATAAAGCTGCTTTGACAGGCAAGGTAAAAATAAATCCAAACGGTTTCTACAGGTACCTTAAAAGTAATAGTGAGGGATAAAGTTGGGTCCCTCGAGGATCAGTGGGGTAGGCTATTTGAGGAGTCAGAAGAGTTGGGGGAAATTTTAAATGATTTATTTTCTTCAGTATTGAAGTGGCAGTTGATGAAGCAGACAAAGATGATGGGGTCAAACAATAATTATGGCTTCTATTTGCAGAAACTCATGGTACAATAGTGAAAGACAATAGATGCATATACAGTTATATCCAAGGGGTGTGTCCTTAACAGTAGAGATAATGCACAGCCAATGTTAGTACAGCAAAGCTTGCCAGAGGGGAGACCGGCAGCTTGGCAGACATTCACCACAGTCTCCCTCCGGTAGAAGAAGGGTTAAAATATAAAGGACAGGTGCTAGGAAAGACTGAAGTAAGCGATACATGGATACCATGTTTGACCTTGAGATACTTTAATAGCCAAAATATGCCAGTATCTAGCAAGCAATCGAAATATAATGAGATGTTTTATGAATATGTCAGCCTATCAGGTTGTTTACGAATCCTGGTGCTTCGTCTCAAAACAGATGGCTCCTTTGCAACCTTGGCAACTGGTACATTTCCTGGGTCTGTAGTGTGGGAAGGACTGGCTTCTGGACCCGCTCCAAAATCGCCAGCGTGAGGCAGTGGAGCCTCAGCATGGCCATTTGAAATCTTACTAGGGGTCACAGGCTGGGAGGGGGTGGGGGGGTGAGTCTAACCTCTCAGGCTCACTCTAAGTAGGGGTGCGAAGAAGGGGAGAACCAGGCGAGGCCAGATCTCTTAGGGGTACAGTGTCAGTACTCTCGTCTGGGAATTTAACATAAGCATAGTTGGGGTTAGTATGCAGTAGCTGAACTGGTTGGACTAGGGGGTCTGTTTTACGTGCCTGAGCATGGCTCTTCAGCAGCACGGTTCCAGGCTCAGATAAACAGGCTGGCCAGTCCATCACAATTCCTGATTTCCTAGGAAAGGCAAACATACGTTCATGAGGTGTTTGATTTGTTGCAGTACACAATAAAAAACAAATAGAATAAAATAGTGCCTCAGGGAGCAACTCCTGCCACTGGGCAACAGGGTAACCATGTGTTTTTAAAGCAAGATTAACAGTCTTCCAGACTGTAGCATTAGCCCTTTCAAACTGCCCATTGCCCTGCGGGTTGTAGCTTGTGGTACAGCTGGTGGCAATCCCCTTTCGTAGCAGGGCTCGCCGCAGTTCAGCGCTCATGAATGCTGAGCCTCTATCGGTATGAATGTAATTGGGAAAACCAAAAAAGCTGAAAATTATGTCAAGTGCCTTAATGACAGATGCTGCCGAGACGTCAGGGCAGGGTATTGCAAAGGGAAACCTGGAATATTTGTCAATTACAGGAAGGAAATATACATTGTTGTTGGAAGGTAACGGCCCTTTAAAATCGAAGCTAATCCTCTCAAAAGTTCGGGTTGCCTTGATGAGAGTGGCCTCTGGAGCTTTGAAGTATTGCAGATTGCCTTCTGCGCAAACGGGACAGCTTTTAGTCAGTTTCCTGACTTCTTCCAGAGAGTAAGGACGGTTGTTAGCCCTTATGTAGTGGAAGAATCTCATGACTCCTGGGTGGCATAGTCTGCTATGGATCTCTTTTAGCCCCTCCAGTTGAGCACCAGCAGCAGATCGTGACAATGCGTCAGAGGGATCATTTAACCTGCCCGGTCAGTACTGGATCTCATAATTATAAGTTGAGAGTTCTCTTCCCCAAGTAAAATCATTCTTGATTTTACTTGTGTTTAGTAGTGAACGTGTCGGCTACAGATTTCTGATCAGTGACAGGAGTAAATTTTCTGCCGGCTAGAAAATGTCTCCAGCAGCAAACAGCTTTAATAATAGCCTGGGCTTCTTTTTCAAAGGTAAGATGTTTAAATTCAGGTCTGCGTAACATGCGGGAGAAGAATGCCATAGGTCTGCCCTTTTGATTAAGGGTTCCTGCCAAGGCACAATCTAAGGCATCAGTTTCCACTTGGAATGGGACATCCTTGTCAATGGACAAGAGTGTAGCTTTGCCAATATCAGCTTTAATTCTCTCGAAAGCCTTCAAGGCCATAGGAGAAAGAGGAAAAGATTTAGTGTCAAACAGAGGGTGTGCCTTCATGGCGTAGTCCTGAACCCATTTGCAGTAGTAGGAAAAGAATCCCATACACCTTTTAAAGGCTTTTGCAGAGTCTGGGGGTGGTAACTTCTTAAGAGGAGGCCATTCTTTCTGGGTTGGGGCGGATTTCGCCCTTGCGGACAATGTAGCCCAGAATGGGTAGCTTTGTCACATTGAACACACATTTTCCCTTGTTAAATGTAAGGTTGAGTTCTTTAGCTGTTGCTAAAAATTTCTTTAAGTTGTTGTCATGCTCAGCCTTTGTTTTTCCACAGATAGTGACATTATCCATATAGGGAAACGTATCCTGTAACCCATACGTCCTAACAATCTTATCCATTTCCCTCTGAAACACTGACACACCATTAGTGACTCCAAAAGGTACCCTTTTAAACTGGTATAACCCCCCATCAGCCTGAAAGGCTTTGTAGGGTTGTTCCTTCTTTTTAATAGGGATTTGGTGGTAAGCTGCTTTGAGGTCGATAGTGGAGTACACTTTGTATTGCACTATCTGATTAATCATTTCATTGATGCGTGGCAGTGGTTAGGCATACAGGTTAGTGTAATGGTTGATTGTCTGGCTGAAGTCAATAGCCAGTAGTTTCTTAGTGTGATTTTTCACAACTACCACCTGGGCTCGCCACGGTCTCTTACTGGGTTAATTTACTCCCTCTTTAAGCAATCTCTGGGTCTCAGCTTTGATAAACTCACGATCCTCTTTGCTGTAAGAATGGCTCTTAGTGACAACTGGCCAACACTCGAGGGATAAATCACTGAAAAGGGAGGGAGCTTGGATCTTTAATGTGGACAGACCGCAGTAACTAGCGCGGGGGATGGTAAGTATGGGTAGTGGCCCACCGAAATGAGTTTCTGCTAATAAAATTGAAGTGCCAGTTGATGAAGCAGACAAAGACAATGGGGTCAAACAATAATCATGGCTTTTATTAGCAGAAACTCATGGTACAATAATGTAAGACAATAGATGCATATACAGTTATACCCAAGGGGAGTGTCCTTAACAGTAGAGATAATGCACAGCCAGGCTCGCCAGAGGGGAGACAGGCAGCTTGGCAGATATTCACCACAAATATTCACTAAGGAAAACAAAATTGAGAGCCAGGTGAAGTAAAGAAAACTTGTAGTGAGGTCATGGAAAATATACAGATTAATGATGAGGTAGTTCTGGCTTTTTTTAAAGAGAATAAAGGTGGATAAATTTCCAGGTCCTGACAAGATATCCACTAAGACCTTGAGGGAGGTTAGTGTAGAAATAGCAGGGGCTCTGACCGAAATTTTTAAAATGTCATTAGCCATGGGGGAGGTGCTGGGGATTGGAGGGTAGCTCATGTGGTTCCACTGTTTAAAAGAGGCTCTAAAAGTAAATCATTAGGCCTGCAAGTTTGTCATCGGTGGTAGTTAAATTAATGGAGAGTGTTCTTAGAGATGGTATATACAATTATTTAGATGACAGGAATTGGTTAGGAGGAGTCAACATCGTTTTGTGCATGGTAGATCATGTTTAACAAATATAGAATTTTTTGAGGAGGTTACGAAGAAGGTTGATAAAGGGAAGACTATGGATGTTGTCTATATAGACTTTAGTAAGGCATTTGACTAGGTTCTGCATAAGAGGTTAGTTAGGAAATTTCAAGCATTAGGTATTAATGTTGAAGTAGTAAGAAGGATTCAACAACAGTTGAATGGGAGATGGCAGGGAGTCGTGATGGAAAATTGTTTGTTAATTGGAGGCCAGTGACTAGTGGAGTGCCTCAGGGATCATTACTGGGTCCACTGCTATTTGCATTTGCTATTAATGATCTGGATGATAGGGTGGTGAATTGGATTAGTATATATGCACATGATGCTAAGATTGGTGATGTTGTGGACAGTGAAGAAGTTTATCAAAGCTTGCAGTGGGATATAGGACAGTTAGAAGAGTGGGCTGAAAGATGGCAGATGGAGTTTAATATTAGGAAGTATGAGGTGCTACATTTTGGTCAGACTAATCAGCAAAGGTTATAAACATTAAATGGTGGACATTTGAGGAGTGCAGTAGAACAAAGGGATTTAGGAATTCTTGCACACAATTCCCTGAAAGTGGAGTCACATATAGATAGGGTGGTGAGAAAGCTTTTGGTATGTCAGCCTTCATAAATCAGAGTATTGAGTACAGGGGTTGGGATGCATTGTTGAAGTTGTATAAGGCCAAATTTGGAATATAGTGTGCAGTTTTGGTCAAATTATAGGTAGGATATCAACAAAATAGAAAGAGGGCAGAGAAGATTTATAAAAATGTTGCCTGGGTTTCAGGGTTTGAGTTACAGGGAAAAGTTAAATAGGTTAGGACTTTATTCCCTAGAGCAGAGAAAACTGAGGGCGATTTGATAGAGGTATTTAAAATTATGAGGGGGACAGATGGAGTCAGTGTGGACATACAGTCTTTTTCCTTTGAAAGTGGGGGAGATTCAAGCAAGAGGACATTGATTGAGATTGAAGTGGCAAAAGTTTAGGGGAAACATGAAGGGATTTTTCCCCCCCTCTCAGAGGGTAGTGGAAGTGTGGAATGAGCTTTCAGCTAAAGGGGTAGACGCAGGCTTGATTTTTATATTTAAGGAAAAGTTTGCTATATATCTGGATGAGAGAGGTGTGGAAGGTTTTGGGCTGGGTGCAAGTCAACAGGATTAGGTGGAAGAAGGTGTTCAGCATGGACTAGAAGGGCTGAAGTGGCCTGTTTCTGTGCTGTAATTGTTATTATGGTTGATAGGCTCTATCGACAACTTCTAAGTCGTAGAGTGAGGAATGATAGACTTTATTATGCTTTAGACTGGTAGCTGGCCTGATTCAAGTACTCAACTGAGGATAGGGAGAGGGGGGTCAACCTTTATTCCAGGGTCACAAGGGGAGGAGTTACCGGGGAGCAAGTCATCAGTGGGGGACAGGCCAGCTATCCATCGACAGTTACATATTCATAACACCACAATGGTTATACTTGCAAAATGTTTGTTTCGTTTTCATAAATCTTGCTGAATTTAACCAATTTAAACTGATTCTGGAAATGAACCATATTTTGTTTAAATGATGATTAGAAGAATTGTGCCATTTTACATAAAAATCAAATATTTGAAATTTACTTTTCAGAGTTTAAATCATTTTAATTTGATTTTCAAAGACCGTGCTTATATAAAACCTCTGGTCTTTTGCACATATGTATGCATCCTGTATTCATGGAAAATGAGGTGTTGCACCAATATATTAAAGAAGTTACCCCCACTCTAATAGGCATATATAAATAGTAGAAGATAGTTTAGCTGTGTCTGCAGCTTATAGTGAAAGAAATTGGAAATCTAAAATCAAATTTGAAAATACAGTAGAAAGGTTAGTGTTGAGGTTAGAACAATGCTATTACAGCACCAGTGGCCTGGGTTCAAAATGTAAGGAGTTTGTATGTTCTCCCCATGTCTGTCTGGGTTTCCTCCAGGTGCTCTGGTTTCTTCCCACAGTCCAAAGACTTTCTAGGTTAGTAGGTCAATTGGTCACATGGGTGTATTTGGATAGCACAGGCTCATAGGGCAGAAGGGCCTGTAACTGTGCTGTATCTCTAAATTTAAAAAAAAACTCAATGGACCAAACAACAATTATGGGAAAACAAGTAAACTTTACAATCCAGCGTTTGAAAATGTTCGTTTGTCATCAAAAACCTGTTTCCTCAGTAGAGCTCTCAATTTTCTTTTGGTCCACCAATTGCCTGCAATATGCCTGAATTAATATAATGTGGTTTAACTCTTGAACTTCAGAATGGTTGCCATGGTAATTAAACCAGTACAATTCTATTTGAATGTAAACAAATAGAAATTTTGCTCATAATTCACAGCAGAGCAATGACCAAGCAATTTATTGAATGAAAGACTTATGTTAGCTTTAATCTATTTGTCATGTTCAAGAAAGTCAAATCTGTTATGAGACATTTCAACCATAAGGAACTGCTGCTGTTAAAAGAATGAACAAAGAAGAGTTGGAATATCTAGGATTTTATTTAATATCTTGCCATAAAATATTAAAATAAGGGACAAAATAATCATGTTGTATGGATGTGACAATTAAATGAAGTGTGGTGCCCTGTGGTTGTTGATGAAAAAAATGTTGGCAACTGTGCTCAGAGAATCAGTCTCAGACAAAATAATCACAAATGAGCTTATAGTTATTCTGCTGGATTTCACCTTGTCCATGCTCATTTCTGTATTCGCCACAAATACAAAATAATTTTTTCTTAAAATAAATAAAATTTCTTCCAGGAGTAATTTGAATAAGCATTTTGCTAATTTACACAAAGAAGATTCAGAATAATTCCAAAGGCACGTACAGTGCAGCAACAACGGAAGGAAGATGCCTTTTAAAGACCTTCTCTCAATGCCAGTCAGACACTGGCATCACACATTTGCAGCTCCTATTGACAAGAAAGGTGGAGACTGGAGCATGAAATACATCTAAAAAGGTCATGAGATCTGCCAAAGCCAACATAAGTGAGAACCCTACACCAAACAGTAATACCGAAAGAATTTTTTTAATCTCACAAGTTACATCGCATTGACCTGAAAACTGTTGAATTCCACAGCCATGTTTTCTCATCTTGTCTATTGTATTTGGTTATGGAAGGTGGTGTATGCATTATCCATCAAAATCAGACCTGGGCAGTGTCTTGGGTAAACTTATACCTATTATTTTGTTCATTTTAGATTGGTCACAGTGTTCGAGCTACCAAAAGAAAATAGACACACTCGAGAGCAGTTCAGCTTATACAAGTCTTTATTACTAAATCTAAAGCTGAATTCACACTACAATATGCAAGCCCCTCCCAATTATACTTATCGATGCCTGGACTGGTCCCAACTGCCAAAGCGAGGCAACGACTGCACACTTGTAGCAGGTTGTCGGGGCGCCGGTAGCAGCTTCTCTACCTCCCTCGACCGGGACGTTAGCTGGACTCTTGAAGTTCTTCTTGCTGAGAGATGTTGCCACCTCTTGGAGAGTCTCTCCCTTCAGCAGTGGGACCATGGCTTATATTACCCAAAAGTTGTTTACTTCAGATCTTATCTCTTTGAACAAATGGTTTAATTATCTTCAAAGTCTCCTGACAGTCTGTGACCAACAAAAGAAAACTGCATCTCTGGGCCTCATAAGTGTAAATTAGATAATGTCTTCCTATTCAACTGCATCCTGGGCCTCATAGTGTAAACCACATGTGTCTACTAATTCTAAAAAACAGGCAAGTTCTCAGCCTTGGAGAAGCAAAGACTGCAAAAGTAAGAAACACGGTTTAAATCTTCCATTACAGGCAGTAGTACAAATGAGATAGAAACATCTTTTGAATGTCGTCTCGAAGGTGAGTTTATTGTCTAAGTGGAAAGTACAGGTGCACCAAAATTCTCACTAAAGCCAAATAGGAAAGGTGGCACCAAATATAATAGTATAAATTTAATTGTCATACTATGCCAAGATAGAAAAGAAGATAAATATAAAATGATAGATAAATATTCACAGTTGCAGTTAGTGCAAGAAAAAAAATAAAATTTCAATAGCACAGATATGAAGTCTTTAATGAAGAAGTTTTTTTTTAATATCGTTCATCACTATTTTGGCTAAGATAACAAAAAATGGAAGTCATCCACAAAGGAGGGGAAGGGTAATGAGATCAGCACCTCAGTAGATTGGTGGAAACAATCCTTCTCATTGGTAAAGAGCGTGCAGAGACCCAAAGCATCCTGTAAACAAACCCAAAAAGGATTCTTTCACTGTGATTGCAACACTTGCATCCATCTAAAAGCAATATCATTATTCCCATGTGTGCTGCTACATCATCATAAGATATTTTGGTGCTTCCTCTGTTCAAAAAGGACCCCTGCTACTACAGCGATCCAAGAAAGGACATCATCTAGGACAGGAGGAAAGAGTGAACAGATGACCAAACTATATATTGCAATTAAAATTGCACAGCATCACAAAGATGAACAATTGAGATGGAAGCATATTTGTCACATGGAGATGGAGCAGAAAGTAGTTGACTGCAGTCTGCTAATTGGACATGAGAAAGGATTGTGTATTCATACTGACTTAAAATTCAAGGACTATAATTTGTATGTTTTTGTGATAATATTGATGCAAATACAATGAGATGGCAAACTGGAAGCATTAGGACTCCCTCCAAAATCTCTAGAAGACCTCTCAGGAGTTGCAGGTAAAACCTATTGTTACAATGCAGATAGAATGATTTTTTTTCTCCTTTTGTGCATTTCACTCTGTTGCAGCTAAAGATTTAGTCCCTGCCATATTGAGCAGCTGGAAGTTCTAAATGAATGGCAATAAACCATCCTGCTTAAGCTTGATGACATCATAGATCAGTGAGATGACATTAATGAACACACCACTGTCCACAATGCACAACTGGATGACTTGCTGAACCTATTTAAAACAAAGGGTCACAGTCTACAGATAAGGGGAGGGAGTGAGCCATTTTGAAGTGACTTGAAGAGAAACCTTCTTCATTTCAGCAAGTTGTGAACTTGTGGAACTTTCAACCACAAGAAGTTGTTGTGGCAAATCGATTTAATATATTCAAAAGGGAATTGGATCTGGCCCTCAAGGTTGAAGGGATCAAGAGCTATGGAGAGAAAGGAAAAGGGTACTCAGTTTATATAATCAGCCGTGAGTTACTTGAATGATGGTGCAGGCACAAAGGGCTGCATGGCCTGTATTCTGTGATTCTTATACACAGATAACTGTTGTCAGTGGACAAAGGATGCCAACAACTTGGAGTTCTTCAGGTACAAAGGAATACTACATATCAACCTATTTGATGACTATCGCAATAGAAGTTCTGTTGAACATTTTAATGATTGAGTTGATGTCAGTAATATTCAACTCTCTGCCAGCTTAGATATGTATATCCCCCATTTTATTCCTAGAATCCATTCACACATTGACAACGTATCACTTGGAACCATAAGCAGCAACTAAAGTTCTAATTTTCTATTTCCTTTATCCATTTGGTTAAGAAGATTCAAAAGATGGATGGATGTAAAATCTTCCCTCATTAGTAACTTTCTTGAACTGCCATTCTCAGTGATGTATTCTACAGTCACCATGGTCTTTAATGAGAAGTTACAGTGGTAGTCACATTTTAATGTTTATGTGGTGTGCTTCAGTATCCAAAAAGAAAATTGATATTTCATGCAGAAGGTTCTTGCCAGGTTTCCTATTTGAGCAGGACTTTGACAACTTTAATAAATCATGCAATGGCACCGTTGATGTCAAACAATTGGAGGAGATGAAGTTATGTTTGAAATAATTATTTCAGGAAATTGTTAAATTACAGTGAGTGAAACAGGTCCATCTTCATCATTACCGGTTCCTCTGGTAAACTAATGTGCACAAAAAAAATGTTCTTAGTTTTTCTAAAATATGTTCCATGATCATATAAATTTCCAATGGTTAACTTCCAACCATTTCAAATGACTGTTAGTAAAGCTAAGTATGGTCATTCCTCTTCTCACAAAAATCTTAATCCACTTATTATACAGGTCTGCTGCTACTGGCCAAGCTCAAGTATGAACA
Source organism: Narcine bancroftii (assembly GCF_036971445.1). Taxonomy (NCBI): domain Eukaryota; kingdom Metazoa; phylum Chordata; class Chondrichthyes; order Torpediniformes; family Narcinidae; genus Narcine; species Narcine bancroftii. The sequence goes on from NC_091470.1 coordinate 300,393,249, forward strand.
GAGGTTATGTACATTTCATATTCCATCTACAATCCCCTCCAGAATGTTTGGGACAATGACACATTTTCCTTTATTTGCCCCTGTGCTCCACAATTTTAAATTTGTAACCAAACAATTCACGTGATTAAAGTGCACATTCCAGATTTTATTAAAGGGTATTTGTATGGATTTTAGTTTGACCATGGAGAAATTGCAGCACTTTTTAGACAGTTCCCTCATTTCAGGGCCCCATAATATTTGAGACATAACAATGGTACATATTTTAAAGTAGTCATGTTTAGTATATTGTTGCATATCCCTTGGATGCAATGACTGCTTGAAATCTGTGATTCAAGGACATCACCAGGTGCTGAGTATCTTCTTTGATGATGCTCTGCCAGGCCAGGCATCTTCAGCTCCTGCTCGTTTTGGGGGCTTGTGCCCTTAAATTTTCTATTCAGCATGTGAAAGACATGCTCAATTGGATTTAGATCGGGTGACTGACATGGCCATTCAAGAATTTTCCAGTTTTTAGGCTTTGAGAAATTCCTTTCTTGCTTTAACAGTATGTTTGGGATCATGGTCTTGCTGTCGGATGAAGCGCCGTCAAATGAGTTTGGAGCCATTTGCTTGAACTTAAGATGTTTCTGTACACTTCAGAATTCATTTTGCTACTACCATCAGCAGTTTTATCATCAATGAAGATTAAGTGTCCCAGTAACTGCGGCAGTCATATGTGCCCAGGCCATAATGTCCCCACCACCATGTTTCACAGATGAGGTGTTATGCTTTGCATCTTGGGCAGGTGCTTTATGCCTCCACACTTTGCTCTTGCCATACTCTGATACTCCTGGACTTATCTGTCCACAAGACCTTTTTCCAGAATTCTGCAGGCTCCTTTAAATACTTGGCAAACTGTAATCTGGCCATCCTTTCTGTGGCTGACTAGTGGTTTGCATCATGCAGTGCAGCCTCTGTATTTCTGTTCATCAAGTCTGCAGTCATTGACACATCCAGTTGCCTCATGAAGAATGTTTCTTATCTCTCGGACAGGTGTTTGGGAATTTTTCTTCATTATGATGAGAATTCAAATTTCTGTCATCAGCATGGAGGGTCTTCTTGGAATTCCAGTCCCTTTGTGATTACTGAGCTCACCAGTACACATTTTCTCTTAATGATGTTTTAGACAGTTGATTTTGGTAATCCTAATGTCTGGATTACCATTTTATTCTAGTTTTCATTCTCTTCTTTGACTTTCATTGGTCCACTGGTCAACTATAGCCTCTATAGGTGATTAAATGCTTAGAAGCAAGCTTAGCTCTCTTATACCTGCACCAATGAAGCAATTAAATACACCTGAAAACTCAAACACCTGTGAAGCCAAATGTCCCAAACATTGTTGCCCTGAAATGGGGAAACTGTATAAAAGTGCTCTAATTTCTGCATGGAGAAACCAAGACATGTACAAATAACCTTGAATAAAATCCGGAATGTGCACTTTAATCACATGTGAATTTAAAACTGTGGGGCAAATAAAGGAAAAAAATATCTTTGTTGCTATCTATTTCAATTGTCAAGTTCATCCAGACTTCAATCCTTTCATCGGGCAATCAGAATGGTGAGTCAAGTTGCCAGGAAATTCATGAAACATGCCTTACTATGAAAGATTTTTCACCACCATATCATGACTGAAAGATTCGTTCTTTGGATTTTGTATTTGGAGTGTATAGTTTTTAAGTATCATTAATAGGTATACAGTTGTGTTTCTTTAACACATCTACAAAAATATATTTCTATGTGTTTTTTAATTGGTCAGGACATTGTGTTACTTGTTCAATTTTAATTAAGAGGACCCTTTTCTTCATCTCCTGAATTACCTTCTTGAGTATTTAATTCAATTCTTCAATACCATTACAATACACAAATGTGCTATAGAAACTTAGCAGGTCACACACCATCCATAGGAAGTAATGGGTTACCTATGCTGCATGACCTGCTGAGATTCTCCAGCACATTTGTGTATTGCACCCTGCATCTGAAGATCTTTTTTAGTTTTAATTTTTAAATACCATTATTGCTTGATTTTTTTTTTAACCCCACACATTTGGTATGAGGTAGAAGACTTGATGATCCTTACTGAGAGCTAGAATAAAAACTGAAAATGCAAGAAATACTTAGCAAATCTGGCATCAGCTGTGGAAAGAGAAATGGAGTTAATGTTTCAGTTCAAAGACCCTTTGTCAAAATTTGAAATCATGTGGCTTTCTAGTATTAAGAAGCAAAGTGACTATTTAATTGTTTTCAGATTTCCTTGACTCCAAAAATGATAATTTTCCTGTTATCTCATAGACTGGTAGTTCAAAGGTTGCAGTATCAAATAAACCAAAGAGCTAAAGCTTTCCAATTTTGATTCCTGCTTTACTGAAACCTTACAATCTGGCTAATTGCTTTAGATCAAAGCTGTTTTTAAACACTGATTAGTAAAAATGTAGAGGTACACATTCTGGCTAGCATTAGCTGTTGAGTGCTATGCTCTCAATAGTGCTTTTGCCATTAGCTTAAATCCCTCATGCAATGCTCTTGAGAATGTTGTTAACTATTATATTATGAAATATTGGTTGGGAACATCATAGATATTTTTTAAGATGTTACTTCCTCAGCAGTTCCATGATGTGGTTAATTGCTCTCTGTTGTAATAATTCATCAATGAAAAATATTCCCAAACCCATCTTTCAGAAATGTAGAAAATCGCAGTAAGAAATTTTGCCTGATCCTCTTAAACTTTTTTTTATTTAATAAGGCATATTTGTAGCAATTACTTCCTATAGAGACAGAGATGTTGAGACAAGGTGTTAGAAGTATTTGTGGAGGCAGTTATGAAATTTAGATATTGTGGCAGAATCAGTACACTGACTATATGGATGCACTCAGAATTGTACAACATAGAAAAGGTCCCTTCAGTCCAGCATTTCCATGTCAATCCTGTGCCCTCGTGCTAATCCAATTTGCCTGCAACAGGGCTGTATCCTTCTTTGCCTTGCCCATTTGCGTGTCTGTCTTAATCCCTTGTAAAATGTTTATTTTTCCACCTTTGGCAGTTTAGAAATCAACCACTCTCTATGTAAAATATCACTCTCTTCTCCCCCTTTAAAATTCCTACTCCTCAACTTATACTTTTTTGATACCTCTACCATGGGAAAAAAGATTCTGACTGCCTGCTCAATCGCGTGCATTTCTATCACCCCTTAGCTTCCTTCGCTCCAAGGGAAAAAAACCCAACCCATCAAATCTCTCTCCATAACTAAAGTTCCTCCTGTTGAATCTTCTCTGATCTCTTCAGAACAATTGCATTCATCTTAACTTGCTAACAATTCTCTCCCTTTTTGGGATCTCCTTGTCTTCAGCTCAGGAAACAAGCTATATACAGACATTAAAAACAAATCCCTCGACTCGCACAGTGACCTAGACTAACCCTCTCCTTGCCCTGACTCTTGCCAGACTAGCATCCCCTTCACCCAGTTTCTCCATCCCTGGCACACCTGCTGTCAAGAAAAGGCTTTCCATTTGAACAAACCTGCTCTTCGTGTCTCCATTAATGGTACCCATTATCACCATATCAGATTCCAGGCTTTGTGACCATCTGCAAATCTTTCACTCCTCCTCAGACCTGCCTCCACCCTCCCTGTTGTTTATATTGCTCATCTTCCCTCTCCACTCACAGTCCTGATGCAGCTGTGGAAAGAGACAATTCCTCCATTCCCCCAACCACCTCCATAGCTGCTGTCCAACCCCGCTGTTTTTTTTTCACTCCAGATTCCAGCATCTACAGTCTCTGGTGTCTCCTAATATTTCCAGAACTACACACACACATCTCCAATTGTGACAAGCCATTGTTTTGTAAACTTGAAACAATTTATCCCAAATGTTATATTTCCTATGATCCAATCAATGAAGGTAAGCGTACCATATGCCATCTTCAATATCCACCAGATACTCCGTCTTCTACTAGTAGGCATACATTTTGGGTTGGGGGCAGGGTTTAGACATACAGCCGGGTGACAGGCCCTTTACAGCCGGGTGACAGGCCCTTTACAGCCGGGTGACAGGCCCTTTACAGCCGGGTGACAGGCCCTTTACAGCCGGGTGACAGGCCCTTTACAGCCGGGTGACAGGCCCTTTACAGCCGGGTGACAGGCCCTTTACAGCCGGGTGACAGGCCCTTTACAGCCGGGTGACAGGCCCTTTACAGCCGGGTGACAGGCCCTTTACAGCCGGGTGACAGGCCCTTTACAGCCGGGTGACAGGCCCTTTACAGCCGGGTGACAGGCCCTTTACAGCCGGGTGACAGGCCCTTTACAGCCGGGTGACAGGCCCTTTACAGCCGGGTGACAGGCCCTTTACAGCCGGGTGACAGGCCCTTTACAGCCGGGTGACAGGCCCTTTACAGCCGGGTGACAGGCCCTTTACAGCCGGGTGACAGGCCCTCTACAGCCGGGTGACAGGCCCTCTACAGCCGGGTGACAGGCCCTCTACAGCCGGGTGACAGGCCCTCTACAGCCGGGTGACAGGCCCTCTACAGCCGGGTGACAGGCCCTCTACAGCCGGGTGACAGGCCCTCTACAGCCGGGTGACAGGCCCTCTACAGCCGGGTGACAGGCCCTCTACAGCCGGGTGACAGGCCCTCTACAGCCGGGTGACAGGCCCTCTACAGCCGGGTGACAGGCCCTCTACAGCCGGGTGACAGGCCCTCTACAGCCGGGTGACAGGCCCTCTACAGCCGGGTGACAGGCCCTCTACAGCCGGGTGACAGGCCCTCTACAGCCGGGTGACAGGCCCTCTACAGCCGGGTGACAGGCCCTCTACAGCCGGGTGACAGGCCCTCTACAGCCGGGTGACAGGCCCTCTACAGCCGGGTGACAGGCCCTCTACAGCCGGGTGACAGGCCCTCTACAGCCGGGTGACAGGCCCTCTACAGCCGGGTGACAGGCCCTCTACAGCCGGGTGACAGGCCCTCTACAGCCGGGTGACAGGCCCTCTACAGCCGGGTGACAGGCCCTCTACAGCCGGGTGACAGGCCCTCTACAGCCGGGTGACAGGCCCTCTACAGCCGGGTGACAGGCCCTCTACAGCCGGGTGACAGGCCCTCTACAGCCGGGTGACAGGCCCTCTACAGCCGGGTGACAGGCCCTCTACAGCCGGGTGACAGGCCCTCTACAGCCGGGTGACAGGCCCTCTACAGCCGGGTGACAGGCCCTCTACAGCCGGGTGACAGGCCCTCTACAGCCGGGTGACAGGCCCTCTACAGCCGGGTGACAGGCCCTCTACAGCCGGGTGACAGGCCCTCTACAGCCGGGTGACAGGCCCTCTACAGCCGGGTGACAGGCCCTCTACAGCCGGGTGACAGGCCCTCTACAGCCGGGTGACAGGCCCTCTACAGCCGGGTGACAGGCCCTCTACAGCCGGGTGACAGGCCCTCTACAGCCGGGTGACAGGCCCTCTACAGCCGGGTGACAGGCCCTCTACAGCCGGGTGACAGGCCCTCTACAGCCGGGTGACAGGCCCTCTACAGCCGGGTGACAGGCCCTCTACAGCCGGGTGACAGGCCCTCTACAGCCGGGTGACAGGCCCTCTACAGCCGGGTGACAGGCCCTCTACAGCCGGGTGACAGGCCCTCTACAGCCGGGTGACAGGCCCTCTACAGCCGGGTGACAGGCCCTCTACAGCCGGGTGACAGGCCCTCTACAGCCGGGTGACAGGCCCTCTACAGCCGGGTGACAGGCCCTCTACAGCCGGGTGACAGGCCCTCTACAGCCGGGTGACAGGCCCTCTACAGCCGGGTGACAGGCCCTCTACAGCCGGGTGACAGGCCCTCTACAGCCGGGTGACAGGCCCTCTACAGCCGGGTGACAGGCCCTCTACAGCCGGGTGACAGGCCCTCTACAGCCGGGTGACAGGCCCTCTACAGCCGGGTGACAGGCCCTCTACAGCCGGGTGACAGGCCCTCTACAGCCGGGTGACAGGCCCTCTACAGCCGGGTGACAGGCCCTCTACAGCCGGGTGACAGGCCCTCTACAGCCGGGTGACAGGCCCTCTACAGCCGGGTGACAGGCCCTCTACAGCCGGGTGACAGGCCCTCTACAGCCGGGTGACAGGCCCTCTACAGCCGGGTGACAGGCCCTCTACAGCCGGGTGACAGGCCCTCTACAGCCGGGTGACAGGCCCTCTACAGCCGGGTGACAGGCCCTCTACAGCCGGGTGACAGGCCCTCTACAGCCGGGTGACAGGCCCTCTACAGCCGGGTGACAGGCCCTCTACAGCCGGGTGACAGGCCCTCTACAGCCGGGTGACAGGCCCTCTACAGCCGGGTGACAGGCCCTCTACAGCCGGGTGACAGGCCCTCTACAGCCGGGTGACAGGCCCTCTACAGCCGGGTGACAGGCCCTCTACAGCCGGGTGACAGGCCCTCTACAGCCGGGTGACAGGCCCTCTACAGCCGGGTGACAGGCCCTCTACAGCCGGGTGACAGGCCCTCTACAGCCGGGTGACAGGCCCTCTACAGCCGGGTGACAGGCCCTCTACAGCCGGGTGACAGGCCCTCTACAGCCGGGTGACAGGCCCTCTACAGCCGGGTGACAGGCCCTCTACAGCCGGGTGACAGGCCCTCTACAGCCGGGTGACAGGCCCTCTACAGCCGGGTGACAGGCCCTCTACAGCCGGGTGACAGGCCCTCTACAGCCGGGTGACAGGCCCTCTACAGCCGGGTGACAGGCCCTCTACAGCCGGGTGACAGGCCCTCTACAGCCGGGTGACAGGCCCTCTACAGCCGGGTGACAGGCCCTCTACAGCCGGGTGACAGGCCCTCTACAGCCGGGTGACAGGCCCTCTACAGCCGGGTGACAGGCCCTCTACAGCCGGGTGACAGGCCCTCTACAGCCGGGTGACAGGCCCTCTACAGCCGGGTGACAGGCCCTCTACAGCCGGGTGACAGGCCCTCTACAGCCGGGTGACAGGCCCTCTACAGCCGGGTGACAGGCCCTCTACAGCCGGGTGACAGGCCCTCTACAGCCGGGTGACAGGCCCTCTACAGCCGGGTGACAGGCCCTCTACAGCCGGGTGACAGGCCCTCTACAGCCGGGTGACAGGCCCTCTACAGCCGGGTGACAGGCCCTCTACAGCCGGGTGACAGGCCCTCTACAGCCGGGTGACAGGCCCTCTACAGCCGGGTGACAGGCCCTCTACAGCCGGGTGACAGGCCCTCTACAGCCGGGTGACAGGCCCTCTACAGCCGGGTGACAGGCCCTCTACAGCCGGGTGACAGGCCCTCTACAGCCGGGTGACAGGCCCTCTACAGCCGGGTGACAGGCCCTCTACAGCCGGGTGACAGGCCCTCTACAGCCGGGTGACAGGCCCTCTACAGCCGGGTGACAGGCCCTCTACAGCCGGGTGACAGGCCCTCTACAGCCGGGTGACAGGCCCTCTACAGCCGGGTGACAGGCCCTCTACAGCCGGGTGACAGGCCCTCTACAGCCGGGTGACAGGCCCTCTACAGCCGGGTGACAGGCCCTCTACAGCCGGGTGACAGGCCCTCTACAGCCGGGTGACAGGCCCTCTACAGCCGGGTGACAGGCCCTCTACAGCCGGGTGACAGGCCCTCTACAGCCGGGTGACAGGCCCTCTACAGCCGGGTGACAGGCCCTCTACAGCCGGGTGACAGGCCCTCTACAGCCGGGTGACAGGCCCTCTACAGCCGGGTGACAGGCCCTCTACAGCCGGGTGACAGGCCCTCTACAGCCGGGTGACAGGCCCTCTACAGCCGGGTGACAGGCCCTCTACAGCCGGGTGACAGGCCCTCTACAGCCGGGTGACAGGCCCTCTACAGCCGGGTGACAGGCCCTCTACAGCCGGGTGACAGGCCCTCTACAGCCGGGTGACAGGCCCTCTACAGCCGGGTGACAGGCCCTCTACAGCCGGGTGACAGGCCCTCTACAGCCGGGTGACAGGCCCTCTACAGCCGGGTGACAGGCCCTCTACAGCCGGGTGACAGGCCCTCTACAGCCGGGTGACAGGCCCTCTACAGCCGGGTGACAGGCCCTCTACAGCCGGGTGACAGGCCCTCTACAGCCGGGTGACAGGCCCTCTACAGCCGGGTGACAGGCCCTCTACAGCCGGGTGACAGGCCCTCTACAGCCGGGTGACAGGCCCTCTACAGCCGGGTGACAGGCCCTCTACAGCCGGGTGACAGGCCCTCTACAGCCGGGTGACAGGCCCTCTACAGCCGGGTGACAGGCCCTCTACAGCCGGGTGACAGGCCCTCTACAGCCGGGTGACAGGCCCTCTACAGCCGGGTGACAGGCCCTCTACAGCCGGGTGACAGGCCCTCTACAGCCGGGTGACAGGCCCTCTACAGCCGGGTGACAGGCCCTCTACAGCCGGGTGACAGGCCCTCTACAGCCGGGTGACAGGCCCTCTACAGCCGGGTGACAGGCCCTCTACAGCCGGGTGACAGGCCCTCTACAGCCGGGTGACAGGCCCTCTACAGCCGGGTGACAGGCCCTCTACAGCCGGGTGACAGGCCCTCTACAGCCGGGTGACAGGCCCTCTACAGCCGGGTGACAGGCCCTCTACAGCCGGGTGACAGGCCCTCTACAGCCGGGTGACAGGCCCTCTACAGCCGGGTGACAGGCCCTCTACAGCCGGGTGACAGGCCCTCTACAGCCGGGTGACAGGCCCTCTACAGCCGGGTGACAGGCCCTCTACAGCCGGGTGACAGGCCCTCTACAGCCGGGTGACAGGCCCTCTACAGCCGGGTGACAGGCCCTCTACAGCCGGGTGACAGGCCCTCTACAGCCGGGTGACAGGCCCTCTACAGCCGGGTGACAGGCCCTCTACAGCCGGGTGACAGGCCCTCTACAGCCGGGTGACAGGCCCTCTACAGCCGGGTGACAGGCCCTCTACAGCCGGGTGACAGGCCCTCTACAGCCGGGTGACAGGCCCTCTACAGCCGGGTGACAGGCCCTCTACAGCCGGGTGACAGGCCCTCTACAGCCGGGTGACAGGCCCTCTACAGCCGGGTGACAGGCCCTCTACAGCCGGGTGACAGGCCCTCTACAGCCGGGTGACAGGCCCTCTACAGCCGGGTGACAGGCCCTCTACAGCCGGGTGACAGGCCCTCTACAGCCGGGTGACAGGCCCTCTACAGCCGGGTGACAGGCCCTCTACAGCCGGGTGACAGGCCCTCTACAGCCGGGTGACAGGCCCTCTACAGCCGGGTGACAGGCCCTCTACAGCCGGGTGACAGGCCCTCTACAGCCGGGTGACAGGCCCTCTACAGCCGGGTGACAGGCCCTCTACAGCCGGGTGACAGGCCCTCTACAGCCGGGTGACAGGCCCTCTACAGCCGGGTGACAGGCCCTCTACAGCCGGGTGACAGGCCCTCTACAGCCGGGTGACAGGCCCTCTACAGCCGGGTGACAGGCCCTCTACAGCCGGGTGACAGGCCCTCTACAGCCGGGTGACAGGCCCTCTACAGCCGGGTGACAGGCCCTCTACAGCCGGGTGACAGGCCCTCTACAGCCGGGTGACAGGCCCTCTACAGCCGGGTGACAGGCCCTCTACAGCCGGGTGACAGGCCCTCTACAGCCGGGTGACAGGCCCTCTACAGCCGGGTGACAGGCCCTCTACAGCCGGGTGACAGGCCCTCTACAGCCGGGTGACAGGCCCTCTACAGCCGGGTGACAGGCCCTCTACAGCCGGGTGACAGGCCCTCTACAGCCGGGTGACAGGCCCTCTACAGCCGGGTGACAGGCCCTCTACAGCCGGGTGACAGGCCCTCTACAGCCGGGTGACAGGCCCTCTACAGCCGGGTGACAGGCCCTCTACAGCCGGGTGACAGGCCCTCTACAGCCGGGTGACAGGCCCTCTACAGCCGGGTGACAGGCCCTCTACAGCCGGGTGACAGGCCCTCTACAGCCGGGTGACAGGCCCTCTACAGCCGGGTGACAGGCCCTCTACAGCCGGGTGACAGGCCCTCTACAGCCGGGTGACAGGCCCTCTACAGCCGGGTGACAGGCCCTCTACAGCCGGGTGACAGGCCCTCTACAGCCGGGTGACAGGCCCTCTACAGCCGGGTGACAGGCCCTCTACAGCCGGGTGACAGGCCCTCTACAGCCGGGTGACAGGCCCTCTACAGCCGGGTGACAGGCCCTCTACAGCCGGGTGACAGGCCCTCTACAGCCGGGTGACAGGCCCTCTACAGCCGGGTGACAGGCCCTCTACAGCCGGGTGACAGGCCCTCTACAGCCGGGTGACAGGCCCTCTACAGCCGGGTGACAGGCCCTCTACAGCCGGGTGACAGGCCCTCTACAGCCGGGTGACAGGCCCTCTACAGCCGGGTGACAGGCCCTCTACAGCCGGGTGACAGGCCCTCTACAGCCGGGTGACAGGCCCTCTACAGCCGGGTGACAGGCCCTCTACAGCCGGGTGACAGGCCCTCTACAGCCGGGTGACAGGCCCTCTACAGCCGGGTGACAGGCCCTCTACAGCCGGGTGACAGGCCCTCTACAGCCGGGTGACAGGCCCTCTACAGCCGGGTGACAGGCCCTCTACAGCCGGGTGACAGGCCCTCTACAGCCGGGTGACAGGCCCTCTACAGCCGGGTGACAGGCCCTCTACAGCCGGGTGACAGGCCCTCTACAGCCGGGTGACAGGCCCTCTACAGCCGGGTGACAGGCCCTCTACAGCCGGGTGACAGGCCCTCTACAGCCGGGTGACAGGCCCTCTACAGCCGGGTGACAGGCCCTCTACAGCCGGGTGACAGGCCCTCTACAGCCGGGTGACAGGCCCTCTACAGCCGGGTGACAGGCCCTCTACAGCCGGGTGACAGGCCCTCTACAGCCGGGTGACAGGCCCTCTACAGCCGGGTAACAGGCCCTCTACAGCCGGGTAACAGGCCCTCTACAGCCGGGTAACAGGCCCTTTACAGCCGGGTAACAGGCCCTTTACAGCCGGGTAACAGGCCCTTTACAGCCGGGTAACAGGCCCTTTACAGCCGGGTAACAGGCCCTTTACAGCCGGGTAACAGGCCCTTTACAGCCGGGTAACAGGCCCTTTACAGCCGGGTAACAGGCCCTTTACAGCCGGGTAACAGGCCCTTTACAGCCGGGTAACAGGCCCTTTACAGCCGGGTAACAGGCCCTTTACAGCCGGGTAACAGGCCCTTTACAGCCGGGTAACAGGCCCTTTACAGCCGGGTAACAGGCCCTTTACAGCCGGGTAACAGGCCCTTTACAGCCGGGTAACAGGCCCTTTACAGCCGGGTAACAGGCCCTTTACAGCCGGGTAACAGGCCCTTTACAGCCGGGTAACAGGCCCTTTACAGCCGGGTAACAGGCCCTTTACAGCCGGGTAACAGGCCCTTTACAGCCGGGTAACAGGCCCTTTACAGCCGGGTAACAGGCCCTTTACAGCCGGGTAACAGGCCCTTTACAGCCGGGTAACAGGCCCTTTACAGCCGGGTAACAGGCCCTTTACAGCCGGGTAACAGGCCCTTTACAGCCGGGTAACAGGCCCTTTACAGCCGGGTAACAGGCCCTTTACAGCCGGGTAACAGGCCCTTTACAGCCGGGTAACAGGCCCTTTACAGCCGGGTAACAGGCCCTTTACAGCCGGGTAACAGGCCCTTTACAGCCGGGTAACAGGCCCTTTACAGCCGGGTAACAGGCCCTTTACAGCCGGGTAACAGGCCCTTTACAGCCGGGTAACAGGCCCTTTACAGCCGGGTAACAGGCCCTTTACAGCCGGGTAACAGGCCCTTTACAGCCGGGTAACAGGCCCTTTACAGCCGGGTAACAGGCCCTTTACAGCCGGGTAACAGGCCCTTTACAGCCGGGTAACAGGCCCTTTACAGCCGGGTAACAGGCCCTTTACAGCCGGGTAACAGGCCCTTTACAGCCGGGTAACAGGCCCTTTACAGCCGGGTAACAGGCCCTTTACAGCCGGGTAACAGGCCCTTTACAGCCGGGTAACAGGCCCTTTACAGCCGGGTAACAGGCCCTTTACAGCCGGGTAACAGGCCCTTTACAGCCGGGTAACAGGCCCTTTACAGCCGGGTAACAGGCCCTTTACAGCCGGGTAACAGGCCCTTTACAGCCGGGTAACAGGCCCTTTACAGCCGGGTAACAGGCCCTTTACAGCCGGGTAACAGGCCCTTTACAGCCGGGTAACAGGCCCTTTACAGCCGGGTAACAGGCCCTTTACAGCCGGGTAACAGGCCCTTTACAGCCGGGTAACAGGCCCTTTACAGCCGGGTAACAGGCCCTTTACAGCCGGGTAACAGGCCCTTTACAGCCGGGTAACAGGCCCTTTACAGCCGGGTAACAGGCCCTTTACAGCCGGGTAACAGGCCCTTTACAGCCGGGTAACAGGCCCTTTACAGCCGGGTAACAGGCCCTTTACAGCCGGGTAACAGGCCCTTTACAGCCGGGTAACAGGCCCTTTACAGCCGGGTAACAGGCCCTTTACAGCCGGGTAACAGGCCCTTTACAGCCGGGTAACAGGCCCTTTACAGCCGGGTAACAGGCCCTTTACAGCCGGGTAACAGGCCCTTTACAGCCGGGTAACAGGCCCTTTACAGCCGGGTAACAGGCCCTTTACAGCCGGGTAACAGGCCCTTTACAGCCGGGTAACAGGCCCTTTACAGCCGGGTAACAGGCCCTTTACAGCCGGGTAACAGGCCCTTTACAGCCGGGTAACAGGCCCTTTACAGCCGGGTAACAGGCCCTTTACAGCCGGGTAACAGGCCCTTTACAGCCGGGTAACAGGCCCTTTACAGCCGGGTAACAGGCCCTTTACAGCCGGGTAACAGGCCCTTTACAGCCGGGTAACAGGCCCTTTACAGCCGGGTAACAGGCCCTTTACAGCCGGGTAACAGGCCCTTTACAGCCGGGTAACAGGCCCTTTACAGCCGGGTAACAGGCCCTTTACAGCCGGGTAACAGGCCCTTTACAGCCGGGTAACAGGCCCTTTACAGCCGGGTAACAGGCCCTTTACAGCCGGGTAACAGGCCCTTTACAGCCGGGTAACAGGCCCTTTACAGCCGGGTAACAGGCCCTTTACAGCCGGGTAACAGGCCCTTTACAGCCGGGTAACAGGCCCTTTACAGCCGGGTAACAGGCCCTTTACAGCCGGGTAACAGGCCCTTTACAGCCGGGTAACAGGCCCTTTACAGCCGGGTAACAGGCCCTTTACAGCCGGGTAACAGGCCCTTTACAGCCGGGTAACAGGCCCTTTACAGCCGGGTAACAGGCCCTTTACAGCCGGGTAACAGGCCCTTTACAGCCGGGTAACAGGCCCTTTACAGCCGGGTAACAGGCCCTTTACAGCCGGGTAACAGGCCCTTTACAGCCGGGTAACAGGCCCTTTACAGCCGGGTAACAGGCCCTTTACAGCCGGGTAACAGGCCCTTTACAGCCGGGTAACAGGCCCTTTACAGCCGGGTAACAGGCCCTTTACAGCCGGGTAACAGGCCCTTTACAGCCGGGTAACAGGCCCTTTACAGCCGGGTAACAGGCCCTTTACAGCCGGGTAACAGGCCCTTTACAGCCGGGTAACAGGCCCTTTACAGCCGGGTAACAGGCCCTTTACAGCCGGGTAACAGGCCCTTTACAGCCGGGTAACAGGCCCTTTACAGCCGGGTAACAGGCCCTTTACAGCCGGGTAACAGGCCCTTTACAGCCGGGTAACAGGCCCTTTACAGCCGGGTAACAGGCCCTTTACAGCCGGGTAACAGGCCCTTTACAGCCGGGTAACAGGCCCTTTACAGCCGGGTAACAGGCCCTTTACAGCCGGGTAACAGGCCCTTTACAGCCGGGTAACAGGCCCTTTACAGCCGGGTAACAGGCCCTTTACAGCCGGGTAACAGGCCCTTTACAGCCGGGTAACAGGCCCTTTACAGCCGGGTAACAGGCCCTTTACAGCCGGGTAACAGGCCCTTTACAGCCGGGTAACAGGCCCTTTACAGCCGGGTAACAGGCCCTTTACAGCCGGGTAACAGGCCCTTTACAGCCGGGTAACAGGCCCTTTACAGCCGGGTAACAGGCCCTTTACAGCCGGGTAACAGGCCCTTTACAGCCGGGTAACAGGCCCTTTACAGCCGGGTAACAGGCCCTTTACAGCCGGGTAACAGGCCCTTTACAGCCGGGTAACAGGCCCTTTACAGCCGGGTAACAGGCCCTTTACAGCCGGGTAACAGGCCCTTTACAGCCGGGTAACAGGCCCTTTACAGCCGGGTAACAGGCCCTTTAC